>NW_026137682.1:2310944-3052653 GCF_019393585.1 Leptopilina boulardi
ATACGGTATGACAAATTCTTTCAATCTAATCTTTTCAAATAATTCGGATATTGATCATTACAATACAAATATACTACTCAAATTTAAACTTTACTTAAAAACGTTATTTTTCATCATTAAGAAATACTTAAAGTATTATTCGATCTTTCTAATTATTATATTATACTATATTTTTGTCCCAAAAAGGCAGAAATAAGGTTAGTAAAAAGTCAGGGAAAAAGTCAAGAAATGTCAGTAATTTATTAAAATGTCTATTTTCTCTCTAAATCTGAATTAGTAGTTTTCTATTAATGAAAGAGTGCGTATTCGTTTACCAATTGAATTAGTAATTTTTGACTAATTTTTAGTAAAAAAAACTACTAATTCATAGAGTAAATCGGCTTACTAATTTAAAATAGTAAAAAAATACGATTTACTCCATGAATTAGTAGTTTTCTACTAGCAATTAGTAGTTTTTTTTACTAAAAATTAGTCAAAACTTACTAATTCAATTGGTAAACGAATACGCACTCTTTCATTAGTAGAAAACTACTCTCTAAATCTAAATTAGTAAAAAAGTTTACTAATTTGAATTAGTGACTCACTTTTGCTTTTATTATTAGTTTTTTTTTTAAATGACAAAGTGCTGTTAAATAATGAATCCGGTTAAAGTGAGAAATCTATTGCAAGTGTAGTGTATGGATGAAGAGACAATTTCATCGTTTATCGGTAAGTTATACTCGGTTACTATTGAATATAACCTCACCTTAAAAAATACAAAATGCATATTAAATATTATTTAACAACAAATTTCAACTCAAAATAATTTTTTGGTTTTAATGTTAAAGAATTTGATTCAGAAGCTGCATGTTCCACAGATTTTAATGGAAATGAAACTGGTGATATGACCTACGGAAATCTGCTATCGATTATTTTAGAAGGCGAAGAAACTGAACAAATTGTTTTAGACGGATCAAAGCTTTGTTAATACAACAAATTGTATTGCCGATTTAACAATTTAGTTTTGTTATTTCAACTGTCCCATAACAATTTTCTTTGTTCACCGAACAATCCGAATAGTTTTAATAACAATTCCATTTTAACAATTTTTTTTGTCCTAAAAACAAATAGAACTGCTGGTTCTATATTCACAATCTGAAATTGTTGTGTGGACTTAATTTTTAGTAACCACAACAATTCTTTTTTCTCTGTGTAATGAGAGTGTATGAGAAAAATGTTTAGTTAGAGCAACTAAAATTTGGTTGAGACAACAACAAAATTTTGTTGGTATTTAAGTAACCAAACTATTTGTTTGAGTTAACCAAAAATTTGGTTAAGTTTTTTTTGTTGGCATAACAAAAATGTTTGGTTTTAGCTAAACCAAATTTTAGTTGTACTCTCTAAATCTGAATTAGTAAAAATGTTTACTGTAAATTAGTGACTCACTTTTTGCTTTAGAATTAGTTAAATTTTACTAGTTGTTAGTAAAAGTGACTAATAATTAGTAAAATTTTAATAATTGAGAAGCAAAAAGTTAGTCACTAATTCAAATTAGTAAACTTTTTTACTAATTTAGATTTAGAGAGTAATTTAAAAAAAATATTCAACCAAATAATTTTGTTGGCTTAATCAAATGTTTGATTAAAATAACTCTACGACTTTGTTTTAGCCAAACAATATTTGGTTACAAGAACCAAAATTATTTATAAACAAACGATTTTATTGCAAACAGAAAATCTTTTTTTTACAGTGTATGTTAAATGAAAATTTTCGGTCATATAAAAATACTGTAATATAGAAAATCGATTTAATGAAAATTATTTACCAATAAAATATACGAAACATTTAACATCATTATTATTTTTTTTCTTTGAGAATTACATATTATATAATATACGTGTTGTATAATCCACAAAATGATTAACCTTTCATCTTGGTACAAGGTGGTGGTGTGAAGTGAGAATAAGAGGCGAGAATAAAAAGGAGAATATAATTGAGCTTCGACCTTTGATTTCAAAATTAGTGGAGGGAAATAAAGAGAGAGAAAAAAGAGAGAGAGAGAGAGAGATGAGTCGGCTGTCAATGAAAGGGGCACACAAGGGTAATTTTCAATCCTCAACCCCTTAACTATCTTTGTATCCTGTTGCTTGTTGTGAAGCTGTATATATATATATTGAGGGATGCGAAGCACCTCCCATTCTATATACATGGGCAAAAGCTTCGTCTCGATCTACCACCTCCACTACTTTTGCCCTATATAGTTGACTGCCAGGATATAAAGTGGTAGCGTGCTTGCAAGCTCAGTCACATTCCCGTTGAGACACCGACCTGGCAGTATTATCCGCCACGTGATCTCTTTCCAGCCAATCACCTTCGTACCTGAAAAACCACCTGTCGAATTTCAAATTCATACATAGTCAATTAAAAATTAATAACAGGTATGATTTAATAAAATTCTTTTTTAAAAGTTCAAATTTTTTTTTCTTTTTTTAGTAAAATATTTTTTACTTAAAAAAAAAGAATAATGTAATTTCAATTTTATACTTTTTCTTTTCATATATTGTTTATTATTATTATTATTATTATTATTATTATTATTATTATTGAAAATTATTTTAGTTTAACAAAGGGCAGTTTCATTTTATGTAGTTTATTAATGTAGATAAATAAAATTAATTACAGTGAATTATAATTAGTTACAACTGTATACATAAGATAAAATAAAAAAAAATTTATTTGATTCAAATAATCGGTTACTTAACGGTTATCAGATAAATATTTATTTGTATTTATCAAATAATTATAAATTGAATCAAATATGCCAGAATAAAATGTTAAAAAATAAATAAAATTTATTTGAAAAAAAATGACAAACTAAAAAAACTTCAAATTGAAAAAGAAAAAATAATTTAAAAATTTTACAATTTTTGTAGCCTAAAAAAATTTATATAACTTTTTAAATATTTCTTCTTCCAGCAAGAAATTTTAGAAATCTTTTTTTTATTTAATTTATTTAAAAAGTTAAAAAAGCAAATCTTTTGAACAGTTTGAGATTTATTTATTTGAAGTGGTTACTTGAATTTTAATATACCTATTTAATTTTTCTATTTTAATTTTGCTACAGTGGCATATTTTTTTAAATCTTAATTAGAAATCGTAGTTTTTAGTTTCTCTCTGTATAGAAGAACGAAAAACCTTCTTCTCACAATTTTAAAACATTTTTCAATACAGTTAAAATATCCAAATAGTTATGATTAATAAATATAAATAATAAAATACCTTCATCTAAAAATATATCGAAAAATGTAAAAAAATAGTCTAAATAATATTTCTTGTATAGTAATAATTTATAGTAATTGTTTAGACAAAAAAATTACAATTTATTTACTAAAATCAAAAAAAAATAATTTCGATTTATTAACTTTTAACTCAATCTTAAAATTAACATGAAATAATGTTAATAATGAAAACAAGTTGTAAATTCAGATGTTCATTACATGAACATTTTGCTTCCTCTTTACGATCAGCAAAAAAATTTGCTTCCTCGTGGAGAAAGCAAAATTTTATCGCCAAAATGTGAATTTTTGATTTTTTAACTTTCATTAATTCTTTAAATTTGCCTCAAATGTATACTTTATATATATCGATCGATTCGTCTTGACGTAAGGAATACGATTTTATTATATATATAACCTTAAATTTTTCTATTTAAAAATTTTTTCGATTAAAAAAAAATTTTGGAAAAAAGACGATAAAATTTTTTTTTTGGGTATTTTTTTAAAATCCTTTGGTCAGATTTGAGATATTAATATGATAAATGAGCCTATCAAATTTTATCTAAATCCATTAAAACATGTTAAAGTTATCTTCTAAACAAAAAAGGGATCCACACATACACATACATACATCCGGACAATTGTTCAGGATCTCATATAACAATTTTCTATAAAGAAAAAAATTTGTTTCCGCCACTTTGAAAAGTTTTTTAAACAAAAGCACTACAAAGCTTCCTCCACGAGGAAGCAAAATATTGAGTTTAACTATTTTTGTATTATATGCTAAAAAATAAATTAAAGGTTATAAAGATTTTCAAACGAATCGTGTGGTGAAGTGTGTTAGTTAAATATTTTAGATTTTTCATCAAAAGGAAAAAAAATGTCTGTATTATTTAAAAAAATCGATTAAATCTCAACTCTTCTGTACGGCTTTTCAGATTACTAAAAGCTATTGCGATCACTCTGAACATCATCGAATAACCATTTCGTGAACAGGAATATAACGTATACACACATTAAAGTCTCTTCTCTTCTCTTCTTTCTTTTTTTTTTTTTTTGAACGACAAACGAGAGGATTTTAGGGAAATTTCTAACTCCATTATTGACCCAATAGAAACATATATGGGTATAATTTTACTTAATCTCTTCAAGAGATTTCGATTGAAATAATGACAAAACTGTTCTGTAAGTTTAAATTTCCGTTTTTTTTAAATTATACCATTAAAAAATAGAATTAAAATTTTCATTTTGAAGAATTTTATTAAAAATAATGATTTTTTAGGCGAATTTTCATTTTTTGAATTAGTATTTAACAGAAATTTCTTTTTATACGAATTTTTAATTAACAAAATTTTTAGCTACCGAATTTTTGTTTAGCGGAGAATTTTTATTTTAGTCATTTAATTTACATGCGACTTTTTTTAAAAAAAAGAATTTTAATTTAGCAGTATTTTCATTCAATCGAATTTTATGTGATTCGAATTTTTAAATGACAGAAATTCCAATTCACCGAATTTTAATTTGTCCGAATTTTTAAGAGGCCGAATTTTCCTTTGTCCGAAATTACAAATGGCCAAACAAACAATCGACAGAAAAATTTTGGCGCAATTTTTAAAAATTGTCCAATCACGATTTTTTTGATAATTTTTAATTGGTCAATTTTAAAAATTGCGACAAAATCTTTCTGTCGATTATTTGTTCGGCCATTTGTAATTTCGAACAAAATGAAAATTCGGTGAATTGTAATTTCTGTCGATTTAAAAATTTGAATCACATAAAATTCGATTGAATTAGAATTCGGTTAAATTAAAATTCTTTTAAATAAAAAGTCATGTAAAGAAAATGACTCAAATAAAAATTTTGTTATGTAAAAATTCGTATAAAAAGAAATTCTATGAAATTTTAATTCGAAAATTAAAAATTCGTCTAAAAATTAATTATTTCTAATAAAATACTTAAAAATAAAAATTATAATAAATAATTTTTATATGGAAAATTCATGCGCCCTGTATTTTTTTTTATTAATCATGGTAATATTTTAAAAGATAAAAAAATATTAAATGTATATTATCATTGAAATATGTTGGTACAAGTATTTTAGTTTTTATTTTATTATAAGATTTTACTATTTCGTGTTGCAAATTGAAAATAATAAAATTCCTTTATTGTTTTTATGTTGAGAGAATTGTACAATATGACGTAAAATGTGTAGAAAGTTATATTTGTCTTGATATAACAGAGAGAAATTTAAAAATTCCTATATACTATCGTGAAAGAAAACTATTCTTAATCTAGAGAGACTTTATTAATATTTTTACTTCGTTTTGAAATATTTTAGAATATTTTTATTTAAATATATTTTTATTAACACATACAATAATATTAGAATAAAAAAATAATTTTATTTCGTTCAAACAATCTGTTATATTTGACTATTATTAAATAAAATTATTTACATGAACTAAATATAGAAATGATAAATATTTACATTAATCAAATAATTTTTATTTCATTCAAATAAACACTTTCAATAAGTATATTTGAACCAAATATTACTACATAACTATAATTGATTAAAGTAATAATTATTTCATAAAAAATATTTTCTTGATAATATTGTAAAGTAAACGATTTTTTGAATAAAATAATTTTTTTTAGTAGCTACAAAAAAAATTTACTATACAGTGAAAACGAAGCTTATAATTTTTTTTTTTTAATTTAAATTACTTTAATTTTAAAAATCACAAATAAGAAGAAAAGTTTCAAAAGTTAACATAATGTAAACAGTGAAGTAATTATTCAAAATTCATTAGTACATATAATTAATTACACAATTAAAATATAATTATCATAATTAATTGCTATATAAAGTTTAAAAGTCTCTTTATATATACCGGCTGAGGAAATAAATTTCGCGATGAAATTCTAAATTTAAAAATGGATAAATTCAATTTTATAGTAACTGACTTGTGAATAATTTTATATCCTATATTAATATTCCGATTTCGTATAATATAAAATTGATGTTAAAGAACTTTATCATTCTTGTATTTTTCGTTTATTCTCATTTCTTTTTTGAAAGCTCTTTTATTTTGACATTGATCATCCCTTTTTATTTCACGCACCCCTCAATATTTCTCCCCGTGGGAAAATCGAAAATGTCAATCAATCGATTTTCATTTACATTAAAATTTCCAGACACACTTTGAATAAAGTGATTTTTTTTCTGTTTTCGTCAATTATTATTATTATTATTATTATTATTATTATTATTATTATTACGTATCAAAAAAGATAAAATCAATTTCTTCTGATTCCCCTTTCTTAAAGCCAATAAACAATTTGGTAATTAATTGCCGAATAGAGTAGGTCAACCCTAAAGTGTGTGATTAATAGAAGACATAATGGCAAATACAAGTTTCTATATAGTGGAACTAATTATCCCGATACTGAAAAACTTTTAAACAAATGAAGCTGTTATTCAATATAATATAGTAATTATCAATAATAATAATTATTGTTATTATTAATAATAATAATTGATAAACTATTTATTAAAACTACTTTATTTAAATTTTACACGGGTTCATTATTATTATTTTTTTTATTGTTATTTTTTAATAATAATAATAGAACCAGAATTTCTCAAACAAATATAACTTAAAATTAACAATTTTAATTCTCAATATTAAATCGTCTTTTTTTCTTCTATATAATTCAATTAAGTTTCTGAAAATATTAGACCAAAAACGATTTTTTTTTGTTAAAGTTATAAACGATTTAAAATTTTTAATTGTCTTAAATAACAAAAAAAAAAAATTACATTTCTCGAGATCCAGTTGACAAATTTAAAAACAAAAATAATTTTTTCTCGTCTTGGAACGTAGTATTTAAAAAAAAATTTTGTTTTAAACAGTTTTTAAATTGTTTATTTATAAAATGTTAAATAATAACTATACAATTATTATTTATTACAAATTGTAATTATTACTAATAATTTATTTTAAAATAATAAATAATTGTACTGAGACGTATCCGAGGACGTATCAATTTGAATGTTATAACTGTACATTGTTTTCAATAAAGGATTTAATTAATTTAATTTTTATTAAAATTTTTTAAATAAACAATTTTAAAAATAATTTGAAGACAACACTTTTTTAAAAAAATTATTTTTGTATACAGTTCCCAAGACCAGAAAAACATTTTTATTTTTAAATTTTTCAACTGGACGTCGAGAATTTTTTTTTTTTTTTTGAAATTAAAAATTAAAACAATTAAAAATTTCAATATTGCTTATGACTTTAACAAAACAAATTTTTTTGGTCTAATATTATTCCAGAAACTTATTTTGATAACAGTAGATGTCAGGGTGTCTACTAGTCCTGGAAATGTCCTGGAATGTCCTTGAAAGTCCTGGAATTTTAATTTTTGTTCTTGAATTTTTTATATTTTGCTTTTAAATTTTCAAAAATTTCTAATTTTGTCAATCAAGTTAAAAAAAATTCATTACCTAAATAAGTAAAATGAAAATTTACTTAAGTAATTAATTAATTTTTTAATAATTTCTGAAAACAATAGTTAAACTAAAAATTTTTAAATTCCTTAAAGTCATTCAATTTAATGTCCTGGAAAAATAAGAAATTTGTCCTGGAAAGTCCTGGAAAAGTCCTGAAATTTTAATTCAGATTTTTAATAGACACCCTGTGATATGTAAAAAAAACGCGATGTAACATTGAAAATGAATTAGGTATTTGAAACTTTTAGTTTCAATTCAGTTTCATTAGTTTAATTTTTATATAATTTTAACATTATAAAAATAAGAAAGTTTGGAAAATATGATTTTTTGGGCAGTTCTAATAACCCTTTTGCAGTCTAGTAGAAAAATCGTTTGTGGGCCCAAAACGGTCCAAAAAAAAAGTTTCCAAAAAAATATATCATCGTATTGAAAGTTTTTGGGGTCACTGAATCCAAATTTGAGATCAGATTTAAAAAAATTCAAAATGGCGGACCCAATATGGCGGAAAAATTTAAAGTTGATTAGATTCGTCCAAAATTTAGCACTCTGGGGTTTTTGGGATCGCTGAATCCAAATTTGATGTCAAATTTAAAAAATTCAAAATGGCGGACTCAATATGGCTACCCAATATGGCAGAAAAATTTGAAATTAATTCGATTCGTTCAAAATTCAGTACTTGGCGGTTTTTTGGGTCGCTAAATCCCAATTTGAGGTCAAATTTGGATTCAGCGACCCCAAAAACCTTCGAGTACGGAATTTTGAACGAATCGAATCAATTTTAAATTTTTTCCGCCATATTGGATCCGCCATTTTGAATTTTTTAAATCTGACCTCAAATTTGGATTTAGCGACCCAAAAACCCTAAAGGAACCATTTTTATGCAAATCTAGTCAATTTAAAAATTTTTTTGGACGCCATATTGGGTCCGACATTTTGAATTTTTTAAATCTGACCTCAAATTCGGATTCAGCGACATTGACTGTCAAGGAGTTAAATTCCAAAATTTTAATAAAGCAGAGTGATTATAAGAAGTTATAGAAATCAAAATAAATACAAAATATACTATGCAACTTGGCAGAAATTTTTTTTATTACCTCTTAAATGTTAATTATTGATTTATTAATAAATTATTTTTTTATTTGTTTGATAAAAAATTTGCCTAGATTGGATTTTTTGTTGTTTTATAGTGTCTTTATTTGGTTCGACTTTTTTCACAAAAGTCAAAATGATTTTTTGTCCAACTTAATAATTTATTGTTGTGTATTTTAGTGTTTAAATTGAGGAGGAAAAAAAAAATGATAGAGAAATAAATTTTTATCGAATACACAATAAATGCTACAAAAAGCATATAGTCAAATCGATGGTTTATATAGATTGCTGTTTGTATAATAAAATTTATAGTTCATATATACAGTTAGTGGGTATATATGTTTTAACGTCATGTCTCAATTTATTTATTATATATTCGAATCTATATATTAATGAATTTATGAAATTTTTGTCGTGCCAAAAATTAATATTAAATTATTGTCAATAATATTCAAATATAGAAATAAATTTATACTCATTTTTAAAAATTTTTATTGTTACAATGTTTAGGTACTTCACAGGTCAATGTATATTTTGTATTTTACAATATTTTTAATATACGATTTTTTTTTCTTTTAGATTATTTTCAAAAATAATTTTTAAAATTTAATTTCTTCTAAACAAAAATTTGATATACTTTTTTTTGGATTTGATTTTTAATTTTATTTTGAATATTTGTATTATAGAAAATATTTCTATTGTAATTGTAAATTTATATATATATATAATTGTTGTAAATTTTAATCGAATTTGAATTTTTCTGCCCACCAATCGCATTTAAATATTTAAACAGTAGTTTGTTTATTTTCATTTGGATAAACTTGATCTCGTATTCAGACACATGATATTAATTAACAGAAATTCCATAGAATAGAATTCACCTAAAGCGGAATTTATCGCATTCCTGGAAATCTAATTTAATTGATAGAATTATTGAATAAGGTAGAAGTGACACATTATTATTGTGAGATATATGAGATTTATAATCTCGAGAGTTGTATTTTTCAATACTTTGTGGTATTTAAAAATATTAATATTTAAATAAAACATATTCACATTTTTTAATTAAAATCAAACTCACATCTCTTTTCTTAAATAAAAATTTTTCTTCATCTCATAAGCAAAAGATGATGGATATAAAATTTTATAATTATATATTCTTTAAATATAAATATATTAAAATAAAAATGATAAATTGCTCGTTAGAAAATTTTCTCATGAATTGAAATAAAAAAAAAAAAAGTGATTGAGCATTTTGCAGACAGTTTCGTCTTTATAAGTAAAATTTATGAAAGTCCATTAATTTAACTCTATAAAATTATGAAGTCAATTCCATTTAAAAATTATATATGAGAATGTGAAAAAAATCGCTCTTCTTTTGTTGAATAATTTAAAGCTCGCCGGATGTATGTTAACAATACGGTTTACCCCGTTTATAATTCTTGGCTAAACCAAAAACCATAATCAACAGATTTCTTTAGAAAAAAAAAAGAAAAAAAAAAAATTATATAAAATCTTTGTACTCGCGGAAATTTGAAAATAATTAAATTTCCTTTTATAAAGAGATTATATCTTCTGGCTTTTTGCGTACAACTTTATAAATTATATAAATGAGTTATATTTTATATTATTAAATTGAGAAAAGTTTATTATGCCATCAAATGAGATGGAAAAGATATTAAATTGTCAATTAATTATAGGATTAGCGAAAACTGACTTTATATAGACTGAAACGCAAAATTTGTCCACTTTTGCTCTTTAAACAAATATCTATATTTTACATATATATATATTGATACGCTGAAATTGTTACCTACACATTTGTGAGATTAATATTTTCGAGTAATCTCCGATATATCTGTTGCAGATTTGCTTTGTTTCGTGTTTTTGTTTTTTTTTTTCGTTTCACTAACAACGATTCTATATTATAATAACCATGCATTGCAAAAATGATCTTTGAGATGAAAATTTTTAATTTTACTTTTTATTCGTTTATTTAAACAAACAAATAAATATTAAATTAACGAAATTAACTTTTAAAAATTTTTTCCGAATCGAAACAATTTTTCTTTTTCCCTAACATTCAAGATTAATAAATTATTAATTATAAGATCTTATTATACTAGATACGACAAAACTTGGAAATTCGGTTACTTTGACTATTATGAAATAATTATTTACTTGAACCAAATAATTTTTATTTGAATTTAAATAAACTATGCGTATTCGAACCAAATAATAATTTCTGTATTTGATACAAATAAATATTTATTTATTTAATAACCGATTATTACTTGAATAAAATAAATTTTTTTTCAATGTAGAAATGGAGATTTTTTTAAGGATTGTAAAATTTCGATTTTTTTCAAAAGTGCTAAACTTTTTTTTATATTTATGAATAATTTAGAAAATATATTGCGTCTGTGATAAAAAATATAGATGAGCGGGGATTAACGATCTCTCTCTCTATAACGAGATTTATTTCCTTTGGAAATGACATCTCGCTCGGAAACAACACTCGATTCGCAAGACCATTTACCGCATTTCTCTTAATGAGTTTGATTAATTACTAATTATTATCCACTATCCGGTTCTAATTGGATGGATAAATTGGCCTGGTTTTTCAATCGGTTATAGATTCTCTAACCTATTACTGTTATATAATTCAGATGTCACATCTTTTAACAGTATTTATATTTCATAATAATATGTATACAATATATGATATATAATTTATAAATTAATAAATAAATTCATATATTGTAATGGCAATGTTACTATGGTTTAATTTAATTTTAAATTAAGCAAAACACTTTTGCATGAAACATGCACTTTTGAATCATTTTTGATTCTTTAAAAAAAAAGAATATATTTTTTAAATTTCTTTTTAATCTAAATTTATGAATTTTTTTTTTCTAAATAAGATTATTAATTTATTTCAGTTTTTGTATCTGATGAGACCCAACGTGAATGGGCACGTACAAATAATTTTATTTTTTATTTTAATTATATCTACACTGAAAAAAAAAATTTATTTGATTCAAATAATCGGTTACTTATCAAATAAATATTTACTTGAACCAAATAGTTTTTAAAAGAATTAAATATAAATTGTATATTTGAACCAATAATTTCTGTATTTGAAACAAATAACATTTAATTGACTCAAATAAAAATTATTTCGGTCAAGGAAATGTTTATTTGATATATAGTCAAGTAGTCGATTATTTGAATCAAATCAAATTTTTTTTCAGTATATTTAATTAATTAGGATTAAAATTATTTTTTATTATTTATAATCATTAAAATTATTTATTAATTTTATTTTTAACACAAAAATCACAATAATTATATTATATTTGAATAAATTCTATATTGTACCTCTATAATTAATTGAAATTTAAAAAAAAAATCTAAATTTCTTTTTAAACTCTTCTGTTTTTCTTTCAGCATAACAATGGTTTCCGTACGAGTTATGGCATGTTTTGGAATTGTTCTCATAACTCTTGTCCACTGGTCAACATGCTACCCAACGGTTGATAAGGAAAGTCTTCAAAATGAAATTGACGTAAGTCTTATTTAAATATATACAAAATTATGAACTTAAATTCAATCATCTAGAAATGAATTCGACTCTAATGAACTATTCTTATATATACGTAAAATCCAATTAAAAATTCTATTTCATCTTCTTTTTTTATATTGTGTATAAATCTTATTTATGAGCAATAATTAAAGCATACCGTAATTTTTTATATTATTTATAATGTTATTATTTTGTTTATTTAATTTAATTTTTTTTTATTGGGGTCATTTCATTATATTTCATCTGAAGTCGTTGCGGCTTATTTTTAGAAAAATCTGATAATTTGTAATAATGATATTTAATATCCGTACAATTCATTTTTGGCAAATTTTTTATAAAATTATTTGTATTTGCTTTGGAATTTTAATTTTTAAGTTGAGGTGCACGGAAAAAAGGTTATTTTGACAGCTTTGGAAATTTAATCAAAAAACACAAAAATAATTTAGATAGAATAAATTTTTTGTTAGATATATATTCAAAATAGTCTAATTTACTTATATTAATTGATTTCTATGTTAAAAAGTACAAAATATTATATGAAAATTGATTTTTAAACTTGCCTGTCAAATGCCAAAATTCACCATATTTTTATTACATTTTTCTAGAAAGTTAATAAATATTTAAAAAATTATTACAGCTTAATATTAAGTACTTTCAATGTACTTTCATATGATGCGCTGACTTTTTAATATTATGTAGTAGAAATAGGAAAAATTTTACTTTGAATGTTGAACTTTACAGGATTTTCGGTGATTTTGAACACTTGTATCTCCTCAGGTGCAAAATAAAAAAATTCAATTTTTGTCTTAATATTTAAGTTAGACCTTGTTTTCCATTCTGTCAAATTTTGGCGATGGATTTCGAGCTATTTTATGGTTTTATTCATTTTTGAAAATCAGCTTCGAAAAACGAAATTGAAGGTTAAAATGCAAGTGGTTCTGCGATGACTGAAGTTGGCTGTCTTGATATCGATGTATTTGATTAAATTCAAATTTAAGTTTGCAAATAAGATTTGAACATTAAAATTCATAATAATTCTTTAAAAATATTATTTATAAGATTTATTTAAATCATTAAAGAAAATATAATATTAAAAATTGCTTAGTAAATAAAATTTTGATTTTTATTATTTTTTACATAATTGAAAACTCTTATGAATGACATTTAAAATTAAATAATTACTTCAAAGTAAATTTTATTTAAAAAATTTATTGGGAGTTATACTTTAGTATCGAAATCCATCGCCAAAATTTGACAGAATGGAAAACAAGGTCTAACTTAAATATTAAGACAAAAATTGAATTTTTTTATTTTGCACCTGAGGAGATACAAGTGTTCAAAATCACCGAAAATCCTGTAAAGTTCAACATTCAAAGTAAAATTTTTCCTATTTCTACTACATAATATTAAAAAGTCAGCGCATCATATGAAAGTACATTGAAAGTACTTAATATTAAGCTGTAATAATTTTTTGAATATTTATTAACTTTCTAGAAAAATGTAATAAAAATATGGTGAATTTTGGCATTTGACAGGCAAGTTTAAAAATCAATTTTCATATAATATTTTGTACTTTTTAACATAGAAATCAATTAATATAAGTAAATTGGACTATTTTGAATATATATCTAACAAAAAATTTATTCTATCTAAATTATTTTTGTGTTTTTTGATTAAATTTCCAAAGCTGTCAAAATAACCTTTTTTCCGTGCACCTCAACTTAAAAATTAAAATTCCAAAGCAAATACAAATAATTTTATAAAAAATTTGCCAAAAATGAATTGTACGGATATTAAATATCATTATTACAAATTATCAGATTTTTCTAAAAATAAGCCGCAACGACTTCAGATGAAATATAATGGAATGACCCCATAACATTAAAAAAAAATTTAACAATGAAAATTAAATTTGTTAATTTTAGGTGATCCGTTTGAGAAAAAACCCTTTTGTAATTTTTTAAACAAAAATATATCTATTTTTAAGATTTAGTTGATAAAAAAAGATTTTCTATTTATAACTTATTAAATCTTTAATCATAAAACGAAGTCGTTTTTGAGCGAATAATAATATCCTATTAAATGGATTTCAAATATGTAATATGATACTTTGGTATATAAAATCGATTGATTTAATTGGTTTCATATAATATTAAAAGATAATCAAACGATAACACAATGAAATTTGCTCAACCCTATACCCCAGAGTTTTAAAAATGCTATTTGAACTTCACTGCTGTCCGCACTAGTATGGTGTAGTAATTGCATAGCTGCAAATTACTGCTTAATCGTTGACACGTGAATATTAGCAATTTATTAAAGCTTTAGGCAATTTCATTTTATAAAATCGATTAATTTCTCAAATGTCATATAAATCACTGAGCACTGATGAAAAATTTGATTGAATACTTTTTTTTATGAATATTGTAGAGTGGTCCAATAAAGGTACAGAAATTTTTTTTTTTTTTTTTTTGAAATGTTTTACCTTGACCCTCAAAATTTGTTTCAAACTGAAAAAAAATGAGCCAAAAGTTTTGAACGTTCAAATGAACAAAATTTTTTTTGAAACTTCTTTAAGTACGAATTTTATTACAAAATTTTTGTTTTAAATATCTAAAAAGAAACTATTTATTTAATAATTGTTTATTTTACTGTTTTATTTTACATTGACATGATAATTTAAAATAATTTATAGATTGAAAAAAATATTTTGTTCATTTGAACGTTCAGAACTTTTGGCTCATGAAAAAAAGACAGTTTTTTTTTTATTAATTGGATAATATTTCAGAAGTCTTAAAGCCCATGAAATTTAACATTAATTTCTTATGGGGGAAAAAAGGACTTTACAAAAAAAAATCAGCAATTCATAATAAATTTAATAATTTGTTAATAAAAAAAAAAAAAAAAATTTTTAAATTTTTGAAAAATCATTAAAAAAAAATTTGTCAATATTAACAAATTATTTAATAGGCTATAGATTATTATTTTTAAAACTCTATTCAAAAACTGGTCCAATAGTATAACTGATTTTATTAATTTTATTATAATATATTTGAAATATTCCCGATAAATAATTTATTAAATTTTATACTGACAAAATTTTTTTTTTAATTTAATATTCCACAATAATATTTTTGGAATGAATGGAATATTATTGTAAAAAAAAAATCTTGTGCCATTCATATTATTCTAGGAAAAAAAAAAATTCTATAGTGTCATAAACAAACATCTTTTTTTACTTATACCTTATACTCTCCCTCTTATAAATTTATTCGTATATAATCTATTTTGACAAATATAAGTTTCTTCAATATATATAAAAGAGATGAATTAAATTTAGATTGTCCCCTAGAGAGGAAAGAGAATTAGGAAAGTATGACGGATTACAAAATTATTTATATTAAAAAAAAACACGAAATAGTTTCTTGAATGAACCCCACGGTAATAAATATTGGAATCAAGTTTTCGAATTGATTAAAAGTTTTTTCTTCGTCTTCGGCTTTTTTTTTTTTTTTTTTTTTGGAAAAAATTTCTGAAACGACTGACAAGAGTTTTAGATGCAAGCCAAGCGTCAGATGTATACCGGCTGTTACGATTCGCATATACATAAAAGTATCGGATAACTTTTGGTGTAATATGTCAGCATATTTGACCTTATAATATATATATATATATAATGTTAAAAAAATATGAAAATTTATTAAAAAAATAAAAATTATTTTTCAAAATTTACGTAAAAAATACATCGTTATATTTTTACAGTCCAGGTGTTCATATACATACAATATAAGAGAAAGATGTCTCTTTTATAATTTACAATGCAGAAATATTAATCCAACGCGAGTAAAATGAAAATTATTTCCACGGGGGATTGTATAAAATTAAAATTATTATTAAATCCTGTTGTGAATATTTTCTTAAATCCCTAAAGGCATCTTTGTTATATAATATTATATATATAAAAATCATGAAAGAGATTATAGAAATCAGTTTTCAGGATTATATTTTTTCATTTTTGAAAATTGTAAACAATTGATAATTTTATTTGGAATTTCAAAAAATAATTCCGATATCCCTTGCGTATCTTTAAAAATATGAGATTTGTAAATCTCACAATTTGTATTCACACGTGTTTTCTCACTTACATTTCGTTTCTTTCAACGTTGGCTGTCTTTTTTTTTAAATTTAGGGAAAAATAAAACAACGCAAAACGTTTATTGAATTGATAAAAAAAACAATATCGAATTTCCATCTCAATTTATTTATTCCATTTCTCTTGAGTTAAATGTTTGAATACACGGTTATTTTCGCAAAAAAAAATTGGTATAATAATTTTTTCATTGTTATTGCTTTTTGTTTTGTTTTGTGATACTCGATTTTTCTTTTTCTAAAGGTAATTATAGTTAAAAAAAAAAAGAGAGTGAGAAAGAGAAGGCAAAAAATTGTTTTCATTATTATTTCTCTTGATTGAAAATATTTTTGTAAAAGAAAAATAAAATTAAATAAAAACGTATAAATAAACAAAATGAAAACATTCCTTTAATAAATTAATATAAATATTATATATATTTTGTCTTCTATGAAGAATTTTTCTTACTTTCCAAAATTTGGAAATGTTAGCAATTTAATTTTTATAATTTACTGTTTATATTTCATAAAAGGAATTGTGTGTATATGTATATATAATATATATATTTTTCTTTACAAGTCGTGAAGTAATTGCTCGAGAAGGTATAAAAGGACATTTGTAATTTATGTGATGGAGGACAATTGCATTTTGCGAAAGTGGAACTAGTAAATTCAATGTGTATCTCAATTAACATTACTCATGAGAACCAAAAACGATTACATACTTTATAAAAAAAAAAAAAAAAACAGCAAAATGTTACTTATAATTAGCCACTCTCTCCAAATAAGCTTTTTTTCTACTTTATATAAGCAGATGTGCAATTCAAGTTTAATATGGAAATGTTTTAGTTAATTTTTGTTACTGGGATATATATCATAAAAGTGCGCTCACATTTTATGGATTATGCAGCTGTTCAGCTATAAAACAAAAGGCATTAGAAAATTGAAAAAAAATACCGATATAATAAATCTACAAATAGTAGTTTAAATAGCTTTAAATGAATTGGAGATTATCAAAATTTTTAATTTTTAATTTCATTACACAATGGTATAAAATAGGCAATTATATAATAATAAAATGCTTGGTCTGTCCTTCTGTCCTAACTTGAAGTTGGCCTTTTCTGATTTCACGTGTTTTTTTGAATAGTACAAGATAGTAATTTAAAAAAATTTATTTTTAAAAATTTATTTTTAAGGTACCAGGAGCCTTTTTTTCAAAAAAAAGTGGATTTGTTTTTTATTTTAACAAAAATATTTTACAGATTTTTAAATAAAAAAAATTTTTTTTTAATAACAATCCTTTTCGAAGGGTTAAAGTTGAAATTTTTAGAAATAATTAAATTTTAGATGCTTTTAAATTCAAATTATTGAAAATTCAATTAATTTTGAATTCAAATTTTTGAGAATAATTAAATTTTATTTGATTTTAAATTTGGAAAATAATTAAAATTTTAGTTCATTTTGAATTGAAAATTTTGGGAAATAATTGAATTTTAATTGAAATTTGGATCCTAATAATTTAATTTAAGTTCATTTTTGATTGAAAATTTAAATAATTAATTTTAAATAGAAATTTTAGAAAATAATTGAATTTTATTTCATTTTAAATTGAAAACTTATTGGTAAATAATTAAATTTTAAATTGAAAATTTTGGATAATTATTGAATTTTAATTGATTTTGAATTAAAATTTCGGGTAATAATTGAATTTCAGTTTATTTTGAATCGAAATTTTTAAAAAATAATACAATTTTATTGTAATATTTTTTTTTAAATTATAAACAATTGTTAAATTTCATAAAAATTTTAATTGAAAAATAATTTTAATATAATATTGAATTTGTGATGTATTTCATTAAAATTATTAAAAATAATTAATTTAGTGAAGAATCATTTTAGTTCAAAATTTGTTAAATAATATTGAATTGAAGAAGATCTGAAGAAGATCTACATTTTATACTAAAAAAATGTATTTTATTTACATTTTTTTTCAAATGTAAAAAAAAATGTCGCATTTTATTAAAATAAGTCGATAAATGTCGTATTTTTGAAAGAAGTCGGGAAAAGTCGTATAATTCGAAGCCTGTAAACATATAATTTTCATTATTATCATTTAATATGTAATAATATTCTAATAAATTAAATTATTATTGATAATATTAATCTTTAATTTCTTTATAACAAACAATTAAGCATTCAATTTGGCGCGCTTGCGCGCGTTTAATTTTGCTAGTTTATATAATAATTTATTTATTTCTGAAATATTCAGTAATAGAATTTTTTTTTATATTTATTTATATTTTAAAAATTTGTTTATAGAAATGATTTTTTGAATTTGAAAAATTTTAGGTATATTTATTAATAATTTTGTATAATAGAAAATTTATTTTTTTCTAAATAAATGTTTAATTGATAATAATAATTGAACATTAAATTTTGCAAAAAATAAAGAAAGAAAAATTATTTTATTAAATTTTGTAGATATAATAAAATCAATATTTTATGTTTCACTGTGATTTTCAAATACAGTAATTATTCTCGATTTTGTATTTCATATATTATATATACGCGTGGAAATCAAAATGAGAACTTTAGATTTTCTGTTAATTGTTTTATTTTGTGATAGATAGGAAACTAAACTCTCCACTTAATTAGGTTTCGTGTCGGAAACGAACCTGAACACCCTACCAATTTTACTCAAGCCGGACATGATATGAAACCGAATCAAATGAAAGTTTATTTTGTCATTTGAGACAGGAATCCTAATTTTCTCAACAAAATCCCATTGCAAATGTTTGATTGCAAATATATTTAGGGAGAGAGAGAGAGAGAGAGAGAAAGAGCTACTCATACCTTCTTTGTTAAAACATATACTCTATTATAGACAATATAAACCACGCACGATTTTATTTTGGGTTCATGATTATCCCATGAAAATCATTAATTATTAGAATTTTCATTTTAAATTTTAAACTTAACAAAATTTTTAGCTATATCGAATTTTTATTTGGCAAAATTTTTTTTTTTATAGTCATTTAATTTACATGACTTTTTATATAAAAGAATTTTAATTTAACCCAATTTTATGTGATTTGAATTTTTAAATGACAGAAATTCCAATTCACTAAATTTTAATTTGTACAAATTTTTAAGAGGCCGAATTTTAATTTGTTCGAAATTACAAAATTATCAAGAAAATCGTGATTGGTCAATTTTAAAAATTACGCCAAAATCTTTCTGTCGATTGTTTATTCGGCCATTTGTAATTTTGGACAAATTAAAATTCGGCCTCTTATATAAATTTTTAATTGATAGAATTTTTAAGACGCCGAATTTACATTTGTACGAAATTACAAATGGCCGAAGATTTTCAGTTTCAATTTTTTTATTTTATTTTTTTTTATTAAATAGACAAAAACCAATTTATATTAGAAGGAATAATTTTAAATATAATATATAAAAGTAGAAGAAATCTAATCAGTAAAAATTAAGTTATCTTTTAATCACCTTCTCAATTTAAAAAAAAACAATCCTCTATTTCGTAGATAAATATCTTTTACAAAAAAAAAATGTAAATGTAATTTAAGAGCAAAATATTGTATTAAGATTTTTTTCACTATAGCTGTGATAATTTTTTTTTTTTTTAGTTAAATTAATTTTGTAATCTTTACAGTATATCTTGAGATTCTAATGGAGAATATTTTTATTCTAAAATTTTTTATTCGAATCAAATTATAATTTCTTTTAATTAAATAAAAATATATTTGTCTCAGAACTAAATGACTATATTTATTTTAAATAAAAATTTTGTTCGGCACAAATAACTTTTTTTTTCACCCAAATATAAATTAGAAAATATACAATTAAATATCTAAATTGCTTTTTTCTCGCTAACCGAATGAAAAAATTCTTTTGAAAAGACTTTTTTTTTTGAAAGGCTTCTTGTTAGAAAGCATCCAAATCCTGCAAAATCCAATGTCGTTTAATGTCGAAAGGACTATAGGGATCATGTTTGTTTGGAGGAGGAGAGGGATAAATGGTGCGGTCGCAGTTCCAATTAAAAGCTGCCTTTTCCATGCCTTTCAGTGTACCAAAGACACCGGAAATAGCAGAGGTTATTTTATTTGTCCAAGCGTAATGAGATATCCAGAAACAAGATCCTTACCGAAGGATGCGTGATCCAAAACTCATATCAACAAGCAGATAAAATGGATTGAAAAGAAATATCACTTGTTTAAAAAAAAAAACAAAAAAAAAACTAAAGAAAGTGAAAATAAAGTAATAAATATAAAGAAAAGAAAATGATGAAGTAGGAAAAAAGAGATATTTTTTTCAATTAAAAACAAAAAAGTATAATAATTCCAGTTCAAGAAATTCAAGTCATATAAATTGAAGAAAATGATCTACAATATAGATTTGAAGGATTGCCGGAGGTCTTTTGAAGTTCGAGATAACAAATTGCATACGTTTATTTATTTTGAAAAAATAATTATAAGAAATCAAAAAAATTGTTATTTTTTTTTTTATAATTGAAGAAACTTTTTCTAAATCAAAAGAAAAAAAAAAAGTTTTATATTATTGATCAAAACAATATTTCTTTGATTAGAAATAGTTCTTCACTTCAAAGAAGTTTTCTTTATTTTAAATAAGCTATTTTTTTGTTCAAATATATATATATATATTTTTTTAAATATTTTTAAAAAGACCCTTTTTCTTAATTCAGACACTTTTTTTTTGTTTAAAGAAAATTTTCTTTAAACTAAACAATTAATATTTTATCTGAAACAAATAAAAAAGATCAATAAAATATTTGCATAAATATATTATTTATTGTTAAATTTCAAAGAAATTTTTCTTATATGAAATTAGGAAACATAAAAAAAGGAATTTATAAAGAAAAACAACTTTTCTCGCGGATTTGATATAGTTTTTTTTTTTTTTTTTTTTTCTACTTTGGAAAGAGAATTTAGTTTATGTAGATTCAAGTATATACTAGATTTTATACAATGAAAACGAGTTTTTTTCCTTTCTCGGCATAAAATAAATTTCATTTGACGTAATTTTCTTTTTTCACTTAATAAATGAGATTTTTCTGACACATCAACATTCTCCACTTTATTTAAAATAAAAGGTGACTTTTGGTTCAATTTACTCCGAGTTTCTTCTATACATATATATTATACTTAAAAGTTTTATACTTTGTCTGACTAAACGCGGATTTTTTTCACTGAAACGGGGATTATTTTATAGTTTAGACATCATATACAAAGATCGTCATTCACTTATTTTTTTCATTTAATTTATTATTATTATTATTATTATTATTATTATTATTATTATTATTATTATTATTTATTAATTATTATTATTTTGTACTTATTTTGCAAAATATTAAAATTAAAATTAAAAAGGGTCAAAATAAAGATATTGAAATATATTTTATTTTGTTTAAAATAAAAAAATTTTTTTGCCCTTAATAAAATTTTATTTGTGCTAAATAATATATTTTTTTTTAATAAATAAAAAGTTATTACGCACTGAGACAAATATATTTTTATATTTATATTTAAATTTATATTTATATTTAAACTTTTTTTAAAAAATATTTTCTAATTTTTAATTTTGTAAATTTTTTTGTAATAAATTTGCACCCAGAGAAAGAGAAATTATATATTTGTCTCTTTGAGACAAATATACGTTTATTTAACTTAAATATATTATATATTTAGTTCAAATAAAATATTTCTCTGGGTGATGAATTCCTACCAATGAATTTAAATTTCTAAGGAAGTATTATCCATTTTTTTTTTGTCCAAATTAAAATCGGGCAAAATTATCTTATTTTTAGAAAAAATTTTTTTTTAGAGATCTAAATTTATTAGAAAAATATATTTTAGAAATGAAAAATTATTAGAAAAAAGATTTCTTTAGTAAAGTCTTTTTTTTAGCAAAAAAAGAGTAGAAAATATTTTTTTAGAAAAAGTATAATAAAAAATTTTTTATTTGTCTCCAAATAAACGCAAATAAAAGATTTATCTAGTTTGTATAAAAAAAGATGAAATTAATTTTTTTTTTTTAATTTTACCTATATTAAATTTACTTTTTACTTACTCAACTTTGAAGTTTTTAATTTTTATTATATCAAATCATCAGTGAATAATCTGGAATATTTAATAATTTTAAATATGTGCCATTCCAGGAGTTTTTTAGCACTTTTCGGAGTAACCTTTCCAAATTAAATGAAACATTTTTTTAATAATATTTATTAATATAAAGGTCCAAGAAAATCACTTTTTAAGTAAAAACAATTGTTTATTTAAAAAATACAACAATAAATAATGCAAAAAATTCACTTTTTTCCTGCAACTCCAAATAAATTGGTTTAAAGATCAAAATTTTCCTTATCTTTCAAGCTTTAATACCGCACAAGAGACATAGAGTCCGAGAAAATATTCAACTCACAATTTTTTAAACAATGTTTGTTTACTTTTTTGTATTTTATTTACTGTGAAACGTCTGCTAAAGCTGCGCGCGACGTTTGGAAGTTGTCGCTTTCCTTATTGAGCAGAAGCTCATTACACTAGCGTAGTAGAAAGCATGTTGTGCGAAAAGTGAGGTTATGTTGTCATTAAATGAAACGTAAAAATTTCTGGTTATCACATTGAATGGTTTTTAATTATCTACTTTGCAGTAAAAAATCATAAAAAATATTTTTGAAGGATGAAAAACCTCACTTTCCACACAACATGTTTTTTACTACGCTAGTGTAATGAGCTTCTGCTCAATAAGGAAAGCGACAACTTCCAAACGTCGCGCGCAGCTTTAGCAGACGTTTCACAGTAAATAAAATACAAAAAAGTAAACAAACATTGTTTAAAAAATTGTGTGTTGAATATTTTCTCGGACTCAATGTTTCTTGTGCGGTATTAAAGCTTGAAAAATAAGGAAAATTTTGATCTTTAAACCAATTTATTTGGAGTTGCAGGAAAAAAGTGAATTTTTTGCATTATTTATTGTTGTATTTTTTAAATAAACAATTATTTTTACTTAAAAAGTGATTTTTTTGGACCTTTATATTAATAAATATTATTAAAAAAATGTTTCATTTAATTTGGAAAGGTTACTCCGAAAAGTGCTAAAAAACTCCTGGAATGGCACATATATATAAATCTTCATATTACAATTATAAAGAATACGTAAAGAATTTCATAGAATTTTCTTTTTTCTCGTCAAAGTTTGGCAAGTTAGTCAAAGTTTTCAAACTTTAAGAACAAGAAACTTTGGGAGATAGTTAAACTTTTTGGCGAGGGATGCACAAAAAGTTGACAAATAAATTGAAAAAGTAAATGTAAAAAAATGCGAGAAATATACATATTATAGTTTAAAAGTGAGAAAAAGAATATATAAGTGAAAAAGTAGGAAAAAATTTCTTTTTTCGTTTATGCAAAATAATATCACATATATATTTACATGTGCGCATTGGTACATAGATGACGTTTGCAAGAATGCAATTGCGAGAACAATTTTATTTTTCTCACACCCTTAATAGAAGAGAATGTTTTTTCTTTGCATTGAATGTGTGTGATGATATTGCGTATATAGTGTGTATGACCCCTGCGTGGCAAATAGGAGTAGAATATATGTTGAAGTGAAGATATAAAATGAGCGGAAATGAAAAAGTAACAGTTGCTACCTGTATATGTTGAATTGAACAATAATTTATTCTATTACATGTGATATTTTTCGTATGAACTTGTTACAAAATAGAATTCTAAAATTTTTCTTATTCATAACAAACAAAAAAATTATCTATTATTCAACACTATATATTGAGAGAAAAAAAATGATAAAAATTTATTTTCTCTTTTGAAATATTTTTTTCATTTCAAAAAAAAATTTCATTTTATAAATATAATATATGTACGTAAGTTTTATACACGTGTCATAAATAATATATACGTGATAGAAAATAATTTTTAAAATAATAAATATTTATACCTATATACAAATAAATAGAATAAAAATATTTAAATAAATATGAAAAAATAATTTAGCATTGTTCTCACTAAATATAAAATAATATTATTCTTTATCACGTACGTGCCAATAAAATTCAAAAAGATATATACGAAAGATGAAAAAACATTTTATTGAATTAAAAAAAAAATACAACTAATCCTGATCCCGATTTTGTGGTTAATGTCATTTGTTCCGAGCGACACTTTTTGAAATTAAACGCAGGATTTAAAAAAAAAACATTAAATTAACGTGAATTCAGAATTATTTCCTTAAATATTTTTATTAAATTAAAATAAATTAATTAAAATTAAATTTGTAAATTAATTAACTATATGAAAATTGAAACATTTGAAAATATTTTACGATAAAGTGGAAAATTTTCATTTACATTATTTCAATTAAAAACAATTTTTATCATATTTATATATTGAAATTTTTTTACAACAAAAATTGCGCAACGTATAAAAATCAAATGGAATATAAACATTTTTTTTTTGTATCTACTGTGAGAAAAAGGGACAAGGAAAATATACTGAAATATGTAAATAAAAAAGAAGTACGTAAATAAAATTTATTTGCCATATATTCAAATGTATCTCAACACTGAATGCAAGTGTTGAAAATAAAAATTCAATATTATTCCTTCAGTCCACTTTTATCTACATCCTTATTATTCTGCGATCGTGCTGTCCATGCGGAAGTTAAGTATAAATTGAAGAATTAGATTGCCTCTTTTATACTCTAGAGACATTATAATTTAATTTTTAACTTATATAAAAAGAATCAAATCAAAATTTCCATTAGATAATAACCTTTTCACATAAAACAATTATAATTCAATTTAACTGGTACTTTCCAATTTAAAAAAAAAAAATAGAAATAAATCGACAACGAATGAAATATCGCAAAAAATTTTTGTAACAATTTAAATTTCTCCGCCAAAATTAATTATCTACTTTACCTACAGTTCATAGATCAGCGACTCAATTTTTAAAAGAAACTTCGGACAAAAAACTATTCGGTCAAATAAAAATTCGGCTGTTTAAAAATTTGACTGTATATAAAAATTATTGTTTAAATACAATAAATAATATGTTAATAAATAAATAAATAAAAATAAATAACAAATAAAATAAATTCTGCTCTTTAAAATTTTGACTATACAAAACTTATTGTTTAAATATATAGGCCAGTCAATAAAGACAAAAAGTGCCATTAAATGTAGACAGGCAACTCTAACCGGAATTTGGTAGTTTGGGGGGGGTAGTATAAAGGCCCCATAGTTTGCTCTCGATTTCCGGTTGCAGAAGTTGTTGTAAACAATGGTTGAAGTTGGTGAAAAGTGGTTTTTGCGTGCTCGTTGCTTTCCTCTACATTTTAGAGGAAAAAGTTGTTATTAGAAAAAAAAGGTATTAAAAATACCTACAAAATGGTGGGTCGAAAGTTAAAATCGGATTATTTGTTTAAAAGTTATTGAATTTAAACCATTAAAAATGGTACTTTTTTAATTATTTAATAACTTTGTTAATAATAATTCGATTGAAGTGAAACTTTCTGAAAATGTGCCCCTCGCGATACTGAACAAAATGAAAAAACTTCGAGTTTAAACGGATGAATAGTTTATAAATTATTCCATTTGTTAATTAAAAACATGTTGTTTTTCAACCTAATTTCTACAGAACGATATGGAGCGAATTCAATTTTTTTTCTTTCATTTTACTCTTGAAGAGTGATACTATCATGTACATAAAAGAAAGAATTGAAATTCATCAATTAATTGCATAATTATGGATAAAGAAAAAAGGGTACGTTTTTTCGTTATAAACAATTGAAATTACTCGACCAGTTTTTACTCTATCGAATTCTAATAAACGCCATTGAATTTCTTTTTTCTTTACAAAACTTTTAAAAAAAAGAAAAACAATCTAGGTCAAAGGGGGGGGGAGATAATTTTTTTTTTTCAAAAAAATCCTAACACTATAATTATTAATATTTTTCATTCAAATTTACAGTACTTGTAGTTTAATATGTGTACTGTTAAATAAAAAATTGTAACCATTGAAAGAAATTTTTTTATTATTTATAGTGACGGTTAAAGAGAGCTCATCATTTTACCTTGCTCCGGAAGGCGGAGTGGGGGAACTCGGTGGCGCGTGACAAACGCCGCCACAAAATCAAACTCGCCCGATCAAAATTACAAAATTTGTTATAACTCGGTTAATTATTAACCGATTTTAATCTTTCTTTTTTTGAATTCATGTTATTTTTTCTCCTCTTTTCAAAAATAAATTTACATTTTTAATAAAAAATTTTTTTTTGCTAATATTTAAACATTTTTTTTTTAATAACAATTTTTTTTCACTAATTCAAGTTTTTTAAAATTTTTTTTTTAACTGCATATAATGACAGATATTTTAGTGTCTTTTTTTGTTTAACGTTTTTTAATGTCGGACCCAAAATTTTTCGTGATCTCGTGGTCACGTGAAGACAGCAGAAAATAAAAGAATATATAACAAAAATTTGTTGTTAAATTATATAAATTATTATTAAAATACATTAATTTTTGTTATATACATTAAAACATCATTACATTATTTTAAAAGTAATATAAATCAAAATTTTTTTAATTATGAATAAAATGACATAGTGCTACACGAATGTGTATGAATAATTTTAAAAAACGTTAAACATAAAAAGACACTAAAATACCTGTCATTATATGCAGTTAAAAAAAAATTTAAAAAAACTTGAATTAGTGAAAAAAAATTGTTATTAAAAAAAAAATGTTTAAATATTAGCAAAAAAAAATTTTTTATTAAAAATGTAAATTTATTTTTGAAAAGAGGAGAAAAAATAACATGAATTCAAAAAAAGAAAGATTAAAATCGGTTAATAATTAACCGAGTTATAACAAATTTTGTAATTTTGATCGGGCGAGTTTGATTTTGTGGCGGCGTTTGTCACGCGCCACCGAGTTCCCCCACTCCGCCTTCCGGAGCAAGGTAAAATGATGAGCTCTCTTTAACCGTCACTATAAATAATAAAAAAATTTCTTTCAATGGTTACAATTTTTTATTTAACAGTACACATATTAAACTACAAGTACTGTAAATTTGAATGAAAAATATTAATAATTATAGTGTTAGGATTTTTTTGAAAAAAAAAAATTATCTCCCCCCCCCTTTGACCTAGATTGTTTTTCTTTTTTTTAAAAGTTTTGTAAAGAAAAAAGAAATTCAATGGCGTTTATTAGAATTCGATAGAGTAAAAACTGGTCGAGTAATTTCAATTGTTTATAACGAAAAAACGTACCCTTTTTTCTTTATCCATAATTATGCAATTAATTGATGAATTTCAATTCTTTCTTTTATGTACATGATAGTATCACTCTTCAAGAGTAAAATGAAAGAAAAAAAATTGAATTCGCTCCATATCGTTCTGTAGAAATTAGGTTGAAAAACAACATGTTTTTAATTAACAAATGGAATAATTTATAAACTATTCATCCGTTTAAACTCGAAGTTTTTTCATTTTGTTCAGTATCGCGAGGGGCACATTTTCAGAAAGTTTCACTTCAATCGAATTATTATTAACAAAGTTATTAAATAATTAAAAAAGTACCATTTTTAATGGTTTAAATTCAATAACTTTTAAACAAATAATCCGATTTTAACTTTCGACCCACCATTTTGTAGGTATTTTTAATACCTTTTTTTTCTAATAACAACTTTTTCCTCTAAAATGTAGAGGAAAGCAACGAGCACGCAAAAACCACTTTTCACCAACTTCAACCATTGTTTACAACAACTTCTGCAACCGGAAATCGAGAGCAAACTATGGGGCCTTTATACTACCCCCCCCAAACTACCAAATTCCGGTTAGAGTTGCCTGTCTACATTTAATGGCACTTTTTGTCTTTATTGACTGGCCTAATAATAAATAATACAATAACTGAATAAAAAGTATGTTAAATAAAAATTTAATTTAATCGATTAAATAAAAATTTTTAAAAATGGAAATTAAATTAAATTATTGATTTTCATCAAGGTCTTTTAGGACAAAATAAATTTTATTCTATTCTAAATATAAATGTGTTAAATATAAATTTGTATAAACCGGAGAAATGTAGTCAACTAAAAATTTAGACAGAATGGAATATTCCTGTAAAATTTCTTGTACAATATTTCTTGTAATATATTTCCTTATAAAAATGTTTTGATTCATCAGAAATACCACTTTGAAAAAAAAATATATATATATTTTACCAAAAAAAAAATTTACTTTTTCAAAACTTCGAATTTTGTAAAGTTTGTACAAGTAATTTATTCTATATTTATAAACGGTCCCAAAATGAAACAAAATTACTTTTGTCTCTGACTTTCATAAAAAAAAAAGAATCAAATCAAATTTCATTAAAGTGAAGAAAATTAAATTTTAATTGAATTAAATGGTAAATTGTGTATAATGAAAAATTTAGTAAAAGACTTTGTGATATAGAAATTTACGCTAATTACTTTTTGTATTTTAATAATAACTTGCAATTTTTTTTTTTTTTTTGAATATTATATAGAAGATTATTGTTTAACAAGATATTATATTTAAAGAGGTAATTGCTGTTTGAAGAAAACCCCTTCACAATTCAATTTGATCCGATAATCCCCTTAAATCCGATTTTGATAGACGTTCACTCGCGCTGTAAAAGTTAATTTGACGACTTTAAACGTCAAACTGTCGTCGTTCTACACACCACTTTCCAATCATATTGAAGTCCATTCACGTCTTCTTATTGTATACCATATACTCATAAAGGAAAATTCTCATTTAACAATTTAGTATCTATAATATATTGTTTTTCATTAAAACTGTTGTTATATACTTGGAATTATTTTTATTATTTTGCAAAATTAATTCATCACATATGTTAATCAAAATAAAAGAATTATTTATTAAAATTCGTCTAAACAAAAATTCGAATAAATGAAGATTTGGTCAAATAAAATGTTGATTTATCAAAAAAAAAATATATGTATATTAATTATTTAAATTTTCGGAAAAATATATTAATGTATTTTTTGTTAAAAAAAAAAAAATTTTTAATTTTCTAAATTTTAGAATAGAAATTTATATTTTTCTGATCAATAATTAAAGGGATAGACTTGAAAAGTAATTTGTTGAAAATAATAAATTAAGAGAATGTCTTAATTTTAATTAATTTTTGAAACAATTATAATTAAAAAATAATAATTTTAATTAAATATTGTAGATATTCAGAAAATAGAAATAGTAATTTTATAATTATATAATTTATTTATAACAATTCAAATAAATTAACGATATAATACATATATACTTAAATAGTGGAAAATAAAATTTTCTTTTAAATAATAATTTTGATAAACAAAAATTATGCTAAATAAAAATAAAAATTCTGATTAAAGAACATTCTATTAAATGTAAATTCTGTTAAATATGAAAATTTGATTAATTATTAATATTGTATAAAAAAAATTAGTTCAATGATTATATTTCTTTAAATATATGCGAGAATTGACATTTTATGAATTTTGAACTTTTGCCTTAATTTACAGTTATTTAGAACACTTTTGTCAGAATGTGCAACAAAAAATCGTGCTTGGAAAATTAAAATAGTCTTTTCTCCGTGACCTTTCAAATTGGTCAAATTAAATTAAAGACGTCCTTTCCTTATAGACGTGAAACAAGTTAGTGTAAATACTATTTTAAATGCAGTCGTCTTTTATATATATATATACATAACAAACGCAAAAGATTTCCTAGTAAAAAAAAACCCTACATTTTTTTTAGTAAATTCTAGTCACGTTTTTAATACTAACAATTCTATTACACTGTACTGGTATGGAGATAAATTCTTTTCCTGTTAGGTTTAATTTAAATCGGAAAACAAGTTAAATTTCAGATTCAAATTTTGTGACAATGTTGAATGTAAAATAATTTCTATCGCCTCTTGAATTTTTATATTTTATGGTAATATACTATCCAAAGATTGAATTGACATTTTAAAAGAGAAAATTTTTTAAATAAGAAATGAAAATAATTTGGAGTAACATAAAAAGACGTATGAACAAGACAATTTACTAGAAAATTTCTAAAAAAGGTCAAAATAATTAAAATCACAAAAAATAAATTATCCTTAAAATCAGATATAAGGTATAAATATTATTAACGCATTTTATTCTTCATAAAAAATTAATGACTTTTAATTAAATATTTAAAAAATATTCCCATCGATTTAAATTAAATAATTTTTAAATGTTTAATATTTAAATAAAATTAAAAGTACATCATATATATTAAGTAATATTCAATTTTACAAACTTTCTACAAAAATATAATTACATAATTTGTGTTAAATTTTGAAAAGTTTAAAAATCAATTTTCACATAATATGTTGTACTTTTATTTTAGTTTATTAATAACTTCAAATTTGAAATTCCAAACTAAATATTATTATATACAAAATTTTATAAAATATTTTACAACAATATTTTATATTTGTACAACACATTTTTGACAATAATTATTTTTTAAAATTTTCTGCTTCTTTTTGTTTTAACAAAAATTCACGATACCTCAATATAAATTATAATTAATCAATCTCACTTTTTGCTTTAGAATTAATTAAATTTTACTAATTGTTAGTTAAAGTTACTAATAATTATCACGGAGAAAAAAGAATTGTTGTGGTTACTAAAAATTAAGTCCACACAACAATTCCGGATTGTCAATATAGAACCAGCAGTTCTATTTGTTGTTGGGACAAAAAAAAATTGTTAAAATGAGATTGTTATTAAAACTATACGGATTGTTCCGTAAACAAACAGAATTGTTTAATGAACAAAGAAAATTGTTATGGAACAGTTGAAATAACAAAACTAAATTGTTAAATCGTCAATACAATTTGTTTTATTAACAAAGCTTTGATCCGTCTAATACAATTTGTTCAGTTTCTTCGCCTTCTAAAATAATTTCCGTAGGTCATATCACCAGTTTCATTTGCATTAAAATCTGCAGCTTCTGAATCAAATTCTTTTACCTGAAACCAAAAAATTATTTTGAGTTGAAATTTGTTGTTAAATAATATTTAATATACATTTTGTATTTTTTAAGGTGAGGTTATGTTCAATAGAAACCGAGTATAACTTACCGATAAACGATGAAATTGTCTCTTCATCCATTCACTACACTTGCAATAGATTTCTCACTTTAACCGGATTCATTATTTAACAGCACTTTGTCATTTTTAAAAAAAAAAACTAATAATAAAAGCAAAAGTAGCACATGTGAGAGAAGCTAACGACGCGACAATCTGCACGCCACTTTGCGAGAATTCAAGATGACCACGTGACATGGAACAATAAACCTGTCAGTTGAACAAATCCGGATTGTTCCATCAGCAATCGACAGAGAGTTTGCTTCTGCAACTGTACGGAATTGCAAACTGAACAAATCTGACAACAAAAAATTTCGTGTTGTTGTTAAAACAATTTGACAAGGTCAATCATAAATTGTTATTGCATAAATTGAAATTTTTTGGCGTGGGAGCGAATATTATTAATTGGTTTAAAAGCTATTTGGTAAATCGTTCCCATGTGGTTCGTGTAAATAAATCTTACAAATCTGAATTTTTTGCTGACTTTGGGGTGCCCCAGGGTTCTACACTGGGTCCCTTTCTGTTTTTACTATTCATAAATGATATTCAGTTTTGTTTTCAGTTTTCCAATTTTCTATTATTTGCAGATGACTTAAAGATTTATCGTATAACTGATTGTTTGAATGATTTTGTCAAACTGCAGGCTGACCTTGATAAACTTTTTGTTTGGTGTGAACATAATGGTATGCCATTGAATATAAAAAAATGTAATGTTATTTCCTACTCTAAAAAAAACTACTAAAAACTTATATTTATTCTATTGATAATAACCCGCTTTCGAGAGTATATCAGGTTCGTGATCTAGGTATTATTTTAACTTCTGATTTATCTTTTGATGTGCACATCTCCCATGTTGTTAGTAGATCTCTAAAAATAATGGGTTTTGTGATGCGTAATTCCAAGTATTTCCACAGACTGTCCACTCTGAGAATTCTTTATTTTTCTTTAATTAGACCAAATTTGGAATATTGTTCATTAATTTGGTTTCCATACGCGAGTGTTCACATTCTTAGACTTAAGCGAGTACAAAATCGTTTTTTTGCGTTTTATGGCTAGACAACTTAATGTTTACTTTGATTATTATATTCATGATTATGATAGTCTACGAACACAGTTTAGAATTCCTAAGATTGAATCAAAATTTATATTTACTGATCTTTTTTTCTATTTAAAATAATTAATGGAATTATTATATGTCCCTTTTTATTGTTTTTGATTAATTTTTCTGCGCCAATACGACGTTTGCGATGTGTATCTCCTTTTTATAGTTCATTTCATAGAACGAATTACTGTAATAATTCAGTTTTCAACAGACTTAGTTTTGAGGGTAATTTTTATTCTGAAAGATTGGATTTTTTCAATAACAATGTCACGGCTTTTGTTACATCTATACGTAATTTACTTTATAATGATAATTGAAATTTTTTGTTGTATTCTTTTTTCTTATCGATTTACCTCTTAGCTTGATTAATAATTAACTTTGATGTTTAACATTTAACATTTGGCAATATACTTTTAGTTTATACACATGTAAATCTTCAAGGGTCTTAATTGTTACCCGTATAAGTCATGAATAAATAAATAAATAAATAAAACAACATACATTTGTATTGACAACAATTTGAATTGTAATACAGTGGACTCCGCTTATAACGAACTTCAAGGGACTGTTGAAATTTGTTCGTTATAGCCGAAGTTAGTTATAAACGAAGTTGAATTTAAGATTAGAAAATACGTGGTAATACATATAAGTATATAATTAAAATTTTCATAATATTGTTTTATGTATTTAGTCATTACTTGGTTAAGATACTAAGATACATATTATCAATTAATTTATCAAAATAGTTATTATTATAACAATTTAGTAATACAGGAACTTGTTTGCCTATTGAGATAATATGCAAGATAGGTCCACCTATTGATGTCTTTGAATTTTGAACCACTTTAAAAGAGCTTGGTCTAAATCGGGGTTTTCACACATTCGCACTTTTTTAGTTTTCAAATTAACTTCTTCTGACGCTTTAAAAATTTTTTCTTTATTCTTCCATATAGTGCATACCGTCGAAGATTTTAAATTAAACTTTTTGCACACTGATGCATTCGAGTTCCCTTTTTCTAATTCTTTTAAAATATCAATTTTATCACTTACAGATAAAATAGTTTTTTTTCTTGAAATCTCCATTTGGCAATAGACAATGTTAGTACGAGGGAAAATTGAAACAGACTGCCCAATAAAGTAAATAAATTTGATATGTTCGTTATAACCGATTTTATTTGGCAACAATGTTTACAATTTTTGCTCGTTATAAGCGAATTGCTCGCTATATCCATCTCGCTATAAACGATGCTTCTTACGTTTAATTAACATTGAAACCAAGCAAGTATCAAAAATTTGTTCGTTATAACCGACCTCTCGTTATATCCGGACTCGTTATAAGCGAATTCTACTGTATTAATATTTCGAATTGTAATATCAACTAATCTACTGACAATAATCTAAAAATTGTTATTTGCACAACAATCCCATTTTTCTCCGTGTAGTAAAATTTTACTAATTCAGAAGCAAAAAGTGAGTGACTAATTCAAATTAGTAAAAATTTTTACTAATTCAGATTTAGAGAGTATAAATAGTTTAAAGATATTTTTATATACTTTATTCTTTCGTAAAGAGACAGTTGATTACAACGATTTAGCAATATTTTTTTTATGCGAATTTAATATAGGTTAAAGAATCACGTTATATAGAAAATCATTTATTTTTACTTTACTTCCGTATATATATCGCGAGACATAAAATGCGATAAGTGGCCTATAAAGGGTTCACGATTTATGAGAAAAGCAAGAAGGTATAGGAGTTTAGTTTAGGGTTCAAAGATCCCATTTCAACAATATAAGTCTACTTGAGAATGAATGTAACCCTCCGCCTTTTGCTTCTTTGAGACTACAATACAATATATATAGAAGTATATATACACACACATCTGACACTTGAGAATTCTATATATATATATATATATAAATATATTTGAAACGATCCTACATCAAGGCCCTAATGTTTCATATATCCCTTGAGATTAGTTTTTACGCATATAAGATATTTCCGACCGGCACATTATACTGACCATTCATTGGATTACGTTCCCCTTTCCCTTTTTCAAAACATCATAGAATGTCGTCACCATATAAACACTTTATCCCTTATATTTATTGTCCCTATATATAGGTATACTTTGATATATGTGAAAGTTGAGAATTTAAAAATAGTCTCTAAATCTAAATTAGTAAAAATATTTACTAATTTAAATTAGTGACTCACTTTTTGCTTTAGAATTATAGTTAAATTTTACACCCACATAGCACGACTTCTTGCTGTGAGGTTACTGTAAGGATATCTGTAGGGTTTGTAAGGTTACCGTGTAAGCCTGCAGTAAACTTGAGGTCATCTTAAAACTTCCGCCTTACAGTAAGCTTACACAGTAAAGCTAAGGTAAGCTTACACAGTAAGGTCGTGGTAAGTTTACATGGTAAGATTGTGGTAAGCTTACACGGTAAGGTTGTTGTAAGCTTCCCGTAAGGTTACTGTAAGGTTGCTGTAACGTTACCAAATGATCGTTTGTTGTCCTAACCAAAATCTGGTTGCGACAACCAAATAATTTGATTCGCTCTCAGCTCATAGCTTAAGAGAACAATTAGTTTAAATCTCTCACAAGGATGGGTAGTCCAGTGGTCAGAGCTCCCGATCTTCAGTTTTAAAACAGAGGTTCGATCCCAGGCGGAGATGAGATTTTTTAAAGTCCACAAATATTTCAATTGGATAAACATAAATCCAATGTTAAAATGGAAATAAATAAATAATGAAATGAATTAAAAGGATAAAAAGAAAAGAGATAAGGTAGATTAAACATTTTTAATTTTACAAAAAAAACTGTTTGCTTGATCAACCAAACATTTTTGTTGACCTAACAAAAAAAATTTGGTTGAGCTAACCAAACATTTTTGTTATGGCAACAAAAAACACTCAACCAAATTTTTTGATTGACTCAAACAAATAGTTTGGTTGCTTAAATACCAACAAAATTCTTTTGTTGGCCCAACCAAATTTTGGTTGCTCTGACTAAACATTTTTCTCAGTGATACTAATTGTTAGTAAAAGTTTACTAATTCAGAAGCAAAAAGTGAGTCACTAATTCAAATTAGTAAACTTTTTTACTAATTCAGATTTAGAGAGTTAATGGTAAATATACTATTTAATACAAATCGACTAAATTTTGTAAATATATAATTAAAAAATTACCGCACCTGCCAAATTAAATTATAATTTCAAATTTTTAGATAAATTTTACAAAGTAAAAATATCATTTAAGCAAATTTTCATTTGACCAGATGTTGTCACAAATGAAATTTTTATTGTATTAGATTTTTCATCTAACCGAATTTTCTTAAGAATTTTTAATTAGTCCAATTATAATTTAACTAAATTTTCAATTTTTGAATTTAGCCGAATTATCAATTGAGTCGCCGGAAAGTAAAACCACACATAAAATTCTGACTCCCATTGAATTAACATGGCCGTCAGAATTTTATGTGTGGTTTTACTTTCCGGTGACTCAATTACATAGTAGAATTTTCATTGTTCTCAAATGTTTATTAAACTGAATTTTCATTTAATAGAATTTTTATTAAGTCCGATTATCATTCAACCACATTTCCAATTAGCACAATATTTTCATTTAACCAAACTTTGTATTAACATTATTTTTATTAAATAAAATTTCCATAATTTTTGGTTAATAAAATTTTTATTTCTCGGAATTATAAATTAGTAGAATTTTCATGGTACTGAAATTTTTATTTAACCTAATTTCCATTTAGCCGAATGATTCAATTTTCATTCATCAAAATTTTTATTTAACCAAACTTGCTTTTTATTAAACAAGTTTTCCATTTACTTGAATTTTTATTTTCCCGAATTATTATTTATGGCAAATTTTCATTAAGAAGAATTTTTTATTAAACAAATTTTTGTCTTAATAGAATTTTTTTGTTTGGCATAATTTCAATTTAATCCACATTTTTTTATCAAATTTTTTTTTTAGTCAAATTATCATTTAGAAAAAATTTTCAACAAAATAGAATTTTTATTTTATAGAATTTTCCATAATTTTCATTTAATCAATTTTTTATTTAACCGACATACAAATTTAGTGGAATTTTTTATTTAACTTACTTTTCTATTTAAAGGAATAATTAATTTGCAGATTTTTTATTTGGCCAAACAAAAATTTGCGGTATAAGTATATTAGCACGAATTTAAAAATTATTAGGAAAATTGGAATATTATTTAATTTTTTAAATTTGCATTAAAATACTTATGCCGAAATATGTTTGTTATGAAAATTAATTTAGAAAATATTTAAGAATTCTTTAAAATGAAAATTTAGCTAAATTAAAGTGCGAAAAAATAAAAATTTGGACACTTAATTAATTGATCGAACGATATTATATTTTTTTAATTCCATCATTTGGATCCTAAAAACATACGGGACGCATGATTATGTTCTAAAAATCATTAGTCATAATTTACATTTTATCGAATTTTATTTGTCCTAATTAGTTTTGAGCCGAATTTTAATTTCTTCAAAATAGCATTTGGCATAATTTTCATCAATCTGATTTTCTATATGGCAGAATTTTTATAAAACGGAAAATTCAACTCACAGAATTTTTATTTCTTCGAATTTTTATTCTAATTTCACAATTTTATGAATAATTTTTGATTGCATGATTTTAAAAATCGCGCCGAAATATTTCTGTCGATTGTTTGTTCGGCCATTTGAAAATTCGGACAAATGAAAATTCTATCAATTAGAAATTCTATTAAATGATTTATCGGTTAAGTAAAAATTTTGTAGTATGAAAAATCGATTATATGGAAATTATATCAAATAATAATTCAAACAAATGAAAATTCATCTAAATGAACATTCTATTCAATGAAATTCTACCCAATAAAAATTCTTTAAAATGCCTATTATGTTAAATGAAAATTCGAGCAAATAAAAATTCGAAGAAATAAAAATTCTGTGAGTTGAATTTTCCGTTATATAAAAATTCTGCCATATAGAAAATCGGATTGATGAAAATTATGCCAAATGATATTTCGAACAAATTAAAATTCGGCTCAAAACTAATTAGGACAAATAAAATTTGATAAAATGTAAATTATGACTAATGATTTTTAGAACATAATCATGCGTCCCAAACATACAAGATGATGAAAAAAAGAAATTCATAATTTTTGATCATTTTAGAATTTGTATTTTAAAAAAATTAATTTTTTTAAATTTATGCAAGAGATTCAAAAAAATCATTTAAAAAAGTTTATAAAAATGTAGTGTACGTACTAAAGAAAATTCAAAAAAAAAAAAAAATCGTTTAAATAAAAATTCTATGAAAATTCGGTCTAATAAAAATTTATTCTTATAAAAATTTATTTCATTATAAAAATTCGAACAAAGGAATTTTTAAAGAATATTCATATTTTTTTATGTTCATTGTTTTATAAAAAAAAAAAAATATATCAACTTTGAATAATTTCTATTTCTAATAAATAAAAAAAATGGAAATAAAAAAAAAAATGTTCCGCATGAAAAAAAGGACATTTAGAAATCCTTGATAAGTCGATAACTTTATCCTCTGTAGCCAATAAATTTGTCTCTAATAAAATTGAGGTGAAATCTTAAAATGTCGTAACTTTATTTGAATTGCTCGGAAAATTTTCTGATTGCATATAGTTCGCGTGACTTGCGTGAACTTTTTTTTCTCCCCCCCCCCCCTCCCCCCTTGAAATCGTATTTTATATATAAAAGGTATATATATATATATATATAACTGCGTTTCAAGAACGGGATAATTTAATTTTTCGAGAATCACAGAAAGACTTGTATTCGATTCCCCTCGAGATTTCTGGCAAAGTTTTCAAAATGAAATTTTGTATGTGGGTTTCAATTTGGTTCTGTTTCCCTTTTTATATATAATACAAAATGCAATTTCTCTATACATTGAGAAAAAAAATAAATATAATTTACAAAAAAAACAAACTTATACGATACTTTTGCTGAGAAAAGTTCATAGTCAATCAATAAGTGTTAAATCAATAATATTTGGTATAGTAAATTTCAATACGATTGAATATGAAAATTTTCGTTTAAAAATTTTTTTTTAAAAATAATGACATGCAAAATAATTAAAAATAAACAATTAGAAAATAGTCAAATAAAAAAAAAATAAAAAATAATAAAATAATAGTACAATTAATAATGAAAGAAAAATTTTTTAAAATTATATATTAATTGTTTTATGAGAAATTTTAATTCTCGCTATAAAATTTTGGTAGGGTCAGTCGGGGTAAATCCGAACGGGGGGTAAATCCGAACGCTAATTATTTCAGCTTAATTAAAATTTTTAAAAATAAGTTCGATATGAGAATTTTTACCTCAGATCCTCTTGAAGAGATTCTAAGTATTATCCCATTTTTTGTTTGTTAATTAGCAACAGCATAAACAAAGATAACAAGTATTGCAAAAAAGATTGAAAATCAAAGATGACACTCTTTCAGTATTTTGTCTCGTATTTGAAGAAAAAGAAGCTAAAAATTCATTTTATTATTTATAATTGTTTGTTATGAATACTAGAACAGAAACTATATTTGATTTTTGCCTTCTGTAAAATTTTATTAATAATATCAGACCGTTCGTATTTACCCAAGAAAATTGGAAAACTGGGGTAAATCCGAACGGTATTTTTAATAATTTTTTTTTACATCAAAGCCACACAAAATTGTTTTTATTTGATTACACTATTATTTTAACATTATAAAAGTACATAGAAAAAAGTTTTTCTTTCTATACGTATCCTCGTTAGTAATTAATAAGCAGAAACTTAATCTCTGTTCTCTCGAAGGAGTGTTTCAATTTTTTTGCCAAATGGTTTGTTGAAAAAAGTTTTTCAGGATCTTAATAAAATTTGGTATTCTACGGTTTTTGGGGTCGCTAATTACCAATTTGAAGTCAGTTTTTCAAAATTCAAAATGGCGGACGAGAATTAAAAAATTCATTGGATTCGCTCGAAAATTGTTACTCGGGGGGTTTCAGGGTTAGCAAATTTGATCATTTTTAAAAATAAGTTTTAGGAAAGTACGCCATTTTGAATTTAAAAAATTTGACTTTTATTTTTGTATTTACATTCAATCACTCCAAAATACTTTCTGTAGCAAGTTTTGCAAAAATCCGTTATGATTTGATAAAGTTATTGAAGGTTTTAATTGTGTAATGCATTTTAATTTTTAACCTGTTTGATTTTTGTATTTATATATGATGCATTATTACATAATAGGTTTATTATCGTATTTTTTTTGAGTTTTTATATAAGTTTAACAATTGCAATACTTTAAATTTATTTTCCCTAAGATTTTTCTGAAATACAGTGGCGTTCGTATTTACCCCCATATTTTAGGAAAGTTCCAAAGTATCGAGGTAAATACGAACGCTAAGTTTCCTGCGATTGTAATTTATCAAAAATTTGTTCTACCCCATAAAATTGTTCTATGGAAGTAAAGTAACAACTTCATGCACCAGAATACCGGAAGTATTTTTTTTTTAAAGAAAAAACTTATGTTATTGTTGAAACTTAGTAAAAGCGTTCGGATTTACCCCGGTTGACCCTATTTGATTTATACACGGAGAAAAAGAAAAAGTAATTTTTACTACTTTCAGAGTAAAACTGGACCAACAACTCGAAGTTTCTGCGCATCTCTGGCAATTTTTACTCCAAAAATAATAAAATTTATTATTTCTGTAGTAAATTTTACTGTTTCCGTAGTAAGTTTTACTATTTCTAGAGTAAATTTTACTATTTTTGGAGTAAAAATTGCCAGAGATGCGCAGAAACTTCGAGTTGGTCCAGTTTTACTCTGAAAGTAGTAAAAGTTACTTTATAAAAGAAATCTTTTTTCTCCGTGTAGTTTTTTTTTCTTCTAATAAAAGCTCTCTGATATTTCACGTTTAAAAAAATTTTAGTTTTGTCTTATATTTTCGGCCACACTCTGTAATAATAAGAAAAATTAAAATAAGAAAAATAAAATAATTTAAAAATATAATTTAAAAAAAAATGAAAAATTGAGTTGAATTAGACGAATTTTTTCTCAGCAAAAAAAATTATTGCGTTATTTATAAGAATAAATACTTTTATAAAGAAGTTTTCTTATACTTTTATTTTTTTGAGAAAATCTTTCATTTTGCAAAGCCTATACTTTCGTTAGGAAGCTGAGATAGAAAAATCACAGGTCAATCCTATTATCCGAAAGAAGCTTCCTCAGAGCGGAAACGTAAATAATAGTAGTGAGATTGTAACAAAATCACTGTGATGTTAAAACTTTTGTTTCAAAAGATTTATCAAGAGATTCTATTTCATTAATTATTCCTTTGGAGAGGTAAAAAAATAATAAAAGATTCATGAAAGATTTGCAAATTATAAATATATATATTTTTTTAATAACAACAATTTTTAATAAACTATTACAAAATATTATGTATTTTTAATTGTCATTAATTTCAAAGGATCTATTTATTATAATAAATTAATTTAATAATAATTATAAAAAAGTGATAATTTAATTGATAAATATAGCAAATTTGATTGTTTTTTTTTTTTTTTATAATTTTGATAAATAAATAATTTGAGAAAAAAAATTTTTTTGTTTTTGCAATTAACTCTCTTTAGACAATATAATATAGTATAGAGCTTTTATAATTTTAATGATACTCAAGATTTATACTGATTGCAATTATTTAAAACTTGAGAAAAACACTTGAGAGACATAAAAGGAGAAACTAAGTAGTATTGATGAAATTTATCTTTCGCAAAGTTCACTTCTGACTGACTTCCTTTAATTAAAGTTTGTTGCTTTTCTAAGTCATCTTTTCGATGAATTAACTTCATCTAACTATAGACCATCGTGAAATTATTTGTCGCGTTTTACGAAACTCTATCTATGGAATTTCCTTTTATGCGTCAAGTTACGCTATCTTGAAAAATATCTCGAGGCAAAAGGAAATTAAATTAATGAACAATGTTAAGATCAAGAATATCTAATTATTATTCACAAACTACATTTAATATAAAATTTGAAAATTGAAAAAAAAAATTATTTTTATTTTAAAATTATTAAATTAAATTTTGAAAAATAATAATAATAATTTTAAAAAAGTAAAGAAAAATTTAAAGAAATTTTTTTCAATTTACTTTTAATGTTTTCGTTTATAGTTATATTAATAATATATTAATATTTGTCCAAAAAATAAAATTTATTTGATATTTCAAAAGTTTTAACTTTTGAATTGTTTCAAAAGATAAGTTTCAAGACGCATCCTGACAGGAAAATAAAATTTTAAACTCTTTGTTTGCATAGAAGTTTGTTTAAATTTTATTTACAATTGACTAGTTACTCTAAAGTTTCCTATATTGAAGAACAATACAAGCTTTTGTGATAGAAAATTTACTGTTCGTATTCCAGATAACTTCTGTCACGGAAGAAGACATATAATAATAATAATAATAATAATAATAATAATAGCATTTGAAAATAAATTATTATTTTTTTCTCACACATATAAGTCTGGTAATAGTTTATTAATAATAAAAAGAAAAAGAAAAAAATCTCGATTTTTGAAATAAAAATTAAACCAAATTTTTAATGATGTAATCAATTTAAATCTTGAATTTTAATAATTTAATAACTTACTAATGCAACTAAATTTAATAATAAAAATTAATTCGTAAATAGAATCAAATTTATATTAAATACAACACAAACTTGAAAATAAATTCAAATTTGAAGATAAAAAGTCAAATTTTGACATGAGAGAAAATTTGAATTTATAAAAAATATTAAAAACAAAACTAAATTTGGAAATGGAGAAAATACTAAATTTTTTTAAAAAACTTTTTCCCTGAATTGAGAAATTTTTTTTTTTAATTTTATTATAATTTTAAAAATTCCCTTATTAATTGTATTCTATTTTTTCTGACCAGAAACATTTTTCAATTAATTAAATTAAATTTATTTATTCTCTTAAATAAAAATTCTCTGACATGATCTATATTTTGTCTTTTCAATTTCTATAATTGTTTAACAGTAAGTTTTTTTTTAAACGATTTTATCGCAAATTTTTTTTTTACAAATAGTGTATAAAAAATGAATTAAAAATCTAATTTTTGAAATTTAAATTTTTCAAGATAATTTATGTAAATTTACAAATCGAATTTCACTTTTGTTTTTCAGACTTACGACGATAACGGACCTGAGAATGCAGCCTTACTATACAAACTTTTGAGACGACTTGGAACACAATTGGCCGTTGGTGAATTGCAAAGAAAACGCAGTTACTGGAAGCAGTGCGCCTTTAATGCAGTTTCATGCTATGGCAAGTAGGCTAAAACAGAGTGAGAGACAATAAATACAAAAAAAAAAAAATCCGTCTTTCTCTCATTCCCTCTTTTGTCGTCCAGTCTATAAACTATAAATCGATGTACTTCCAAAAAAAAAAATTCTTATTTAATCCAAAACATACTATTTCATTAATTTTCGAAATTGTACATGTGAAAAATGTTTCTAGAAAAAAAAATATATATATTATCGATGAAAGCCGCCCAAATGAGAACCCGATAAAATCAGATCCCAAAAATTAAAAATAGAATTTTTTTTTACTCTTTTTCCTTCTCATTGATACCAGAGAAAAAAATTTTCATTCAGAATTTTGAAACTGAAAAATTCGATTATCGAATTAAAACAACTTTTAAATAAAAAAAAAATTAAATTATCGAAATGAAAAAAAATATGAATGGGGAAAATTGAAAAGAAAAAAAAACTGTTTTAACGAAATAAAAGTAATTTTATCTGATTCTCATTTTTCTGCTTATTTGATGGATGCAGAATGTCAAAAAAAAAAAAAAAAAGAAACGAAAGCTCTATATATTTTTTGCAAAAAACTATTTAGAGGAGAATAGTTGACAGAAAAAAAATGCGAGGGATTCTATTTTTAATTAATGAACGCATATATATATGTATATGTTCCTATAAATAGAAATTGCTCGTAATAGACGAGAATTATAAGATATTTTTTAATTAGTTGTCTATTTTCCCATTTCCCATTATATGCGCGTCAAAAATCGTAAAATGTCATACATTGTAATAATAATAATAACTCAATTAAAAAAAAAAAATTATTTACATTATAAATTAATTCAAAACTTTGTCGAGATTAACTATAGAGAAATAGAATTTTCAGATTTCCATCCCTTAACCCAAGATTGGTTTCATGTTTTATGCATGGTAGAGTTTTAATAGTATGCAAATTCTATAGATACTTAGACCGGCACCTATAACCGTGAAACGATAACAATTTATTGATTACATGATTAATTTATTGGAAAATACTAACAAGTGACTTGTAATTAAATTTACACTTGTAAAACTAAAAGAATTGTTTTTTTTTCTTCGACTATTGATAACTGATTATATATATTATGATTAATTTTAGAATTATAGAATTTTCACGGTTTTAAGTGATGTTTAATGATATTTTTTAAATAAATAATAAATGTAATTCAGATACAATCGATATTATATATATATACAGTGTTACCTAAATATTTCATCAGTGATTTTTCTGCGTGCTACGAGCAAGACTTTCTTCAAATTGCACTCAGAGAAATGGTATATTTATCTCCGAGCCTACTAACTCATTTATTTGTTGCAAATATATTTCATTTCATTGAAATAAAAAATTTATTTGAGTCAAAGAAAAATTTATTTCTGACAAATAAAATTTTTATTTACGCCAAATAAATAAGTTAGTAGGCTCTGAGACAAATATACGTTTATTTAACAAAAATATATTTTATTTGGTTCAAATAAATCATTTCTCTGGGTGTGATTATTGAAAAATAAGTCTTCCTCATGGATAAATAAATAGCTTATAATTCGAATTCAGTATTCCTGTAAACTCCTCATAGATTACATAACAAAAAAAAAAAAAAAAAAATGAAATCCCTTCCCCCGCAATTTATTTTAATTATTAGAAAAAATATCCCGTGAGTGTTATTTCATTTTTTTTGTTTCAATGTATCTATGTATAAATTATTTCTGAGAATAAAAAATCAAAATGATTTTTGTTGTTATAAAAAACAAAAAATTATTTATTTCTTAATAATCATTCCTGTATAAAGCATATTAATTAGTTATTAATTTTCACCTCCTTTTTTGTAAGCTAAAATGATAAAAAAAAAAAAGATGCTAACAATCTTTTAATATTTTCAACAACAAAAAATATTGTAAATATTACTTTGTATTCTCCACTATATATAAATTGTATAAATTAATTGTATAATGTATAATTAAAAAAAATCTCAGTTACGAAAAATATTTTCTACCATTGATATTCATTATAAATATATTATCCTTGTAGTTTCGAAAAAAAGTTCAACTATAAAATTTGTTCAGCAATTTCTCAATCTTGTCCTGAAAAAAAAACAACATAAATTTAAAAACAAAATTTGAAAATAAATTTTTATGAAATTAAAATGAATTAAAAAATTCTCTTCTGTAGAAAATAAATTTCTCAAAGAAAAATTAATAAAACTTTTAAAAAAATAAAAATTCACATATTTTTTTCACATTTTTCAAATAATTAACAACTATTTATCATTTGTCAAAGTTTCGAAATGAAAGAGTTAATTTTAGAAAATTAACTTCTTAGACTTGATAATTAATTTTCAAATGCAAATAAAATTGAATGCCCATGTTTATTCGTGAATAATAATATTATGTTCAAAAGAAAATCGCGTGCAATTTAATTAACTTGATTGTAAAATTGTTATTTATAAGGTAATTTAAAGGTCTGTAAGAAAAGTAACTACTACCGCGAGTAGAAAAAAAAACCGGTAATGTAATTTTTCATCAAGAGTTGATGTACATAACAATGTCGCAAAGGTCCCGTAGCAATTTCTGGAATAATAATTTACGATTACGTGTATATCTATGGAATGACGAGATTTAAAAACTTTGATGCGTAAAAAAAAATTGTCCTCGTAAAGCAATACGTCAAAATATTGTTATTCATTAACTCATAAAAAACGGGTCTATAAAAAAAAACACAGCCACCTGCTAATTGATAATCCTCTCAATTGAAATTTAATTTATTGCAATAAAATCTTTGTGTAAATAAATCAATAAAAATTTTCAAAAATTCACGAGCTAAATATACTTTTCAGCATTTTTAAAAATAATTTTTTTTTTCTTTGCTGTAAAAATCTCGAGACTAGAATTGTTTTTCAGCATTAACATATATTTATACTTATATATAAAAATAAAAGTAAGTGAATTTACAAAATAATAATTTTCTTCAATAATATAGAATTTAAACAAATAAAATTTTGAATATAACACATAATTACCTATATAAGTAATAGAATTTGAAAAAAATTTCCTACATTAAATTAATTAATTTTTTAAATTAAAAAAAAAATGTGTTGAAATTTTTTAATCTTTTCTGTAAATTTTCTGATTTAGTAAAAGCTAAATTTTTATAATTGATCAAAACGTAAAATTTTAAAATATCCTGTATCTTTCTTTAAAAAAAAAATTTCTTAAACTTTTTTTCTGTTTCGAAAAATGCAAAAATTTCTCTATTTCCAAAAAATAATGTAAATTAGGACAAGTTTTGATAATTTTTTTATCCAATATTTTACGATTATGAGATTTCATAATTATTCAACAATTAAAATGTCTCGCTTAATTGTTTTAACGTGTTATTTTCATTAATTGAGTTTAAATTACCTCATCTTCTATGAGGACAGGGACAAGTGCAATAAACGCCACTCAAAATTACAGCGTACATGGTGGGATCCTGCATTTTCGACTCTAAAGCACAATTTTCCACCCATGATTGGTGAACATGCCTCACACAAGTTGGTACGCCATTATTTTCCTGAAAATATTTAAATTATTTCTTTTATTATTCATTTTAAATAATTAATGCAAATATTCAAGTAATTCAAGAATAATAATAAAGCATTCTATTTATTTCACAAGTGGGAGTGGAATGTGATTTTCTGAATTATATAAATGTAACCAGAAATATTTCTTCTCTTGTGAAAAAATAATTAAAAATTTTAATTAAACAATATATAAATTTTAAAGTTTAATTTTTATTATTAATAAAATTTAATATTTTTATTTTAGAAATATTTGAAATATATGTTTTATTATTTAATTGAAATTAATATTTAATTTATTTACTTCAAATAATGAAAAATTAAAAATAAAATTATGTATATTACATATTTAAAATAATTAAAAATAAAGCTTTATGGAAATTTTCCTTTTTTTTTAAATAAAAAGCAAACTCTCAATAATCAATAACAAGTTATAGGAACCCTGCGAATTATCGACTTGCCAGTAAAAGTTAACGGATAACCGATGTGGGAAGGCAGCAACAATTATTAGTCTCAACCAACCAGTTTAAACGGTTCGGCTATCTAATAGCTTTGGAATAACGTCAGTAATCACTTTACAATTTGATCACATATACTCACGTGTCACACCTTTTTGTAAACGAAATTTTACACGAAGGTTATATTTATTAAATAATTTATTTTCCAATTTTCACACGTTAAATTTCGTTAAAACAAATTATGAACAATAATTAATTACAATTTTTACATGGGAAATTAGAAAATTAAAATAAATTAATTTTTACGAAAAAAAAGATAAATTTTCAAGAATGAAAAATAGAGAGAATGCTCAAGTGAAATGTAAACAGGAAAATAAATAGAAATTTAAAGAGTGTGAAAAAAAACGAAAGTTATTTAAATTTAAATTAGAAAGAAACGTCTAAATAAAAGCAACAGTTTTAAATCTATTTTTTTTTCTGACAATCGCATTTTCTTTTCATTTTAAAAATGACTTTACATTATTCGCGAAACTAAAGCCATTTCACATTATTTTCACAGTAATAGAGTCAATTTAACAAAATTTAAGACATACATCTTCATAAATTTTTTTTTTTCAACTAACCTGAAGAATCGTGGCAGGGACTTTTGCACTGCTATGAATCATATGGGTCGCTGTGGATAAATCCTCATCATCAAGAATTGTTGCACCGAGACTAAAATTGTCAAAATAGATTAAGGAAAAAAAATGCACATACAATATTATTCACCATTTACAACGAGTAAAGTACTAAGAAAAATAATAAAGAAATAATAAAAAATAAAATAAAAATAATGGTAAAATCATGAAAATATTGTGTCCCGCGTGTATTTTCTTGTCGAGAAAAAATGGACCATTAGATTGTCGCTGGGTCATCTGTAAAAATTGCCCTCAGGGATGTAATCTGTCCAATAAGACGTTTTGTATTCACAAGAAATACAGTCAAAGACGACATACTTTTCCCTCGAGTGCTTCTTTTCTACTTTTTAGCTTTTCCTTTCTCTAAGAAAACTACTTACAAATGCAGAGTTATAATTACTACTCTTCACAAGGGTTGTTGGCGCATTTCAAAAGTCTGCGAAGCTTCCGAGAAAAAACTAATTTGACAAAAAAAAAAATTACATATACTAAAAAGCTCCATTTATACAATAGATAAATTTCTAAATGAATTTTGTTGGAAAAACTTGTTGTTCTTCTTTTGAAAAAGTAAAAAAAGTTGAACGCTGATATAAAAAAAAAACTTAAAGTGATGAAACTAAAAAAATAGTACTTTAAAATTATATGTTAATAATTAACATATAATTATTATTAATTTAAATAATTGTCAATTCTTATTTTATAAATGGAAAAAATTCCGCTTTTTAAATGAAAGCATTTATGAATTATTTATAAATACTGATTCGATAATCTGTTACGCATTTATATTGTAATATTAATCAGCTATAGAGTTAAGCTTCTTATAGAAATGAGAAATATTTCAATATTTCTGTTAAAATGAACAAAATGAGAAAACAAATTATATGTCAAATACAATATCCATTTTCAAATATTGAATTCATTAAAACGCAATATTTTTTGTATTATCGAATATAATGAATTTTAATTCATTATAATGGTTTATTAAATAAAAATATTAATTACTCAATTCATTCAAACGATAAAAAATTTTTTCAAACAAAAAAATTCCAAGAAAATTTATTATCTGAATTGTTAAATTTTTAAAAATGTAATTATTAAAAACAAAATTTTTCCAAAAAAATTTTTGAATTCACTTTCCTTTTCCTATCTTTTTTTAAAATAAAAAGAAAAAGAGAGCAAAATACATTACAATTGAAATTGAGATGTTTTCTGTTAAAATATTTTTTTTCATAACGTCATGTTGATCTTTTCCATTTTCATATTTATGAAGTGCGCGAGGACTAAGAAGCAAGTAATGTGTTTTTGGATATAACTTCATGTTTTTCCAACAGGACGACACTTTACCAAAGGGAAAAATTATAACCTTCTCTATACCTGCGTGGACATTCAAGTTTTCTTCTCTCAACAAGATTAGAAAAATTTCCATTTAAAAAAAATTCGAAATTTATCATTTTAATTTTTTTTAAAATAAAAATCGTGTGTTTTAAAATAAAAAATAAAATACAAAATTTTGATTTAATATAAGTATTAAATTTTATAAAAATTCAAAGAAACATGTAAAAAAAAATTCATATTTTAAAGAAAACTCAAATCTCAAAGAATTAAAAATCAATTTTTCAAAAATTTCAAATTTCAATAAAGAAAAAGGATACGTTTTTAATGTTCTTTCAAGTTTTTTTTTTTCTTTGCGTTTGTAATCTTTGGCGAAAGTAACTCGAATATTCCTCAAGGCGCATTTAATATTCTGAAATAATTTTAAAGATAATAATATTATCAAAAATTCAAACGTAATGCAACGCAATTTTTAGTCAGGTCACAATCGTATCTCTTTTAAATGTCTTCTTTTTTTTTCTCATCGCACACAAATATTTATCAAAGTGATGAAATTTAAAGAGATCTAATTAAAGAAATTACATAATTTCCTTAAAATTAGTTTTGAAATCTCTTTATAAGTTTCCAAACATATTTACAAAAATGAAATAATAATAATAATTAGAAAAATAATGAAATAATTTTACCAATTCTTTTTTATCGAGCTCAGACAGAGGTTTTGCATTTCTTGGCAAAACTTCTGGTGGTTTTCTCCCTTCTATCCAATTCAAAGGAATTCCTTTTTCATTGTATTCAATGTACTGTAAACGCCAACGTAAAAGTTTAAAAATAAATAATTATGAAAATGTAATGTATGGTATAATTTGTAACTATAAAAATTTACTGGTGTAAAAAATTAATATTTAACTTTAATAAATAATTTATATTTAATTAAATAATCTAATTTTTAATAGAAACATTTAAATTTACTATAGAGAAATAAAAAATAATAAAAATTATACCCACATCATTTCCATGAAACGAATAGAATTTTGGTTCATTTTCATCAATTATTTGAAAACTTTTGCTAGACTCTCCAATTTCAATTTTTTCTCCAGACACTTTTCTTTTTCGAGTGAATTCTTTTTTATATTTATGATCGTCTGTTTCATATTTTTCTTCTTTTTTTACTTTTTTCATTTTCAAATTATCCTTATCCGAGGTAATGGTGTCCAATTCTTGTTTCACTTTTTCCTCGTCCGAAGTATCAATGAAAGAATCGTCTTTTATGATATTCTCACGCTGTTTCTTGACCTCTTCAATTTTTAGCCGCTTCTTTGGACTTTTTTCTGGTGAATTTGATTCATTTTTTATTTCTTTTTTTACAAATGTGTCCAATGTTCTCAAATCTTTAGAATTTTTTTTCTCTCTTTTTTCGTTCTTCATCGTAGTCTTTGCTTTTTTTGTTGGAGATTCGCTAGAATCACTTTCGAAAAAAAAAATTTATCACACCCTAAATATGTTATAAGAATTCTTTTTTCTTTTTTAAATAAAAAGTAAGAAAATATTTTTATTAAATAAAAAGTACGAATTTTAAATTTTTTGAAAAATAAAATTTTTAAATTATTTTATAATTTTTTGAAAATTATAAATTCAATAACAAAAAAAAAAAAACAAAATTAGTGAATAAAGAAAAAGAAATTCAGAAATTTTTGATATAAAACTTACTTGCTGCTGCTAGTCGAATTTAAAAGAAGGGAAAAATCAGTTGATTCAGCGCTATTCTTGAAAAGATTTCGAAGTTCGTTTAGATTTGTAGCGGTTTCCCAATTTTTGTCACTTCTAATTCGAGTTACTCTTGGAAATCTAATACTAATGCCATCAGCCGTATGTACACCTTGATTTGTAAATTCTGCACCTGTAATTTCCCAAACTGGCTGATTCTGAAAAATTGTCAATTAATCAATGTGCAAATCAATACAATTTTTAAAGATTACTAAAAAAAAGTATTACCTTCGGATCTCTCGCTACAAAATCTGGTATCATTGGTTTATTTGCTAGCAACCATTTTGGAACAAGATTCGGATCCTTTCCTATTTTCACCATATCAAGTTCGTCTTGAAGTTTTTCCAGCGTGGCATCATCGTGACCAGTATGAACCTTTTTTATGTACAAAATAAAAATTAATTAAAAATCAATTAATTTAACAAATATAAGTTCAATTTTCAAATTGTATTAAAATTATAATTAATCAAATAAAGTATCTATCACGTATAATTAATAATTTCAAATTCAAAATTACAAAAATAAGAAAAATAAATTCTATCATTTTTCCAATACCTTTGTATAAACGAATGAACATTTTTACCCGCGTTTTTGAATAAATAAATAAAATTGGTTCAATATTCAAAATAAAATCAGAATAACGCAAGTTGAATATTAGAAAAAGTAAATGAAAATTAATTTCGATTATCTAGTTTTTTTTCAACAAGATAAGGTCGATTAAATTTTCTAATAAATGAGTTTAGAAAATAATAAGAAAAAAAAATTCAAATAAAATAAAACGATGAAGAAAAAAGGAAACAAAAAATTATTTACAAATTCAAATCAATATTCTGTTACCTTAGTTACTGTGAGCCAAATATCTCTATCGGTATCGTAACATCCCATAAGAAAAATAGACATCATACCACCTAAAATTTGATAAAAATAAAAAAAATATTTAAATTTAAATTCATCTTATTCCAAAAAAGAATATAAAATATATTAATAAAAAGTATTAAAAAAAAAAACCTTTTTGACCAGTTCCATACCAGGCACCGAGAACCACGAGATCTGCGGTATCAGCCATCGCGCCATGACATAAATAATCCTTCTTTACCTTCAACCAATGTCGTTTTCCAGGTTCATATTTACTCTGTAAAAAATTTTTCAAATCAAAAAAATTAATCTATAAATGTGAAATATTTTTTAACTCTTCTTTTCTTACTTACATTTATACTTTTTAAAACTAATCCCTCAAGGCCCATTTTCAAAACTTTTGCTATCATTTCTGCCAAGTCTTTTGGTTTCTAAAAACAATTTTTTTATGCACGATTATAATGATGGATTGATAATTTATAGAAAAAATAAAAAATTTAACTACTTTATTTTTATGAAATACCTACGTTTATTTCCTTAATTTCGGAAAGTTTAATATGATTAGGAATTTCTGTCAAATTTTTCTCAAGAATCTCTCGCCTTTCTTTCATCGTTCTGAAAAATGTAAATAGATATAATAAAATAAAAATATCTACTACTTAAGAGTGTTGCAAAACATTCTATAAAATCACAAAGCAAATTAAAATTAATAACAAAACTTTAATAAAAATCTAAAAAAAAAAAAAAAAAAAAAAAACTGTAAGAAGAAGAAAAATATAAAGAAAAAAGTAAAAAAAAATTGTAGAAAAATGATTTCAATAAATTATGACATATTTGACAAACAGGAAAAAGATCATCGACAATATTCTCACTTGTTTAGAAGTATTTCGCCATTCATGTAAATACAATCAAACACAAACAGACAAACATTTGCGTCTTTAAATTCGGCTCTCTGTTAAAAAAAATTAATTCACATTAAAATTATTATTATTAAATAGATTAACGAAATTCAATTTAAACATTTACCTTATGAATTCCTAATGTACCAAATGGCAAAGGTTGTCCAGTTTTCGTGTCAATCATTAAAATTTCTGCATCCAAAATTAAATCATTAGCGTTTGGAAACGCTTGGGGAATGAAATCTTTTAACATCTTCACCTGAAATTGAATAAAAATTTTCAGATTTTTTTTCAGTTTTTAATTTGATTATAGGAAAAAGAAAATTTTCAATTTAGAAAGTAAAATGAAAAAAAAATGATAAACACATAAAATAAAAAAGTAGTTATAAAAGAGAAATATAAAAAGATATAAAAATAATTCAAAAAAAGAAACATAAAGATATAAAAGATACCATAATGCCGTAAGAAGAAATGATGACAATTTACTTAATTTCAGAGAATTTCATAATTAATTTCAAAATTATTGAAAATCATCTCATTTGTTACAATCACACTCTATAATCAAAATTATTAAGTGTCGAAAAAGATTATAAATGTTGCGCAGAAAGAAAACAAATAAAAAGCGCAAAAAAAATCTAAAGTATTATTGATTAAAAAGTAGGTCATGGAAACAAAACTAAGAATGTAAACAGAAAATTTCAATGTTTTTTTTTTTTTTTTAGAAATATTTAGAAATGTTTAAAAACATTCTAATGCGCCTAATTTATTAACTATAAATTAATTTAAAATCAAACTTTTATAATTACAATTTTTGTAAAAATTCTATTTTCTAAAGACTTTAATTTAATTCAAAGTTTTTGTCTAATATACAAATATATGTATATGAGAGATTCTTTTTCAATCGCCCCAGCCCAAAAAGTCAATGTTCTGGGATTGGCTTCATACTTTGGTAAATTGTTGTCCTATATGATAGTAATAAATCCCTAAAATATAAACTCATTAAAAACATATTTGTAGAAAGTAGAGGGGGTTGAAGTTTTGACGTTAAGGGTAACATTGTCATTTTCAAATCCGTTTAACTATGACAAAAGTTAATGGATTTTAATTTATCTATAATGAATTTTATTGCATTTTTCACGTACTTTTCAAAAATGTATATGAAATTTAAAAAAAAAATTTTTAACCCCTTTTTTGTCAAAATCAACCCTTATTTTTCGATTTTCACCCCTTCGGGTATTTTTTTTTTTTTTTTTTTTATTTTCATTGGAAAGCTGAGGTTTTTTCCGATGAGCTATGTAAATATGAAAATGGGACAACAATAATTTTGTGAGTAACAGAATATTAAAGTAGGCGGTGCCGATAAGGGTGCCGTTAAGGGTAACATTGTCATTTTCAAATCTGTATAACTATGACAAAAGTTAATGGATTTTAATTTATCTATAATGAATTTTATTGCATTTTTCACGTACTTTTCAAAAATGTATACAAAATTTAAAAAAAAAAAATTTTGACCCCTTTTTTTTCAAAATCAACCCTTATTTTTCGATTTTCACCCCTTCGGGAATTTTTTTTTGTTTTTTTTTTATATTCATTGGAAAGCTGAGGTTTTTTCCCATGAGCTATGTAAATATGAAAATGGGACAACAATAATTTTGTGAGTAACAGAATATTAAAGTAGGCGGTGCCGATAAGGGGTGTACCTGGAGATCATCTTTGAGGATTTAGATAGGCACCGCCTACTTTAATATTCTGTTACTCACAAAATTATTGTTGTCCCATTTTCATATTTACATAGCTCATGGGAAAAAACCTCAGCTTTCCAATGAATATAAAAAAAAAACAAAAAAAAATTCCCGAAGGGGTGAAAATCGAAAAATAAGGGTTGATTTTGAAAAAAAAGGGGTCAAAATTTTTTTTTTTTAAATTTTGTATACATTTTTGAAAAGTACGTGAAAAATGCAATAAAATTCATTATAGATAAATTAAAATCCATTAACTTTTGTCATAGTTAAACGGATTTGAAAATGACAATGTTACCCTTAACGTCAAAACTTCAACCCCCTCTACTTTCTACAAATATTTTTTTAATTAGTTTATATTTTAGGGATTTATTACTATCATATAGGACAACAATTTACCAAAGTATGAAGCCAATCCCAGAACATTGACTTTTTGGGCTGGGGCGATTGAAAAAGAATCTCTCATATAAATATAGAAATGAAGGCTGAGATTAATTTTCTCAAAGTGATCTAAATAATTGTATAATTAATAACTTACTTTATGCTCCATGACAGGTTTTAAAGATCGACTGAAATATCGAAATTCGTTGCCTTTTTTATGAACTTGTACCCTTTCACCGTCATATTTGACTTCTGATAACATTCCATCTGGACATTTTTTCATCGCCATTTCAACAGATTTACAAGCTTCTGCCTAAAACAAAAAAATTCAAGTTCATATTTATTTAATGACATAATACAATTTTCTTCAAATATAAAAAAGAAATTGAGAAAAATCTATTTTTATACTTTGATAATTAAAAAATCAAAGTTTTTTAAAATGTAACTTTAATTAAAATTTTCTAGGAATTTTTTAATTTTAATTCTTTACATATAAAATATTAGATAAAATTAAAATCAATTTTAAATAAATGTTTTCCTGTATTATAAATCATTGGCAAAGACAATAATGAAAAATGTATTAATTAAAAAGCTCGTCTCGTCCGATGTGAAGGCGATTAAAACTTACTGCCTCATGGGGTGATATAAAAATCTCATACTTTAAAATTTGATGACGCAAATTCATATTTTTCGTGTATTATATTCCCGAACTTAATTTAATATCTGCTATTCAAAGCCAATTATATATCCAGATTTCAAAGATTGCAACTTATGTTTAGATCATAAATTTTACAGCAGATAACATAAAAAAAAGAAATTGATTGATTCTCTAAATTTTATCGACTTAATAATTCAAACATAATTTCCACTTTATTGTACCGCGAACAAGTAAATTTAAAGTTGATTTTAAAATTTAAAAAAAAAATGATAAAAAATAATTAGAAACTTAAAAAAATTGTCAAAAATATAAAGTTACATATTTTTTTTCAATTACAAAATTATAAAAACTTACCAGCATTGGTAAAACTGGCGTCATTATTGTGAGAGACACTTTTTTTTGTATTAAATCATTTTTAGAATCAGAACCAGAAGTTTTATCAGAATTTGAAGATGAAGGACCACCTAAACAACGTTGAATCACAGCTTCCAAATCATTTGACAATTGAAACGCAGTATATGCATCTTTATCAATAGCTTCGAGTCTACAAAAAAAAAAATCAACATTTATGTCAAAAAAAAAGTACTTAATTTAATGAATAAGAAAAAAGTTTTTACATATGCTTCGGTCCTGCATTAATCCTCAAGTCGTGTTTAATTAATCTGATGATAATTTTTAAATCATTTTCAGTGCATCTAAAATATGATATTCGAAATTAATTTCCATACTAATTAATCTTTGAATTCAAATTTCTGATTTTAGAATAATTTTTTTTTTCTTCAATTAGAATAAATTTATACCTACCTAACGATAAAAGACTTGAAATGATTCATTTGATCAAGCTCCTTGGTCAATGTTGACAGTTTTATCAAAAATTTATCCACCTATTGAGAAAAGGAAAAAAAGGAATATTTAATATATAACTCTTTTTTATATAAATATTTATAAAATGTAATTAAATAAATAACTTAAAAAAAAAATTATAATGCTCATTTGGACTTTATATTATAAACAATTAAATTGTTCTAAGTTGATGGGGAGGGTTATATTGTAAAACTTGGAAAGTATACAATAAAGAAAAATAAATCTAATCTAACTTCTAAAAAAAATTCATTTAATCAAGGTAAATTTTTTAAAATAAAAATTAAAACAAAATGTATTTAAATAATTGATTTGAATCTACGAGAAAATATAAATAAATCATCTATACTATAAATATTATAATTTGTCTTCAATTCTAGAGCTAATTCTATAACGAAAGAAATAAATGGTCCAGATTAAAGAAAAGGTCTTTTCATTATTAAAAAATAATCAATTATTTGTATCGGAAAGAGAAAATCATTCCGAAAAGTTATTAGCATAAACGATTCATTGTACTATTAATCTACAAAAATGAATTTCACTTAATTAATAAGAATAAAATTTTTATATTTTTCCACGAAAAAATAATAAAAATTTTTGCTTACAAATTTTTGTTTTAAAAATTTATTCAACAAGAAACGTTGCAAAAATATTTTAAAACAAAAATTTATAATAATTTGTAAAGAAAAAAAACTTTTTATTCTAAATCGTTGATCATAAACGTTGTGAAATTCACCAACGTGTTGATCTAGCTATATTTTTGTTAAATAAAAATAACTCAAAAATTTTACACTATATAAAAGTGTTGCGCCGTGCAAAATAAAATTGACAATATTATACTAAAAAAAAAATTGTATTAAAAATTGTTTTCTATTTATAAAAAGACAAAAATTTATATAATTATTATTTTCACGTTAAAAAAAAAAATTTAAAGAAACATGTATTTCTTATAGACTTAAAAAAATAATTTAAAATATTAAACTATTTTTCCCAAGACGAGTATGAATCGAATCATCATCATCATCATTGAGGTAATAGTTTGCTTGAAATGATAATTATCATGCAGTGAATATAATAAAACTGCATTTTTTTGAAAGCGTCACTAAATCAACATATATAAACTATTGAATTTAGTTTTCGAAGAAATTCCATAAATTGTGTAAACCAAATCAATGATCTCATCTCATCATCGATCAGAAATTCGTAGAATGTAGTCGTAAATTAGCAAACCATCGATTATATTGCGGTAATATATTTGCACAGATGGAAAATGTTTTTCATGCAAATGAAAACAAATATTATATCTATTACAAGATGCAATTTGCAATCTTGTTAAAATATTAATGTCATTATATACAACGAACATTGTTCATTTTCCAGTTTTATATATACATATATATGGATATCGATAAATTCTTTTAGAATATTACGTAAAAAATAAATAAATAAAAAATAAATTATTTATCAAAGTTAACATAAAAATGGTTAAAAATTTTTTTAAATCATTGTAAAACTTTGTAAAAAAATTCTTATTATCATCAAAGTTATCATATAATTAAATTTTATTCAAAAACAAATTTTTTTTGGAAAATTTGAAATACTATTAAAAAAAAAAAAAAAATACTTTTCAAAATTAAATGTCAATAAAATATTGAATATTATAATAAAAGTTAATTGAAATGAATTTGAAAAAAATTTGAATTGTTTTAATTGGCATTTTTAGGATAATTTTTCTAATTTAGAGAAAAAGAGAGTGTTACCTCCTGTATTGTGATTACACTTTTGATATTAGGTCGTATAGCTTCACTACTTCCAAAAAATTCAGTAATTGTGTCTGCAATGTCTCCCTGTTCTAAATGTTCAAGCATTGAGCTTTCGTCCTGTTTTAATATTCTTGCAAAGAGTTTAATTAGCTGCTTACTTTGTAGATTATATATTCTCTTTGCAGTTCCAGGTAATAACAATTTACACCACATAACGATATCGCTTTGAAATCCATCTGAAAGCATTTTATGTAAATTATTATATCTACTTATTAATAATAATGTCAAATTCTATATTTAGTCGTTATTAAGTCTATTCCATAATTTAGTATATATTTCGTTGAACCCAAATAATAAGATAAACACAGTTAAATATAGAAATGATTCTTTTTATTTTTATTAAACAAATACAATATAACAAAAAACTTCAAAATTAAATTATTGAGAATAAAAAAATTTTTTTTTCAAAAACAACGAAATTTCTTTTTTTGGAGAAAATTTTTGTAACGATATTAGTTATTTTTTCAGTAAACAACAAAATACATAATTGAGGGAATAATAAAATAAACAATTTATAAATAAGTCCTCACACAGAATATTAAATTAAGAACATAGTGAGGGAAAAATGACAAAGTTGTATGCAATCGTCAAAGCACAACAAGTGGAAAATTACGGGGACGACCATTTGATAAGAAATTATCTTAAATATTCAATAAATAATATTCCCTGAACAAGAATTTCTTCAAACTTTGCAGACTGTTAGCCGCCTCTTTTATAACTATCCAAATCCACTGCACTCACTCTCAATTCGAAAATTATAATATTTACTCAAATTTAATAAAAATTAGAAACAATGTTTTATTTTTAAAATTAAATGTTAACATTTTTAATTTTAATGAATAAATTTGTATATTTAATTTATCTGATGTTTTTAATACACTATATTTTTATTTTTACATAAATTATAAATAATATTAATTAAATTTATTATTAATTCTTTTAATTAATGGTTAATATGAAAAAAAAAATGATTTGAATTTTATTGGTATGGAAATTCATAGCCACGTTTTGAAAAAAAAAAAATAATAATAAATAATTTTCTTTATCTTATGCAAAATAATCACAAGTTCAGTGATCCTCCTTTTGAACCTTGTATATATATATATTGGTAAGAAAAGACCATCAGTGCCAATATCATTGAATTTCTTCAACTGTTATATCACAAAATATCTATTTATTACGAAAATCGTTATTCAATCAGTGACATTTTAAAACGAACAATATGTATTTATGATGTTTACGGAAGAGCCTTGATCATCGAGATCATTGGCTAATAAATGAATGAAGCTGCTTTTTAGGTAGACTTCATGGTTCAATGCAAGACTGATTTACTCAATGACTATATCAAAATCAAATCAGAAATTTCTGGTTTTATGCTAATTTAAGAATTCTGAATTTTAGATTTTGAAAAAAATACACACACATAAAAATAACTAAGATTTATTAATAAATTTAAAGGGAAGACATGGATGTATAAGAGTTTTTTTTTCCAAAACTGGAAAAACTGTTTTTCACATTTTTGAAAATCTAAAAATAAAAACATTTTTAAACTAAAAAAAAACTCTGGTAAAGAATGAAAAAAATCATTTTGAACACTCAAAAAACATTAAAAAAAGTCTTCGAATAAAAAATGGAAAAACGAGAGTTTTTAAATAAAAAACAATTGTTTTTCTTTAAATCGAAACTTTAAAAATCGTTAATGAATAATGAAGTAAAAAAATGAAATTTGAAGAAAACGAAAAAAGTAAATCGACACATGAAATTCGAATTACATAGTCGTAATATTGGAAAAAATCACGATTACTCATCGCAGTATTTAGTATTTAAAGTAGCAAAGCCACATGCAAAATATAAATATACGATTCGCGAAAAGTCTAATACATCGACCTTGTAATATATCACGCAAAAAGTATGACGTATGACATTTAAGAATTTTTATGAATTAATAAAAAGCCGCGCATCTTCTCTGAACTCTTGAGCAATTTACAAATGCAGATCGAACTTGTTCTCCGCACTGAAAGAAATTTCATAGGAAAAAATAACAAAATGCGTATTACATTTTAATATATTCTTTTAGAATTTAGGGAAAAGTGTACTTTTTATTAAAATTCAATATACTCTATATTAAAGTTCCAACTTAAAATCTTTTTTCAAATATTAATAATTATTGTAGAAAGAACGTAAAAAGATTACCAATATTTGAAAATATTATATTAAATTCTCATAGAGTTGTTGCATTATATGGAATGTAGCGTTCTAATATTTGTAAAACTTTATACGAAAAATTGAGAATGTCGGAAGAAAAGGGAAAAAAAGTGGAAACTCGGACGTTTCCGTTAATTCTCGGGAGGAAGAGGAGTGAGACTAGGAACAACACATTCACACTTACGATACAGGTTAATACACATACTAATGAACACGCACGTTCATTTCGCTTATACATAGACATTACACGATCGCAACGAAACCTACACTTACAATTCTATACGCATAACGATAAATTTCGCTGGGGGTCGGCATATATCGTTTTCTTATATACTAACTACTGAATATTTTTACCACTTGCGAGAAAGAAGTTTACTTATAATAACTTAATAATAAAAAATAGTTTACTAGTGCCAATGGTGTAATTTTATAGAGGTTACGCTGGGTTCATTTTTATTATTAATTGTTTATATAGATTTTTCTTTTTTTTCAGATTAAAAATTATGATTGTTATAAAAATTTTTATTGCAAATAAAAATCAAATAATTGTAAAGATGACATCAAAAAATAATAATTAATAAAAATAATAATAAATTTAATAATTATAAATGTTTTCTGTGGCACTATAAACATTTGAAACACGTGTGTTGACAGTTGATAGGTACGTTCTGCTGGTTAACAACACTTTCGAAAATCGGATCAAGTCGTAGAAGTTCGAGTAGGACACGAAGCCGCAAACAGACAGAACTTCGGTTAAATTCGTAGTCTCTCGGGAAAATCCGTGACTTTTAATATAAAGTTTTACAAAATGTGAAATAAGTATACGGATATATGTTATTTTTCTTACTATTTTGTGAAATTATTTATTATAATATTTCGTATTCTGTGAATTCATAAAGAAAATACTAATTTTTAAAATAAATATACTAATTTTTATTTCTTAAAATAATAGTTACTCTTAAATTCATTATATATTTTCATAAAAACTGTAATAGTAATCAGTATAGGTGCACTTTTTCCCTAAATTGTAACATTTATATTAAACTCTAATATGAGTTTAATACTTAGTAGTATGAATTTTCTTTCAGTGCGTAATCCAAATTTTTGTAGATTCTCGAAATTTTCAATAAATTACGAATTTAATAATGCAATTACATTAATTACTTAATTAATTGAAAATTTACAAAATCTTAATTTTCATGTGTATATATTTTACTGTTTACTTTAATAAAGTTCCAAAAAAATATAAAAAAAAAACAATGGGCATTAAAAATATTCAATCATATTTCACGCTTGCATTGAATCTGAATAATTACGCTAATTACTTTTTGATACTTAGTAGAAGCATTATAAGAAAGAAAATACAAGAAGATTAAAATTTATTTTCAGAATGAAACAAATTGATTTGTAAAGAAAAAACAAAATTGAAAAGAATTAAAATTCAGCTTTAGAATTAAACGGATTTATTCGGAAAGAATATTTTGTTAAATATATTTTAAAATTTTAATTTTAATAGAAACTAATTGGCTCGGAAATAAATTTTCAAAATATCTTGGAATAAATATTTATTAAAATTGATTGAAATTTAATCCGAGGCTTTCGTTAGGGTAATAACCATTTTTTTCACAGGCAATAAGAAAGAAAATAATTTTTTCCAAAAAAAATTCCAAAGCAAAAAAAAAAGTGTTCCAAAGAAAAAATAAAAAATTTTCAAAATTAAAGAAGCAAAACTAATTTTTTTCACGAATTTTTTTTTTAAAGAAATTTAAATACAAAAAGATAAAAAAAATTGTCAACTTTGTTTAAAGTGTTTTTGTACCCTTTTGAAGTCAAGAACAAAGTTTTACATTAATTCAACGATTATCAAAATTTATGTTTATACTGCAGTTATAATTTTTTCTGTTTCACCTCTATACTAAAGTCAAGAACCTCTAAAGTTTTATTAAAAAAAAATAATTATTATAATATTTAATATATTCAGTTTGTCATGACACGAGATCATTGTCATGAAGAATGCTAGGTCAGTCGGTGTAAAAAATTATTTTTCACAACTCTAGGCGCAGACAACAGCGGATATTTCCTACGAATGCAGCATACTAATCAAATCAGGTCAAAATAAGAACAAGTTTAGAGTCAGTGACACTTATAGGAAAATCTACAAAAATAAAAAGCAAAAAATATAATTAAATTCATTTTTTGAATATTCTATAAATAAAATGAAACAAAAGCAGGAAAATGGAGAAATTTTTTTTTTTTAGAACATTAACCCCATTTCATATAATATATTATATCAAAAAGTGGAATTCACTAAATTATTCAATTATATTATTAAGATGAAACAAAAATGAATTATATATTCCAAAAATTTTCAAAAATTGTAATTTTATATGGAATTTTTAAATACAAACATTTTAATTTAATTAAAATATTGATTATTAAAATGTTTAATAAAAAATGATATTTAACTGACATAAAAATAAATACCTAATCGTCATTTGTTTCAATTTCGTAATTCTAATCGAAGATAAGAAATTTCCTTAAAAAAAAAAAAAAAAGTATAATTAATCCGCGCGTGTTTCATGCTTTAAGTACCTATATCACTTTTTTTTTGCACATTTGTAATCTGCTTTTTATCATTCAAATTAAATGAGAGAACATGCTATAATTGCTTAAGTGTTAAATAAAAAATTACACAAACGTTGTAAAAGGTCAGCGCATATCAATCCCAAAAAAGAAGCAATTGTCAAAATTCAGTACTAATCTGAGGCTTTTGAACTTTATATTTATATAAAGATGCGTTAAAATCACTGTTTAAAAACCTTGAAATTTAAAAAATTTCGTAAATTACATTTTTTTTTCAATAATATTAAAAAATAAAAATTAATTTGATATTCAATTTTTTTTACAGTTTTTGTAAGAAAAAAAGGGGATTTTTAAATTAATTGATTAATATTAATTAAAAAGGAAGAAATTAGAATTTTATAATCAATTATTTTTTTTTTACTGTAATTACATTTTAATTTATTTTTCCAAAAGTAGTACATTTAATAAATTAATTTTCTCTCATACCTATAATGGAGTTAATAAAATTTTTTTCTACTAAAAAATAATATTAAGTATTTTTCATTATTAATATTTTTTTGGAGCACCGACAAAAAATTTATAAGTGAAAAAAAATTTTTTAAAATCAAATTTTATCTAAAAATAATAAAATTTTACAACAATTCCTTCGTTCTTGTGTGTAGAATACAACAATTAATGTTTTTGGTGAGTTCCGATATTTAATATTTAATAGTTTTTCCATATAATAAAGTTTTTAAAAAAATTGAAAAATTTTAGGTTACAAACTCACGTCGGGAACCTTCTATGTTTAATAAAAAATATCTTGCCATAATATTATGGTTAATGAACTCGTAGAATCATCTAGTTTCACATATATTAAAACTAGATTTTTTAAAAATAATGTTCGCAACCACTATTAGACGAAAGTCAGTGGACTGACCCTCTAAGAGATATGAATTTAATTGCGTAATTATAAAGTTGTAAACGTTTCTAATATCACGTATATACATTTAATAATAAAGTCTTGTAATTTGTAATAAAATCTCAATTTTAAAAGAACTTGATCGACTTGTATAATTACAGTTATTCTTCTATATTCAGTGGCCAAAATAAAAAAATAAATATTGACAAATTCAAAATTCGATTTGAAAATTAAAAAAAAGTCATTCGCAAATTTTACAAGAATGAATATATAAAAAATAAAAAAGTAAAAGCAAAGCGGTTTTTTTTAATTAAAAATAAAAAGAAATCAAAATATGAATTTTTTTAAATTCCCAGAGTCTTATTGAATATTATGAAAAATAAATAATAAAATTTATAAAAATTAAAATAATATGAAATATATATATTTTAAGATTTGATACTATTTTGCAGCACTATCAGAATTGTGTAAATCGATTTTTAAGTCAATAACTATAAATGTAGAAAATTCTAAATAGAAAATCAAAGAAGCAAAAACGAATTAATTTTTTTTTTTTCAAAAAATATCTCAAGAATCTTCCACTCGCGAATCGGTTGACTCCGCCTATTAATATTATGGAGCACTGCATGTAAGACAATAATTTCCGCGAAAACAATAAAATAATGTCATTCCAATGTACGATCCTTGAACAAGATGCGGCCATTATTAATATTACAATTTATAGCACGTGATTTCATCATTTTCTGGTGATTATTAAAATTCGATACAAATTCGATATATAATTATTGTCAAAGACTGTGCATCGTGTCCGGCACATTTTAGTATTTTTCTCTTTTCCGTTATAAACTATAGTGTTTAAAATTTTTTTCTCATCGATTTTCATTTCATTTGATAATTTAAATTTTATCTATTCTCATTCATTTTTCCCTCTAAAAAACCACCAATTTTTATTTTTCATAATTTCATCTATTTTTCCAATTATTAATCATAGTTCTTTCAAATTTATTTCCTTATTTTCTATAATGTCTTTTGAATTCAAATATTATTCTGCCATTTTTTTTTTAAAGTTCATCCGTTGATTTGAAAATTTTTTTTTTTTAATATTAAAAAATCATGACACTTAGTGTTGTTCTTAATAAAAATTTAGAATCATTAACCTCGTAGATTTTCGTATCTGAGAAAAAAAACCAGCGATAAGATTTCTCTGAAATTGAGATCATTACTGTTGTCAGAATAATTAATAATATATAGTTACATACGAAAAATGAATTCCAATTGATTATGTAAATATTTATATAAATTAATATATAAATGAAATAGTGTTTGCGAGAATAAAAAAAAAAAACAGAAAAAGTTGTCACTTATCTTTCTCGTATAAACATTTGTAAATCTACTCGCGTTGAAAAATTGATTTTTCTAAAATTGGAGTAAGAGGAAAAAGTGCGTTTGGTAAATTGCCAGTCACCTGAAAATTGAAATTTCTCATGAAATGATAAATTTACTACGCAAACGATCGAGAACACTAAATAAAAATACTTATATCAGAAGGAAACAACGTCAAAATTAAAAAATCACTTTCATGTTACAACATCGAAATAACATCAGAATTTTTCGGTATATTATCACTCATAGAGGACCGCTCTTTTTTTTTTTTTTTTTTTTTTTTTATTTTCTTCTTTCCAAGAACTGTTTGTTGCGTCAGTTTTTTAACTGCAAGATTTCAGCAATGGATCTTTCTTTAAAATAAAGTATTCGTGCTATAAATTTTTTTTTAAAACTTTTTTTAATTCAAATCTAGTCTTGTATTTAAAAAAAAAATTGCTTTTTATTATTATTTATTCAATAAATAATTGTTTTGATTTAATTTTTGATTGTGTGTTGATTTCATTGTTTTTTTTTTTTTTTTTTTTTTTTGTCTTGAGACTGAGTTATCCTCATCGTTAAAACCTGACTATCAGACTAACTAAAAATGTAAACGTTGATTCCGCTTATATCTTCTCAATAGTAACAGTGGACCAGGTCACTTTTGATAATGTTGTGCATGAACGTATACACAATCTTTTGTTTCTTTTTGTTTTTAACAATTTGTTTATAACCGACGAGTACAGATTTCTACACGAATAAACATTAAATAATACAAAATACGATTTCATTCAAATCTTATGAGATTTAATTAATTTCAATGGAAATTTTTTTTATTTTTTTTCAGAAAAATTTATATTTACTTTATATTATTCAATTATTTTCTAATATTTGACAATTAAAATAATTTATACTAATAAATTTATTATTTTATAATAAAAATAAATAAAAAAAAAAATAAAAATATTTGTTTGACAGAAATAATACTACTGACGTATTTATTGATTAATAAACAATAAATGTGCTTAGCTAATGAAAAAAATGAAATGTTTTTGTAATTTTGTTATTTTTCAGTAGCGAATAAAAATTAAAAAAAAAAAAAGAATTTCCAAAAAGAAATTTGTGAATTTGAATGGCGAATAAATTAATAAAATATTAACTGAAGTAGTAAATGAGTATTTCAACAGAATGAGAATTTATTAATGAATCATGGATACGCAAGAGTAAAGTAATATATCGTTCAAAGCTTATCTACCCTAAATTTACAGATTTGTCATTCTTCAATTTAGAAATATTCCTCCTTCCTCTTAACTTTTTCCGAATTAATGATAATTTGTAAAGTGCGATAAACCTGTTGCATTTCGCATGCAAAATTTCATCATTTTTTTTTTTTAATTTTTAAAAAAGTTCACAATTTAAAGTATAATTTGTAATCAAGCTCAAATATAAATGTTTATTTATTATTTTTTTTTGTCTAAAATATTTTAAATATATTTTTGAAAAAAAAAAGATTTTTTAACCTAATCAAAAAAGAGCTTTTATTATAGTTAATCTATTGTCAATATTTTAATCCCGTTACACTTTGAATATTTCTTACAACTTTCTAAAATTAAAAATTTCTATATTTAAAAAATTTTTCAATTTCAATCCTTTTTTAAATGAATAGTAAAGAAATCATTAATTATTTTAACGGAAGAATTAGGAAATCATTTTATCTAACTTCATTAGAAAAATGTAATGATGTAAAGAATGATGAGTTTTATTATAAGAGAGGAAGTATAAGATTGATAGTCTGATATATTTTAGTTTATGGAATGAACTTTTAAATATGTTAATAATGTAGATAAATATTGATACACGTGTGGCCCTTTGCTCATATAATGAGTACTAAATGTCTGATAAAATATATTTCACATAATAAAATAATATTCTCATATATTAAAAAGATTATTAAAAAAAATACTAAGTGAGTGACTAATATATTAATAAAAGCAGTATAAAGCTATAGTTTTCTATAAAAAAAAAAAAAAATTTCCCCTATACAAAAAGAAAAGACGCAATAAAAATAATCCATCTCGAGAGTTTCATTCACTTTGATGAATTTACTGATAATAAAATAACACAAGCCAAACTATTAGAACAAATTTTTGCAAATAATTATTTTTTTAAAAAAATGTTTATTTATCATCTCTTCAAGAATTTAATTGCTCGTAATAACTCTTACATTTAATTAAAAGAAAAACTAACTAAAATTTACAAAATGGAAAATAATATTATTAGTGTACAAATATTTTAACCATTACGAACATTTTCTATTTTAATTTAATTTAATTATAATTTTATATTTTTAAACAATAAATATAATAATACATATATATATATTGTTTGTAAATAAAAAGTTTTTATTATTTAGAAATTTAAAATAAAGAAAAATCAAAAGTCGTAAAAGAATTTCCGACAATAATTTAATTAAATTTCAATATAATTGCATTTTTTAAAATTTGTAAATTTTTATAACTCAGATCAAAGAAGAGAGTAATGATATCATTTCTATATTAAAGACGAGTTACAAAATTCTTGTTTAGATTCTTATTTTTTAAGAATAATGAGAAATTCAATTTTTAGCTCACGTATCAATTATCGTGTATCAAAGAAAAAAAAAAAGAGAATACACTAATTAACAGGTGAAAAAGTAATGAGAAAACATGAGGTAAATGAGAGAAAAAGGAATGTTGATGATCTCTAGGAGTCTGGTGCCAAGCTGGCTGCACGCGAAGGGGCTCGTCATCAGCATCAGCAAATTTTCTTGTTTAAGTGGGGGCGTCAAGTTTATAAGACACGAGAGTCGTCTTCTTGGGCCAATAGTCGCGAAACATTTATTCAACAGTTGTAAAATTTTTTTTCCAATCTTTTTTTTTTTGATACAAGTAATATCGTCAAATCAAAGAAGACACAAGTGTTGGGGAAAAAAAAGTTTCGTTCGTACCCGCAAAAAAAAAGTTTAAACAAAAATATTGCCTACTGGATAAATAAATAAAAAAAAAAACATTCAATTATTGTGTACAACAATTTTAAAAATACGATTTTTTCAAAAAAAGGTTTTTGTCAATTAGTTTTTTAAAAGACGTTAAATAACCGGCTGAGATATGACTTAAATATCGAAATCAGTGTTTTAACCTCTTAGAGAAGACTGTTTGAAATTATATGAAAATATATTGTTTAGTGCCAAGTTTTCATTGATTATTTAATTAACTATTATTTCATCGATTTTATAAGGACAATTTCAAGATTTTCCACTGCAGTTTGTTTAAAATCAAAAAAAAAACGTAAGTTGATAAAACTAATTTTTCATTTAAATCATAAATTGAGATTAAATATTAATGAATTGAAAAGAAAAACTTTTATTCTAAGAATTTTATGTCATATAAATTTTTAAACAAAATTTTATTAAATAAATATTTTTAATTATATAAATAATTAAAAATATATTAAAAAATTACTTGAATTAAAAAATATTTTAATACATTACAAAATTGCACAGAAAAATTAAATCCATTGGATTTTTTACTATTGAATTTATTTACTCGAGAGAGAAAGATACTCTGTATGAAGTTTTCTTTGCACGGTTTTTTGCTTTTTCTTTTTCTATAATAAATTAACAGATAACCCTGCAAAAATCTTTACAAACGTGATACCCACGAATCTACCAGACAAACTTGATTAATGAATGTTTTTATTATATCGCATATTTACTTGCCATTAAGGCAATAGCCCTTGCTAATACATTTCAAAAATTTAAATTTTACAGACGATTTTAGGCCCTGAAATTTCAAATTTAATAAACCTTTTTTATTCATAATTTAATTATTTTTAAAATGAACAATTTCTGTTTTGTTAATAGTAAATAAAGAAGATCCCAAAATATTTTGAAGTTCATTTATAAATATAAGATTATTAAGAAACAATTAACGTCGCGAGTAAATTCATTTATCACACGGAAAATGACAAGAAACCCATTAATGTCGCGATTACAAAGAAAATATTTCGTATATTATAGTTATGCGAGCGCCATGCGCTATGTCTGACAATGATTCATTCTGGTTTATTCCTCTTTACTGGTCGCGCATTGATAAAAGAGTGCAAATCAATTGTTTCACATTGTTTCATAGTAATTCTAGACAATTTCCAATCTACTGCCTCTCAAGTTTCATCGTAAAAAGAAAAAAAAAGAAACAAATTCTTTCAGAAAATTTTTAACTAACAATTACTTTTTAATAATTATAATTTTGAAAACAAAACAAAAAACGAATTTTTTTATTATTAACATTTTGTTTCACTTTCTTTTCCTGAGTTGATTATAAAAAAAAAAAAAAAAAATTGATAGAGAACCCTCGACCGACTTTGATTTTTCTCAGAAAATTCTGAGTAAATAATGAGTTAACGAACTTATGAGATAATTTAATAGTATTAAAATATAATTAAAATCTTACCTCCTGTGGAACCTTTAGTGAACATTCTTTTCACGATGGCAGTTTTTTCAGTGTATGCACTAACCTCGGTAATGGCAAAACAAACTCGTCGAAATTCACGAAACATATCGTCCTTAGATGGCTTTTTCTCATCATTTGATTTGTCAATGATTTTTGTTTTTTTCTCCTTTTCAACTTTTGGTGACGTTACTTTCATCGGAGTTTTAATATTTGGCTTTTTTTCATTCGAAACCTTTTGTTGTTTAGATCCCTTGAAAGGCGCTATATTAAAAAAACGAAAAAAATTAGTAATTACATTTTTTTTCAAATAAAATAAAAAAAAAGAGAGAAGCAAATTTTGCGATTTTAAATTTAGGTTGTCTATTTTAAAAATGCTTTTTGTAGGAAAATTTTAAGAAAAATGAATATCTATCGCCTAAGGAATATCTTAAGTCCCATAAAACACGAGACGCATGCGGAAATGTAACCCGAAAACGAGTTGTTGAATAAGTGAACTTTCTAAGAATAGCAAGTTTTGCGCATTAGCGAAATATATATTCTGATGATGAGAAATTTTGAGTGAAAGTCACACGTGGGCCTCGAACATTCAGTTGTTATAATATGACTAAATAAATAGATATAGTTAGAAGAGTTAGAAAAATCAACTAAAAAAATTCTTATCTCTTTTAATCAGCATCGAGTTCTTTGACTTTAGAATTAAACAGAAAATTTTTTCTTCCTCCTATTTAAATATTATATATACTATTGAAAATTTATCAAAATATTTTACCTTTCGTATTAAATATTTTAAATATTTCATAAAAAATACTTTTTTTACATTTAAATTAAAACTTTAAAAAATTATCGACTTTTAGTGGTATAAATTTTGTTATTTTAAAAGATTTAAAAAAAATAAGAGAAATAATTACTATTTTTGTTAAATTCCTCGAGTTTCTCAAGGACAATGTTCCTGTCTTCTTCGTCAAGTTCATTCCAACCGCTTATATCTTCCTCAGGATCGTCAATTCTTTTTGTAGTCGCTCTCTGTTTGGCGAAAACTTCAAACAAACAATTTATGTGATGCCAACTTTTCATAGTTCCATCACCAAAAGGATTTTTCATAATTTTCGCAAGTCTAACACAATCTTTATCAATTGGACATTTGCATTTTTTGCATTTGGCTCTGCCTGTTTTTGCTCGTTCCACTGCGAATGGTTTTTGCAATTCTTCTTCAAAATCTTCGTCTGCCATTATCTAAAAGAAAAAAGAAAAACATTCATAATTAATTACTATATAAAAATTGCAATAATTAAATAATCTACATTGCAAATTAGTAAACCAGGTTAGTTAATTGAAAAATTCGCTAATAAACTAACTAGTAAACCATTTAAGCTAATTAAGTAGATAATGAAGTAAACAATTTTTCTCACTATCAAATATTAATAACTTCCGGAAAAAAAATAGTTCCAGAAAGAAATCATTCCAAACGATAACTTTTAATCAATAATTATATAAAAATAAATTTTCATTCATGGAAGATTTGGCGACAAATTAAAATATTAACGGTCGTAGGTTACAAAAAAAAGTTCCAATATGTTTGTCCAATGGAACAATACTAACAATAATCGTTACTAATAGCAAGTGTGATAAGTCGATATCGACTTATCATGAACTTGAAATTTATTAACAAGAAAAAAGGAAATTAACTTAAAGATTTCAAATTAGAAATAAAAATATACTTATATATAAACTATAAAATGATATTAAATAACAAGACATGTTTTTTAATTATAATTATTATTATTGTGATGTAATAATTAAAAAAAAAAAAGTTTATGATTTTAATTAATTCGAACACATTTGTAATAATGTTTGTCTTGGAAAAATTAAGTGAAAAACACTAATTTTTGTGTGTGTGTTCTCATTCTCATCAATAAATTACTACGCAATTGATACCTCAACACAACAAACATGAGAGTATCATCTCTGTTGTGACGCATTTCATTGATCACAATTAATATCATAAGAAAAAATGAAAGTGTAGATTTTACTCTAAAGCAGGGAGGAGCATGAGATAAAATAAATTCCGATTGACTTCTAAACAATTAATCAAAAGAGTATACCTTTATTTTTAAAAGTAATTCAAATTCTAAGGATTTCAAATTTTGAAAAAAAAATTTTAATTTTTTTTTTTTTAATTGATAATAATTTTTAATAAATTACAATCATATTTTAAGTTTTCTAACGAGATTTTTTTACACAAATTACTATTGTCACTGCAAATTCAATTTTTACTTTCTCGAAAAAATCTTGTTGCAAAAAAAAAGAAAAAAAAATGCTAATTAAATTTTAAGAAAGAAATCTCGTTAAAAAAATTAATTCGAATTCAAGAAGGAACTTTTAAATATTTTATTGTAAACTATAAAATTTAATTTTTAATTAATTTACAGTTTAATTTAATTATTTTTATAAAATCCATGTAACCTTTATATTTACAAGTTTTTTTTTTATTTTTCAAATTTAAAGATAAAAAAAATATTTATTTAATTTACAAAAAATAGCGAAAAAAAGGAGAATTTTAAAGAACATAATAAAATGTTGAAAATTAACGTCCTTACACTATATGAATATAAGACAAAATCAAATGTCTGACTGAATGTTGGTTTACACTACTTCGTGATTGCTCATTTAAAATATTTGATTTTCAAAGAATGAAATAATATTTCAAATACTAATAATAATAATAATAATAATAATAATAATAATAATAATATTATTATTTTTGTCACGTTTTTTATGAATGTCTTATTATCATCGACAGATACAACTGACATTTATTTTCCACGCAGATTAATTAATTAGAAAAATTGTGATTCGAAGAAACGGTCTTAAGTCCATTATTGTATATTGATAATAGAAAAAAAGTGTAATAACATTATTTGCAATCAGAATAATAAAAAATTCACTAAAACGATTATTTTCATTTAAATAATAATTTATTAAATTATTCGACAAATTACTCATGAGTTTATATTGGCATTTTCTTAAAATTTATTTACAGTATTGTCTATCGTACTTGATGAATTTTCTGTAGGAGTGATAGTATTTTATTAAAAAAAGAAAAAACAATAATGGTAGATAGGTATGATTTTATGTGTTAAAAAAAAATTGAAAAAGAAATGCACATTCTATCAATATTACGTCTGTTGGATAATTTATGAGGTTTTCCTTGAGCTGAAAAAAAAGAAAAAACAAAAAAAAAAAAAAAAAAGTTGTTAAATGGCTACGAATCACTGGATATGGCGTTAGTGGAACAAATTATATTGTTGATAACTGCAATGAACGACTCGTATGAAATATTTGAAATTTCATCAATGAAAGTTAAAAATCAGATAAGATATTTTCGAAAATAAATTCACAAAATTAAAAAATTAAATTACTTAAAATTTTCGCTAAAAATTGATTATTTATTATTTCAAAATAAAATGATATTTCATAATAAATTTTCCAACATATATATATATTTTTTTCTCGATTTGACTAAAATAATAGAAAAGTAAATATATCATTCACAATTAATTGGTTTATTTTTCATGTTGCTATTTTAACATTAGATAAATAATGTAGAAATAAATAAAAAAAGAATGTAAAATTATAGAAACACGCGATGAAATATTATGACACGTGTGAGAAAGAGTTGATAGTCCCTCGAGTCTTGATTTTATGTAGGTGGGTTTTTTTTTTTCTTTTTTGGTGGTTATACGGCACACCACCCTTTAATGAACGTTCCTACAGGTGGTAGGAGAATATATAAACGAGAGGTGGAAATTCTCGGGGTATAAGAGGAACTATCAACCCTCTCTGCTCATTCTTTAGACTTACAGCATTCCAAAAAGTCTCATCTTAAAAATTTATTTTAAATACAATTTTAAATTAAAACAATTAATGTTTTAGTGAATAAATAATATATAATTACTAATTATTTTAATTCTCTGGATTTTCCAAAAGGTAGGAACAATCAAAATAACAAAAATTTTATTTGTTTCATTAATTTAATAGGGAATTAGAAATTTCTGGAATTATGTGATTTATAAAGTGCCGCATCTGGAGTATTTAAGCCATATACTTGTAAAAAAAAAGGAAAAATTCTTATTTAATATTTACAAGAATGTTTGTTAAATAATACAGTATATATTTTATTAAAATTTTATTAAATAAAAGTGATTCAAATATTTGTGTTGTGATAATTGGTGAATAGAAAAATTCTATTTGAAAAATAAAACTTATAGTGAAAAAAAGTGTTAAAAACAGACGTACACTATAAAATTATAATAAAATATTTAATATTATATTATAATAATACAAGAGAAAATATTACGACAGAAAAAAATTAAATTAAATAAAAATTTTAAAAAAATTTTATATAAAATAATAAAATATAAAATTAATATAATAATAAAAATAATAATTAATAACCTATAAAATTAAAGTTTTTAAAAAGATAAAAATATATTTACAAATATATTCATAATAAATTTTATGTTGTATATATATATATATATAAATTTTATTCGTTTCTTATTAATTATTTACAAATTTCAAATTTCAATCGATGAATTTCTAGAAACTTCATATACGTAACTTTCTAATAACAATTAGGAAGCGAAATAAAAGAATATTATATTAGGTGTCTTTTTGTTCAATATTTCACTAAAGTGAATACAAAGAGGCCTCAATACAAAATGACATCCAAGTCGTTATACTTGGATAAAAATAACATCAAACAAAAGACACAAAAACTTTTAAAAGTTATCAGGAATATTCGTTATTAGACTCGTAAAAAAATATATTAAATAGTTGAGTTTAATGTTAGATGGGCGTGAGGATGAAGTAAAAAAACCTTTTTCTTTTTTAAAAATAATAACAAAGGATCAATATAATTTCAAAAATTAATAGAATCATATATATTGTTCACAATTCTTTTTTTTAATTTCTTTTAGTTTTCAATAAATAATAAATGTAATAACTTTTCCATTAAATTCAATATTATTAAAATCATCAACTGTTTTAATTGATTTATTATTTATTTAATAAAAAAAACATATCTTAACTTTATGAAAAATTAAATTTTACAATTAATTAACGAGAAAGAAATTATTAAATTTGAATAAATATAGTAGATGTCTAATAATTTAAATATATTTAAGAATAAATATTTAAAATTATTTTTATTTTATTAAACAGGTCTAAATTTTTTTTTTTCGATTCCACTTAAATACAGATGAATTATTAACAGAACAATTCGAATAAAATAAAAGAATGACTTCAAAAGTTTTACCAATTCTTTAAAACTCTCACGTATTCGAGATTAAGATTCGAGATCGTTGACTTTATCAATACATAATTTATAGAACTTTATTTGTGAAAGAAAAATCTTCAAAAATCAAGATCATATATAAAGATAGAAAAGTCTCAGATGAACAGAAAAGTTAGAAATTTTTCTTAATATGTAATTTATAAATTATTTGAAACCATAAATTGATGATTAAAAAATAGTAATGATTTATTTATTTATTTGAAAAAAAGCAAAGCAAGCATGATAACGTTTTTAAATATTATAAAATTCAGCTTACATTCAAATAAAATTGAATTTCATATTTCGACAACTATTTCAAAATACATTTTTGAATAGAAAATATTTTTATTCTCCAAAAACTTTTTTTGTAAAAAAAAATCTTATACTTTATATTGATTAATCTATATAAAGTTCATATTTTAGTATGCACTTAAATTTATAGATAAAATAGTTGTTTATAAGCTTTTTAAAAAAATTGAAATATTTTTACTTTTTTTTGATATAATTTTGTTGTTGTTAATATTTTCTACTAATTCTTGTAAAATGTATATTCTCTACATAAAAACGAATCGTTTGATCCATTTAAAATAAACATTTTATTTAAATTTATGCAATGAATTGTTATTTTTAATTTTTAAAAAATTATTCAAATTTTTCTCTTTCTTTTTTTTTTTTAATAAGAATGGCTAAAAATTTAAATGCGACAACTAAAAGGACGTAAAATGTTTATAAAAATAAACATAATCCTTCAATTATGAATAGTGAAAGATCCCCTCCCTTTCAAGTTTATACCTTCTTTATAACTTTTTAATCCATTCGCTAAAATGCCATTCCTCTTTACCCTTTTATAAATGACGTTCATATGTTAGTTTAATTAATAAAATAAATAAAAAAAATATATATCTCTATTATATAGAAAAATTTGACTAATTCAGATATATAAAATTTATTAATTATAAATAATTAACTCACTACACAAGTTTTCTTAAATATTTTGCTGTTTATATTTCACTAATTTAACTAAATTTTTTTATGAGTATATTATTTTTGTTATAAAAAAGAACATATAAACAAAAGGAAATGAAAATAAAAATAATTGATATAACAAGGTATATATGGAGAAATAAATAAATAAAAAAAATATTACATGTAGAAATACATGTATAGAGAATAAATTTAGAGAGATAACGGAAAATAATTATTTATATGTATTCTGATAATTTAATAATTATTATTTTTAATATTACTTTAATTATATAAAAAATTAGAAACAAAAAATGAAATTTTAAATATAAAGGACTTGAAATTTCCTTTTTTTTTAAAAAAAAGTTTTTCTATTGACCATTGATAATTGTTAAATTATTTATTTGTACTATAAATAAAAATGTTTGAAAGAAAGAAATAAATTTTTTCTAATGTTATAAAAATATTGATAACTTTTTTTTTCACTAACCGATTGATGTTGACTTATTTTTTATTATGTTTCAGTGCTCATACGTAACGAGGTAATGAAGGGAAGAATCTACGAAAGTAGGACAGGTCTGTGTCTTCTGGCACTATTCGTGTCCTTTTTAATTGACTATCATCCTGTCATCGCTAAACCAGAACCAGCCTCTTTTGATATTGAAGATACAGAGGAACTGGTAAATATTTCCTTTCACCTAAAATGCAAAAATATTCATTCATTATTATATCTTACTTGAAAATAAAATATCTAAAAAAAACATCATTTTCATTTTACTGATTGTTGAAAAATTTTCGAAATTATTAAATTTGTTTACTATTAAAATTATTATTCAAATTTTAAACAAGTATATATTAATATTATTAATATGTAAAATAAAAATTATTTATTTTGTAAAAGAAAATTATTTTCTTTTAAGGTGCTTCTTCAAAGGTTGAGGACTATTGTGAGGCATAAACAGGAAGTGATTGATCAGGAAAAAGAACTTACAGAAGAACAAATTGCCATTCAAGCAATACTTGATGATAAAGCTCGAAATCAAAAAGATCATCAAACAATGTTGGAAGAATTCTCCATGGAGGATACAGAGACACTTCCTGTTCCCAGTGCAATATTTAATCCACCTCAACACAATGGAAAACGTACCTGTAAGTAAATTATATTCCTTTAAAAAAAAAAAAAATAAAATTTATATTAAATTATTTTAATTATATTAAAAGATCTTTTAAAATCAAAGTTAAAAATTTTAAATTTAAACAATATAAAGTTGACTGCTACATATTAATAATTCAAATTTACTCGCAATTCCAGACTTTACAAATATTTAATATTTATATGTCAAATTTCGTTTAATAAATATTGCAAATATTTATATGAATTATAATAAATCACGATAAAAATAGAAACATTTATTATTCTTCAAAAAAAGATTAGTTTTATTTAGTATTTAAAAACAAAAATATATAAGAATTAATTAAATTAGGAATTCATGAAAATGTGAATAAAAAATAATTAAATATTCTTACGATTGATTCTCTATAATAAATTCTTGTGTTTTGAGAATAAGAAAATTTATCGATTTTCAATTACATAAATCACTGAATAAGCTAGAGAAACATTATTAAAAGTTTGATAGGATAGAAATATAAAACGATCTAGGCAATTATATCAATTGACATATCAAACACCTTTTATCGTGACGTCAGGATCTCGCAGATCAATTTGACTCTTTTGTATCACAAATATAAAAAGAATGTCGCAAACTTTATTGAGCTTTCGATTGTCTCTATCAAATTATAAAGTCTCTCGGCTATTGGCGCCAGAGAGCCGATATACAGCATCTCTCCTTATTAAGATGTACATTAAACAATTTATTTAATTCGAAAAAACAAAAGTGTCATACATTTTCGAAAAAGAAAAACAATTCAAAAAAAAAGAAATATAATATTTTTAATTTATCCAATAAAAATAACAATATAAAAAAAATTGATAAATATTTAAAAATATTAAGTTTTTAATTTGAAAAAATAAAATAAAAATTGCTCGTGTTTAATTTATAATTCTTTAACTTATATCAATATAAATAAAAAAAAAAAAAATAAGACTAGAAATATATATTATATTAAAATATTTAATTTATATGAAACTAAATTCTAAAACAAAATATAGAAAGAAAATATTTTCTAACTAAATTTCTGCATTGATTATAAATTGAAGTTTAATTCGAAGTCACAATAAAGTTAGAATTAATTTATTCGAAACGAAGAAATAATATAATTATATGCTTTTATAATTTGATTGTCAAGATTTGTAGCAGACAATTTTTAATTTGAAAAATTGACCTTTAAAGAACACCATGATAAATATATGACAATAGTATGTACGTTTGTTTCAGATATGACTTTATGTCACTTCAAGATCTGCAATATGGGTCGAAAACGACAGATATAAAAAACAGCGATTTTTTCTTAATGCATTGACTTTCAATAATTCAAAAATCAATTCGAGAAAAAAACCACACGAAAATGTGGGATAAGTTACAGCAAAATTTTCTTAAAAAAAAAAGAAAAAAAATGATGATGATGATGATGATATTTAAAGAGAACGAATTATTGTGAATTTAACCTTTAAAAATCAGTTCGTAAAACAGAAATTTTTTCTCATTAAAGTGAAATTATTTTTCTGTCGTTTGACATTTTTTTTTTTTTTTTTTTTTTAAACTCTCATCGAATATTAAATTTTTAATTTAAAAATAAGTCTACGAATTTTGAGATTGAATTTTCTACTGGAGACCTTGTAAGGAAAAATTTTGGTAAAGAAAAATTATATATATTAGAAGAAATGTAGTAACATAAAATTATTTTTTTTTACTTAATTTTTAAATTTCAATTAAAAAAGAATAATGTTACTTTTTCCTACAAGGTCTTCATTTTCTGTTAATGAATTCAATAAATTTTGTATCATTTCTATTGTGGCCAGAAGATTATCGACATCAGCACAAAGCTAGGCTATTTCACCTGTAAAATTTCATGAAAAATTAATGATAAATAATTAAATCAAAATATTTTAAAGACAACCAAAAGTCTCTTATTTAATCCAAATCTTGTGTATGATTACAAATATATATATATATAACTGATGAGTTGTCACAAACTTTGTGCGGATGGTCAGAACTTCTGTCAAAAGAATTACAAAAAAAAAAAAAAAAAAAAAAATGTTTTATATTCGTGAGAAAGTTATATTCAAAACTACAAAAGAAGGTACAACCAAGTGAAAGACATTATTTATAAAAAAAAAAAAAAAATCTGCTTAACGAAAAAACATGTAAATGACCAGAGTTGTGTTAATATGTCAAGACTCGGAATAAGCAAATAACTCTTGACAATACTGAATCTAGTATTTCACAGTATGTTCGAATATAAAGAAATTGTTTTCGACAATATTTTTTTTTTTTCGTTTTGAAAAATCGAGAACAAAGTCTTTAAAATTTGACGCATCGATGTTAGTCTATCTCTCGAATTTTAATTTATTCTCTAGATGTAGTTTTGGAGGGTGCAATGGCAGAGATCGATATTCAGTGGTATTATAGAGATTCATATATACCAAAGAAATATCAATATTTTCAAGCAGAGAATTAGAAGAAAAAAAACAAAAAAAAAAAAAAATTAACAATATTAAACAGAACGCAAGGCTCTCATGCCTTGAGACTGAAGACGATGCACAAAGTGCGGATATGAATTTTTAGCCGAGTTGAAAATCAAACAAAAACATTTTATTTTTTGTGAAAGTGTATTTTTTATTAATGAATGAATAAATGAATGAATGAGAAAATGAAGAGTATGAATGCCAGCATCCTTCGTTAACTTATTTAGATTATTATATATATATATTAAGAAAAAATATGTCGTTATAGTGATATTCCGTCGGTTTTTTTTTAATATACAAAAATTTATTTATTTACTTTCTATATTATTTATGAAAATTTCTAAATTTCCACTCTATAAATAATTTCTCATTCCTGAAAACAAATTTTTGTAATTAAAAAAAATTCTAAAATCTTTACAAATTAACGAAAAAAGTTATATATCTATTATATTTAAAAAATACCCACTAATTCATTGTTTGAAATATCAAAAAATTCAAAATATTTAATTTCTAATTCAAATTTATTATAAGAATATCCATTGACACGTACTTACAAGAGAAAATATAAATAATATTAATAATAGAAACTCATGTCTTGTACCTGTAAAATTTGTGACTAATTGTACATTAAATATATTCATGAAAACATGTATCAATTTCATTGTAAAAATAAAAAAAGAAAAAAATCCATTACAATAAATCTATACATCATTAAGCTTAAAAAAATATATTCACTTAATTTATTGTAAATGAATATTGAAATTAAGAATATTATATTTCTATGAAATATTGACGTAAATTTTGTAAGAATAAACATTATTTTTTAAAAAAAAAGTTATTTGCGAACGTTCACGCATATGAAGTCACGCAATTTTTCCAAATTTTGGACCCCCCCCCCCCAAACCCTAGAGCATGATATTACTATCAATATACAAAAAATTATAATAAAATTATACCTACTTTAATAAATTTAATAATGAACCTAAAAAAACAATAAATGACATAAATTAATAGATAAAAGAATAAAGAAAAAAAAACATTAAATTTAACGCGGCTAAATATTTAGAAAGTGTCTTGAAGTTGACCCTATAGACCTAATGATCAAGCAGGTATAACAAATTAACGTTGAAAAATGTCACCACGTGTCGAGATAACACATGAAGATTATTTGTGATAATCAGTTGATAAATAAATAACTTTCCATAATAAATTTTGTATACTTATACTTAATACAAAAAAAAAGTAGTTAACGTTATATTTACTGAGTACTATATTTCCTATGCAAATTTTTTCTAAGAAATAAAAACCACATATAAGCCATAGGGAAACTAACCTCAAAATTTATATTTTTAAATTACATAAATCGGAAAGTACTTACTTTTTATATAATATTTTTCACTTAAAATTTAAATACATCTTTCATTGGCAATAGTTTTTAATTTATTTATCACCATCGAATGTCATCTCTAAACAAAACATATTAAAATTTTATCACGAATATACAATATACCGTATTTACGTCGAACACGACCTGTCAAAAATTTATGTCGGTATAGAAGATATCTTCTATAATATGAAATATAACAAATTTTTAAATTTATTTTTATTATTTTAAAAGTATTTTTTTGTATTTATTTATATGTATTTATTTAATATATTATTATTATTATATTTGTAATATTGTATTGTAATAATAATTACATTCAATGATAAATAAAACTTTTAGTTTTTCATATTTATTATTAAAAATAAAAGACATTACCTCTGTAATAAATAATATAAACAATTTAGAAATCATTTAAAATATATCTTTAATTTTTTAAATCCAAAAGAATCGGTCATTAGAATTTGAAAATTATTTTAAAAATTTGTGATTATTATAAATTAATATGTATAAATAAATATTATAAGAGGAGTTAGTTTAAATTAAAAAAAATTATTCTTACCATAGAAGGAATTGCCATAATACAGGTGGATTGAAATAATAAATAGAGCAAAAATAGAATTATTTGAAAATTTAATTTTCTTGTAAATAGACGAATTTTCCAAAATTAATAAATAGGTATACTTATGGAAAATGTTGAAATTTTCTTTTAAAAAAAAAAAATAAATAAATAAAAAAATAATTCACTCTTTTTGAGCGAGTTTTTGAGTAAATTGAAATGTTTCATTACACCCCCAGTTTCCCCTATCAAAGTATAGCTGCAAAGAGTAGTTTAATTTTTTTTTAAATTAGTCTGCAACGCGACGTTGGTCGAAATATATTACGGAAATTTTTCTCATTTCATTCGTTAATTATCCTAATTTTTTATTAAAAAAAAAAATTATTCTTACACAAACAAATAATCTAAAGTATTTGTAACCAATATAAATGAAAAAATGTTTAAGCAGTTGTCGTCATTTGATGTACAAATATTTATAAAGTTGATGACACGTTTTCCACTATAGTAGCAAATATATAAAATGTTTTGATATTATCTACATACTAGAAGTTGTATTTCAGGATATTTCTAATATAACTATAATGATTTTTAAAATCTATTTTTATAAAATTACAAAATAAATTACTGTTTTAAATATATTTTATTTATTTTAAATAAATTTTATTATTTTATCGTGTTTTTAAAATTTTTAAATAAAAGGAAAATTCGTCTATTTAAAGAGATTAAGATTCTTTGAATTCTTTTCAATTATAATCGATATTTTTTTTATCTCAAATTCAATTCTAACTTATTTCATTTTTTTTCATTATTACGTCAACATATATTTAAACATTGAATCATTTTAACGTCATGTTAATTAAAATGAATATTATTTTTTTAGAATAAATATCATTCACACGTTATAAGTTTTGTTCTTATGATGAAAGAAATCGATTCAATTCATACGCAATTAATTTCATATCATATACTTAATGAAATAATTTTAATTCCTTATCTACACCTAGAGAAATTTTTTATTAAAATAAAGTGTAATGTGTGTAATTAAATTAAATTGATAATATATTTGTCTCAGAAGTAAGTAATAATTTATTTGTTATAAATAAATGTTTTTTAGCATAAAGAAAAAATTTTATTTTGGAGAAAGTAACAAATTTTATTCGAAAAAAATAAATATTTCTTAGCATCTAGGACAAAAAAGATTAACTTTATTTATTTTATTAAAACTTTATTAATGTTATTGCTTTTTAAAATTAACTTGGGGCTGATAACTTGGTGCCAGTTTCAGTTTCATTTTTTTTTCTCTTAGTGAATGAAATCAATATTGTAAATATTTTAATTCTTCGAAATTAAAGTAGATTTAAATAAAGTAATTAAATTAAATTAAAATTAAATTAGAAAAGAAAATTGAAATATAGGTTGTATAATAAAAAAACTTTTTGAATTAACTACAATGAAGATCTACAAGAAAATATCTACATACTTTATACTTTGAGTAAGATAGAATTACATGTTGACTATTGCATTGCGATTATTAACTTTAGATACAAATAAATCTATTACATTTTTTACTTCTATTATTTTAGAGTTTATATTTATTTAAGTTTATTTTTATTATTATTAATTTCTTTATAATTTTATATTTAATTTAATTATACTATTTGAACGAAAGGGCATTTTTTCGTTTTGTTTTTTGTAAGTCCGTGTATTAGTTAAGTAAATAAAAAAATCAAAGTTGAAATATACGTGTAGCAGGTGAAACTAAAACAATATAATTAAAAGAAAATTAAATAAAGTGATGTTAATGATTTTTTAATGACGAGAAATACAATGTATATGAATTAACAAGGAAATTCAATTATTTTTAATTATTAATTCTAAATAACAATCACTAATTGATACTTTGAAAAATAAGTCACTGATTTCAAATCAAGGAATTTTCAACTTAATTAATTTTTTTATATATAATAATTTCAGAATCGTATTTTCATTAGGTACCTACATTTATACTGGAAATTAATTTCTTTTTGAAAATTTTAGGTGATACGTTTGAGAAATTCTGACCCAGTAATATTAATTTACTAAATTTTAATTCAATTTTTTAAATTTCAATTATTCAATTAAGCTAAATTTTATTATTTAATTTTAAAAAATTTTAATTCAATTAGTTAAAGTAATTATAAAGTGTTTAACTATACAATGTTTAATCTATGATGTATTCCACGCCAAAGTGTAAGTCCATCTGCAATTGCATCTACGATTTTTTAGAAATTTTTTTTCTTTTAGTACTAATTGAGACTAGCTTCCATAAATTTTTTCAAATTTTTTTAGCAAGCCGTTTTCGAGTTATGGAATTTTGAATATTGGAGAATTTTCATGACTTTTAATTTTTGAATACTCATAACTTCCTTAAAAATGGATCAATTTTAAAAAAAATGTTTATGTTCAAAATGTGTGTGTTTTAAACGTACTTTTCAAAAAAAAAAATCGAAATTTTTTTTTAAAGATATTACTATCAAATTTTTGAGTTTTAATGATAAAAAGTCATTTTTCTCATTTGACGTACTAATCGATTTTTTTTCAAAATTTTTTCAAAAAAACTACTTCTTTTTACGAAACTTTTAAGCTTAGCCCGATAATGGGCAAACAATTTTTACAATATTTTCGGAATTTTTAAAAAATTTTTGAATTTTGAATTTTTTAAAAATATTTTTGGTTTTTTTATACTACGTACTTTTATGTGAGAGGCTGATAGTAAAAATGATTTAAAATAACATTGGGAGCAAAAGTGGGATAAGTGACTTGGGAGCAAAAACGGGTTAAAATGATTCGTGTAATTTATTGATAAATTCATTATATTATCGATTAAAAAATATTAATTACAATAAAATATGCATTTTTTCCTATTGTTAATATTTTTTAGTCGATAATATAATGAATTTATCAATAAATTACACGAATCATTTTAACCCGTTTTTGCTCCCAAGTCACTTATCCCACTTTTGCTCCCAATGTTATTTTAAACCATTTTTACTATCAGCCCCTCATGTATTTTTAAGGAAGTTATGAGCATTCAAAAATTAAAAGTCATGAAAATTCTCCAATTTTCAAAATTCCATAACTCGAAAACAGCTTGCTAAAAAAATTGGAAAAAATTCATGGAAGCTAGTCTCAATTAGTACTAAAAGAAAAAATAATTTCAAAAAAATCGGAGATGCAATTGCAGATAGATTTACACTTTGGCGTGGAATACATCCTATATACCAGATAGGTACTATATTTTTACCCATTATTAAGAAATGAAACGACATAACGTGATCAAAAAATTTGAAAATTACCGTACAGTTATACTGCGTCCTGACTGTAGATAATAAAACAATTATAAATAAATTACCAAATTTTTTTTATATATATACTGCATTAGTCGTCATATTAAAAAAACATTAACCCCACCTTTTTCTACTAATAATATATTAAATAAATAGAGAAACAATATTATCATCCAAGATAACTCTGAAAAAGATTGGACCCAGAGAGCTTTTTAAATTTTCTTAACATAAAGTGAATACTTATAAAATTGACAATACTATTTTCATCCTTAAGCTTCTTCAACAGGTGAGAATTTGTAAAATAAAATTTAATACCTAACTACTTTATTTCTTACATAATTTTTTTTATTTTATTAATTTAATTTAGTATTATATATTTACCATTTTAATAAAAATGTTTAATATCTTTAGTTAATACAAAATTATCAAAAATTAATATTTACGAGTCTGAAACTCTACTGCTGTCAGGAAACTTATCAAAATATTTATTTAACTTTCAAAAGGTTACTGACTCGAATAAAGTTGAAACACGCACTGATATTTCCCAAATTTTATTTAGTTTTAATTTCTATTTATTCAAATTTTATAAAGATAATTTTTATAATTAATAAAAATTTTACGAATAATAAATAATAATTTATGAATTGTCCCTATAAGAATAAATTTTCAAATTAACTAATCAAAAATTACCAAGAAAATTGTTATTGGTTAATTTTAAAATTCGCGCTGAAATTCACATGGCGGGTGTTTATAGAACGATATTTAAAATTTTTGTAATTTTGCCAAATAACTCAATTCTTGTAAATGAAATTTCGGACAAATAAAATTTTGATGAAATAGAAATTCTGCTAAATGATGTTTACTAAATAAAAATTATGTTAATAATATTCTAATAAATGAAAATTTGCGATTGAAGAACAATTTTGTTAAAATAAAATTTCGTTTTATGAAAATTCTGTTAAATGAAAATTCAGTCAATAAGAGAATCTGTAATTAAAATTTTAGGTAATTAGAAATTCTTTTAAAAAAACATTCAGTTAAATAAAAATTCTCGTTTTAATATAAATTCTTTTTTCCTAATTTAAATTCTGACAAATAAAAATTGGAATATATGAATTTCGAAACACATTAATATAAATTTGAACTGATGGGTTGTGGAGAATATTCATGTGTTTCGCACACTTATGATAAAATTATATATATTATAGCCTCTGAAAAAAGCAAATAAAAAAAACAATGTATTCGACTAAATGAATTAACATAAAACTTAAACCAATATTTTACTCATAAATAAATTTAAAAACTACTCGTATTGTTCAAATTATAATGAAACTAAAGTATCAGCATTAAAAGTCTAAACGCATATATTTTTTTTACATTACATTAATTAATTAAATTAAATATACTTATCTGGCTTTATTAATTTATCATTGTTATTGCAGATCATTAAATTGACTTCGTTTGAATTAATAAACAATTAATTACGATTTTTATATTGTGTAATCTTATTTACATTTGTTTTTAATTTTTAATATTAAATTTTAATATAACACCTTTAACAATTTTAATACGTAAAGATAAAAATTATTTGTACTATTCTCATCAATTATTAACTGTTTGACGTGTAACTAATACAATGTTTCACAACATTCTCTCAATGTTTCTTGGGCACATAGTATCATAATTGTTCTTTTACAAGTGCGTTGTGCTTTTTTGTGAAATATATTAAAATAAAAAACGTAAAATTCATATATATTTATATAATCAAAAATTCAAGAATAGTTATTTATATATAACAAAGGCGCATTAGTAGAGGAATCGAGATTTGCGTGAATTTTTGACGCAAAGTGTTATAAAAAAAATATTTAATAACCTAATTGAATTTTTTTTTTAATTTATCGATTAATATTGATATATTTTATAATACTTCAGTATATACTCACAAGTAACGTGACAATGATGTGTACAGTCTGCAAAAGTAAGACAGGTCTCTGTCTTTTGATATTATTTATATTCTTTTTAAAAATTTGCCATCAAAGTGTAAATGCTAAACCACAATCAACTGTATTATTCAATGTTGAAGATCCAAAAGAAATGGTAAATATTTTTCTTTCCCTAAAATACAAAATTTTCATCAATACCTATAATATTATTTTATTCAAAAATAAAAGGAAATTTAAAAAAAAATTTAATTTTTATCATTAATTCATCAGGAAAAGAAACGTATTGATGATAAAATCAACATTCACATAACAGATAATTCCAAAAATCGAAGTCTAAAAAAGCGACAAACTATACAGAAGAAGATTTCCATAAATTATAAGAGTAGGGACTGTAAGTATATTAAAAAAATAATTTTTTTTATAGGCATACTTAAAATTCTAGTTTAATATTAAAAAGAAATGTTCAAGAAACAATTTTCTTAAGTCTAGAGAAATTCATATTCTTTGAAGATGAGTTTTTTTTTTTTTTTATTTTCAAAATGTATTGGAAATCTTTAATTATGATAAGTAAATTATTAGAAACTGAAAATAATTCGAAAAAATGAGACTTTTCAAGAACAACATTGATAACAAATTTTCGATCTATTTCAGATATGATTCCTTGTCGCTTTAAAATTTGCAATATGGGTCGGTGACCCATCTAAGAGAAAAATGTATAATGAATGTATTAACTTAAAAATTAGAAAAATTACTATATTATATATATCTATACTTTTAATAAAAAGAAAATATTTATTTACTTTCTCGAAGAAAATTATTATTTTACCTCATCACCACTCTCATATAATCCTATATGAATAAAATCTTTAATTAAAAATCTTTTTGCGTATACACATTTGAATAAATAAAAAAAGAATATATTATATTTAAAAATGATTAAAAATGTTACAAAGAAATATATATACATAATATAATTTAATCGTGTTTAACGGTTAATTTTATATAATTGTGTACTCGTCAGTACTTGTATAGCAATTTTTGCCTTGAAGTTGCCAACAGATCAAGCAAGGGTGCCAAATCTACTAATTTTACACTACCATAGATATTTTAATTAAAAAAAAAAAAAAAAATTTTTTATAAAATTTTCTTAATGACAATCATTAGATTACAGATTCATTTTTTTTTGCATAAATGTCTTTTTCAAAAATAATTGATAATAATAATGAAAATTAGATTTTTTAAATAAATAAGAAATTTTTTATTGAATTTAAAGTATTTAAAATTCAAAAATTCGCGCTGAAAATATGGCGACATCTAGTGAAAAAATTCTAACCTTGTAAAAACAATGTTGGTAATGTGAATAACTTCTCTATAATGGTATATATAAACACCGTAGGATCTATGGAACACGTGATTAAGCAGGATTTCGTAGTTCCCATCAAGTACGCGTCAGTGAGTCAATCATTCTGAGCCATTTCTAAGCATCAGTTTAGTCATTTCAGATCATTCCGTCTGATTCCGTCGTAGACTGTCAACTGTCGTGGACTTGTCTTGTGATTCAAAAAACGTGTTCGAATTTCTTTTAACGTCTTATTTTAAACGAAATCGTTAAAAAGTATTTATTTACAACAAAAATGGTGAGTTATATATTTTATTTATTTATTATATTTTAATTTTGTTTAATAATTTAATTTTTTGTTTAACATAGAAAGTGAATTTATGTTAGTTTTAAAGTTATGTATGTTATGAGAAATGATTTTTTCATTATTATTCAATAATATATTAGTGATTTTAATTTTTATTTCATTCAATGATTTTTAAGAACGCTTTTAAAAAGTCAGCTTTATTTTGGAGAGATAAGATCTTATGTTATAACATGAGTTTATTGTCCGTTAACGCCATAATGTAAACAGTTTTTTTTTCAAAACATTTCCAAATTTGACCTTGTATTTATTTGAGACATATACTTGATATACTTTTATTTAACATTTCTTTTTGAAAGTGCGTTTATTCTAATTTCTGGCATAGTGTTATCATATTTTGTTTCGAAGAAATTTATTTAAAATGGAAAAATAAAACTTTATAATATAAACACCATAAATTTAACGTGCAATTTTTAACATAAAATTGAATTATTTAAAATCATTTATGTACTCTATGAACGAAAAAAAAACTCAAAATAGTTTGTAACACAGTGTATTATCATAAGAATTTTCTAGGTATAAAATAGTTTTAGGAATATAATAGAATAGAAAATCTTGGGTTCACTTCTTTTGTACTAGATTTATGGCATCTAAACCTGATCTCCCAATGAATTTCTTTGTCTCACTTTCAAAAATGACAGGTGTTTAAATTTCCTAAAGTTCACTTGGGTACAATTATTTTATAAAAAAAAAAAAATAATAATAAAAATAAGCCAGGTCAAAAGTCAAAATAACGACTTGTAAATTATTTTACCTAAAAAATTCTTACCTTCACGGCTATTTTGAGTTTTTCATTCATACATCCATAAATGATTTAAAATAATTATTTATTTAATTATCGATAATATATTTATAAATTGTGTTTATTGATGTTTCAGGAATCTTATCCTTATGCAGATGAGTGGGCAGCATTACGTGCTCAACGTCAAAGGGAGTACGAGCAATTTGTTACATTAACACGCTGGGGAGATTTAATGGACATTGCAAACGAAATTGGCCAAAGTTGCTCTCCAGCAGCACCGAAGTCAACTTCTTTTGAACAAAAAAATACCGAATTTTCACAGGGCTATTCGGAGGGATTTTCTTCGTTTACTCCTAGGTACTCTTCGTATTCTTTAAACGATTTTGGAAAAAATAGAATGTAACAGCTACATTCTTTTATTATTATAAATATTATTAATACTTTTGCTGGTTTCTTTTTTTAAATGTAATTTAAAGATATAAAATTTAAGAATTCGAGCTTTAAAACTAATATTAAGTATATATGTATTACTATACTATAAGTAATAGCAAAAAAAATGAATAGAATATGTTTTCATTAGTGCTATACAATTCTGTAACACTTAAAAAAATTAAGCGTCATCACAAAATGTGATCTTTTTAACAAACATTTTCTACGGTATTTAATTAATAAATTGTGTGTATTCTCTTATAATTTATTTTTCAATAAAATTAATTTTTCCATCAAAAATTGTTTCTACTCTCTTCTGTGTTGTTTTATCTTAATCCTTAAAAAAATCTACGTTTCTAGAAAAATAATTAAAAATTATATTTTAACAATTGTCAAAATTAAAAAAAAAAGTATATTTGTATTCAACTATAAAGATAAGAATGACATATTTACATATATACTTTTAACTTAAATAGACATGTTTGAATCAATTTTTACTCGTTTTTATAATTACCTATTTCAAAAATATAAAAAATAGTTTTGTTGTTTCAAATTAAAGATTTTAATTCACATTAATTGCACTAGTGGCGCAATCGTATTTGTTGAGTTTACTATCTACATTTGTGTGATTAAATCTTAGTTTGTGGCTGTCGGTAAAATTGTGATTTATTTATATAAAAAAATTGAAAATATGAATCAAAAGTGATAATCAGATTAATTATAATTAACTGGCAACAATGGCTGTAGCATTTTGTGGTAGAAAATTATTTTTAACAAGGGCAAACATTTTTAAAACACCAACAAGAAATAGTTATATTGTCTTGTAAGTAGTTTTTTTTTATAGGTTATGTACAGACATTATATTTTTGTTATAAAAAATAAAGATGTATAAAACAATAATTATAATTTCTTTTCTGAAATAATTTTATAATTTCGTATTGTAAATAGTATCAGTTGAATTTACTGTCTATTAATATATAATTTAAACAAAAAAAATATCAAATGCAACACACAAATGTTGAAAATTATATTTTTACCGACAAAGTAAATAATGTACAATTTCTTTTTCTATACAAATAGTAAAAATATTTATTATTTTATTAAGGCTACCTGAAATTGGTGAAGATTTACAGGAAAAAAATCCACTTTACTCTGAGGAAACAAAATTACCAGATTTTAAGAAAGTGACATTTGAAAGATGTTTAGCAGCTGTTAATAAACAATCTGTCGAATTTGAACAAAATTTAATGTCTTTGGAAAAAGACATTGAAAGTAATTAATTAATTAATTAATTTCATTTATAGTTTTATAATATACATACATAGCTAATTATTTTCTTATATATAAAAAGGTATTATAATTAATTATCCTTAATTTGTTTTTCATTAACAGAAAATGAGAATTTTAATATTTTTACGGATTTAATAAATCCTATTGAAGAATATCAACTTCCATTGGAATCAACTTGGGGTGTCACTAGAGCTTTATTTGTTGGTGATAAACGTTATATGCCTGGAAAATGTTTTTCGAATATAAGTAGACGTATTGGTTCTGCCATGAGTTATAAATATTGTAACAAACAAATTCATGAGGCATGTAAAAAATCATTAGAAAACAAAAATAATCAATGGACAACAGAACAGGAAAGACTAATCAGTAAATTTATTTTGGAAGGCAAACTCAATGGTTTAGATTTAAAGTTAAAAAGATCTCAAGAGTTAGTTACATATTATTCTGATAAAACAGTAAAAGAACAAAGTTTATTTGCAGGCAAACTCGAGGTAATTTCAATGCATAAAAATAATTATAATAATAGTAGTATTAATAAAAATAAAAATAATCACAATAATAAATTTTAATAATATATGTAAATTTTACCAATAGGCAAAAACAATAGCGTATTCTTTAATAGTCAGGGATTCTAGTGTAATGAAAGATTTTCCTGAATATTTTTTGAAATTAGTGACAGCTGATCCATTAAATCCTCATAGAGGTCCGTGGGTTATTAATTTACGTCCTCATATCGTCTCAACATTTTTGGGTACAATATTTTTTTTATTATCAGATAATAAAACTATTTCTTCTACTAGATAATCTAGTAAAAAATAAAAAAAAAAGATTATCTTAATAATTATTTATATTTAATTAAAATAAATTAAATTAATTTCGTAGAATACTGTTCGGATCGAGTTTTAAGGAAACAAATTTGGAGAGAAGATGTATTGAAATGTTCTTTATATGGAGAACGAGAAGTGCAAAACAGCACTACACTTGAAAATATAAGAGATTTTCGAAATGAAATTGCACAACTTTTAAATTATAAATCATATGCCGATATGTCTATGGAAACAAAAATGGCTGGTACTGTTCAGAATGTTTACGACTTTTTTGATACATTACTTGTAGAAGGTAAGTTTTAGATCATAATAAATGATAATATAATTGAAAAAAAAAAATTATAAATCGTTACGATTTTTTTTTTTTTGTCAAATTTAATTAATTGACAAAAAATTTTATTCTCTAGCTCGACCAGCTCAAGAGCGTGAAATGGAAGAATTAAATAAATTTGCACAAGAAAGAGGATTCGATGATACGATAAAGCAGTGGGACATTCCTTATTGGTCACGAAAGCAACAACGAGCTCTATATCAGTAATTATTTTATTTTAAATAAATTTTAGTTTTCCATTTCCTTAAAAATAAAAAACTTATGCATTTGCTATTACAGTTAATTATTATTATTATACAGGGTGTCGATTATGTAATTTGATTTGATTCTGACGTCAAAGTCAATTTTAATTCCGGATATTCATTTGTTCATTTAATTTTGACGTTAAATTCAAATTTATTTTTTGATTTGATTTTGACGTCAAATTCAAATTTATTTCGACGTCAAAGTCAAATCAAACAATAAATTTGAATTTGACGTCAAAATTAAATGAACAAATGAATGTCTCGAATTAAAATTTACTTTGACGTCGAAATAAATTTGAATTTGACGTCAAAATCAAATCAAAAAATGAATTTCTCGAATTAAATTTGACTTTGACGTCAAAATAAATTTGAATTTGATGTCAGAATTAAATCAAATTACATAATCGACACCCAGCATACTTAATTTATGAGATATTTTTTCTTTTTTCTTTTCTTAGAAAATTAAATATTACAGGAAAAGTATTTTTAAAAAATTGGAAAATTTTTAAAAACATTTTATATTATTTTGCCTGTTATTAATTATTGAAAATATTTTTTTGAAAGAAAAAAAAAATGTTTAATTTTCAAAAATCTTGAAAAATGAAATACATATAAAGAAAGATGAAAATCGTTTAACTACATATTTTGAGGGTGAATATAATAAATAAATGAAAATATAAGAAACCGAAACAAATCGTTGACTCAATGCTTTTGAGTGCGATTTCTTAAGGACTTTAAAATTTAATGGTTTCATAGGGCTTACATATGTTCACTTCCGGTTCTTTCTCTTATATTTGAAATACGAATGTCAAAAATGAAATATTCTCAGAAAAATTTTATATTCCATCTTGGAAAATAAGATCGATTTTTGGATTTTTCTATTTTTTTCCCCCATAATAAATTACAATTAATTACTATTTGAGTATTATAGTAATTACAGTAATTAAGTCATTATATCAATTAAGTAAAAATTTAATTTTTAATATTTTTCAAGTATTTTTAATGATTTTCTTTTTGAAAATTTTGGAAAAAATAATTTAAAAACTCATTAAAAGACAATAATATACTTTACCTGTAATGTGGTTTTCATAAAGAACAACATTTGATAATTACCTATACCTTCTTAATGGAATACACTTAACGCAGGTATGAAGAGAAGGTTATTCAAGAATATTTTGCGTTGCCAAAAGTTTTGGAATCAATATTTAAGCTGTCGGAAAATATTTTTAACATAAAAATAGACGAGTATTATAATCCAAATGTTTGGCACGAAGATGTTCGTCTATTCAATATTTATGATTTGGATTGTTCGAGTACAGAACCAGTAGCCAAATTTTATTTGGATCCCTATATCCGAGAACATAAAATAAAAAGCAATTCACATGAAGGTTATATGATTCCAATGAGGGGAAGAAGTAAAATTTGTGACACAGAACCATTGGCAGCTTTAATATTTAATTTTGTTCCTTCAACTTCGGATAAACCTTCGCTTTTGACGTTTGATGACGTGGTGGAATTATTTGAAAAAGTAAATATTAAATTTTATTAATGAAATTTAATAAGTAATTGAAACGAGTTAGTTTTTTTTTGTACTAAATATAAAAATGATTAACAAATTTTCTTGACACTTGAAGGACATTTTTATTGAAGTTCTAAACGAAAGTATTTTTATTTTATTTCCATTTGCAAGGGATTAAAAAGAATATTGAGGGTTGTAAATTTAATGGGGTAATGACGGCTTTCCCAATTTTATTATGTATTCAAAAGTATCCTCAAGTTAATTTTCGATGGTCAGTACAATAAAAGAAAATTTTTGACTTTTCCAAATGAAGAGTCATTACTAAATTACTTTTTGCGGATTATAAATCTGACAATATAATATATTCTTGGAATTTCCAAGGCTTATCCTTGAAAAAAGTTCTCAAAATTTCTTTCCTTCAATTTTTTTTGTCGAATATATAATTTTATAGTAGTTATAAAATAATTAATTTATGCTTTTGATATTTTATTATTCTACTGAATAGCGAATAATATTTATTTTATTTTTGGCAATAATTGTTAAATATTTTTTATAATAATTCTTTTTTATGAATTTAAAAACTTTGTTTTTGAATAATACTAAATGTTTATATATTTAATTGAATATTTTTATTTTTAATAAATTAAAAAAAAATTATTTTTTGTAATTTATCATTTTTTTTTTGTTTCTTTTTTTTGGTGAGATCAATAGCAACACAAAATTGGTTAAATTTTTCTTTTATTAAAAAGTAATGAAAAAATTGCTCAACAATTTTACCTTTACAAATACAAAGTGAATTGTTATTTTTGTCGAAAGACCTTACTTAATTCAGAGGATGAGAAAATTTCAGGTAGTTATTGTGTGTACTACGTGCTAAATCTTAATCTTCTGTAAAGATCCGGTGTAAACCCTTTTACTGCCATGTAATCCTCAAATTGACAGTTACCTTGCCATTGTTAAGAAATGATAAAAAAAAATTACTTTATAAAAAAACAATTTTTTTTCAAACTAAAATAAATTCATTAATGAAAAATATTGAATTTTTTGTTAGTTTGGCAAGGCATTTCATCATCTTTTAACGAAAACAAATTATCTCGAATTGGCTGGTTTGTCAAATGTTGAATGGGATGCATCCAATATTAGTGGTCATTTTATGACCAATTGGTAAGTGTATTATTTTGTTTCATTATTTAAATGTTATCATAATAACATTTTTTAAAGGAGAATTCCATTTTTATATCTTTTTTTGCACTTTTTTTCTATATCTAAAATTTGTTTCGAATAATAACACTTTCAGGGTTTACGAATCGTCTGTTTTATCAGAAATGTCCAAACATTATAAAACTGGAGAGCCTTTGTCATCAGAAATGATAGAGAATCTCAAAAATAAGAGGACTTTTATGGCTGGTTATAAACTTTGTAAAAAACTTTATATATCACGATTCGATATGTTGTTATATTCAACGTAAGTATTTAAAAAAAAAAAATTAATTTTAATTCTGAAAATTTTCAGAAATATTCTTAATTATGAATATAGTTATTCTCAATTTTTTGTTCTACATTGCAGAGATGAATTTTGGGTACCAATAATGAAACGATTGTGGAAACAACATTTTGTCATCCCAGAATTTAAAGAAGATTCACATATTTGTTCATTTAGTCCCATATTCAGTGGAAATTTTGGATCAGCTTATTACACGTATGCTTTTAACTTAAACAATTTCTTTTATACATTATTTTAGTTAATAATGATATAATTTTATTATTTTTCACTCTTGCATTTCTATTGAACAAGGAGGAAAAAATATTTATTTTATTCTTTTATTTTTTAAAATTACATAAAACTATTTACAATATTAATTCTAAATAAATAAATGTTTAATTTTATTTTTAGTGAATTATGGTCAGAAATGCTTGGTGCCGATGCATTTAGCGCATTTCAAGAAATTCCTTTAGGCGACGAAGCTCAACAAAAATTAATTGGACGTAGATATAAAGACACTTTTCTTGCTTCAGGAGGTAGTTGTTCATCGAATGAATTATTTAGAAGATTTAGGGGAAGAGATCCCAGTGTAAAAGCACTTTTGAAAAATTTAGGATTAAAAGCTAATCCCGAGAACCAGATCAATGCTTAAATATTGTAGATAAAAATTATTGTTTTTGCTACAAAAAAATTTATAGTTTTTTTTTTTTATTTTTTTTTTTGCTATAACAAAAGGCCTTTTTGTTGTCATGACAAATTTATCTTTCTTGTACAGACAGAAAACAGAAATTATAATTTTTCTTATAATAAAAATAATTATAACTTTTTTTATAACGCAAATTATAATTTCTGTTATAACGAAAGTTAATTAGTTTTGTCGGTAGGTTTAAAAATAAAAATCTAAAAGTCATTTACATTTTAATTATATTATTCTAATTTTGTAAAAAAATACACTCGATCAACTGCGATACAATTTATAGATTTCCGTGCTTACGATATTAGTATAACGAAAAAGTTAAAAAGTAAAAATAGATTTGATATCGTTAATAATGAGTTTTGTATGTCTGTGTATAATATTATTTTTAAGATAAAATGTAAATAATTAGCTAAAAATTTATTTTGTTCTCAAAAAATAGTAGAATGTAACTAATAGTAATGAATTTCTCTTATAATTATAAATTGTGACTTATCCAAAATTATTTCACGACACATGCGAAATCATGTATGTATTTTCTGTTAAAAACTATACTAAAATAAATAAAGACATTTTAAATAAAAATTTTGAATATTAATATTTCAATTTCTATCTTGTAATTTGGAAAGAAAAAAAAATACATTTTCCTTTAAGTATATATGATTTTTATTAAAGATTGTCACTATTAAATATTATAATAAATGTTATATACAATTTCACGAAAAAAAATGAAAAAGTTCACAATCCAATTAAAATTGATTAATCATCTAAAAATATTCACTAAAATAAGAATATTCAACGAAATTTTTAATCAAATACCCTATCAATATTGAGTAAAAATGTACAACTTATCAATAATTAATTAAAAATTTACAAATAAAATAATCCTTTGGCATATGGAATAAAAAATACTTTTACTATTGTATGCAAATGCTCATCAAAAAATATGCTGTATATAATTATTTATACACATTGTTTTCAATTGGTCTATAGACTAATCACATTGTTTATTCTTAAAATATTTAATAAAAAAAAAAAATATATATATAAAAATATTTCGAATTTAAAAAATAAAACTTCTTTATTATATATGACAAATTCAAAGATTTGTAATTCGTAAAAATTTAAAATATATACTATAATCATTGCATGAAATGAAAATTAGCTTAGATATACGTAAAACTAAATTCTTTACGAAAATCAACAGAAAGTAGCGAGAATTATAGATATAAAAAGTAAAACAATCACCACCCAATATCCACAAGTTTTGTCTTTTTGACTAATATTTTGCACTGTTCGCGTACCCTCAATTAAACGCTCATCAGTTCTATCTACATGATCTGCAAGGTCGTCAATTATTTCTGAAAAATAAATAAAGAAATTTTGATAAATTATAATTATCTAAAATTAAACTTTTTAAAAATTTCTATTTATATCCTTTGCTCTATGTCTATATTTTTGTATTAAATATTAAAACTAAATAAATATTTTTTATTCAATCAATAAAATAAAATTATAAGCATATAAAATTAAATAATAAATAATCTCTGGACAATAAATTGTGTTTTTTTTATACCATTTTGTTGATCCACTTCACTGTGTATTGCTTGCGCAATATGTTTTTGTCTCGTTATTACTTTTGATAATTCCTCTAATCCTCTTTCTTGTTCTGAAATAAAATGTAAAATTATCATTAAAAAAATTTGAAAATACAAAAAATAAAACAATTTTTTCAAAAATTAAAATTGTAGTTTGACAACTGAAAGGAAAAAGGTGAAATCGTTTAAAAAAAAAAAAAGATGTAGATGATAATTTGTGAAAAATAAGTGGAAAATTAATTATAAAGATAAATTAAGAAAATATCATTAATAAATAATATTAATATAAATACCTTCCATGAGTCGTTTTTTTTGACTTTGAATATCTTCTATCGTCACATGAACATCCAGAGGTCGATCGTCATCTTCGTCGATTGCCCAACTTGTGGTCCCGATATCAGCAAAAGCCGATGAACTTGGAGCCAACAAAGCAGTACGCGACATGACTAGGTCAGTGCTACGAGCGTTAAAAAGTCGTTGAATTTGCACGTCTTTACTTTGTAGTTGTTCAATTTGTCTTGTTCTACGTTCAGCTTCCTCGGCAGTTCTGTTATTATTTCAATATTAAGGATAATAAACTTTCAAAATAATATCATATTACTTTCAAAAGTAATTAAATTAAATGTGTGCAAAATACTTACATTTCTTCGCACACCTCAAAATTAAATCGCAATATTAATTATCATAATTTTTTTTTTTTTATTTAAAATCAAATTAATGAGTTTTGTTCAGATTTAAAGTTTTGATTCCATAAATTTTTTAATAAAGGATACATATTTCTTTGCTTGGAGGATTCTTCAACTTTTATTTTAAGCTGTTGAACTTCACCACTATACTGTCTTAAACGAAGACGAATATTTGCTGATAAATTGATAAATGTTTGTGATGTTCGAGGTTCCCGATCACGCAGTGTTAATTGCTCCATTATCTCGCGAAATAGTTTCTCACAAGCGTCATATTCTGTAAGCCTATAATAAAAAAAAAGATATTAATAAAAGATATATTAATTATAATTAAATTTGAGAAATTTGGTAATTGCCAAAAGTGATAAGATTGTCTTTATCAAAAACTGTGCGAGAGGTTAATGTAATGACAAAAAATTGTAAATATACATACCATGGATCACTGCCTTCTATATTTACAAGAGCCATTGTTAAATATCTTCCGTTATCAGAATTAATTTAAAAAATTTTCTAATCTGAAGCAATTATAAACAAGTTATTGGGTATGTAAAAAAAAACTTGTAAATCATTCAACAAATACAGGTTATGTCTGTCAATGTAAAAGCTTTTCAATATTTAATTTATAAAATAAATAATTATAAAATTTATATGAGATAAAAAATTAATTGAAAAGAGAATACAAATGACAAATTAGTGTAGATTATAAACACACATTTTAATTGGATTTCCTCTTTTAAAAACAAAAAAAGTTTTTCAATAATATATATATATATTAAATATTTATACAATATTAGGCCATTGTTATAAACAATATAATGTTCTCCTATAATTATATTACAATCTTCAGTGATTATAAATAATCAAAAAACTATCACTGCTTTATTTGTTTACAAATACTTGTAAAAAATACAAACATTACAAAAACTTTTTCACAATTTATCTTTATTTTGACAGTTCTGATTATACTACTACGCATGCGCATAACTACACACAAAACAAAATGTCAAAATTTTAAAATATAAAAACAATAACATTTATTAAAATTTATCAAACCATTTATAATTAAATTAATTTTATAAATAAATTAAAGTTGGATTTAATTTAAAAAAATTGAAATATATAAATTTATACATATATATTTCCAAGAAAAAAAGAAATATTATTTGTTTATCATTTTGTATTTTATATAAATTTTTTAAGAAGGTGTTGAAAATTTTTAAATATCTTTTAAAAATTATTTTTCTATTTTTTAAATTAATTTTGATTTCAATTTTCTTTTTTTATATTTTTTGAATAAAATCAAAATTTTCAGAATTACCAATCTAGTGTTTTTTTGAAATACCCTAGACATTGTAGTAATTTTCACTAGCAGGACCTTCATCGACTTTTGACGTTTTAGAGGAAGGGCCTGTCAAATATCGTAAACAATTTCATCTTTTTTCTCTTTTGTAAGTAATTTTAATTCTACATTATTCTAATCTGACATTAATATTTATTAAATTAAATTCGAAACTTGAAGAAAATCCATTTCAACAAGTTAAAAAAAAGTGAGAATTCAAAAATTTCCCAAATTGTATACTTGTGCAAAAAAAATATTGTTCAATAACAATTACTATGTTTTGCTAAATATTTGTTACTTATTTTCAACGTAACATTTGTTTTACTTCTTATCTATTTTGATATTTTAACTGTAATGTAAAATTTAAAAATTATTTACCTTTATCGGAATTTGATAAAAATTTGTGTCTAATAAACGTTGCGAAACGATTTTTTTTTTTTTTTTACATTTTTGTGAATAACTGAGAATATGTCAATTTGACTGAGAAAAAAGAAATGTATTTTGACTCATAATCCAAAAAATTAAAATTTTATTAAACTAAAAGAAAATATTGTTACCAATAATTTATAAAAGAAAAAACTTTAAAATCATGAAAAAGAGAAAAAGTTTTTGAAAGAAAATTTTGAATTATTTGAAATTTGTAATTAAAAACAAATAAAAATAATTTTTTCTTAGGCCTCAATATGCGGTTGTTTGGTCGGCGATCCAGTACCGACCAAACAAGAAGACCCATTACTAAACTTCAATATGAAGTACACAACTGGACGAAAATGTCTGATGAAGAAGTGATTGCTGTATTAAAAGAAGATTATCAATGTCTTCCAACGAAAAAATGGAAGAAATCAATTCCCAAGGAGGTGAAAAATCTCACACCTCTCACATCAGGAAATCAAAATGTTCTAATACCCCTTGTTGCGGTATTATCTGGTCTTGCTTTTGGTTACGATATGGGAATCGGTAAACCATTATCAACATTTATTATTCATGATTTTAATCTCACTTGTCGTCAAGAGAATACAATTCTCATTGTATGGTTTGTCGGTGCTCTTATTGGCGGCTTATTTGGAGGTGAGTTATTAGAATTTTTTTTGTTTTTTAAATATATATTAAGAATATAATATTTATTCTTTTTTCTCTTTGTAATTATTGCAAAATTTTCTGTTTTACTTTAAGGTTTTTCAATTGATACTTTTGGTCGTCGATTTACAATGATTTTGTCATTAATAATATTAGCGTTTGGATCAATATTATCGTCATTAGCGAATCACTATATATTATTTTTGGTGGCGAGAATTATTTGCGGTTTCTCTGGGACAATTTCGGCAATGTCACATTGTATTTACATGGCTGAAGTTTCCGATAAACGTAAACGAGGATCAAATATAACGTTACATCAAATTGGCACTGCCTCGGGACTTTTATTCGCTATAATTGTTGCAGCCACCAAAGGCACCGAATGTCAATGGCGATTTATTATTGGTCTCACATCTGTTCCAGCATTAATTGCATGCATCATTATTATTATATTTCTACATAGATCGCCATCATTTCTTTTATTGAGAAAATTATCTAATATGCCAAAACATGTGAATCAATTGTCAGCATCAATTAACGCTTGGTGTTATATTCTCAAAATGTTTATTATTATGACAGTGATGCTAATTTTGAGACAAGGAACAGGAAGACATCAAGTACTCGCCTATGCTCCGAGACTTTTTTCTCTCCTTGGCATGTGTCCTGGTAAATTTTTTTTTCAAAATTAATTTAATAATAATAATAATCTACTCATGAATTGAAAAAATGGAATTTTTTTTCAGACGATGCAGAAGTTGCGGCATCAATAGCACTTGGAATAATAAAAGTCTTCAGCACTTCATTGGCTCTTGCTGTTGTTGAACGTTGTGGACGTCGTACGGCTTTAATAACTTCGGCAACAATTTGTATGACTACAATTTCATTATTGTCACTTTTGGCGACAATGGACAGAGGAGACGATTCTTTGAATCTTATTCGTGAATCGTGTAAAAATAATATTCCAAATGTCACTGACACTATTAATCAAAATGCAAATATGCCAATTGGATTTCCGCCTCCCTATCCTTTATTGCCAACACCTCTTGCTATTATTGCTCCAAATCCAAAACCTTGGACACAAATAAAAACCACTTGCGAGGTAATTATAATTGACAATTAATTAAATTTTACTTATATCTAAAAGTAATTTTAAAAAAATTAATTTCATATTTAAATAATTTTATTAATTTAATTTTTTAATTTTAGCCTCAATCTACATCGGAAGGCTTAACGGGTGGTCTTCAAATTCTTGCTGTAGTCACTTTATTTGTCTACGAATCGGCTTACGCTTTGGGAATTGGTCCAGTTCCGCTTTTAATTCTTTGCGAAGTATTTCCTGCAACTATTAGAGGAAGATCGATTGGCTTTTTTGTGATTGTCCTCTGGATTTCACATGTTTTGATTTCTGAATCAATTTTCAAAGTGACCAGTAAGTTTTTCTATAATTATAACAATAATTTTTCCAAATGATGAATGATCAGGAAAAAAATCAAGAATTTTCTATTAAAAATAAAACTCAAAGTGGCCATTGACCGGGAAAAAGCCGGAAATTTTTATAAAAATCGGGAATTATAGATACATTTGCATTAAAAATTACAAATTTTATTAAAATTTATTGGAAATAAATTTAAGAACACGATCAGTTCATTAACTTTCGTTCTTTCCGAGTTTATTAATCATAATATTATATAATAAATTTTATTTATTTTATTTTCAATTAAAAAATTAATTTTTTTTAAAAAAATAATTACAAATTTCCACAGTACGGGAATTTTGAAAATGAAATTTTGCAGCCACTTTTGAATTTATTTAATTAATTATTTGAATTGTTAAAAAATATTGACATTGTCGTTGTTTCTTTTAATGACCAATGAACACCTTACAAAGTTGAATAAAATAAAGTGAAATATTTTTGAGAAAATTGATAAATTTAGCTACTATTTAAATATTAAATAATATTTGATTATTTTCTTTCTCTCTGCACAGAAATGCTGACCCTGGCTGGTGCCTATTTATTGTATAGTTTCGTCTGCCTAATCACAATATTTTATGTTTTCTTATTTATTCCTGAAACGAAGAGGAAATCCTTGAATCAAATTGCTCACGAATTATATAGAGTTTCATTAAAAACAAGAATTTGCGAGAATTTAAGAAGTTTACCGCTAGTCTGTCATATCGAGTGGATTATGAAATATGGCGATAATTCGAATAATGAACAAAGTACGCCTATTTAAAAAGGCGCGCTTAGATATTAGAGAAGAATAACATAAAAAAAAGAAGTGAACGGAAAAAAAGTATTATCGCATATGACATGAAAAAAAAACAAAAATCATCTCATCAAATTTGTATGCGATTACAACGTTTTACATTATAGGATATATAAATAAGTAGAGATTTTTACTTTATTTCTATACGAGTAACTCTACATGATGGACTGAATAATTCTTTTTTTTTTTGTTTACAGTAAAAAAGCAAAAATAACTTTTTTACAGTATTAAACCTTGTAATTTGTTTTTATGTGATTTGTAATTTTGAGAAAATTTTTTTTTATTTCTTTCTTTTGGAATTGATGTAAATTTCCAAAGACTTTTTTTTAATTAAGATATTTTTCTATAGTGATTTTTTTGAAAGATAGTTTATTATTTTTTTATATTTTATCGTTCTTTGTGAAAAAGCAATGATTTGATTTTTTAAGAATTAATTTTTGTTTATCATCCTGTTAAACATTTATAACTATAAAGCCTGTGATATTATCCTTTTTTTTAAAAAAAAAAAAAAAATTGATTGGAAAATGAAATTATTTATAAAATTTTTCAATATTTCAATGTAATGAAATGTTTATAATATATAGTATATATATTTTCTAGATCCTAGCTTTAACTTCTTTTTAAGGTTTGTTATTTAATTTTAAATGTTCAAATTTAATTAAATTAAATTCAATATATTTAAATGAATTGATTTTAAATATTTCATATTTTTATATTATATAATATTAACAATTATTTATCTTTTTATTTATTACGATTTGTTATTTTTGTTTTATTTGTATGAAATATTCAATTTTTTACTTTAGATTAAAGTAAAGAATTAATTACAATGATATATGTTTTGAATTTACACGAGAAATATACACCTCTTATTTGTCAATTTTCCTCTCATGTTTGTGAAAAAATTTTGTATTCTTATAAACAATTTTATCATTTATTCTTAACGAATTTACAATAGATTCTAAAAATCTACTAAAACTATCACAGTTACATTATTTAAGTATAATATATAAATAAGTAATTTAGAACTGTTTAAAAATAGAAAAATCGTGTCCAAACTTCAGTTTTATGTAGTTTTTATGTATATAAAAAATACATTGAACATTTAGAGAATATTTATATCTGAATTAGTAAAATAAAGTACAAAAAAACAAAATGAGTCTTTGTTTCTTTTAATTCCTGGTTTATTAATTAAATTCACTTATTAGGTAATTAGGTAATAAAAGTGATATTTTTTTAAAAAAATATTTACTTATATATATATAAATTTATTTAAAAATTGAAAAAACAGCTAAAATTGATACAAAATTTTTTTATTATATTTTAATGTATAAAAGCAGTGTTTGAGAAATGCATAAATCTTTCTCTGGAAGACTAAAAAAATCACATGTCTTTATAGCAAGTATAATAAATTGAAACTCTTTTGCAGCACTGCAAAAGAAAATGGTAATAAAAAAAAAAAACAAAAGTACAAGTTTAACACAGAAAAAGTGAAAGAAAACAAGAGAAAAAAAAGTCAAAATCCTCTTCCATTTATTTTTACTTCTATATTTGTAATTTTTTTTTCCTTTCGTTCTCTTTCACATACCTAACACTTGCTTTTAAAAAATAAAATGTTTACATAGGTAAAATAAAAATTCTTCATAAAAAAAATAGAAATAAAAGTTTTATAAGTACATATATAAAAAAAAATTTGTATAAAAGTTACAAAAAACTATGTACACGCAAAGAACTGAAAATCTATTTTATAAAACATAATAGATTTTGTCACATCCTATAAATAATACTGTAGAATTTAATCATTTTTTTTTTATGTCATCTTCAAAATTGATACAAATTTTAAAAGATAATTATATTTAATGTAATTTTGTGGTTTTTGTTAATATTTAAAATCATGATTTTAAAAACAAAAGTTTAAAACTTTTTAAAAGAGATTGACAGCAAAAAAATTGAATTATAAAACCAAAATATTTGTATCAATTTTGAATAATAAATTCAAATCAATTGTATTAATATCGTTTTGTATTTGATATTTTGTTTGTTCGTTGAAGGCACTTATAATACTAGACGCGATATTAAAAAAATATTCTATGATAGACTTAGATGTACGTAATATCATGAGATCATTACATTTTATATTTATAAAATGTAAATAATACCAGAATTTTTTATTATAATATATATATCACACTTTAAAGTGCCTTAGGAATGATTTCATCGCTTGGATTAAAAACTTTTTTTCTACTCCAATTGGGAAATTTGGGTGGTGACAATACTTGCTTTAAAAAAAGACTTCTCCTCTCTTTTAAATTACATCTAACATCCTCAATATGTTCTTTATCATCGTCATTTTTGCAATCTGGTAAATTCTCCTTTTCATAAGTGGTAATCACATCATCATCTTCATCATCATCATCATAATCATCATAAATATTCAAATCTCTTAAAATTCCCTTGTTTGCCATTAAAATTGATTGATTTAAAACTGGTTTTGATTTTACTTCAAATTTCTCACGTAATAAGGAGAATTTTCTTCTTGGTCGACAAATCGATTTTCGTCGTTTTTCATTTGACAATGAACTTGTACCACCAACACGAGGACTATTTAATTTTGATGATAAATTTCCAATTGGCAATGAATCTAATTTAATTTCATTCTTTTTCATCGAACTATGAAAATTTTCCAATTCACGTGTTTTTGGAATAATTTCACCTTCGGAATTTGAATGATGTACTTCTTCTTCTTCTTCTTCTTTATTTTTATTTGCTTGTTCCTTAATTACTTCGCATAGTGAATCATTTAGTTCCTTGTAGAAATTATTGAAATTCTCCGCTTTTAATGCTTTCATTTCCACATAAACATTATTGTCATCTGGTAAATTAATTTCATCTTCTTTTGTATATTTTTCGGTTTTTGTACGTGGTTCAAGAACCGGTGAATCCGATAAAATGGCACTTATCAATGGAGTCTTTCCCATTGATACTCTTGAGCAAATACTCGAAATATCCAAAGAATTTTCATCTCTATTAATAAATAGCAAATTCCATGGATTTTCATTAATACAATTATTTATTGTTTTTGTATGATTTTTTTTCATAAGAATACAATGACTTAAATCTTCATATTGTTTTTCGGTACGATGATAAATATGACGGGGTGAATTTTCGACGGCGTATTTTCTAATTTCATCAATTGTAGCGACAAGTGAACTGACGGCGGCAGTTTTTGAATTGATACTATTATCGGAATTACTTGTCAATTCTTCGTGTTCTTCCATAATTGTATCTAACGCCAACATTCCACCTCGTTCATCAATGACAATTGGTTTTGCAGCAAATAAATTTGATTCCTCGTTAGTTTGAAATTTTTGCATTGAATCGTCTTCATTGAAAACATTTGATTCCCAATCAACTAAATCGTAGACAAGTGTATCTAAATAATCATCCTGTCGGGAATTTTTCATAATTCTCTTGAATGGTGAATTTGAATAAGTGCCATCGGAAAAATCGGAACTTAATGTTGTGGCCGTTGCTGTACTCGTTAGAGTATCTCGTCTTCTATCTCGTACAATACTATCATCGTGAATATATGTTTCAATGTCGGTGTAACCTTTCCAACTTCGAATACACCATGGTGGACGTGCCACTCCCAATGGACAAAGATTTTCATAATCATGAATTGAAGTTATTTGACTCATTGTTTCGTCTTTTTGTGAATTTGTTTTTTCACTACTATCATCAGTAACTTCATTTATTTCCGTAATCACTGGAGTATTCATTCTTTGTCGAACTTTTATATTCTCGGGTATAACGTAAATATCACTTGAATCATCTTGAGCTAATGGTACAACTTTGAAGCCTTTGAGTTTATGTTTATCCTCGTATGACGAAAGGGAAAATGTTTTCTCTACATAATTATCAATATCGGTCACTAATTGAGTCAAAGAACAAATTCCTCTTCTTTTATCACTATTTTCACGTGAAATACTAGTAGTTGGAGCAATTTCTTGTTGAATTTTCAAATCAGTTTTCATTGTTTCGAAAATCTCGTCAATTTTTGCCTCATATTTTTTTAATGAACAATTAGGTGAATCAATTTTTTTACTTTCAATTATTACTTGTGGTATTTCTTCGGTATCGTCTGACTGTACAAAACTTGAATTGAGAATTCCCCTCTCTATTGTTTCAGTGTTTTGTTCAATATTGGTTAATAATGATTTTTTATCTGCCGTGACAACTTCCTCGGAAAGTGCAATTGACGGTGAAATATCGGGTAACGTCGCTTGAGATTCATCTATTGTATCAGATTGTAAATTTTTCTTATCTTTAAATATATCAACATATTTTGAAAGTTGTAAACTTTCTTTAAATACTTTATCGTAATTAAATTTACGATAATAGAGAAGCATACTTCCTAATCCAAAGAATGAGCCACCGAGAATTAAAATATATGAAATAACAAAAACATTTGTATTGAGTGTTTCTTGTATGTAAAAAGTGTAAACAATCAAAAGTGTTACGTTTTGAATCATTATTAAAACGTAATAAGCACAAATTCGATACCAAAGGTAATCGCCATTAACGAGGAAAATATCGAAAAAATAGATTAAACCCAGTATATAATTAAAAGTGTATTTCTCGCATAATTTTCGTGAGGGAATATTTTGCAATGTAATCCAAACGGTCATAATTATGCTGTGAATACCTAAAAAAAAAAACAATTTCTTATAATACCGACAATAAATTAAATTTAGATAAATAAATTAAATTAAATAGCAAATTCATTTAATTGAAATAAACCTACTAAATATAATAGAAATATAAAGTTACCTAAAAAAACAAAAAGCCATCTTTCTAAACAAAATGCAGCCAAAACTAAAGCCGTGATTCTTGAAGCGAGTAAACCACCTCGCCAACAAAGTTGAACAATTAGCGCTGACCATTTTGATTTTTGGTGACTCCAATGAGTACCAAGTTTAAATTTTATATATCCTGCTGTGGTCCATGTTAAAGAACAAAGCGATGTTGCAACGGATGCACCTGAAAAATTTTTTTATTTTAAATAAGAAACATTTTATTATTATTAAATTTAAAATTTTTAAAAAAATGAAGTTCAAGTTAATAATAATTTTATAATTATAAATAATTAAAATTAGTGATAAAAATATAGATTAACGATATAAAAAAAATAAACACAAAAAAATTAGAAAGAAAAAGTTTTGAACTACACGAGAAAATTAGTCTCAATAAAATTGACACCAACTGAAAAAATAATGTGGGCGGACTTCCTCTTTTTTGCTTTGAAAGATGAGTTAGTGATGATACTATTTCCTATATGTCTCACTAACATACTAATATCTTTTTATTATCATCCGAGCATATGTTGAAGATAAAGATAAAAAAAAGGCAAATTCAAATAATACAATTTTCAAATTATCTCTCACAAGAAGATTATTAAATATTATATTTATGTAAATTTTGTTTTTTCAATTTTTGTAAAATGAAAAAAAAACAATAATTATTATAAATAAATAAAAAGATTATTGTACTATAGATTATATAGAAAAATCGTCATGTTACGAAATTCTGTTATATATACAAATTGATGAGATTTCTTGACAAATAATCGAAAAGAAATGTGAAGTTATTTTTAAATATGTACTCTCAAATCCAGATGTATGGATACGTGTTTTATTTTTATATGACCTCTAAATAGATTTTTTTCTGAACCTAAATCTATCATAAAAAGTAAATCAGAATTAAATGATTTTGAAATAATTCGACTTTTCATTTCTTCCCTACTTTTAAAAGTGAATTATAATGAAAAATATTTTACTACATCTATATTAAACTGTTTTTGAAAACTGAATTTCGACTGCTTAATTTTTGAGAGTTTATAATTTATTTAAAATTCATAAGCTTAAGGAAGTCACTAAGTTATATGAAAATAAATTGAAAAAGAAAATGATTGCAAATTAATTTTAAAAATGCTTTCACACAATACATTTTCTATACAAAAATGTGAATATTTATTTTATGTCCCACTACCGCAATCGAAAGAATTCATTCATTCCGCTTTGGCTTTGAGAGTGAGTAACACACTTCCGAGCTCGTTGTAAGAAACGAAAATGTAAAAATAAAAAAAAAATCGAGAAAAGCAAAATTAAATAAATAAAACAGTTGTGCCAGTGAATATAAAAATTGCATTAAAAATTGAATACCATAAAATTATTTAAACTTACATTTTTTTCAATTAAATTTGTTTCTAAAAATGTTTTTACTATTTCTAAATAAATTTTCATAGTAGAAAAATAAAAATCAAATTAAAATAAATAAAATTTATAATGCAGGTTTGTGTACATCATACAAAATTTAATATTTATAACAAAAAAATATTTTTCATTTAATTTCTAATTTTTGTTTTTAGGCAACGAAAGGACTTCAATTAGTGTTACTATTAGGAGCAACATTTACGTGTTTAGCTTTTTTAAATAAATATCCAAACATTTCTTATGAGATAGATAAAACGGATTTTTTTCCATTGTCAAATAAATTACATTCCAAAAATTCGAAATTTAATATACTTTCTCAACAAAGACTGAGAAATATAATTCAACAAAGATTAAAGAACATTGAACATCTTTGTGAAAATCATAATAGAACACGTCAGTTTGAGACGGTTGTTTCAAAAATTATTGTCGATATGTAAGTCAATATAAATTTTATTTTTATCAAAATTTAAATGTAAAACTTTTTTTAAAAACCTAAATATTTTATTTTCAGAAAACATGGAATATCATGGTGTCCAATTTACAAAGCTGCTAGTACAGTATGGATGAGACAATTTGCAAACCTCGGAGGAATTTTAACAAATAAAACAAAAGAACTTGTAGAAAAAAATGTTGTTCAAATAAGTACTCTTGTGAATAATGTTTATAACACTGAATTAAACATCAATAAAACACTTCAAGTAAGTAGAGCAAAAACGAAATTTTTATTTATTTTTTTTTTCTTGAGAATATATAATTTGAAAAAAGAAATAAATTCAAACTCTTAAACATTTTTTTTAGAACATAAAAGAGACAAAAATATTTCTCGTGGTAAGACATCCCTTTGAACGACTACTTTCTGCTTATCGAGATAAATTAGAGCACAAGAAAGGACGAGATTATTATTACCGACGTTTTGGACGACACATAACGTATAAATATCGTAAAAATAAGAAAAAAAACACACAATCCGAACCATTATTTGTCGAATTTTTGGAATTTATAGCAAAAGAAAAATATTTTGACGAACATTGGATTCCTTATACTGAAATTTGTTTACCATGTGATATTAAATATAATTATATATTAAAATTCGAAACATTCGAAGAAGAAAGTGAATTTTTACTATTACAATTAGGATTACAGGATAAATTAGATTTTAACTGGCAAAAAAATTCAACTTTTCAAATTGCTACTACAAAATCAGTGATAAAAAATTATTATAAAAATATTCCTGTAACACTTCTCAAAAAGATATACAATATTTATGAAAAAGATTTTAAACTATTTTTATATACACCCGATGAATATTATTCATTAGGAAAGAAAGAGTTTTAAAATGTAGTTTAAAAAAAAAAACTTTAAAAATTCAATACTAAATTGTTATTTCATTTTATTTATTTTTATGCAACTTATTTTAGAAAATTAATTATTTTTTCATTATAATAAAATAATTAAAACTTATTTCGGTGTTCAATTTAATGTAATTAAACAATAAAATAAAAAAAAAAAAAAATTTTAAAAGTATCTCATAATAAATTATGTTAATAACCGATTTAAGGATTCAAAAAGTGTAAAATAAATTATAATAAATAAATAAACATACCAGTCCAGAAAGGCACACTTTGTTGTATCGCCAAAAGATAAAGTTGAAATATTAGTTGTGGAACAGAGACCACAAAGGATACAAATAAATGTAACGTATAGACATTGTTTTCATTTTTTAAAATCCATGCTTTACTCTTTGCAGAATATTTCGAATTAAAACTGTTGAGCATTTCTTTCAGTAACACTACGTATCTGAAAAAATATTATATCCTTAAATTAAGTACTTTGGCAAAAATTATTTATAAACATGAAATATATAGATTTACAAAAATAAAACTAACCTGTATAAAATTCCAATTAAAAAAAAATGTGATATCCAATGTATTTTTTTAAGATTTCCATCCTCATTATACCACTTTAAACTGAGAATTTGAATTAGGCTTGTTGGTATAAATAAAATACCAATTTCCAAATAAAACCACACGAGACATCCTCGTAAAAAATATTCAGTAGTTACAAAAATATCTAAATAATAAAAACAAAATTTAATAATCATAAAACAGAAAATTAAAACAAGACAATTCAAATTATTTTAATTTTCAATTATTAAAAAATTATACACGACATAACTTATTAAAATGTCAAATTTCAATATTTATATATTCAAAACACGAATTAAATTAATTTAAATTTTAAACGTACTACACATGGGAAAGAAAAATATTAATGATTTTGTGAAAGAACTGTGTAATATCGAATATTTACACTACACTTAAAAAAAATGACCATTAACATAATTATAATTAAAATCTAATCACTTGTAATCACAAAGATAATAATAAATATTACAAATAAAATAACATTGCTCAACACTGAAATTTAAAAAATCAATAACAAAATCAATAGAAGTGAAGTTTGTTTATAACCTGTCACGATATTTGTCAGGATAATTCCAATGGAAAATATATACAATATCATGTCGAGTATTCTAAATCTACAGTTCTCGATTTTTTTTTTACAATCAAAAGATGAAGCATCTTGTTTAATATTAATTTCTTCATGTAAAACTTGATTCCTTTTTAACTCTGCCGCCGCCATCTTCTCCGACGGACGCCAACAGTTATGAAAAATCCAGTTTTCAAATAACATATAATTCAGGGTTTGTTTACAAATTGATAATTCTTGGACAAAATTTTTTTTTTAATGAAACAATTCTGATTGGTCGAAAATAAATTATTTCATTCAAAGCTACTAATCATCAATACCGGGTATTTTCAAAATTTACTTATTATAATGATATTTTCAAATAAATTGACAACAAATTTTATCATTTTTTTCAAATTAATAATTCCCATTATTATCAATTAATCGAAATTTATTAATATTATACACGTGTATGTTATTTGTGAAAAAAGTTTAATCCAATTTAGAAAATGTGAACATAACCTAAAAGTAATCATATCTCATCACCTTATTTTAGATTGTGACTTGTCATTTTTCTAGTTTATTTTACAATTTCTGAAAAAAGTGTAAAGTTTGAAATTTTCCTTAAAATAAATCTTCATAATTCACGTGCACAAGGTAAGATGAAACGAGTGAAATAAATCTAGTTGGACTCTATTAAAAAAATAGTTCGCGGCGGGTTCGCCGGCTGCCATCTTGGACATCTTCTCATAGAGAAGCCGGCCGCCCGCAAAAATTGAGTTTAACGGGTTCCCGCGGGTCCAAGTGTCGTTTAGAATAATTTTTCAAGTTTGTGAAGAAGTTTAGTAAATCAGCAAGATTAAACTGTTAACGATACGGGCCCGGAATGCTTTAGGTGAGGCCAAAATTGAAACCATATCAATCCGTCCAACAGTGTGCTGGCGTGTGATTTTTCCTGATCGTGTGTGCGCGAATTCTCATGCGTGTGCGTGCATATGTTCCATAGTTGAAAAATTAATTTTTTTAAAAAAATATTATTGTAAAAGCATAATTTGCATGTAGAATTAAATTTATTGTTGTTCCCAATGGCTAGACACAAGGTACCCTAGCGCGCAGTTCATCTGGCCACTGCCCGTCCCGAAGCTCGAATCTTCAATTCTCAAGAATCCCTTTATTACTAATTACAAAATTTTAAATTCCTCCATCCATCAATATACAAAACGTTTTGCATTTATTATAAATCTTTTGATTTTATTCGTTGCATTGAAAAATTAACCTGAACGCTTGATTTATATTTCATTCTTTTGCACCCCGAGTTCCTAACCTTAATTCTGTTAGTCGTCCGCCCACAGCGCTGACCCTGTTCAAATTCAGTATCTTTTGCATTCTGCGCGTCCCTCCACGAGGTAGTCTTTGTTTACTTGGTAATTTTTCATATCCAAGGTGATTTCATCTCTTTAGTTGAATTATGTTTGTATACTATTATAATAGCGTAAAATATATTATTCTTGTACCTTGTGGCATGAGAGAGAGATATATAGATAGACCAGTCCAATCATTTGGTAGTATTATTTAGGAGAACTTTAAAATTTTAATTTCATCAATTTTATATTTGTTCTTGCTTATTGTAATCGAATTTACATCCTGATTAAAATTTTTTATATGAGAACTCAGCTTTATGATAATATAGACTCGTAATGTCACGTTTCTAGGAATTCAAGTAGACAAATTCACTTCTATTTTTAGCTTTATTAGAAATGTGTTTTGAAATTTGATTTATTTTCTCATAATTCTTTTGCTTTTAGATATTAATTTGCTGTATATGAGAATTATTGAAAGACACATATTTGAATAGATGTGAAAAGTATGAGAGTTTGTTTAAAATATCGATTATTTGAGGAGAAAAAGAAGAAAAAAGCTTCAAAATTTATGAAAAAAAAAAAAAATTTGAGATTTACCAAATTTGATAAAAAGCTTATTGAGATATTTGAATTTTTTAGCCAATGGCTTTTTGTCATTTCTGGTGAATTATTTTTATTATATGAGCTTTGTCCGTGTTATTGTATATTTATTTGTTTTTTGTTTGTTTGTAATAATTTTCATAGTCTTGAAAGTCTGTTTACATTATCAATTACCTATTGTAAATATAAATATTGTTTTTGAAATTTGAAAATTTGTTATTTTAACACATTACTTTTGTCTTTTGTAACCTTCAGTGATGGTTTGTTAAATTGTCGTTTAATAATAGAGAGAAGATGTCTTTTTAATTTTGTGGCCTATTGGCTTATATTTATTTAATTACATCAAAATTTAACACGTTTCGACACAGTATTCTGTATCCTCATCAGAAAAAACAAAGCAAGATAAATCATCTGTGTCGAAACGCGTCAAATTTTGATGTAATTAAATAAATATAAGCCAATAGGCCACAAAATTAAAAAGACATCTTCTCTCTATTAAAAATGTCTTAAAATAAAGAAGTATTTACTTCATACATTTTTTCGTCGTTTAATAATGTCATAGTTGATATTATTTTGATTAAATAAGATCATTTGCGAGAAATATACAAAAGTATTTATCGAAATTCTAAATTTTAAGGGTACAAATGATTTTTAAATATTTAAAATATATGTATTGAACCGAAAAGAAAGTAAATTGATTTTTGTTTTTTTTGTTTTAGGTTTATTGCTACACACTTATGTTGGTAGTTGGGTGAGTAGAGGAGACAAATTTGTTACTGGTCGTTCATTTTCATTAGTTGATCGAGACATTGTGGCCAGTGGTGGAAGCAAGACAAATAAAATTAACAGATATTGTCTCGAAAGAATGGCGCTTCCAAGTAGAGCAAGGGTTTATACTGACGTTAATTCACACAAATCCAGAGATTATTGGGATTATGAGTCGTATGTCGTTGACTGGGGGTAAGAAAATTTTTTGACAAAATTATCATATTTTAATTATATATACAAGTTATTAAAATAAATATAAAATCATTGTCAAATATTATCAAAATGTATTTTTTCAAGAAAAATGATAAATTTTTTTTTTTTTGTTTTACAGACAACAAGATGATTACCAACTTGTGAGAAAGCTCGGACGCGGAAAATATAGTGAAGTTTTTGAGGCTATCAATATCACAAATAATGAAAAATGTGTTGTCAAAATATTAAAGGTTTGCATGTTTTATTTTACATATAGTTTTGTAAATAAGTAAAAAACGATCTTTATCACTAAATTTACCTGAATTTTACTTTTATTCTGTTTTTTGTTAAAAATTAACTAATTTTTTCCTTTTTTTTTTTTTTTTTTGAGATTTCATTTTTGTTAATTTGTGTTTACAGCCGGTTAAAAAGAAGAAGATTAAGAGGGAGATTAAAATCCTAGAAAATCTTAGAGGCGGGACCAACATTATTACGCTTCAAGCAGTTGTTAAAGATCCAGTTTCAAGGACACCAGCATTGATATTTGAACATGTCAACAACACAGATTTTAAACAGCTTTACCAGACATTGACAGATTACGATATAAGATACTACCTCTATGAATTATTAAAAGTAAGGTTTTTTTTTTGGTCAAAAATATTTTTCATAATAAAAAAAAAAAAAATTGTTTTTTGGGGTATTAAAAACAATGAATTGAATTTTATAGGCATTGGACTATTGCCATAGTATGGGCATAATGCACAGGGACGTGAAGCCACATAATGTGATGATCGATCACGAGAATCGAAAGCTACGACTAATTGACTGGGGTCTCGCTGAATTTTATCATCCGGGACAAGAATATAACGTTCGAGTTGCATCTCGATACTTTAAAGGGCCAGAACTATTAGTAGATTATCAGGTTTGTTTTGTCAAAAGTTTGTAGATGATTAAAAAGTGTCTAATTTTGATTTATTTATTAATTTACATTTTTTAAATTTACAGATGTACGACTATTCATTGGATATGTGGTCATTAGGTTGTATGCTAGCAAGTATGATCTTTAGGAAAGAACCCTTTTTTCACGGTCACGATAATTATGATCAATTAGTCAGGATCGCCAAAGTTCTTGGCACAGAGGAGCTTTTCGAGTATCTTGACAAATATCATATCGAGCTCGATCCACGTTTTAATGATATACTTGGACGACATTCGCGTAAACGTTGGGAGCGCTTTGTACACTCGGAAAATCAGCATTTGGTGTATCCCGAGAGCCTCGATTTTTTAGACAAGCTTCTACGTTACGATCACTATGAGAGACTCACTGCGCGTGAAGCAATGGAACATCCTTATTTTTGTAAGTTACACACATTTTTAATAATAATAATAATAATAATAATAATAATAATTGAAATCTACGTTTGCAGATTTTTTTACAAACGTAAATTTTATCCTTCTTTTCTTATTTAAAATTTCTTTTAAATAAATAATATTTGTAATATTTAAAAAATTTATAAATCCTTATTTATTAACATAAATTAATTACGACTGTTTTTTTCTCATCTTCAGATCCAATAGTTAAAGAGCAAGGTCGGCTACCAATGGTTTCTTCGTCACCTACTCCCATGACAGGCTCTTTGCCTGTAGGTGAGTAGCGGACCAGGTAATGTCAACATCCATTATTTACCTTTATCATTATAATTAAGGATTACTGCTCCAAAATGTTCAGCGTGTTTATAAGGTTCTTTTTATAAGTTAAAGGGATTCTTGTTTTTAGCTTTAGAAAATAATAGTTGTTTTCAACTAGAAAATAAGTCGTTACTTTTTATATTCTCGTGTAAATAAAAAGTATTATTTTGAAAAGTATGATGGAAATAAAGTTATTTAGTAACACACTGATAACTCGTTAAATTTTTCAAATAAAGGCAAATTTTACAATTTTTTTAAAAAATTTGTTTTTATTGTTAAAAAAAATTGCATTTCAGTTAAAAAAAAAAAATATTTTTTTAGTTAAAGGAAATTATTTTTAGTCAACAGAAATTTGATTTTAGTAAACAAAAAAAAAAAAAAAAAATTTTAGTTTATTAAAATTTTGTTTAGTTAACAAAAAAATTATGTTTCAATAAAAAATAATATTTCTATAAATAAAAAAATTATTTTTATCAGTTATAATTACTTAGATAAAAAATGAAAACTATTACTTGACCTGAGAATATTTATTAAAAAATTTATTCTATATCTTTCGTGCAAAATAATCATATAATATTAAATTGATTGTTTATCCAAAACATTCAACTTTATTGATTTAATAAATTTTATTTTTAAAGAAATTATGTTTTGAACCTGATGGAAATTTGTTTGGAGAAAATTTTTTTTGAACTATTTGGAAGCATCGTCTTTAATTATTCGCATCGCATTAATAATTATCCTTGTTATTTATCAAAAAGAAATATGTTGGAGATATTTTACACTGAAAAAACACGACTTTTTCTCTGGAATCATCTTTTTCAACTTTGAAATTTGTATGGAGAAAGAGAGACATAAATAAGAGATGGAGATACTCTGAGATGTACTGCAACTTATGTTAAAAATATTTTATCATTTTAGCTTCATTTAAAATCACACATCCAATCATTAAATTTAAGTTTTATTAATGAAAGTAAATTAAAAGCATAATTATTAATTGAGGCTTTTCATTATTAAATTATTATTAATATTCATATAATTCATACCGCACCTATTTTTGTGTAGTTATTTAAATATTGCAGTTATGTATATATAGAAGTAGAAAAAAAATTTACATACACACATTTATTTTTTATAATTTCTTCAACGAATTTTTAATTTTATAAGACAATTATTTTTAATATTCAACATTTTAAAGTTAAAATATAGTTTTGAAATATTTGTTTCAATTTGTTCTTATTTTCATTTACATTGTGACAATTAATTATCTTTCATTATTTCTATTCTTTTGTTCATAATCAATTATGAGCAACACCAACGCTGCATTCTGAATATCGAATCAACGTTTTTCATTTAATTTAGTAAATTTCCAATTCTAAATTCTCGTTTTTAGCACAAAAAAAAATGAAATTTCAAATTATAATCACAATTAATACAATAAATTTAAACAAATATTGAGAATTAAGGAAAGAAAAAATGAGTTTATTTTTATTTTAATTTATTTTCACTGAAGAAAAATAGATGTTTTTTCGCCTACTCTTTTTCAGTGAAAGAAAAATTGTTTTATTTATTATTTTATATTTAAAAAAGAAAGAAAAATGTGTCTTAAAACTAGCTGAACGATATTTTTCTTGGGAAAACAAATTTTTTTTATATATAAATATCAACTGTCTTGTAGATGATCGTGGTTTAGCGTTGGGCAATATGCCGGTTCCTGGTACAGCTGGATTAGGAAATACAGAAGGGTTTGGGGGTGGCGTAATGAATGTCTTAGAAGAAATTTCGACACCCCAAACTTAATCTCAACAACTCTTATAAAATCAGCGTACGGGAATGAGAGATTATGTCCCAAGCTACTTCTTAAGATGACAACACATCGCCGGTTGATGCATGATATCGTCAAGGTTGTAACCATTCTCGCCATCGACAAAATTCTGGTTTGTAATATCGGTTTTATCGATCTTTCAATTAAGACTGAGTTATCTTGCTTCGCCTATCGTTTCACGGGAACTTTATGTCACAACAACAACAACAACACGAGGATCGTAACGTACTTAGAATATCCGACGAATAAAATAATAATATTAATGATTTTAGATGTGAATTTTGTCCTACTATTTGATACTATTATGTTGTTTGCTGTTGCGTTAAAAAAATTTGATGATACGCATCACATTTTCATTGAATGCGAATCATTTTTATTTCTTGACACGCGACATAAAATAGAAATTTTTTTGGGACTTTTACTACTAACAACAACAACAACAACATCATCGTCATCATCATTATTGTCGTGTAAATTATTGTATGCGTACACGATAATGATGATGAAATTGTGTCTGGTTCCTGTCTCATCTTGCAGATGATCGTGGTTTTTTAATAATAAATAATAATAATAATAATAATTAGTAAGTCGGGAGATGCTGACCGAAAGAGAATTAAAAAAAAAATGAAAAAAAGGAAAAGTAAAAAAAAAGAAAAGAAAGAAACAAAATAGAAAACCACACATTTTACATGAGAACACGTGAACACGCGTGTATAACGCATACACTAGGACACTCAGTTTAGTATATTTAACGATAATAAAAGAAAAAAAAAGAAAAATGTTCATTTATAACTGATACCACAATGATAGCTGAATAAAAACGTTTGTTATAGCCAAGTACTCTTTGTGCTTTGTGAATTCCTATGATGCATTTTGGCAATGAACGCTTTCAATCTCGGTCGGTCCTCGTTTTCCGTTTTTTTTTTTTTTTTTTTTGTTTTGTTTTTAAAGAATTATTTATTTTACTATTACTTCTTTAATTAGAAGACGATTTTGTAAAAATAAAGTCAAAAACAACACTTTCAAATAATTAAAATTGCATTTAGATAAAAATTAAAAATTTCTCGTGAAACGATTGTCAAATTTAATGATTTAAATCGATTATTGAAATTAAATTAAATTCAAAAAATTTCTAAACTACAATTTAATGTGGACAATGTAATTCCCACTTTTTTTTTTTATAAATAATTGTCTTTTAGTTTGAGGTTTTACAATTTTATTTTGTATTAATTTTGGCGAAAACGTGTTTTTTTTTTCATGATACAATATATTCACGATCGAAACACAAGAACATGTTTCTTAAAAGAAAATTTTACGATATTTTTTTCATTATTTAATGACCATATTGGATTTGAAGGTTTATATCATTTGTATTATTATATTTATATAAATTAACGGTGTTTACTGGATAATTATTATATGAATTCAAAATATGTGTATCATTTGATAACAATAGTATAAATAAATGTTTATAATTTTATATCAACAATGAAATTTATCATTTGATATTTATTAGTGAAAAATTTTTTTTTATTTACCATAAATTGTTATCATTTGATAATTAAAAAATTAACGATGTTATTTATCGATAATTATGAATTTTGTTTAGTATTTTATATAATTATATATATTTTGTCTCTATTATTTTGACAATATAGTTTCGAGTTAAAGAATAAAAAAGAAAAAAAAGAAAAATGTGTTGTCTAGTGTACGAGGCGATCGAATAAAATCCAAGGCCCCCAAATACTTGGCAATAGCGAAGCCTAAATAATTCTATAAGTATTACCGATATACATACTAGATTAGGTCATTTTATTATATCAAGATGAAAAGAAATGTACATTTTGATTCGGCGCGCTGGCTAAATATGAATACAATCCCTTTTCTTTTTTCTTATGTGTTATTCTTTTTTATATTATATATAAATTAATCAATTAAATAATTTTGCATGCATGTTTGGCCAGCTCACCGCTCATTTTCAATGCATTTATCGAGAAGACGAGTGCTTGTACAAAATAATAATCCGACCGTGTTCTACTCGAGTGTCCAAAATTTATACCCGTAAAAAATTCAATTTAGTTTTTAGAAAAAGAAAGTTAATTATTTAATTCAATTAATATTTATATTGATAATAAAATTATATTATTAATATTTATATTGATTTTTAATTAATTGATTACTTACATTAAAAAAAAAAAAAAAAAAAAAAAAAATTAAGTGTGACAAATCGAGTAGAGTTCGGATATTAAAAAAAAAAAAATTGAAAAAACACACACACACACACAGATAACTTGACAAAATGGCAGAATTCTCTGATGCTGGCTTATATATAGCAAAAAATATTCGCTTCCCTTTTGATCCCTGGCGCCGTTCTTGCCTCAACTTTGTATATTTCAGGATTTTATAAACGTAAATATATATATTATACATACATATATATGCGACATAAATAGATATATTTTATTTTCAAAATATACGTATATATGTAATAAGGTAATTAAACAAAATATTGATAAATATAAATAATTAAATTAAAAAAAAAAAAGAAAGAAAAACGAGAAAAGTAAATGGTCTTGTTCTCCTGTTTTATTGTGAGTGATAAATCGATTTATGAAAAAATTATTATTTATAATATATATTATTACGTGTAATTAAACGCGATTATATTTATTCTCCATTCAACTTTTGTGAATATTCCTTATACACCACATAAATACACAATCATACATACATTAAACACAATATTATAATGGACATATTTTGTCAAATAATGTGATTGGAATTTTTTCAATGTATCCTACATTTTTTCATTATTATAAATGAAGGCAAGAACGGCACAAACGTTTCTTATTCTGTCAACAATAATTATAATAATAATATGAATAATAATATAATTATTATCACGAGCCCCCCCCCCATTCCTCCTCAATTTGTACGTTAAGTTTATAATAATCTAGTTTAGTTTTATAATAAAGAAAAAAAAATTATTAATGTCTAAATGAAGCGAACACGAATAACTGGAACAAATAAAGAAACATAGAAAGATCAAAAGTTTTTAAATGAAAAATATGAAAAACAATAGTAATAATATGAATATAATAAAAAAAAAATAGTTTATGTTATATAAAGAGGAAAAAAGGGCAATTTTTTTTTTGTTCTTTTTTGTAATCTTTTGCAGTGCAGTGATTTCAGAAAGAAAGAAAGTAAGAGAGAGAGAGAGTGAGTAATTTTTCTCGAATTTTGAGTGAAAAAATTTTTTTTTGGTGCTTCGAAAAAAAAATTTGTCTTGCGTGTTTGTTTCTTATATATATATTTAAAAAATCTCAACGTGTTTTTATGAGAGAATATTATTGATAGAAAAAAAAAGATTTAGAATTGAAGCGAAAATTTAGACAAAAAAAAAAAAACAGAAAAACGAACACGTGCCATGAGTTTTTTTTATAATTTTCTCGTAATAATATATATATTATATTGTATCGATGAATGAATGATTGTAAAAGAGAGATACCACTTTTTTTTTCTTTTAATTTTAAAAACACAATATCGTAAAAATCTATTGATATAATAAACATCTCATAGAACTCACAATACTGCGTAAATTTTTAAAATCGAGAGAATAATATTCAAATTAAATAAAAATTAGTGATCTATAGCAATTTTTGGGTGAATGATAAGACAATAAAATTTATTACAATTGCGCGCATTCTGCTTTTCAAATTACATAATTATATATGCAATGAAACAAATCACGTATAGTTGAGTTTATATAATGAAATACACACGATCGAAGGGAAGACGCTATTATTATAGAGTTCTGCAAGTGAGGAACAAAAAAAAAAAAAAAAAAACACATTTTTAAACGAAAATAAAAAAAAAGAAAAAATATGGAATTTTCTGCATATGCGATCACTTATGCATGTGCAAGAAAATTTTAATCATTTTCATTATGTCAAAAATAGTTGTATCAATAATAATTTAACAATGCTGTATAGGATGATAAAAAAAACAAATACAATTTCGTTTATATTAAAGAAAAAAAAAGATAAGTTCGTTTCTCTTCTTTCCATTGGTGTTGTCAATTGATAAATAAATATTTTTTCTTAAATTCCATTAAAATCAATTAGTTATGTTTATTGAATTTTAATTACTAAATTAGAATTGATCCTTATTTTGAAATATAAATTAATTTTAAATACAATTTTTAATTATAATTATGTACTGTATTATAATTACATTATGTTTTTTAAATTGAAATTAATTAGTTTACTTAAAAATAAATTAAAGTAAATTAATTATGAAATATTAAATAACAAATACGCATAATATAACATAAATAAGAAATTGATAAATAATAAACTTGTACTTAATATTGTTTTTATATAATTGTTTAAAGAATTAATTAAATATAATTTGAAATCATTTTTATAAAGCTTAAAATGCTTTTTAAAAATTTAGTATCTTTAATAATCTTCAAACTTTAAACACTTTAAATTTTAAATACGTTAAAAGATTTTTAAAACAGTAAAATATTTTAAAAATTATTCAATAATTTTAAAAAGTATATCTATATAAGTAATTGTTTTTTGATATATTAAAATTTTGAAAACGTAATAAAAATTTTACATTGCTTTGATTTTAAATTTCGCGGACTAAAATGATAAGTAAAGGCTAATTTTTAACCTAAAATGTGAATTAGACTTTATGTTTACCTGAAGGAAATGATTTTAAGGTTAGTTGTTATGTCAACAATTGTATACGAATTGTAATATTTAAAAAGTAAATTATAATGATTTTTAATGTGAGAATCTAATGAATTGTAATTATAATTGTGTAAATATTTATTGAAAGATATTATTGTTTTTAAAAAATGGCTACTAATACTTTTGTATTGGACAATGGAGGTTGTTATGCAAAAGCCGGTTTATCAACAGAGAAAACAAAGTAAGAAAGAAATATAATTAATTACCATTAATTTATTGTATTCACTAATATTATTTGTCTTTTTTATCTGTTTTTAAATCCATTAAATATAATTTCACTGAAATGCTATAAATTCACTCTTATGCCTATTCATATAAAAGAATATTAAATTGAAAAATTAATTTTTGTTTCTTTATTAATAAATTATCAAAAACTTTTGCATTCTTCTATTTTTTTCAGATTAATACCAAACTGTATAATGAAAGCAAAAAGTGAAAGACGCCGACCATTTGTTGGAAATCAAATAGACGAATGCCGTGATGCTTCGGGTTTATTTTATATTCTTCCTTTTCAAAAAGGCTACCTCATCAATTGGGATGTACAAAAAACTGTCTGGGACTATATATTTTCAAAAGAATGTTGTCCAGTGAATTTAAATCAAACATCAGTAATATTTACCGAACCACCATTTAATTTTCCCTCTAATCAAGAAGCACTTGAAGAAATTTTCTTCGAAGAATTTGATTGTCACAGTCTCCTGAGAATTAATGCCGTCAGTTTATCGTGTTATAATTATAAGCAAAAATATCCCAATTCAAAATGTTGCATTGTCGTTGATTGTGGTTATAGTTTTACTCATATTGTTCCCTATGTTAACGATACAAAAATGAAGGAAGGAATTCGACGTATTGACGTGGGTGGAAAACTACTTACAAATCATTTAAAAGAAATATTATCCTATCGTCAATTACACGTTATGGACGAGACTTATGTGATTAATCAAGTGAAAGAGGATTCGTGTTTTATTTCACAGGACTTTTATAAAGATATGGAAATTGCAAAATTAAAAGGCAGTACAAATACAATAGTCAAGGATTATGTTTTACCAGATTTCACTTCATTGCGTCGTGGATTTCTTCAAGATCCAAGTGTTGAAAGTGAACAACAAACTCTTCGCTTGGGCAATGAACGATTTTCGATACCTGAAATTCTCTTTCATCCATCGGATGTTGGAATTCGACAAATGGGAATTCCAGAAGCTATTATTGATTGTTTAAAGGCATGTGAAGAAGAGGCTTGGCCGCATTTATTGTCAAATATTATTCTCACTGGTGGAAGTGCAAAATTCCCCGGATTTCAGGAGAGAATTTTTAAGGAAGTCAGAAGTCTTGCTCCCATTGAGTATCCAGTTAATGTCATGCTAGCCGAAGAGTAAGTAAAAGAAACTTTAAATAACTTTGAAAAACCAAGAAAAAAAAATGTAATAATTCCATTTTCAGTCCAATGACTTATGCCTGGGAAGGTGGAAAATTACTCAGCAAGGATCCAACATTCTCCAGTTTTTTGGTAACTCGAGAGGAATACGATGAAGAGGGTCACAATATTTGCTTCGAACGATTTGATACATAGTTTTTATATTTTAATGATTTTTTTATATAAAAAAAAAATACATCAACAATGTAAAAATCAAAAAATAAGTTTTCTTTTTAAAAAAAAATTTCTCCCATTTTTTTTTAAATTGACAAAAAAAATATTCATATAGATTTCATTTGTTCCATAAGTTCTTCTAAACTTGGACCGTCAGAAAGTTGTTCTTGTGCAGTTTCAATTTCAGAAGTTGGAAGTGTATAAGCCGATCGTAAACCGGTACCTAAAATAATTGGTTGTTTTTCCTCCGTCTCTGGTTCTGTTTCATCAACCAGACAAATACCTTTACAAAAATATTCTCTCATTAATTTACCGTTTTTTTTTAAATATGATGAAGAAAAAGCAAACATGAAATAATTTTTAAAAAAATATTTTTTTACCCCATTCATTGTCTTCGTGTAATGGAGTGTCTTCCAAGCATTCCTCGCACTGTTCCACTTTTGGTTTTGTCAAATATTCTCTCTGTCGTTGTTGACAATATTTATCATCGCAATTTTCATTTGGTCTCAATGTCATGCTAGGGAAAAAATCTTGCATTGCATTGTAGCCCAAATAATTTGAGACTGTTCCAAAATTGAGTAAAAATTTCAAAGCATTTTGAACAAGAAATCCGGCAACAATTCCCATTGTTGTTGGAAGTGAAGCTGCACAAACACCATCTCGTTTTAGTGTTTTTTCATCTATACTGGATGCAACTATCAATGGTGGTGCACACTATTGTTAAAAAAAAAAATGAAATTATAAATAAATCTTTATTAAATTTATGGAAAACTTTGAAATGGAAAAAAAATTAGAAAATACACACCGCAAAGCATGCAGTTTCTCCGGGAATGATAAATTGAATGTGACCGGAAACGGCATTTTCGGAAACTCCACTTTCAAACCATTTTTGATTGAGTTCATTGCATGCTGTGTTTATGGCCATTCGAGCTTCAAAATTATCGACACAACTCAAAACAAGATCAACATGTCCTTTCGATAGACTCGAAGTGCTATGGGGCAATATTAAATAATAATGTTAAAAATAAAGTTAGAATAAAATTTACTTATTCATTGAAAATCGATTAAATTCTACCTTATTGTATCCATAAATTGTTGGAAATGATCAACAAGTGTTATATTATAATTGTGTGTATCAATTTGTACATCAGGATTAATAAATCTCAGAGTTTTAGCCGCTGCATCTACTTTGCTCTGACCAACTTGATGTGGTTGAAAGAAAAGTCTATTCATATTTGCTAATTCCACTTTGTCATAATCGAAAAGTACCAGCTTTAAAATAATTTCAAAAGATTCATTATAGTTTAGAAGTGTTTTCTTAATTATAGATAATTAAATGAATAGTAATTACGATAATTAATTAATATTTAATTAATTGTTTAATTAATGACCTGACATGTTTCATTCTCTAAATGATTTCTAATATATTTATTTATTTATTTTACCTTTCCAATACCGCATCTTGTAAGCATTTCGGCTGTTACACTTCCAACTCCACCAACACCTACAATTGCAATTGTCATGTTTCGAATTCTCTCATAATCTTTAACAATACCCATTCGTTGTAACGCCATTAAACGACTGAAAAAAATATTACAAATTATAGAGAATTACACAATAAAATGTAATAATAACAGTGTTTGTTACTGTGGAATAAAAATTCAATAATTTTGAAAAATAATTTAAATTTAAAATTATTAAATTATCATTTAAATAATAATAATTTAATAAGTAAAAATATTTTTAAAAAGTTTTTAAATAATTAAAAGAAAAGACAATCACCTATATGGATTAGTGTCGACTACTTCACTTGACATTTGTTCAACTTTGTCTCTAGAAAATTCAACATTTTTCGATTTAAATTCAGCAATTTGTTTTTCCAATTCTTTTATACGCTCCTCCATTTTTTGTATATTATCCATTATTAATATAACAGTATTTATAAACAATTTTAATATTACATGTACACAAATTTTCCCATATGTCAAAATTGTGACAGTTGTTTCTAGTAGAGGTTATGTCACGTGACCTATATCTATAAATAACAGTATATATAGTTATAGGGCGTCTGCTATTGACATCGCCTTTAAATAAATCTGTTCACTTTTCACGTTATTCATGACTTTTAAATAATTTTACTAGGTAAATAAAATGATATATATTAAAATAAAATATTCACTCAATTATGTCATCAAATAATGTATAAATTGGTATTTATTCTTGATTATAATTTGAATTGTTTTAATTCTGTTTTAGGTTATTTTTAAGGGTTGATAAACCCTCAAGTTAATAACGTGTGCGAAATCATCATGGACAAAAGTTCGATTGTTTTTGTTCAGTGCAAAATGTGTTTTACGGAAAGAATGTAGTTTTGTTGTCGTAATCAAAATAATGTGACGACATTTGAACTTTTACATTTTTTTTTTAAATCGGAAATGCACTAAAAAACGAATGTGAGTGCAATTTAAGTATACAAATGCAATTGATAAGTTTATCAGCTTTATCAGTTATATATCTACCTTCCGTAAGGATTAATATTTTTCGAGTATAATGAATAACGTGAAAGAAAGAAAATTCTCAACATATGTAATTATAATATCAACATCTTGATTAATCATTTAATTATTGTATGATATCAAAGTTTTGTCAAACAAAGACTTTTGGATATGTGAGTAGAAATTTTTATTTTTTTTTTTTCACTGTTATTACTAATTTTTTTCTATTTTGCATTTTTTTTTTTTATTTTTTAATTGACTTTTTTTTTATCGCAGACGTAATATAATGGCTCGTTATCGTCCGATATTAATTTCTATGAATTCAATACAGTCTCATGTGTCACGATATTTATAACTCGATAAGCGTAAAGGTAAGGAAATAGTTTCATTTTCTAATTATTTATTAACATAGCTTTATACTTTGTTGTTTTCAACTTTCAAGGGTAATTATATCATAGTTATAGATTTTTTTTCAGATTAAATATTCAATTAAAATTGGAGTGTATGTGAAATTGATATCATGGCTAATAAACGAGGGACTTTTTCACTTCTTATGTGGAAGAATTTAATTGTTCGTAAGAGACATTGGAAAGCTGGACTCTTTGTGCAAATATGCCTTCCTTTTGCATTGTTTGCACTTACTCAACTTACAAGAGATTTGTCAGCAACTGCACCTGTACGTGTGGAAAATATTACCCATTATGATGTCATAATAAAAGAAGAAGCATTTAGTACCATTGATATGACTGCAAATTTTATTTATTTTTTACCTAATAATAGTTTTGTTGATGAATTAATGAGTGAAACTAGATTGTGTCTTGGGCTTCCTTCAGACAGTAAGTAATTGAGAAATATTTTATCAATGAAATTATAACTTTTGTGAATAAAGTTAAATGACAATTGTTTTTTTTTTTTACATTCAACAGATGTTGTGGGCTTCTTAACGGAGGGTGAATTACTGAAAGAAGTTGCTTTAAAGACAATTGAAGATAAGACGAGAACAATTTTGGCTGTTGTTTTTAAAAATCCAAATGAATTTAATGCAACATCAAAAAATCTTCAATATACGATTAAATCACCAATGATTCCAAGATTTCCATACACAACACCAATTGACATGATCACTGGATATAATGCTTATGTCAGTACATTTCCGTTTGTTCAAGTGCAAATGTGTCTTGATGAGAGCTTTTTAAGACAAAAAGCACCAAATTCTCCATACAATGCCACTGTAAGTATTGTAATAATTTCAAGAAAATTTGATTTTCTTTTTTTTTCATAAATAGTTGAATTTATTCTTATTTACTTAGTTTTATTTAATTATTTTAATTCAGTTTAAAAATATGTATGTGATTTAATAATTTTTAATAAAATGATGATTCTTTATACAAATATTTTTGCAGATATCTCTACAACAAATACCTGATCTCCCTCACATTGAAGTGGATTCTAATGACGAAATGATAAGAACAATGTACGCATTGACTGCGGTTATGGCATTTTTAATTCCTCTGTGCATTGAAGCCACTTATGCTGCAAATGAGAAATTCATCGGCGTTAACGTTAGTTCAATTAATTTATTCAATTATTTCAAAATTATAATTCATTTTTTTTTTTTTTTATAAAACTTTTGAGTTATTGAAAATTTTTGTAAATTTAAATACTATAGTAATTACTGAAAAAATAAAATTTTTTTTTGAATGATAACAATAGATGTTAAAGTAACAATAAATGTTAAAAAAATTCTTTTTGCACAAAAAACAACAAGTTTTATTTATATTTAAAAATTACATTTATTATGCACAAACAAAATGACGTTCGATCAGGTAAAAAACTGGTTTTTTGTCACTGTTCAAATTTAAGTATTTCAACAGTTAAAATTTCTTTAAAATATTTCAATAGCATTTGTAAATTAAATTTTTTTTTTATATTCAGTATTTTAAATTAATTTATATTTTATTAATTTAAGTTAATTTTGTGTTTACATTTTTTTTTTTTTTTTTGCAGATCCTGATGTCAATGAATGGCGTTAAGAATTATCAGAATTTACTAAGTTGGCTCTTGAGCGGTGTGATATTTAGCATTCTTTACATCACTCCGCTTTTAATATTATTTACAAATGCTTTTGTATCGGATGTTGAGCCATATTTAAATTATGGAAACGTTTTTATTGTCGCTGTATTGCTACTCGTTCAAGTGACTCATCTTTTAGCTTATGGAATGCATATTGCTTCATATTTTTCAAAATGTAAAATTTGAAAATTAATTTTCTATTTTATTTACAATTTCTAATTAAATTGAATTATTAAAATATTAAATTTGTATGTTAATTAATAATTGTTTAATTTAACGTCAAATTATTTTTTTTCAGCCCTCTTTATGATCTCCGGTATTCTGGCAATTTATGTTGGATCGTCAATGCTACAAAGATTTATCGTTAAAAGCAGCGTTTTTGGATTGATACCATATTTGGGAATTATTTTTCCAAATTATTTGTTATTTCGAATGTTTCAGGAAATAAGTGTTTATGAAAAAAGATGTATGTATAAAAATATGTTTACATATTAATTTAATTATATTTTTGTTTTTATTATTGTATTATTTTAGTATCAGAATTTAGAGACGATAAAAATTTTAATTTCTTTTTTTTTTAGTAATTTTATAAATGTTTATTATTTTCAGTGACAGGAGTTCAATTCCATAATTTATTTCTCGTTGGAGACGATGATTATCCGGCTGTTGGAAGTTTGGGAGGAATGCTTCTACTTTCAGTATTAGGAATTGTGATTCATTTTTTTTTCACATTGTACGCTTATTCCGTTTTTCCCGGCAAATATGGGGTTTCAAAACATCCACTTTTCTTTCTAATGGTAATTATTTTACTATAGATACTTTTTTTCAAAAAAAAACTTTAATTAAATTGATAAAAATCATAATTATACGTATTAAAGTTTGAAATTAAACATTTTTAAATTAAAATTACAGCGATCGAAAATCAATAAAGTTTCATCAGAGGAAGAATTGTATGATTGTGATTATAATAATATGGAAGGAAAGCCCTTTGAACCAGTTCCAAAAGATGCTTTTAGGCCTGGAATTCAAATTCGAAATTTAAAGAAATCATATCATACAAATTGGTTAAGTCGTGCAGTAAGTATTAAAAAAAAATGATAAATTTTTATAAAAATAATCATTGTTTTTCTAATAAAAATTTTATTATTTTTAGAAACATCAGGCACTTCGTGGAATTTCAATTGATTTTTATAAAGGACAAATAACAGCTTTGTTGGGTCATAATGGAGCAGGAAAAACAACAATGATGTCTATTTTAACAGGTTTTTTTTTATTTATAACTAAAATAATTTCAAAATATTAAAAATTAATCAATATTAATTAATAATTATTAATTAGGTTATTTATTATTATAATTATTTATAATTAGGTTTGTTAAGTCCTACGGAGGGAATGGTTTTGATAAATGGGAAAAAAGCTAGCGATGAAATGGACGATATTATAAGCGATTTGGGTCTATGTCCTCAAGAAGATATGCTTTTCCCGGATTTGAATGTTTTCGAACAAATCGAGTTTTTTGGCTTGGTGAGATTTTTTAAAATATATTAACTTTCTTCCCTATTAAATTTTTTTAATTAAAAAAATAAAAAATTCAGAATGAATACTTAATTTACATTACTGCTGTTTCAGTTAAAAAATAAAAATAAAACGAAAAGTGAAGTGAAAACAGAAGTGAATATTTTATTAACTAAATTAAAATTACAACCAAAAAGAGACGTAGTGCCAGCAAAACTTTCTGGAGGTCAAAAACGAAGAGTTTGCCTTGGAATGGCAATAATTGGCGATGCTTCTGTAAATCTTTTATTATTATTATTTTTCATCATTGTTTAAAATTTAATTTAAATTTTCTAAACTAAAATATTTTAATTAAATTTCTCTAGACTCTAATATTAGACGAGCCAACGTCTGGAATGGATCCCGAGAGTAGAAGAGATACGTGGGACATTTTGTTGGTAAGGAAATAAAAAAAAAAACAGTTTTATTAAAACAATGAAAAATGATAAATTAGAATAAATAATATTATTTTTTATTATAGAAAATGAGGGGACAGAAGACAATTATTATCAGTACGCATAATATGGAAGAAGCAGATATTCTTGGAGATAGAACTGCGATAATTCATTTAGGACGATTAAAGAGTTATGGATCTCCAATGTTTCTCAAAAAACTTTACGGTAATTTTTTTTCGAAAATTAAAATATTTTCCAATCAGAGAATTTTAAAAATAAAATATTGCAGCCACTCTGGTATATTAAATAAATTTTTTAAATTTTAGGTCAAGGAAATATTGAAGTGACACTGTCAACGGAAAAAGAATATGATTTTGAGAAAATAAAAAGTCAATTTAGTAGAGAAAGTAAATTAATAAATTTAGATGGCGGTAAATTGGTTTTCAATGTTCCATATACAAATGAATTGCCACAAGATTTGGATAAAATTGAAGAAAGGAAAACAGAACTCGGTGTAAATGGAATAAGTGTCTCGCTTATAACATTAGAACAAGTTTTTCTCAAGTATGTTATATTAAATAGAAGGAATTTTTCCAATAATTTTTTTATATTAGAAAAAAAATAATTTTTTTAATTTTGAAAATGATGGAATTGAATTTATTTTATAATATAATTTATGAGTAAATAATTAATTATTAATTTAAAATAAAGAATTTAAATATTTGAATTTAATTTAAGAGCAACAAAAGAAGACGAGGACGAAGTCGATTCTTGCTTACCTCATGTGGACGAAATTTCAAAAGTAACTGGACGCAATCTTCTTTTGCAATCAGCAATGGCTCTCTTATCAAAAAAGCTCACCTATACCTATAAGAATATTCTGACATTTTGGTTGATCGTATGTAAAAAATAAATAAAATTCGATATTTTTTTTTGTATAATAATTTTTAATTTGGTTTCTCTTTTTTTTCTAGGTCTTAATTCCATTGATCAGTGTGTTTTTGATAGGACTCGATTTTAATGCTCTTCGCGATACTTCACCGGCGATTCCTTTAAGACTCGATAAATATCGATATCCTCAAAGTTTTTTCACGAGCGATGAACCCTTTGGAAGTGTCTATAAAAAAATTGTCGAACAATTTAACGGCGAACCAATCGATGTTGGTACTACTAATATTTCACAAGGTAAATAAATTACGATTCTAATATTAAAGAATAAAAAATTAATATATTCTAATTTAAATTCAATTGAGAAAACTAGAAATTATAAAACTCAAATTAATCAAAAAATGTTTGGAAAAAAAAATCAAAAAAAAATTTTTTTTTTTTAATAAATTGTGAATAATTTTTCAGCGATGCTTGATTTGGCATCAAAGGACTTGGCGTCTTATCGAAATAATTTAATTGCTTCCGCGTCTATTCGAATGGATGCACAAAAAAGAGTTAATATGAATGCTTTCTATTCAATATCCGCATCATATAGTATTCCAATATCAGTTAATCTTTTGACAAATACCCTTTTGAAAGCTATAACCAATGATGACAATTATGAGATTAATGTTTGGAGTCAAAAATTCCCAAATTTGTATAAACTCAATGATCTTGCTAATACACAAGACGATGTATTTGGCAGAGTTTTACTTTTAACTGCCTTTCTATATCCAACCATTGCATTGTTCGTTATTCATCCCCTCAGAGAATCGTCTCTTGGAGTGAAACAACTTCAAAGAATGACGGGAATTCCAAGTTGGTTATATTGGGGAACATTATTTCTCTTTGATTTCATCATCTTTTCTGTGTCCATTATTTTAATTTTAATTGGATTCTATGCTATTGATTGCATTTTTGATATTCGAATGTTCCACGCAACAGAAATGTGTAAAGTATTAAATTTCTTAATTATTATTAATTAAAATAGAAATTAGTAAATATTCTAAAATATTTTAAACCAGTTTTTATTTCTAAAATGTTTAATAAAAAATTTTCAATCAATTTTAATATTGTTTTAATTGAATATTGTTTATATTTTATTATTCAATGAAAAATATTAAAATAGATTAAATTTTCTTTTAACAATTTGTCATTATTAAAATAAAAAATTAATAACTCATAAATTATATATATCTAAAATTGAAAACTAATGAAATTTGATTTTTCAGCGATAATGGTATTATTACTCGTATTGTTTGCTTTCAATACTTTGCCGGTTGTTTACATATTCAGTTTTCTAAAGAAATCAACGAGTACTGTTATAACAATGTTGAGTCTTTTGCCACTTGGAGCTAGTGAGTTAAAAAGAAATATTTCATTAATATAGCAAAATTAAATTCTGTAATTGTAAAAATAATGAAAAAAAATAATTGTTTTACATTTTCAGTTGCAATGGAATTAATTCTTCATATACTGATGTTAAACATAAAGGAAATGAAATTTATTGAAGTTTTACGAGGAATGCAAAAGAAAATTTTCTTAATGATTCCATACATAAGTTTCTTCCATGGTCAGCTCAGTTTCTTTGAGACGGCAGGTCACAATGCTCAATGTCGTCGAGCGCCACCACAATTTTTAGATATTGCTTGTATGTTGCAAAGCAAATGTTGTGGTAAGGAAAAAAATTTATTTCAAATTATAATTTAGTATCTGTTTATTGCAATTTTAAAGGATTCTTTTTTTTTAAACTAAAAAATAGTTTTATTAATTTATAATACTTAAATAAATGAACTATTCAATTTTTTTTTTAATATTGTAATAATATATTATTTTGCTTCAATTTTTAGGTCTCAATTGTCACGATGGAAAATGTGAAAAGTCCTTACCATATTTTCCCGATTTTAATGACGACATAAATCTTGCCGAAAGTGTGCTATATATGAGTTTAACTCCGATTTTTTACTTTACAATTCTTGGATTGCTTGAGCACAAAATAATTCCTTTAATATTAATGAAAATTCAAAGAAATCAGCCAAAAAGCAAGATCGATGATATGGATGATCAAGTGAAGAAAGAAAAATTATCAGTCGCTTTTGAACTCAGTAAATTAAAAACGCAGAGTAAGTTTAAGGATAAAAATTCAGTAATTCAATTTTTTTTTAGAATAAAACTTAATTTGATATTCTAGTAGAATATCAAAAATATTCACATAAATTTATTTAATTATTCTAAATTTAAATGTTTCTTTTAAAAATAATTTCTATGTATCTAAATTTTATCTAATTTATTTTTTATATAAATGTTTAATATAATTTTAATTTTAATTTAAATTGTTTTAATATTAATTTTTTTAGGTGATCCTGCAAAAATACAAGGCAGTATGGAGAAGATGAATTCGAGTCTAGAAAATTCTGAATCCGATAATGATGCTATTTACTTAGTTTATGAATTAAGTAAATTTTACGGTCTTTTACCGGCCGTCAAAGAAATCAATTTTTCCGTTAAAAGAAGTGAATGTTTTGGATTATTAGGTGTAAATGGTGCTGGAAAAAGTACGACTTTCAGAATGTTAACAGGCGAAGAATTTCCAAATAGTGGCGTCATGTATTTAAGCAAAAATGAAATTTACAGTAACAGAAAAGAGGTATTCAGTGTTTTTTTAAAAATCAATTGCAATATTTACTTAACTTTTATATAATTTAAAAATTAAAATAATGTAAATATTTAATTTTTGAAAAATTTAATTTTAATAACTAAATATTTAAAAGGTTCAGTAATATATTTTTTTCCTGTATTTAGTATCTTGCACAAATGGGATATTGTCCACAAACTTCAGCGCTGATAGCTTCATTGAATGCTAGAGATCATTTAAAACTCTTCGCGCTACTTCGAGGAGTTCCTAAAAGACAAGTGACCTTAGAAGTCGAAAAGTGGATCAATAGACTAAGTAAGAATACACATGAATTATTATTATTATTTTTTTTTATTTCTATGTACAGTTTATTTTCTCGATTTCTTATGTTTTTGTGTTAATGTTCTCAATTTCTAAGTTTTTTTTTTTTCAATTTTTGATTTTTAATAATTCTTATGTGTGTGGGTGTATTTTTTTAAGAGATTCAATTAATATTTTATTCATGAAGACTAAGAGAATGATTATTTTGTTTTTAGATTTAAATCTTTGTGCAGCTCAACCAAGTAGTGCATATAGTGGAGGAAACAAACGACGTTTAAATATTGCAATTGCTCTTATTGGTAATCCAAATCTTGTTTTATTGGATGAACCAACAACGGGAGTTGATCCAGCAGCTCGTAGATCTCTTTGGCATGTGATAAAGTCTTGTCAATTGGCAGGGCAATCAATTATTCTTACGTCTCATAGGTGAAATTAAAAAAAAAACTTTTAATTAAATAAAATAAAAATAGATAAAAAATAAATAATAAAATAACATTTTATTAATTTTTGTTTTTAGTATGGAAGAATGTGAAGCTCTTTGTAATCGACTAGTCATTATGGTAAAAGGTCAATTCGTTTGTGTTGGTCAAAGTCAACAATTAAAACAACGTTTTGGTGCTGGATATGATATAAATTTAAAATTAAATCCAGAAAGAAGTAATAACGATGTGGAAAAAATAAAAAGTTATTTGGAAAGTTCACTTGAATGTGAACTTCGCGATGAACATGTAGTAAGTAATAAAAATTATTTCCCCTTTAAATTTAAAATTAAAAAAAAAAAGTTTTCTGTTATTATAATTTATATTTTATTTAATTTTACATTTATTTATGCAATCATGGATTTGATATATTTCAAAAAAAAAAAAAATCGTAAAATATGTATTTAAATTATTTTTATTTTTAAAAATTAATAATTAAGTAAAATAATTCATTGACTGTTAAGTAAAAAAAAATTTTAATCATTTTCAGGGCTATATAACGTATCACGTTACCAATTCAAAGACAACGTGGAAAACAATGTATCATTTTATGGAAGTCCTCAAAGAGACGTACGAATGCATAGAAGATTTCACAGTATTATCAGCAACTTTGGAACAATTATTTTTACAATTCGCTAGGGGTTAAACAGTATTACTGTTATATTAACAAAATTGATAAAAATCGAAAAGGTATAAGCTTTAAAACTAGAAGATAAAAAATCCTCTACTTAAATATTTTGTATAAAAAAAATATATCCGTCTTTTTATCATAAATTGTTTATGTATTCTCTTTTATTTAATTTTGTTACATATTTATCAAAATTTATAATGAACAAACTTTCTATAATTGTATTTTTGTAAATTTCTAGGAAATTTAAAAATTTGTTAAAATTAATTAAAAAATTTTGTTAATCTAAATACGGAACTAGAATTCGAAATATGTATATAGATATTTATATAATATATTTCTTATTTTGTTGTAAGAATAAGTGTTTTTATACTGAAAAAAGGATATAGAGAAATATCCATTAAATCATAATTACTCATTTATCGAACAAATATAATTTTTTTTAATAATCATTCTTCATATATACTAATTTGAAAATTTTGAAACAATACTCTACATTTCAGTTATTGTAATTTCGTTTCAAAAAAAAAAAAAAATTGTATAGTTTTCATAAATAAAAAATCAAAGTTGAAGTTTGATAGAAAGAGAGAATGAGAAACAATGAAAGAGAGATAAAAAAAAAGAATGAATAGAAATAAAGAGAAAAAGTATAGCAAATTCAAAAAATTTGAAAAAAGGGTTAAATAATATTTACTATCTTTATAAGTGTGAATTAATATCGAAAACTTTTGTAATTAATATAAGCACGGTATTGTAGTTTTTAATGGCTTTAATATTTATCATATACCACTGTCTTTGATAAATTATAAAATAATGTAATACATTTTTATATTTTAGTACATAATGTAGTAAATATCACCACTTTGTATAAAGGGAAAATTATACAAATATTTTTGTCTTATAATTAAACAAATTTTTTATAAAAGAAAGAAAAACTTATCCCTATTAATAATTTAATAATCTAACTTAATTAATTTAAACTGGAAATTATGTTTAATTAATTAATTATTAAGTGAAGATTAAATTTAATAAATTTTAAATTAATTATCTATTAATTAAACATTACTTTAATTAATATAAAATGGCTTTTTGAGAATTTTATTGTTATGTTATTCTAGCGCTATTTAAAAATATTGCATTATAGCCATTGGTAAAGTTTCAAAAAAAAATTTTGTTTTTATCAAATTCTTGATTTATTAACTATTTACTTGTAAAATAATTGAATAAAAATTCCCTTTTTCAAAAGTTTATATAAATCAACATTAATTTTATTTTTTAACGTGAGATTAATTTTTTTAAATATTTCACCATTAGTAGTAAATAAAAATTTTATTATCTGATATTTTTTTAAATTCAAATATTTTACCTGTTTATTGTAGATGACCAATTGGAATGAGAATTCCAGTCGGTAAGATGAAAAAAAATTCTATAACTGACGTAAGATGGTAGCATCGAAGATTTCAATTTCCCGCTAATAATGCACTCAGCCAATCAGAGCACACATGCCTTTACTCATTCTCTTCCTGTCGCAACCTGTACAAAGTTGATGTCGCTGGCATTTTTCTCCTAAAAATGGTAAGTTTCTTGAAAATATTTTTGTCTCAGTTGTTTCTCGAGACGATATAATTTCTAAAAAAAAACAATGTTGGTTTTTTTCACTGAACTAAAATGGTTTTGTTCTTTGCTTTATTTAAAAAAAAAGAATTTGAGGTTAAGTAGGTATTTTCTGAAAAATAGTAACAGTGTTTAAATGGCAATAAAGATTAATATTTAGTTAGTAATTAAGATAATGGGTAATTTTTTTCCTACAATAAAAATTTATAATAAAAATAATAATAATAATTAATTGATTTACAATAATATTTAAAATTTCCTCTATGGAAAATTATGAAATTAATTTAACTTCCTTTTATTTATCAACTTTTTCATTTTTAATGTATTAAATAATGGAATAAAATTAATTTTCTTTTATTTATTATGAGATATTTGAAATTTTTTATGATCTTAATAAATGAGTGAATTAAATTTTTTTTAAAATTTTCCCGCTTATTTGAAACGACGAATAAGAATACGTATTCTAATCGATAATGCAGGGAATTAATTTGTAAGTTTTGTATATGGACGGTAGAGGTCAGGGAAAAATATTTTAACTTTACCGCCATTATTGTATTTGACCAACCAGAGCATTTCATTTCTTCATGTAATTTTCTTGACGAAAATTTTGCTATGTTGATGGCGTCGCCTCTTATTTTGTACATTTTTCTGCTAAAAAATGGTAAGTTTCTTGATAAATCTTTTTGTCTTGGCTATTACTTCATTAGAGTGATATCATATTTTATAAAAAGAATACAATTAGGTAGTGAATCATCGACAATGTTCAACGTATTCTTCGTTTGTTGGAATAACATTTTTCTCCATTTGTAGCACATGTTCTCTAAAGTGAAAAATTAGAAAAATTTCTTGGAAATTCTCATATTTAAAGAAATGTGTTGTAGTTTTATCAGATGATTATAATATAGTAAATGGTATTTATAGGTTAGGGCTCTTGTTGATAAAGTTTGTTACCATGCTAATTTGCCATTCATAACAATAAAATTTGTTATAAAATGTCGGCGATAAAAATGTGTTGATTTTTTCTTTCATTATTTTGAGATTTTTTTTGTTCTCTTTTTTCAGCTCGCCATATACTTGGTGGAGAATCCAGTCCCTATAGCAAGAAGATAAATTCAATTCATTTCATATCCGGTCTCCTTGCAAAAAGTTATTTTCAAAATTTATTAAAATTTGTAATCTAACCTAGAGGAGGGATCTCCGGAGAAAAATGGTTTGAAAATTATCATACTACGACTGGGGTCATCTTTGGTGAAGAAAATTCATTAGAATTGTGAGTATTAATTTAATAAAATAGGTTTTTAAATATATAAATTTTGATATCAAATGATAATTAACTGGTTGATATTTACATTGTAATATTATTTTTAACTGTTAACTTTTTTTTCTAAAGAAAAATAATGGGTGTCAGGTGATTTAAATTTAATGAATAATTTAATCTATAATTTATAAAGTTTTCTTTTTAAAATAGTTAAATTTTTTTTCTAAAATACAATTTAGGATTAGGATATTAAAAAAACGTAAAAATTTTAACAATTACAACAAATATTTATTTACTTGAATCAAATAATTTGTATTTGCATCAAAAACATGTATTTGAACCATTAATTTCTATAATATTTAAATGACTCAAATAATTATAGTTGCTGATCTTGATGTGTTTTTTTTGCATCAGTATTTTAATTGATTACTAAAATTATATAGGATTTATTATTGTATAATTAGTTTTTTTTTAAAAATAGTTTATTAAACTTTTTTATTATTATTGTTAGTTAAATTTTTTTACTTGGTGCCACTAAGACTAGTAATTAAATTAAATAATTAAAAGAAATTGATGGAAAATAATTAAATTAAAAAAGTTGTATTTTAAAGTACGTATCTTTCTTTTAAAAAAAGTAGTAAAAATTTGATTAAATTTAACCTAAATTGTTTTATAAATTTTCTGAATTTATTCTTTTAATGAGAAATCATTCATTTTAATAATATATTAATTAAATTTTTGTTTTAGGGTTTAGTAGTGTTCTATGTGATGTATGAGGAATTGGAGTTTTCATACCGAAGATTTGTGAGTGCATTTATCGCTGCAAGATTTGTTTGGATCATTGGGAAGAATTCTTATTGTGAATTTTTGATTTTCAACTGAGGCATATTGAGAGGTGACTTCCCCGTTCTTCGCTGACAGGTTCTGAGGAAATAGGAACAACGAATCATATCGCGTCGACGTAGATAATCCGCGATTGGTAAGTCCCTCTTGTCTCTAGTATTGTGGCGGAGGCAAGTTGTAACATTTTTTTTGAAAATTTCCTAGTGACAACTAATTGAAATTAAATAGGTATTAATTAATTATTATTAATCAGTTAATAATAATTAATTACTATTAATTAAATTAAATATTTTGAATAATATATTTTTTCAATTAGAAAGTGAATTCATGTTATTTAATATGTTTCTTAGTGTTAGGATTTTATTTTTCTTGGTACTCACGGACAATATATCACTAATTGAAATTTAAGAATTTAAGTTTATTTTTTATTCAAATATAATTTTTTAATAATTGTAGAATATTTTTAATAACTTTTAATAATTATGAAATTATTAATTAAGAACTTTAAATATAAATTTTTCTTTTATTATAGAAATTCGTTTCTTTTAGAGACCAAGAAAAATTATGAAATATATTTTTTATTTTCAATTATGTACATTATGAATTTAATTTTAGTATATTACATTTTTGTAATTTAATTATTAAGATTTTTTCACTTTTTATCATTCACTGTCTATTAATTGAAAAATAATAAATAAATGTTTATAAAATGTAAAAGTCTATAAAAATATAAAATAAGTAACAAGTCTATAGTGAAAGAATAATCAAATTAGTGCAGGATATTAACAATATTTTTCTTTCAGGTAAAAGGTACTGTGCAATTTTCTCTTTTATTAAGAGCCAATTATTTTCGAATGATTGGTTTTTAATATTTTTTATTCACTTTGTCACTATGGGATTTTCCTCCTTATACTTCCACATACAATTTATTTGTATTCTCTAATGAAATTGTATTGATTTGATATTAATTGTTCTATATGTATTTTTGGGGGGGGAGGGGGGATTGAAAACATTCTCTTATCTTATACACAAGATTGAATATTTTTTAGCTTAATTATAATTGATAATTAAATTATGATTTTTATCTATTATTAATTTTATGATAAAATGAAAAATCTTTTTTTGAAGACGCGAATGTTCTTGTCCTTCATTTACAGCTTTAGTATTGCAATATTTTTCTTTAATCGCAATTCGGTTTAAAATTTTTGTGAAAATTGACTTGAGATTTTTGAAGACAGTGAAAGTTTTAGAGTTTTAGTGTTTAAAGTATAGAAAGAATTTAGTGAATAATCGTAAGTAAAATCAATAAAATAAAAAGTAAGGTCTGTCAAAAAAAGTTTAGTTGCTTAATTTTTACAGCAAGTTTAATTGTAAATATTTTCAGATAAACAGAGGGTTTTTTATCATATCAGGATAAAGGCAATTTGTGAATTTCTGCCTTAACAAAAAGGTGTGTTTTCAGTTTTAAATTTAATTTTTTTTTTTGTATTTTCAAAATAATAGCTGTCTCTTGAAATGTTGCAATCTTAAAAAATATTATTAGAAACAAAAACACTAATTTTATTTATTTACACAATTTATTTTCAAATTCGTAACAGACTAGTTGATACTTAAATTACGTGATTATATTCTAAAAAAAAATAACAATTTTTTTTTAAAAAGAAACAATTATTTAATTTCTTTTATAATAAAAATAACAAAATTCCTTATTTAATTTCAAACTCGTGAGATAAAAAAAAAAAAAAGAAATTTAATTATAAACTGTCCCCAAACATGAATTTTTATTTAAACGTAGAAATAAATTAGGTTTTTATTTTCTTCATTCTTGATTATTGTATTCTTTTTGATACAATGAATTTTTATTTACAAAAAAATTTACAAACAATACTCAATATACTCTCGATTGCAATATCGCCTTCTGCAATAGAGATGAGAATGTTGCATTAACTTCTTGACACAATATCTCGGCAGATTTATCTCCCAATGCTGCTTGTGCAGAACTAACACGTCCCAATTGAAGTAACAAACCCGTCGTATCCTCGGCTAATGGCGGGAATGCCAAACAAATGCGAGTTAATGCTGACAATACAGGCATAAAAAGAACAACTCTGTCCTTGGCTGGTAAAACTCCCAATAAAGTAATCAAGGTATTAATTGCCAATCGCGAAACACTCAATGCTTTTGGAAGTGCATATTGAACAGCCAAATGCGAAGCTAAATCAACAGCAAATACTTGTTTCTCGGGTTCTGGTTGCGAAAGTAATTCCGGGATCCAATCCAAGCAAATATGCATTGATGGAATTCCAGAAACTGTGATTGGTAAAAGTTCTCTTGGATAACCCTAAAATATTGATAGCAAAAAAAAAAAAAAAAAAAATTACATTTTTTTAGTTACAAATTTTAATTTCATTATTTCTCGATTAGATGAATTTTAATTGATTTCAAAATTATTCTTTAAAAATTGAATTTTTTAAATAATTGAAAATACCTACTTGAAAATGAACTAATTTCGCTAATGATGGATCGGCTATGAAAATTTGATGTAAATAGGAACAAATGACACTTCTTATTTCTCGTAGAGACCACATTTGCCCTGGAATAATTCGATCTTCTTCTGTTTCTAAACATGCCTCTAAGAGAATTTGAACAGCTGCACTTTCTTGACCGGCAACCAAAGCCGTTCTCAAATCTTCCCGTTCAGCTTCACTTGTTAATTGACCTATTTTTTCTGTCAGCGGTCGGTCCTGCATATGCCTCGAAAGTTGTGATCTCGATGCTGCCAGAGTCGCTTGCAGAATTCTGAAAATTAAATAATTTCAAATTTTTTTTAATTTATTATTTATTTTTATTTAACTATTTTAAAAGAAATATTTTTTTAAATGAAAAATTCTATGAATTTTCGTCTCAAAGATAAATTTTTTTTTATAATTTTCTTTCTTAAAAAATAATTTGTTTTCTAATCGATGTTCATAAATGTTGTGGACTGTAGTATATATATTATCTTGAAAATGATAATTTTCATTACTTACCGAAGAATCACTGACAGAACTGGTGCGCATCGAAAAACTCTCGTATCACATCTTAAAACTTGTAATGGATCCAGGACAATATTTTCTTGTGTCAAAAAAACATTTTTCACTGTTGAATTTTCTATTAGTAGAGCATTTATCGACAAAACCCATAAACATCTCGGCAAAACTGTATTTAATCTCAGCCACACTTGTTTATATAATTCTGAAAATTTAATTTCAATAATTAAATATTTATTATATGATTAAATATACAAATTAATAATGAAATTATAAAATATTAAATTGTTTAAATTTGCAATAAATAAATAACAATATCAGGAGATGAAAATTCAGCTTGATTGAAATTTATTTGTGATTAATTAATTAATTAATTAATTAATTACATTTTGAAAATTGAGACTTTTAATTTTTAAATTCGGTGTAAATAATTTTATGACGATTTCTCACCTTGAATATACCTAGGCACTTTTTCATCGAGAATTGCTTTGAAGTAATGAATAATAATTGAAGCGTGGGGCCAAATATCGGAAGGTTTCATTGATAAAAGTTGTCGCAATAATCGTCCAGTTCTCGAGGGACATGTCTTTATATGTCCAAATGCCTCGATAATTGAGGCATCATTAATTGTCAATTTCTCTTGATTCGATGTTACTGAATTTATATTAATCATATCATCATCCAACCAATCATCCACCAATGATAAATGTGGAAAATGTGTTGCTAATAGTCGCAAAAGAGGTGAAAAAAGTCCAGCGTAACTTATTTGATCTCTTTGCACTTGTTGCAAAAGATATTTAATTGGTAGTTCAGACAAAAAATCAGTTGAATATGATTTGACTTTTTTTCCTTGCGATATAAAATGATGCATATTTGATAATCTCACATCTTCGTATAGCAGTAGATAGTATAAAAATAATAATTGTGACGTTAATGATGGTTTCGATGTATCAACATCCATATAATCAGTTTCCATTTCAACGATGCTCATGACACTTTTTTTCGAATCAAAATTTGCCCCAAAAACACTATTTTGAAATACTTTACGAATTTCGTCTTCGGTAATTGGTTTATTCGTATGATCCGATGCTTTATTATTGATTACTAAAATTGAATTCACATAAACTTCAACAAGCGCTGGTAAAACTGGATGTAAAGGTGGTACACTGTCGCAAATTTGACGATAAATCCATTTTTTAATTGGTACCTTGTGTTTGGCGAATGCTCGTGATTTGAGTAATTGATGAATACAATGAACGGGAAGAAAGCCAGGAATATTGGCATTAAGATTTGCAGTCACGGGAACTTTAACTGCATGTGCTGTAACAACTTGCTCGGTGAATATTTCTTGCATGAAAATTTGTTTCATTCGCGTGAGATTATTTGGTCTTATTGGAATTTTCATTCCAAGTGTTGCGCAAACTAATTCACATATTGCCGATAATTGATTACTGTGAAAATGAATGGCCATAAGTAGGAGCATTTCGCCAAAACTCGCTGACACGCCACTTGCACTTTCAAAATATGCTTCCTCACGTACTAGCCATTGGACCCATTCGATGCTTTTTTTCTCTAAATTTGTGTGACTTATTAGCGAGGGACATGCGATTAACATACATAATCCTAGAGAAACAAATCGTACACCAGCTGGTGATGGTGGTGGATGTGATGTTAATAGTTTAACGATCATTGAAATTTCATCGTCTTGAAATTTAATTCCACCAATTCCACGAAGAGCGCAATAGAGTCGTAAAAGTGCACTCGCTTGAACAACATGAGATTCGGCTAATTGTGAATCTGAACTGTGTGAAACAATATTTTGCAGTCTTCTCAATAATTCCTCGCGTAATGATTGTAGAGCAGTGTGTGATTCCCATTTTCGTTTTTGACCATTTCTAATGAACATGGCAATCCAATTTCTCACTTGTTGATCATTGCCGAGCAATAGACCAGAGACAAATGCAACCATATCACTTTGATATGGTGAATTGCTTATTGATTCGTTTTCAAGACTGAGAGTGATTGCAAGTGCTGGCATTCGACAGAGTTCAACGCATTTTGCACGAACGGCGAGTGCTTGACTGGGATTCATTCGACAGAGCATTGTCAATGCTTGCGTTCGAATACTTCCAAGATTTGATTCCTCTTGTCGTTCGCCATTCACAATGAGATGTGTACAAACTTCGGTAAAACTATCGGGACTGTTTGCAACAACCCAACAAATTATTTCGGGACCATGTTTCACGTGAAGAAGAGTTTCACAAATAACGGGAATCGATAGAAGATCGGGTAATTCAGCGAGTGCAATGCAAATAACGTAACTTATTTCTTCCATATAAACAGCATTGTCAAATAGATCGGATTGTTTTATTTGAAAGTCCTCATTTTTTTGTTGTTCACGAATTTGTGACGAAATAAAGAGAATTTCACTCAATACAAGACGAATACGTCGTGATGCTTCACTTCTTTCAAATTCAAGAGCCAGTCCACTTTGAAGTGATTGTGCTAGAATACTGTCACATTGACTGTTTCCTATTTTTTGCCTAAAAGAAAAATTTTTTTTTTTTTAAGTTTAAAAATTGATAATCGAATTTTTTTAATTATTAGAAAATTTAAATTACTTAAAATTATGATAACAAAAATAAAATAAATTTAGAAAGAAGAGTTTAGTTTGTATTTTATTAACGATTTGCTATTTTTTTTTCTCTATTTCATTAAATTATTTAATTTTAGTAAAAGAAAAATTTAATATTCAGAAAAAAATGTTTATTAATATAAAAATAATCATTTGTTATTATGTATTTTATTTAATATAATTAATGGTAGGATATTAATTTTTTTAATGACTTTGGTAATAATAGAAAATAATTAAAATTCATTTAAGCAAAATATAAAATAATTTGATACTTTAAGTTAACTTTTTCGAATTTAAATAAATATAGAACTTTTAAACAATAACGATAGTAATCATTTGTTTCTATTCTACTGTTTACAAAATCATACCTTAATTGTTGCTCTTTTCGAACATCAATTTCCAAACCATGGAAGTCAATTGACAGTAAACCAACTATTGAATTGACTGATTCAATTGCTGAAAGAATTGTCAAAATTTCTTTTCTTGCTTCGACACATTCTTTTGTTATATCAAGTGGTGAAATTAAACTCATTCTAACCAAGCATGGTAAAATTGGTCGTACCTCTTTCTCTGAGCACATTGCTAATTCTTTTGTATTTACATTTTGAATAGCGGAAAAAACACGCGGAATAACTGGAGACGGAGTTATCATTTTTTCTTTTTTTACTTGTTTACTAAAAAAAACAAAAAAAAAAAAAAAACTGAAGAACTAAAATTTTAATTAACACAAGTTTTCTTTTATACCGCTAATAATATCCAAGTTGACGTTTTATTTTCTATCGTGGCCGCGGCCATATTGAATTTTACTTCTCTGAGAGGTGCTGCCTCTGGCGGCAAATTTGAAAGTTAATTTTAATTTCTTTTAAATTTTACATCATTAAAAAAAAATTTTTTTTGAAATCATTATTAAAATGATTGATTATAAAGATAAGGATTTTTTTTTAAATGAAATATACATAACATAAGTTTAGTTTATGATTAAGAATTGATTATAAATAGGTTATGTATATTTCATGCAACCCGTCATACATCTTAGTATATAAAAAAGATAATTAGAATTATCTAACTTTAAATAAGAGAATTTTTTCTTATGATTTAATACAATAACTTAATAAAAAATATAAAGTAAATTACAATAACATAAATATATTTCATTCATGTTTATTTAACGTTTAAATACAGTAAATACAATATATATATATATATTTACATGGACGAAAGGTTTTTCAGCAAAGCGTATAGAATATATCCGAAAAAGTTTCAATACACCCCCAGTGGATAATTTATATCTACATTATATAACTAAATGCGTATATATATATATATATTCAAATTACATAAAATATTGACAGGAGATTTTTTGTGTATAATTGCGTCAAAAGTATAATATATTTACATGAGGCATGTAATTGATTTAATTGATAGTTGTAATTAATTAATAATAATAATAGTAAATAATTAATTATTAATAATATTAATGATTATTAATTAAATTAATTAAATAAAAAAGATTTATTTTAATTACTTATTAATAATTAATTGTTAATAATTAAATAATAATATAATAACTATCAATTGTTAATATAAATAATGATTCTAAATTTCTAATATAATTCTTCTACGTAAGAAGCCTTTGTTTCTTGATTAATTTTAATACAAATATATACTTTCTCGAGTTGATAATAATTAACGTACACAGAAAATTAAAAGGCATTAAAATAAGCTGCAACGCTTATTATTTTAATGCCTTTTAATTTTCTGTGTAGTTTTTTGGAAACTTAACAATTTCTTCATATAACAATAATGATATCTAATAATAATAATAATAATAATAATAATAAAGATAATATTAATAATATACATTTACAATATAAATTAACTGCAAAAATTCCTTCTTTGCATAAAAAAGTTTTTAATTAATAGTTAACTAATAATAATAATTATTATTATATCTTCAAACTTAACATTAAAATTTAAATTACAAATTCTTTTAAACAATTTATTAATTATTAACAATTTATTATTTTTAATCTCTGATTTAATTTAAATTGAATTTTGCATAAATATATTCATAATATATAATTCAATATTTATAATAATTAATTAGAATATTATATTAACGAAATAATAATACTAACAATTTTCACAGAATTGTATAAGATTCCTTGTTATCAGAAAATGTTTTATAATATATTTTTAAGCGTGATTATATAAAATTTTTCGTTTAATTGGATTACAATTGAAAGCATTTTTAATGTCCAACCAGTTAATGTTAAATATATATATAGTAGAATGTTTTATATAATAATTATTAAGATTACATATATCGCAGTTAAATAATATTGTTTTCGTCTCAACAATAATAACATTTTTTTTTTAATTCACTGGATTAAATAATTACCTATAAATGGATTTTTATGGATAATGTTATTGACTTATTCGAGATTATTATTGACTTTCTTGATGATATTATTATTTAATAAAACAAGTGTACTACAATTTTTTTTGTATACGTATACAGTATACTTGTATTATATGTTGTACACTGAAAAAAAAATTTATTTGATTCAAATACTCGATTACTTGAGTATTATCAATTAAATATTTATTTGAACCAAATAATTTTTATTTGAATTAAATAAATTGTATTTGAACCAATAATTTCTGTACTTGAAACAAATACCATTTAATTGACTCAAATAATAATTATTTGATACAAATAAATATTTATTTGATAATAGTCAAGTAATCCAGTATTTGAATAAAATGAATTTTTTTTTCAGTGTATTATGTAATAATACGGTAACAATATGTAATTATTATGTTGTATTATTATTAATCAAACTGATATTTCATATAATATTTGTAATTTAAACAATTAATTTTTAAACAATGTTTATATTAATAATTTCAATAATCATTATTTGAGTTAGTCACAATACTTTTTTTTTTTATTAGGCAGTTTTTGGTAAAATTCGAAAACATGAAAATCGTAAATTTGATAATTTTTTATACTTGTATATTATTATAATTAATCATTATTGATTATTTTATCATATTCATTCTTTCACAGAAAATTAAAAGACATTAAAATAAGCTGCAACGCTTATTATTTTAATGCCTTTTAATTTTCTGTGTTCTAGCGGTTATATTTTTATTAATCGTATATAGATATGTTTAGAGAACATTTTCTAAAGTTTACTACATTTTTCAAAATTAATTTAAAAATTTTTTTTTTCATTTTTCGTTGTGTAAGAGTTTAAATTAATTAAAAAATTAGCACCACGAGTCTTTTTAAAATTGTAAATTTTTAAAGAATTGTTGTGCTAATTCATTAATTTCTCAAAAAATTGGTATAATTGAAATTATTTTTTTTGTATATATATATATAATTATGTATAATATACAAATTATTTGTTTATCGATAAATTGTAATTTTTTAATATTGTATATAGTTATATATATGTATAATAATGCCTTAATTATTGTATGTTAATCAACAATTTATTTTTGTTGATAATAAAATACCACAAGTTATTTTATTTTTAACGCGTGCAAAAAATATTGGTAGCAAAAATAATTATCAATCATTTGGAAAAAGTTCAACAACATTTTTTATAAGAATTCTAAACTTATATAAGTCATTCGCTAAAACTAATTTTTTCGAAATAAAATAAATAGATACATATATTTTACCGAATTTTTATAGGGATATAATGATCACACTTATTAATTATTGTTCTTGGATTCATTCAAATTGTCTTGGCAATATATAATAATGTATAAGATTTTTTTTTTTTTTTTTTTTTAAATTTATTATATATACCACTTTGGCGTGTTTTGGTATATATAACATATATTTTAGAGGAGGACTTAATTTTCCTTGAGAATTTGTGTATTTATATATATGAAAATATCCATTTATGCGCGTGCAAAAAATATTCTTAGACAACAATATTCTATTTTTATAATATTATACAATACAGCAAATTTAAATAATCGTATAACGATTTAGGAAACTTGTTAAATTTAATTGTTATTCAACAATAAAAAATTAATAATCTTTTCCTGTTTTAATACTGTGTGTGTGTGTTTATTGAGATTTTGCTTTTTAAAGCACAAAATTTCCAAAAAGAAATTTCAAATTTACTAAAATGTTAATTATAATATTTCAATCTCAAATTTTCACTGCAGTCAATTTTTGTTAATTAGATAAAAAAAAAAAAAAAAATGTTATAAAATTATATAAAACAAAAAATATTAAAATATTTGGAAAAAATTGAAACTTCATTCTTACTTGTTATTTTATTTGAGAAACTTTTTCATTTGTTTCGTCTGATGTTGCATACTAAATTGGGCATTTTCCGCTTTATTAATGAGAGAATCTAATTTGTCAATGTGTGATCCAATTTTCTGATTAATGTCAACTTTTTTCTGTGACATTGAACTTGTTCTTCCACCCTCCTCTTGACTTGTATCATCTTCAAAATTCTCATTTTGTCCCGTTGTTTCGGTTTCTTGATTTTTTTCTTCAACTAATTCCCTCTCTTCTGAATTGCTTGTCTCTTTGGATTTACGTGTTTTGTGCTCAGGTGTGCCTGGTTGTGATTTTGAACGAACTTTTAACAGGGTCCCCAAACTTCCACATACTGTCTATAATTTCAAATTTAATTATTATTTATAAATAATTTGTCTCACAGACTAACAAATATTTATTTGATTTAAATAAAAAAATTACAAATATATATATACGTTTATTTAACTCAAATATATTATATTTGGTTCAAATGAAATATTCCTCTGGGTGTATCAATATTAAGATTATGAAAATTTATTAAATACATTTTTTAATCTACTGAAAGTATTAGGCATATTAATTATAATTACAATTAAATAAAATGCAATTACAATTTTTTAATATATAAATGTTAACTTGAATTTTTGAAAATAACTTTTTAACTGGAATTAGTCATTGCTTTTTATTACTTATAAAGCGAATTTATGAGAAAAGATTTTTTTTGATGATATGTAGAATTTATGTGAAGCTAGAAATGTAAATATCTAATTGATAAGATTTATTTGAAAAAATTAATTTTATGTAGAATCTTCTTTTTTTTTTTATTTTGAAATTCTTAAATTTTGTGTGATAATATTCAAGTTTTGTTTTATTTTAGTGAGAAGAAATTACCTTGAACCTGTTGATTTTTTTCTGTGTGGCAGAAAGAATACTATTTAATTCATCTAATCCACCACCTACCCGTTTCATGCTCTCATCCGTTTGATCCAATTCCTAATTAAAAATTCATATACAAAATAGAGAAAATTAGGTTTTATGAAAATAATCACACAAAATGAAATTTAATTTTTTTTTAAATGCAATTTATAATTTTTTTTATTTTATTTTCGTTATTAATAGTCTTTTAATAATATAATAATATATCAAATGAAATTAAATTTTCGATGAATGAAAATTTTGATATAATTTTCATTAAATATTTATTATAATTTTATGTTGAATTTTGTTTGAAACTTTTTTTTTTTTATATCTTGGACATTTTTCTTTGATATTATTAATTAAAAAAGTATTTTACCTGAGCTTTTGCATCGTCTAAATTTTCTTCCTCCACGTTATTTCTTTTTTGAGCCTCTTCACTATTGGCCCATTCCTCTTCAGATGGGGTTGGTAATCCAAGTAATTCTGCTCGCTGACAAGCATATTGATAATCCTCGGACATATTATAAATTTGATGAATTAATAATTATAGATGATAATATAGAATTTTTTTTCCAGACGAACAATTTAAGAGCACACCTTTTTGAATTTCTTTAAATTAGCACTGAACGGCAATTGAGAATGAATCCATATTGAAGTCGCTTTTGCGCAAACTCTCAAAGAAAACGTGCTTACGCACAGATTCAATACCAATAATCTACTTAATCGAGCTGATATGGTGAAATTTATAAGATTTCAGACATACTAGTGAAAACCTATAAAAAAAAACTGTATAGGTATATATAGAAAAATTTAATGCACTTTTAAAATTTAAGAATTTTTAATTGAAAAATCAGTTTTATTATTTGAATTTTTATTATCGTTTATATAAATCCAAAAAAATGTTACTTTGAATTAAAGAATTATTTCTTTGATATAGGGTAAGAGAAATTTTTTCTTTAATTTAGAGAAAATTTATTTGATTTAAAGAAAATTTTTTTATTATAAATAAAACTTTGTTTGAAATTGAAAATCTTTATATATGATGTATTCCACGCCAAAGTGTAAGTCCATCTGCAATTGCATCTCCGATTTTTTTGAGATTTTTTTTTCTTTAAGTACTAATTGAGACTAGTTTCCATGAATTTTTTCAAATTTTTTTAGCAAGCCGTTTTCGAGTTATGGAATTTTCAAAATTGGAGAATTTTTATGACTTTTAATTTTTGAATGCTCATAACTTTCTTAAAAATGCATCAATTTTAAAAGTCTTTTTTTTCAAAATGTGTGTTTTTAAACGTACTTTTCAACAAAAAAATCGAAAAATTTTTTAAACGATATTACTATCAAATTTTTGAGTTTTAATGATAAAAAGTCATTTTTCTCATTTGACGTACTGATCAATTTTTTTCAAAATTAAAAAAAAAAAAACTACTTCTTTTTACGAAATTTTTAAGCCTAGCCCGATAATGTGCAAACAATTTTTACAATATTTTCGGAATTTTTCAAAAATTTTTGAATTTTGAAAAAAAATGACTTTTAAAATTGATGCATTTTTAAGGAAGTTATGAGCATTTAAAAATTAAAAGTCATAAAAATTCTCCAATTTTCAAAATTCCATAACTCGAAAACGGCTTGCTAAAAAAATTTGAAAAAATTCATGGAAGCTAGTCTCAATTAGTACTTAAAGAAAAAAAAATCGGAGATGCAATTGCAGATGGACCACTTTGGCGTGGAATACATCCTATATTAAACAAATTTTTTTTAAATCAAATAAATTTTTTAGAAATTAAAGAAAATTTTTCTTTGACCATAAATATCAAAGAAATATTACTTTGATTCAAAGAAACATTTTTCTGGGTGTATATTTATTTTTTAATTGGATTATAATTTGCTCTCTCAAGTTATTTGTCGTATGGACTATTTAATAATGAAAAATCTTTGAATCAAAGAAATTTATCTATTGCTTTAATAATATTTATTATTAATTAAAAAACTTTGATTCATAAAAATTACTTATACTTTGAATAAAATAGGAAATTTCTAATTCAAGAAAATAAATTTTTGATTAATTTTTTAAAAAATAATAAAGCAATAAATAATTTCTATTTATCAAATCAATTTCTTTTGTACATAGACTTTAAAATATATAGTCAAAAAATATATTCAATTTTATTAAAGAAAAATCATTTCTGGTTTTGTCACTTTTATATTCTTTTGTTCAAATAAACCGTAAACTTTTTACTGTTTAATCTCATTTTAAATAAAAAATTAATAGAATTTTATGTATAACGGGATATAAAGAAAAACTTTTGAGATATAAAATCTTTTTTTTACTGCGTTTCTAAATAGGTGCGTAAAAACCGTTTTATAATGAATAAATTGACATTAAAGTTGAAAACGAGAGACAAGGGAAAACGCGGGTCAACGCGTATTGAATAAAAAAAAAAAAAAGATTGTACAATTTGCGTACAAAATTATGTGGGTAAATCGCATTTATCGATTTTTTTTTTCATTTAGTATAAAGTGACAATTTATCTGCAAATTCTAGTACATTTCAGGAAAAGTAAAGTTCATCGTCACTTTATACACACTATATAAGTATATACATACTTTGTCGCAGTTGATGTTTGTATATTCAATTCTGATTTTCAAACATGCGTCATAAACAATTGCGTAAAAAGCGACCTAGAATCTCAAAAAAAAAAAGTTGCGTAGACATTAAAAATTACTTTCTTTGCTTTTTCATTTATCACATATCTTTTATAGAAATTTTCTCTTTAGATGTCATCTGAGGGGATATTCTGAAATCGATTTTTTCTATATTTTTACATTTTGACAATTTAAATATTTTTATATAGGGTCAGTTGGTGTAAATGGGGACAAGAGGTTTTGGAGCTTAATTTACAGTTTTAAAATTAAGTTCAACATCAATATTTTAACCTCAGATCACCTGCAAGAGGTTTTGAGTATTGCCAAGCTTTTATCTTGACAATTGACAGCAAGATAAAAAAAGTTATCGCTCAATGCATAAAAACTTGAAAATCAAAGTCAAATTGTTTCAGTATTTTGTCGAGCATTTCAAAGAAAACAGACTTAAAAATCATATCAAATTTTTTTCTTATTCCTTATGACTCCTATAATAGAAATTCACTTGAATTTTTCATTTTTGTCAATTTGGTTAATAATGACAAGCTGTCACCATTTACCCTGAGTTTTCAAATTTTTGGGGTAAATAGGGACAGCTTGTCATTATTAACCAAATTCACAAAAATCAAAAATTCAAGTGAATTTCTGTTATGGGAGTCATAAGGAATAAGAAAAAAATTTGTCATGATTTTTAAGTCTGTTTTTTTTTCAAATGCGAGACAAAATACTGAAATGAAAAAAAAATAAAAAAATTTCAATTGGTTCAACTATTATATATCTACTACAAATTTTTTTTCAAGTTTTTTCATCCCTTAATACAGTAATATATTTAAAAAAACTTTTTTCTTAAAACTTTCTTAGAAACTATGCTGTCCCCATTTACCTCGAATTTTATGAAATTTTCTAAATTTTAGCACAGAAAAAACTTGGACTCATTTTTGTTGCAACTCATTTTCTTTTGGGTATCGAAATGAGTATGGGACAAACTTCATGTTATTCAAAATGATATTGGCTGGAATTTCAGATTTCTAAGTTGGCATCATAAGCAGAGTAATTTTGTATTTCAATTATTGTTTCTAATATTTCAACAACACCAGAAAGATTATTTTGACCAGTACGAATATTTAGAAGTTTTTAAATAAAAATTATTTATTATTATTTACGTAGATAATAATTAATTTCATAAGTTTTTAAATTTACCGCTATTATTTAAGTTGGCAGTACCGTTCCTGTTGTCAAAACACATGTTTTCATTTTTCTAACCTAAAAACATATTTCCTTTATTATTTTATTACGCGATTACAAGCAATTTTTAATCAAATATATTAAGTCTAGCGTGTTATTTACTTCTTTGTAATTATTATATTTCATGTTTTTGTGCAAAATTATTCGTTATTTCACAATATTTTTCCATTTTTCTTTTTCTCAAAATGAAACTTGCCTGTTTCATTTTGATACTTTTACCTTAGAACTCGAAATGAAACAATCAGTTTCATTTTTGTTGCGAATCAAATTGAGTATAGAATCTATACTCAATTTGAATTCAGGTTTTTTCTGTGAGGGTAAATGAGGACAGTCAGTTTCAAGCCTTTAAAGCTTATCTAAATTTTTTTCTGCTGCATAAAATTAATCCTGGGAACGTAAATAACAACTTAAAAAAAAAACCGCAAATATTAACTTTTAAAGGAAGAAACTTACGTAATTTGTGAAAAATATCAATTTTGTTCCCATTTACCCCAACTGACCCTATTTAAGAATTAGAATTAATTTAACTCAAATTGATAATAAAAGATATTTAAAAATTCATTAATATTTCTTAATTTAAAGAGGTAATTAAATATTAAAATTAAGGAATTTTTCAGTAAATTTTAAAACTCAGAAAAAAATTTCTTTGATTCATGCAAATAAATGAATTTGCTATTTCAGGAAATTTAATGTGTTTAATTAATAATTATTAATTAATTAATAATAATTATTATTTCGTGTTATCTAACTTTTTATTGAATAGACAAAAAGTTTATTTGTCTCATTCAAATTCTTTCTTTTTTTTGAAAAATTTATTAAAATAAACCAAACGTTTATTAATTTGATTATAAGTAGAGATGCGTGTTTAAATAGAACTTACAGCTTGATGAAAAATTTTTATGTATGAAAATTGTATTTTGATATTGATATAACTTACTTAAATGTTTATTTTCGTTAATTATTTTTATAATTTATTAAAGAATAATTAATTGACATTCAACATTGAATAATTGTGTTTTGAATCACTTTTTCTTTTTAATTTATAATATTTGTATCCAACAGGGATTTTACAAAAATCACAAAAAATTTTGAAAAGTATTTTAATTTGCGTTGTGACTAAATTGTCATAATTTTTAGATTAATTTTTTCAGCTTTATTAATAATATTAGCAGATTATTATAGTTAATTATCGATTGCATTGCGAATTATTTTCTAATTTTGAAAAATATTTTAATTTTCGCCGTTATATCAATTTCAAAATCTAAACATTGAACGCGATCGCTGAGAGTAGACCAACTTCAAGTTAGAAGCAAGTACAGTTTTAACCTGAAAATAATGTGCAATTTTTAATCGCCTATATCTCCTAAAATAGTTTTGGAACCAAAACGGAATTTATGGTGCGCGTAGATTTCGATCCTATTTAGCTGCTGTGCAAGTGCCAATTTTTTTTATTTTTCTTTAACGGAGATATTCAGTTGCAATGTTCGCAAAAATGCAGAAATTGCGAACTTTCAACTCAATATTTCTTTTATATTTAGTATGAAAATATAGAAAGTGCCAAGAAAATTTTAATGTCCTATCCATTTACTTCATATTAGGTAAGTTCAAATTTAATTTAATAATTCCACTTAATTGTAATTAACTGATAAAAATCGAAAAATTAGGTTATTTGACAGACTAACTTTAAAGACATATTTTATCCATTATTTTAATTTTTTCTCTAATTTAATCATTAGAAAATAATAAATCAATTCATTCTAAACAAGAAACAATAATTCATTTTACCTATTTAACAATTATTATATCTTTTTTTATATATTTTATAATTGTCAAAAAAGTGACAGTTTTCCGGACCTTCCCCACTTTAAACTCATATTTTGAGAAAAATAAAGAAATTTTTGTAATAATTCTTTTTATTTCGTTCTCTGCATATCATAAAGAATCAGTACTGCAAGTATCAATTTTTTTTAAAATTAGGCCGCAACGACTTTGGTCGAAATATAATGGTCTGACCCATGTACAGAAAAAATGTATTTTAAAACCGGGAGAAATCTCTAATTTCTACCGGGAGAACCGGGAGAAAACCGGGAGGAAAAAATTCTAAAAATAGTGGCCACCCTGATTTCGATTAGAGTCTCTATACACATTGTGAATTTCTAAGCATAGAATATTTTTAATATGATTTAATTCTGAAATTAATATTATTTTCTTAATAGATAGACATTATATTCGAAAGAATTTTAATTGTTCAATAAATCTGTCTTTTCTAATTTACTTCTTTCTTTTCTTAAATCTTCATTTATTAGAGATTCCCCAGTTTTTCAACAAATCTTCATTTTCCGCTACTTTGACCTTCTCTAATTTATTTCTCTTCCGTTTTCTTTTTCATTTTACTTGTCTTCCTGACAATATGTACTTGTTTAATTTTTTCTCCTATTTTATGTTTTCATTGTGAGAGCCTTTTATGTAGAAATAATATTAATAAAAACTCAAAGAATTGCTCTCTAAATCTGAATTATAGTAAAAATGTTTACTAATTTAAATTAGTGACTCACTTTTTGCTTTAAAATTAGTAAAAGTTACTAATTAGTAAAATTTTACTAATTCTAAAGCAAAAAGTGAGTCACTAATTTAAATTAGTAAATATTTTTACTATAATTCAGATTTAGAGAGTGTAATAATAATACTGCTTTTATAAATATATAAATATATATATAAATATAAATAAGATAGAGTGAAAATTTTTAAAAGTAATAAATATAAAATTTCTTTAGAATAAAATCAGTCACGTATATATGAAAACAGTTGAACATGAAATGATAAAATTTATTTGCCAGTTATATTGAAAACTTTAGTACTCTGTAAAAAATAATCTTTTTAAAAATTCGAAAATAAAAGTAAAATATTTTTTTATATTTCAAACACATTGTTTTTTTTTCAATATTATGAAATATAAAGAGAAATAGAGTGGCGAGTAAATGAAAAATTGTTAGTTTAATTTATAAACAAATTTTTCAGAAATTTTTTTTATTAATTCCAATAATAATTGAAACAATAAATGTTTGAAAAACTGTTTCTTTTTAAATATTTTTTGTATCAATTTTTTAAAATAACTTTTTGTATAAAATTTTTAGTCTCAATTTAAAATATGACTATGACAATTGTTTCATATATACAAATGAGATTATAATATTTTTCGAAATTTTTTTTATTTCTAATCTCTTTTATAGTTTATTGATTTTGATTCAATTTTAAATTCTGTGAATTATATATAAGCTATATTTATATAAAGGGGTATAAACGAGTTTTTTTGGTTTTCCATAAATAAATAAATATTGTGAATCTTTTTCATTGACTATGTGTATAGACGTTCTCGGAATTAATAAAGTCAAGATCAGGTACAAGATAGAATCGACCGTATTGGTGCACTAAAAGTGGTAAAGGTGTTCACTTTTATAAGATCACATATTTCGAAGGTTGCACACAAGGGAGTGAAAATAAACGAGTATCTGAATTTATCTGTTCTTGAAGAATGTCTACCATAAAATATGCCTGCATTTTTCTTAAGTTTTAGTTTTCTTTGTGTATCGGTCCTGCAAAAAAGTTAAGTTTTTTTTTTTGAAATAATATATAATTATTAATTATAATTATATTATATTATAATTATTATACATTACCAGTGATATTAGAAATTTATTTTAAATACAACACTATAATAATAAATTAAATTTAATAATAAATAAAAAGGACAAATCACGCTTTCATTGTAATTTGTTCAAAAATAATAAAATTGATTGAAATTATTAAAAATTCTGTTAGCCATATACGTTAAGATTTAACAATTTTTAATCGGATCACTGAAGAAAAATTTAAAAAAGGCCAAATAACTGAAATATTGAATAAAATCTGATGTTACGGAGGGGAGTTTTAACACTAATTTTCATTCAATAATTCAGTTATTTGACCTTTTTTTTGAAATTTTCATTAGTGACCCGATTGAAAATTGTTAAATCTTATCAGAATTTTTATAATTTGATACATGTCACTGATGGGGGTAACGAGAATTCATGAAGAATGCAAAAACTTTGCTACATCTTCATGAATTCTTGTCCTTAGCTGAGTCATTGGTAACGTGTTTTTCTACATTTTTCCAAACATCCTATCGGCGCGCCCCTTTACACTCCACGCTTTCCACTCTTCTCCCTATTCGCTCTCTCCACTTTCGCCTTACGGCCCATCTCTATTCATCCTTGCACCTCCCACTCTCAACGCGACAGGCCCTTTGCTTTCCTCGCGCCACTTCTTTTAACTTTCTGTTCGCCGGATACTTTTCCGAGCCGAATTTTCAATTATTTATTTAAATAAAAGGTTATGTTCGAAGTTTGATGTGTTTTTATATCTTGTAGATCATTTATAGCATAATTTATTATAAATAATTATTGTATCATAATAAATTATTATTAACTAATTATTAATTATAATTGTTATTACAATAATTATAATTTGTTAATTGTTAATGGTGGATATTATTGTTATAGTGATTTATAATTTATAATGTTATATATATATATATATATATATATATATATATATATATATATATATATGTGTGTGTGTGTGTGTGTGTGTGTTTAATACGGATAATATTATATTGTTAACTTATAGTAAATATATATTATGTTACACATACATATCTGTATTTGTAACATATTATATTAATAAACTATATTTTAATATAATAATATTATTATCATATATCACACTTATTAAGTAAGATTAGTTATTAATTAGGTTAATTAGGAATGGTTAAGCAGGGATGTGAGAGAATTTCGGGGATAGAGGTGAATCTCGCGAGAAAACGCGCGACTTGGCTCTTAACTCGCGGTTTTCCGCGGGTCAAAAGTAAGAAGTGCATAGACGGAGATTTGCCCCTCTCTTGGAAAATTCTCCCACTATTTTCGTCGTTTTGGAAGAGTCGTGGGCTATAAAAGCCGATGCACTGGACCAAAACGTCAGTTCTGTTGCAGAGCTCACTCAGGGTTGGTTGCCTTCCCTGCCTAGCCTACCCTATACTACGCAACAGCTTCCTACTTAGAAAAATTCTCAGTTAGTGGACTTAGAAAAATTTCTACTTATTCGTACTTAGAAATTTTTCCGGGTCTTGGACTTTGAATTTTTCTTCGCCTTTCGAACTTAGAAATATTCTACCCTTGTGGGACTTGGAATTATTTCAACAAACTGTACTTAATGAAAATAAACGATCACTTGTAAATTGACTCATTTTCATTCACCCCCCCCCCCCCCGGCACTAACTTGAATTTCGATCACCACCATTATTGAGAATAGTTGCTGTTCTCAATAATCGAGGTACTTGCCATAATAGAAGAGTTGCTTTTCTATTGTGGGGTGGTGAATCGACTCGCGAATATGATACATAACCTATAAACTACTCTTGGACTCCGCAGTTTCCACACTGTCAGTCGCCATTTTTTTTAAAGCTTTGTATCACCACCATTATTGAGACTAGTTGCTGGTAACAATAATTGAGGTGCTCGTCACAACGGAAAAGTTGCTTTTCTCTTGTGAGGTGGTGACTCTCTCTCTCTCTCTCTCTCTCTCTCTCTCTCTCTCTCTCTCTCTCTCTCTCTCTCTCTCTCTCTCTCTCTCTCTCTCTCTCTCTCTCTCTCTCTCTCTCTCTCTCTCTCTCTCTCTCTCTCTCTCTCTCTCTCTTCCAAACTTTAATGAAATTAAAGTTACTCGGCCACTATTTTGCTGTACCTTTGAATGCTCCCCATTGGTTATAAAAGTGAAATAGATTTGGCCTTTGGCCCGGTGGCTCCCTCTACAGTGACCGGTGTCAAATTGGCGCCCAACGTGGGGCCCGAAGACTTTCTTTCGTGTCTGAACGGATGTTCGGATGGACCACCCATTAATGAGCGGTCTCACACTCTTTGCTGAGCTAACCAAACCCATGTCTCAAATAGTTTACGAAATTATGTAGACTAACTTTTCAGTTTTCTTCCCATCACTTAAGGGGGGGGGGCAGTCTTGTAAGACTGACCCCATTAACCCCACTCAGTTTCAAGAATATACTTCCGGGAGTGTTCTCTAAAACCCGGTGGCGCCCAACGCTTCCCCTCTCTCAACTAAAAAGCTTCTCCTCCAGCCGGAAAAGCTTTAACCATTCTCTCAACCAAAAAGCTTCCTTATGAAAAGCTTTCACCTCTTCTTAACCCAAAAGCTTATTCCCAAATCGGAAAAGCTTTCGCCTTCTTCTAAACCAAAAAGCTTCTTTATGAAAAGCTTTCACCTCTTCTCAACCCAAAAGCTTATTCCCAAATCGGAAAAGCTTTCGCCTTCTTCTAAACCAAAAAGCTTCTTTATGAAAAGCTTTCACCTCTTCTCAACCCAAAAGCTTATTCCCAAATCAGAAAAGCTTTCGCCTCTTTCTAAACCAAAAAGCTTACTCTCAAAAATCAGAAAAGCTTTCAACTCCATCGCAACCAAAAGCTTCTTTAAGAAAAGAGCTTTCACCTACTCTCAACCAAAAGCTTACTATTAAATCAGAAAAGCTTGCACCTCTATCTCAACCAAAAAGCTTCTTTATGAAAAGCTTTCACCTTTTCTCAACCAAAAAGCTTATTCCTAAATCAGAAAAGCTTTCACCTCCATCTCAACCAAAAGCTTTTTCCATTAAAAGCTTTTCCCTTTTATCTGTTACCTCTACTATAAATTATTTTTGAAAATAGCTTATCTATGCACACACTATGTACCCACAGCGCCTTTTGACTAATTGGGATACAGTCAGCTCGAAGCCATACCGACTGATTTCTCTCATACAGGAGGCGCTACTGAGCAAGACAGTTAGACCATATAGTATCCTAACTCTCGAATCCCAACCTTTTCGTGCACTCAATCCTGACACTTTGATGTGCTCAGATGAAGAGTACAAAAATCTTGATCTCTTCACCATGCGTCAAAGAACCCTAGCACTTAAATCTCACATTTTCACACTCTCTTCTCATCATACCTCAACTCAAGTTCTATACCCAAGCAGGCGGGGGTAACCTTTCTTCTGGTAACCCCATCTCATACGTCTGTAATTGAAAATCTTCGCGCTACCCTGACTAATCATCCTCAAAGGTACCTTTTTCCATCAACTTCGGTAAAAGGGGGATATCGCCTACACGGCTCATGGCCAAGCGAAACAGTCCGATCGGAACTTTTCCTTGCACGCCAGCTTGACGTAGCTATCTCTACTTTTCCGTTGGGCCAAGCATGGTCCATACTTCAATAGGCACAATGAACTGAACAAGTTCGATGACCTATTCACCTACGATGACTGGACACCAGGAGCCAGATAGTTCAATACCAGATAGTTACCAACAATTGAGTCTTCTGCTGACTACATCTTCTTTCTCCGATTTCAAAAAACCGTTACTACGAACGTTCTTATTCTTATTTCCTGAACAAGGAACGGATAGAGAAGGCTTCACTAGTGACATTCAGAACACTAGAACACTTACCATAAAAGCACAGATCGATCCCACTTCTATAATCTACTAACGAGTTACGAACCTTTCATAAGGTTTCGTCGACGGCCAAATTACCACCATTACGTTGTTACTCCTGCTAGAGTAATTTTCTAAGAGACTCCATCAAAATTGAGGGGGATGACAGATGACCCGGACGGGTATCTAATCATGAGGCTGAACAAGCCTAAGCCGTCAATCCTCACAATTTTCAAGCGCCTCTACTCCTAGTTCTCAGCCTTAGACTGCGGGTCGACCCTTTCCCCCTGTCTAAACCGGGCCAACTCCTGCCCCAGCCAGCGCAGTTGCCCATCACACAACACTAGGATAGAGCAGCTTTCGGTCCCTCGGACGAGGCGACCATTGCAACACATGCAGCTGAACAAGCTCGTTGCACATCTCAAAACAAATTCCATTACCCACCATCATGGAAAAGGCCGAACAACGCTCTCTTGAGGGGGATGACTGCAGCGATACCTGTGGCTGAACAAGCTCAGCTATCCAACAGCCAACCACTCATCATCCATCCAGCGGATGCAGAAAAGGATCAACCACTTTGTAAAATCTTGTACTCATCAAAATCATGTTTTCTAAAAAAAAAATTATTATGTAACATCGACATCACTCGAACTTCGAACAACCTTTAGTAAATTATAGTAACCAATCGTGACCAATGCCTTCCTAAGGGGGGGATTGATACATGTCACTGATGGGGGTAACGAGAATTCATGAAGAATGCAAAAACTTTGCTACATCTTCATGAATTCTTGTCCTTAGCTGAGTCATTGGTAACGTGTTTTTCTACATTTTTCCAAACATCCTATCGGCGCGCCCCTTTACACTCCACGCTTTCCACTCTTCTCCCTATTCGCTCTCTCCACTTTCGCCTTACGGCCCATCTCTATTCATCCTTGCACCTCCCACTCTCAACGCGACAGGCCCTTTGCTTTCCTCGCGCCACTTCTTTTAACTTTCTGTTCGCCGGATACTTTTCCGAGCCGAATTTTCAATTATTTATTTAAATAAAAGGTTATGTTCGAAGTTTGATGTGTTTTTATATCTTGTAGATCATTTATAGCATAATTTATTATAAATAATTATTGTATCATAATAAATTATTATTAACTAATTATTAATTATAATTGTTATTACAATAATTATAATTTGTTAATTGTTAATGGTGGATATTATTGTTATAGTGATTTATAATTTATAATGTTGTATACATATATATATATATATATATATATATATATATATATATATATATATGTGTGTGTGTGTGTGTTTAATACGAATAATATTATATTGTTAACTTATAGTAAATATATATTATGTTACACATACATATCTGTATTTGTAACATATTATATTAATAAACTATATTTTAATATAATAATATTATTATCACATATCACACTTATTAAGTAAGATTAGTTATTAATTAGGTTAATTAGGAATGGTTAAGCAGGGATGTGAGAGAATTTCGGGGATAGAGGTGAATCTCGCGAGAAAACGCGCGACTTGGCTCTTGACTCGCGGTTTTCCGCGGGTCAAAAGTAAGAAGTGCATAGACGGAAGATTTGCCCCTCTCTTGGAAAATTCTCCCACTATTTTCGTCGTTTTGGAAGAGTCGTGGGCTATAAAAGCCGATGCACTGGACCAAAACGTCAGTTCTGTTGCAGAGCTCACTCAGGGTTGGTTGCCTTCCCTGCCTAGCCTACCCTATACTACGCAACAGCTTCCTACTTAGAAAAATTCCGAGTTAGTGGACTTAGAAAAATTTCTACTTATTCGTACTTAGAAATTTTTCCGAGTCTTGGACTTTGAATTTTTCTTCGCCTTTCGAACTTAGAAATATTCTACCCTTGTGGGACTTAGAATTATTTCAACAAAGTGTACTAAATGAAAATAAACGATCACTTGTAAATTGACTCATTTTCATTCACCCCCCCCCCCGGCACTAACTTGAATTTCGATCACCACCATTATTGAGAATAGTTGCTGTTCTCAATAATCGAGGTACTTGCCATAATAGAAGAGTTGCTTTTCTATTGTGGGGTGGTGAATCGACTCGCGAATATGATACCTAACCTATAAACTACTTTTGGACTCCATAGTTTCCACACTGTCAGTCGGTAGTTTTTTTTAAAGCTTTGTATCACCACCATTATTGAGACTAGTTGCTGGTAACAATAATTGAGGTGCTCGTCACAACGGAAAAGTTGCTTTTCTCTTGTGAGGTGGTGACTCTCTCTCTCTCTCTCTCTCTCTCTCTCTCTCTCTCTCTTCTAAACTTTAATAAAATTAAAGTTACTCTGCCACTATTTCGCTGTACCTTTGAATGCTCCCCATTGGTTATAAAAGTGAAATAGATTTGGCCTTTGGCCCGGTGGCTCCCTCTACAGTGACCGGTGTCAAATTAAAATTAATTTTATTATTTTTTAACAAAAGTAGGGGAGACCGAGGAGGAAAGTAACAGAGGAGGAAAGTAACAAAGCTTATAACTTTTAAACAAATTATCGGATAGACATGGTTCAAACATATTTTTAGTCGGCACTGTTCCCCCTTCCTCCTCCATAGTGTGTCCGAGCCTGACAGGAAAGGTTAGGTCTGATTCCGGTGTGACGTGCAGAAAAAACGTCAAAAATAAGTTTTCGTTCAAATTTTCAAATTCTCGTATTTCTTTAATTTTATTGTTTTTCAAAATGTGCCTTTCGTTATTTTGTAGCCTTATTATCTGTCTTTAAGTTGTGCTTAAACAAACAATTTAACAGTTGTGTAGTTTTAACTTTTTTGTTGACATACAAGAAAAAATCGACCGAGGAGGAAAGTAACACGCTACTTTTCTCCTGTTGTCGATATTGTCCATGTTTTAATTAATGATTGAAGCAAATCGTATTTAATTTTACGAATAACAGAGATTTATTTAAGAAAAACCTGTGATCTAGGTAAGCATAAAATATCTTTAAGAAAAAAAATGAGCTAAATTCATAAAATGTTCGATATATGTGCTAAATATGTCCCATATATGTGCCAAATAAGTATAAAGTGTACTTAAACTTTTATGTGTTCCTAATAAAAATATTTCTAATTAATAATAGTCATTAGTCTAAAGAATTTTACATAATTTTATATTGTTACTTTCCTCCTCGGGGGTGAGGAGGAAAGTAACAGATGAAGAGCTTGCGTAAAAGTTATACTGTGAACTGTCAATTTATTATAAATGTTTAATTCAAATTTTATTTAAAAGGTGAATGTCCAAGCTTTCATTTAATATATTGGACAAATTTATCCGACAAATATTTTTAATGCTAGCATAAAAAAACTGATTTTTGTTACTTTCCTCCTCGGTCTCCCCTACCGTCTAAAATCGTGCAAGCGTGATTTGTCCTTTTTGAGAGAATCAACCATAAATAATTTGCCATGAAGAATAAATGTTTATTGATATATATGAATTATTAAATTTATTTATTATTATTTATTGAGTTTAGTAATCGAATAATTTTCGTGGAAACTGACCCTTGTCAAAAGTTTCCTCTTTTAGTATACATAGTCACTTATTGAATTCTCTCGTTTTTTATATGTTTGATTTTGATTTATATTCTGGGATGTGAATTCGCAGCAAGTGTTAGGACGCTCTGTTAAAAATAAAAGAATTTAAACGAAATAAAAACAAAAATGAACTCTTCTCTCGTACATAATGCAAAGTTGGATGTCAAAGGGTGGTAGAACAAACTCGGTAAGAAGAAATATCGCGTCGCGATGAGTAACGTTCTTTTGTACGACAATCTTCCGCAAAGTCTTTGTACTTTTTTTTCACTTTCCGTATTCAGACATCGAGACCTTCGTTTGATTCTTCTCTCATGTTTTCTTTGTCTGATCCGGTTTACATAGCACGAAGATTATCTCGTGTACAATATATATATATATATATATATATATATATATATATATATATATATATATATGGCTGTGCACCTGCATCAAAACGTTGAACCCTTTAGGACACCTTTTTGAAGATTCTTCATGTATATTTGTGTGGGAAATTAATTTCAACTTGTTTTATTAATTTAGATATTTACAATGTTGTTCGTCCAGTCACCCTCTGATTTTCACAATAAGGGATAAAAACCGGTTATCAAGTTTTATGTGATGATAAATATAATATAAAAATATAATATTGTAAATTTTGCAGAATTTCCATCAAAATGATTTTCTATATTACAGAATTTTTATATAATCGAAAATTCACTTCACATACAATTTTTATTTGTCAGAATTTTTATTTGCTCGAATTTTCATTTATCATAATAGGAATTTAAAAAAATTTTTTACTTAATCCCGAAAAATCATTTAACAGAATTTCTAATTGATAGAATTTTCATTTGTGATTGGTTAATTTTAAAAATCGCACCAAAATCTTTCTGTTAATTCTATCAATTAGAAATTGTGTTAAATGATTATTCGGTTAAGTAAAAAATCGGTTATATGGAAATTATATCAAATAATAATTCGAACAAATGAAAATTCATCTGAAAAAAAATTCTATGCAATGAAATTCTATACCCATTAAAATTTTTTTAAAATGCCTATTATGTTAAATGAAAAATCGAGCAAATAAAAATTCGAACAAATAAAAATTTTGTGATGTGAATTTTCGGTTACATAAAAATTCTTTAATATAGAAAATCGTTTTGATGAAAATTCTGCAAAATACTAATTCGAACAAATAAAAATTCGGCTCAAAAATAATTATGACAAATGATATTCCATAAAATGAAAATATGTTAACTAATGATTTTTAGAACGTCCCAAATATGTTGACAATTTATTATTTCGTTGATAATCATTTTTATTAAAAAAAAAAAAAAAATTCCGTGCCTTTTATTTTATATGCAAAAATGTAAATCTTGAGAAATTTTAACCTTAATATTATTTTAAACGTTTTTGTTATTTATGTAACAACATTGTTTCATTATAGAAAAACTGTAATTAAATAATGACTATATATATTACATGCTTTGTTTATTTTAAGCTTGACAGTAGTGTAATAAAAGCAAATTGTTATAATTATATTTTTAAATTCATGAAAAAAAGAATAATTGAAAAGGAAAATTTTTATATTTTTTTCTTTTTGTTAAACTGAAACTACCTACTTTTTTAAAATAATTTGTGTTAAATCAATTATCGTAGATTTTAATGTACCAAAATATGAAAAATTATCCGGTAACATTGTGATATTAACTGCACAAAGAATAAATTTTACCTTACTGTCATGTAATGTTTGATATGAAGCAAATATTTATTATTATTTTTTGTTTTGTATAGATTGATTGCGATTAATTAAACGTATAGTAATAAAAGATTATAATAAAAAATAACAATTGAATATTAATTTTTAATTTTGAGTCAGAATTTCTCAAACGCATCACATGCAATTTTCAAAAAATCGGACAAGTGCGAGTTACACTCGCACTGAAATCGAGGGTTCCGTACTTGAAGCGAACTTATTTGGTATAAAAACAAATGTTTAAAAAATATGTGTTGTGTATTAAATAGTATATGTGATACAAAAATGAACAATTTTTAAAAAAAAATTAAAGAAAATTGTTCCTCCTTTGGTATAAAAACAAAAAAAAAAATTTTAAATTTGTTTCGATTTCAAATAATATAAGTGATACGAAGAGGAACAATTTTGTAAAATTTAAGAAAATTGTTCCTCTTCGTATCACTTATATTATTTGAAATCGAAACAAATTTAAAATTTTTTTTTGTTTTTATACCAAAGGAGGAACAATTTTCTTAAATTTTTTTTTTAAAATTGTTCATTTTTGTATCACATATATTATTTAATACACAACACATATTTTTTAAACATTTGTTTTTATACCAAATAAGTTCGCTTCGAGTACGGAACCCTCGATTTCAGTGCGAGTGTAACTCGCACTTGTCTGATTTTTTTCGTTTTTTGCGGAAAAATACATTTTTTTATTAAATTTATCATTTTTCTTCAAAAATTTGATAAAAATTGATCATCAACTCCAATCGCGCTTACATTTTTTCCCTGTATTTTTCACGCAAAAATACAGTTTTACAGCAAATGTGAACAATTTGGGTTGAATATTGTGTGCGCTAGGGAGAATAAATCATTTTTTTCGAAATTTTTGATTTTTCCTTGACAACGCTATGTAAATTGATCGGAATCAAGTTCGCTATATTTTTCCTGTAATATTCACGTAAAAATACGTAAGTGTACCAAATTTGAGCTCTTTATGTCAAAAGATGTGGCCGCTAGGGGGGGGTACATAGTCATTTTTAGGCATTTTTCGTAAAAATTCATGGTTTTTCCTTGACAACGCTATGTTAATCAATTCCAATCAAGTTCGCTATAATTTTCCTGTAATCTACACGCGAAAATACATATGTGTACTAATTTTCAGCCCTCCAGATAAATTTGTGTGGCCGCTAGGGGGGGGGGGGGGTACACGATTTCAAAAAAACCGATATTAATAGGGTTCCGAACCGAGTACGGAACTCTAAAAAGTAATTAATTTTCAATGTTAAATCGTTTTTTCAATTTTTACTGTAAACAAAATAAGTTTCTGAAAATATAGGACCAAAAAATGTTTTTGTTACAGTTATAAACAATTATGTAATAAATAATAACAAATTTAAAAACAAAAAATAGGGTTTTCTCTTTTTAGAACGTATAGTATTTAAAAATAATTTTTTTTCAATTTTTATTTTAAATAGTTTTTTAAATTATTAATTTAAATAATTATTATAATAACAATAATTATTATTATTTATGGTAAATATAATAATTACGTGTAAAGATATACGTATTGAATTTAAATGCTAATCGTGCATTGTTTTCAATAAAGAATATTAACTATTAATTGTTCAATTACTATAATTAAAATGAATAATTTATTAATTAACTTTTTTCTAATTGGGTATTATTTTTACCTCAACAGTTTTTTACTCAAAAATGTATACGGAATATAAAACAATTATTAAATTTCATATATAGAAAATAAAGATGTTTTATTAATATTTTATAAATAAACAATTTTAAAAACAGTTTCAAATAAATTTTTTTTTTAAATTTAATTTTAAATACTACGTTCCAAGACAAGAAAACTTTATTTTTTGTTTTTAAATTTGTCAACTTGATTTTGAGGAAAAATTTTTTTTTTTTTTTATTTAAGACAGCTAAAACTTTCAATTGTTTATAATTTTAACAAACAATTTTTTTTGTTGTAATATTTTCAGAAATTTATTTTGATCACAGTAGGAGTAAAAAAAACCATTTAATATTGAAAATTAAAAATTTGTTAATTTTAGATGATCGCAGTTTTAAGAAATTCTGATCGTATTAGAATTAAAATTTTTAACATATATAAAGTTCAAATTTCAAAAGATATGTTGATCATTTTGATGATGTTTTATTATAATATGTTCGTGAGTATTTCAGTAAAGTATCATTTGAATTCCCATTTGAAAATTTAAACACTGTTTCCATTCAGCGATAATGTTCATCATCATCTAATGATTTTGAAAATTAATATATTTCTTTTGTAACTCAACCTACTTAGCTTAAGAATAGAATAAGTATTATGCAATGAAACCTGATTTGCTGAGAAGATACACTATAAAGAATGTATTTTTCTGCGCGTGGGCAATTTGACTATATACTTTTATTATTCAATATATTGAATTCTTATATAAAATATTTTCATGCAGACCCTTATTATTATTATTTTTTTTTAATGATACATAATGATATATGAAAAAAATTTTTTTTTTTTAAAATCACTTCTATAGTCACAATTTTATTTTATTTTTCAAAGAATTTTTAATGACATATAAGACAACAAATTTTTTTTTTTTTTTTTTTTAATCATCTATATAAATACATATCTTTCGCAAATTATTCCACCTGAGACGTGATGAGAAAGGAAAGAGGCTTGTTAGGAAAAAAAAAGGTATGTCCAAAGAATTTTCAGTAGGCGTATAGAAAAATTCATGGGGTAGAAAGAATCAGCTGGCGCCGTTAATTCAGAAAAATCGTAATATTAAATGAATATTACTATATCATCCCTCTGTGTTATTGAATTTCTATTTCTGGGGAATTTGTAATTCGTGCTTTGCAGAAAAAGTTTTTTCACCTACCACGTGTCTTATCTCCACATAATATATAGACAGATTTCTATCCAGACATGTGGGACGGGTTAAATTATGATATGTACACGTGTCGAATATTTTCGACACGTGCATCAAATGAAAATATGGCTATTTAGTTTTTTCTGAATCTCCCGACAGATTAACGAGTTTTTCTTATTTTCTGTAAGGTATATTATATGCTTTGAACATGAAGATTAACACTAAATAAATATATAATTTTATTTAAATTTATAAAATATTTTTAATAATTGAATTACAACAAAATTTATCAATTAATTAATATGTAATAAAATTAACCTATTAAGGCTATTACACAGTGTTTGTAACGTTAAATTAACTATTGGATTCACAGAATAACAGAAAAAATACCCCTATATTTTCTTTTTGCAAAATGATTTGTCTATCTAATTTATTTAAACAATTTATTTATAATAAAAACCGATTTTGAAAAAGAAATAACGCCATTGGAAAGATCGAAGAAAAATAAGTAACTTTTCTCTTTATATAACTTTTTTTATCCGTCCACAACTTTTTTTGCATTCTCTCGATTTATTTTATTATTAAAAGTATGTTCAAAATTATTTTTTGTGATTAACATTGACATGCATTTTAAATTTATTTCAAGATTTTTGTGTTATTCGATTACTTTCGATCTAGTCTCGATGCTACACTTATATTTTTCAAATTTGGAAATGAAATTTTTTACAGCTTTCTATATTACCGACTGGTTAAATATTTAACTACATGTTAGTACAGCGCTGACTGCTGACAGTATCCACTATACCTATATCTATATGTATATAATGGTGATAATAAACGAATAAAAGAGTTGTAAAGAAAACGTTTTTAGAAATAGCGGCATTTGTTTTTGAAAAAATAAATTATTTAAACAAATTATTTTGCAAAAAACAAAAAAATAGAGGTAACTTTTTTCGGTTATGCTCTAAATCCAATAGTTAGTTTGGACTTTACAAATGCTATGTGTAATCTTAATAGGTAAAAACAAAAATTGATATTTATTTTTGAAATATCAGAAACCATTTGTTTCGAGGCATATTTTTATTTTCTGTTTACTTTTTTAGGTTTTCTAACTTGTAAACTTAATATTTCATTTTAAATAATTTGTAAATTTCAAAGTACTGCGTGAAATGGAATTTCACATCACAGAGAATGACGCAGGTAGACGGTTAATTTTGACAGGGAAAAAAAAAAAAAAATGAAAACTCAACCGGATGTCAAGTGAAAAGGAAAAAAGAGTTTGCATGACATGAGACAAAACGCTTAGTTTTTTTTTCTTCTTAGCAGATGTTATAGTACTCAAAATGTAGTGTAAATTTAAAGTGCCTCGGTTTTCGTAAACTAGCCAAGAATTGTGAGATCCTTTATTTTGAATTTAATGAAAAATGAATTTTGGTTCACCTTGTTGACAAAATCAGAAATTTTTCCTCGTTTATATACTTTCACAATACACACATTTAAAGAAAAAAAATACATATATATACAAAATTAATTTTTCTAAAGAATATATTGAGAAGAACTTGTCTAAAAATATCTTATTTCATTTTCATAAATGCGTACATACATAAAAAAAAAAAATTGAGAAAAATAAATTAAATAAAATATCATCTAGATTTTTTCCTCATAATCATTATTATGTCATTTTTCTTACTTTATAATTTAAAATCTTCATTTATATACGCAGTTTCATTGAATGAAAAAAATTGATGTATTTCTGTACCTATATATATATATATACGGTCGAAGAAAATAAAATTATTTTTAAAAACATTTGTTTTGAATTAAAAAAAAAAAAATTTTGTTTGGATAATAGAAAGTTTCTTTAAATCAAGGAAATTTTTGCTTTTGAAATAGATAACAAAAAGGAAAATTGAAATAATTTCTTTGAGTTAAATTTTTTTCTGGGTACACATATATTCTTTTTTTCTTCTAAGAATGCAGTGTACATAATTTGCAGTGGTATTTTTAAAATTGTCTCCTAAGTTTAACTTGGTCATATTCTTTGGTATTTCGCGCTTGTACTAAAACTTATTCTCTTTTGTAAATAATTGATGATCACATGAGTTATGCTGCTGTATTGTAAATGTAAGTTAGCCGCTAAAATTCAATGACTACCGCAAACATCTTAAGTGCGTGTGAACTAACAATTGAAAAATAAGTATCACGTGCGTGTTACACGAAGGATGCGAGAGAGAGAGAGAGAGAGAGAGAGAGAGAGAGAAAATGCGCAAAGATTATACTGATTTATATTTTCAATTAATCATCCCTTCAACATCATTCCACATTTGCAAACAAACCATTTGTACTTTAAATTATAAAAAATGTTTATTTGTAAATAAAAATTAATTTTGTATAACATATACGGAACATGTAAATGCGGTAACAAAATTTTATATTTGGTAATTGGTATTTTATATTTGGGTAAAAAACAAATTTCGTGAAACCAGCCAATTAAATTTTTTAAAACCATTAAAATTTGATTGAATCAATGAAATTTGTATTGAGAAAATATAGTGTTTGATTCGAAACAATTTGCTATGCAGTTAACCAAACTTTTTGTTCAATTAACAAAAGTTTTAACAATCAATTTTTTTCTTCGTTCGAAAAATTTATTAAAATTAACCAAATATTTATTTAATAAATAATATTTAATAAACGTTTATCAAATAAATATTTATTTGAATCAATCAAATTTTGTTTAAAATAACTAAAAAATTGTGTTAATTCAAAAAAAAAAAATGATACAAAACTTTTCTCTGAGAGACAGAATTTATTTATTTTATATTTTTATTAAATTATTCCATTCAAACAATAAAATTCGCAGTTTAACCAAAAAAAAAAAAAAATTTTCAAGTAAATTTCATAGTTCAACTAAATTTATAGTAAAATTTATAATAAAAATAAACATTTTTTAATCGATCAAAATTGTTTTCTGATTTCGAATTTTAAAAAATTATGAAGAATCGAAAAATTTGAAAAGTTTTAAAAAATAAAATTTTTCAATCAGTTATAGTTTCATTATATTTTAGTTATAAGTTTCTATGAATATATATTCTTGAAAAATATGTCGTGTTTAAATATTTGAATTAAAATACACGAAATGTTGCACTTTGTCGACTAAATTATTCATTGTATTAGCAAACATTGAAAAATGACTTTGACACCTTACATTAAATTGTATGCAGAACATGTTTTTTCTACTTAGAGTCAATTTTCATAAGTGTCCTGATTTACATTTCTGATGGTACATTAAACTTATATGTATTCAGTTTACCTATCTTTTATTAAATTTTTAATTTCAATTCTTTTTTTTACTGTAGCCTAATTTTACCACAATATAAAAATGCAAACATATTCGCAATTTTTTCTTGTCAAAGATATTTATGAACATACATATGTATAGAAACTTTGAGTAAAAAGAGATTAAAAATCTGTAAATTTATAGTGAAAGATAAAAATTTTATTTGAAGATAATGACGAAAAATGAATTACTATTTTAAAAAGTAAATTTTTTATTTTTAAATCAGTTAAAAAATTTATTAGTTTGTAAATTACAACTTGTACTTTTCTTTGAATTTATTTTCGTTTTTTTTTCATGAGAGCTGTGACTTGTAATTTTTAAGTCAATCAATTTTCGAGAAAATATATTTTAATATTTGAAAATTATAATTATAGTATTTTTATTCATTATCTGGATCTGTTTTTTAAAGAGAAAAATACGTTTATTTAAGTCTATAATCAAGATGACATTGATATTTTTTTTTTTCTAATATGTGCTTTGATTTTTTATTTTTATGGCTAATTAATAAAGTATTATAAAACAAATAAAAATAGCATTTAAATAAATTGTTATTAACATTGTTAGGTCATTAAATGTATTAAGCAGTTACAAAAGGTATAATAGCTAAGTATAAATGTTTATGCAAGGAAAATGTTGAAGGACAAAAAAAATGTGTAATAATTTGCTGGAGAACTATTAGAACTTGATGTTACCAATTTTTTTTATAAATATATTAGTAATTGTTGTATTAATAATTACACATATACTGACATACGTATATTTAAAATCCTTAAAAACATTTATTTAATATTATTATTGAACTACACGGAGAAAAATGGGATTGCTGTGCAAACAATTTTTGGATTGTTGTCAGTAGATTTGTTGATATTAGAATTCGAAATGTTAATATTACAATTCGGATTGTTGTCAATACTAATGTATGTTGTTTTAACAACAATACGAATTTTTTGTTGTCAGTTTTGTTCAGTTTGCAATTCCGTACAGTTGCAGAAGCAAACTCTCTGCCGATTGCTGATGGAACAATCCGGATTTGTTCAGCTGACAAGTTTATTGTTCCATGTCACGTGGTCATCTTGAATTCTCCCAATCTGGCGTGCAGATCGTCGCGTCGTTTGCTTCTGGCACATGTGCCACTTTTGCTTTTATTATTAGTTTTTTTTTAAATGACAAAGTGCTGTTAAATAATGAATCCGGTTAAAGTTAGAAATCTATTGTAAGTGTGGTAAATGGATGAAGAGACAATTTCATCGTTTATCGGTAAGTTATACTCGGTTACTATTGAATATAACCTCACCTTAAAAAATACAAATTGTCTATTAAATATTATTTAACAACAAATTTCAACTCAAAATAATTTTTTGGTTTCAGGTCAAAGAATTTGATTCAGAAACTGCATGTTCCACAGATTTTAATTCAAATGAAACTGGTGATATGACCTACGGAAATCTGCTATCGATTATTTTAGAAGGCGAAGAAACTGAACAAATTGTATTAGACGGAACAAAGCTTTGTTAATAAAACAAATTGTATTGCCGATTTAACAATTTAGTTTTGTTATTTCAACTGTTCCATAACAATTTTTCTTTGTTCATCAAACAATTCTGTTTGTTCACCGAACAATCCGAATAGTTTTAATAACAATTCCATTTTAACAATTTTTTTTGTCCTAAAAACAAATAGAACTGCTGATTCTATATTGACAATCCGGAATTGTTGTGTAGACTTAATTCTTAGTAACCACAACAATTCTTTTTTCTCCGTGTATAGGAAATCACTTTGGGGCCATTCGTTAATTACGTATAAGGATGATTTTGGCTAATTTTGACTCACCCTACCCCCATGCAAGGACACAAGATTTTTCGGACCGCCTTCTTCTCCTTCTTACGAAAGTTTTTAACAATCTTCATGCAATTAAAAAAATTATTTACAACAATAGAAAAGGAAAATACTTGGCAAAATCTTACGTAAGAATAGCTTCTACCCTCCCCCCCCACTCCCTGATGTAAGACCAAGTATGGATTTTATAAACCCCCCTCTTACCCTAAGAACCCTTACGTAATTAATGAATGGTCCCTTATAACATAGAATATGGAATATATAATCCTTTATTTAAAAATTGTAGAATTATTCATAATCCCTTTTTTAAAAATTTACAATGAATAGAAAAATAAATGTCAACAAAGAGAAATGAATTCATGAATTTATTTTTTTTAAACAAAATAAGTAATATGTATTTAAAAAAAACAAGTAATTTTGACAATAGTTTCCTTGTTTACTACATACATATCTATAACCAAGTATATATAATTATACTTTTCTCGGGGAATCACATGAAATTGTCATTTATTATATAGGTGTACCTATTTATTAAAGTCCATTTAAAACAATTTTGACACATTTCTTCTTTTGTATGCAGTTGATTTAATTGCTACTATAAGGCCTATAAAGTTTGAAAGATATTTACTGAAAATGTGTATCACGAGTTTTAACTCGTGACTTTAATAGGAAATAAAAATAAAAAAAAAAATTGCTTCTAAAATTAGTAATACTATTTTCTTTCCTCAAAGATATATAGTTAAATATATAAATCATACTATACGCACGTGAGAAATTAAAAACGTTTCTTTTAAAAAATATGAGTGTCGAATTTGCGAATAAATGTACATATTTACTTCAAATAATATATAATAAGTAAAGACACGCTGTGGTGTTAATGATTCTTCAAAGAGATTCTTATCAAACTGAAACTAAAAAAGAAATAAGAAACTAAACAAATTTTTCAGTAGAATTTTTATTTAAATTGGAAAATTAAAACTTTTAATCTCTAAAAATATTATTGAATTCAATAATTTTTTATTTATATGCCATATTCGAGGGTTCAATAACTTTAAAGTAATTCACATTACTTCAGATAATTTAAAATACTTCAAGGTATTTCAGGATACTTCAAGGTATTTCAGGATACTTCAAGATACTTCAAATAGTTCAAAATACTTCAAGGTATTTCAGGATACTTCAAGATACTTCAAGATACTTCAAATAGTTCAAGATACTTCAAGGTATTTCAGGATACTTCAAGATCATTCAAGACACTTCAAGATACTTCAAATAGTTCAAGATACTTCAAGGTATTTCAGGATACTTCAAAATATTTCAAGATACTTCAAGATACTTTGAGTAATTCAAGAAAGTTCTGATTACTTCAAGATACTTAAGAATATTTCACAATACTTCAGACAATTCACAATACTTGAGATAATTCACAATACTTCAGATAATTTAGGATACTTCAAATAATTCAAGATATTTCTCCATACCTCAGATAATTTAGAATGCTTCAGATAATTTTAAATACTTCAAGATACATAAAAATACTTGTCAATACTTGAGGTATAGTTCAAAATACTTCAAATAGTTTAAGATACTTCTAGGTATTTCAGGATACTTCAAGATACTTTAAGGTACTTCAAGATACTTTAAGGTACTTCAAGATACTTTAAGATACTTTAAGGTACTTCATGATACTTTAAGATACTTTAAGATACTTTAAGATACTTTAAGATACTTTAAGATACTTTAAGATACTTCAAGGTACTTCAAGATACTTCAAAATACTTCTCAATACTTGAGATCACAAAAAAAACCTGAATTCAAATTGAGTATAGATTCTATACTCAATTTGATTCGCAACAAAAATGAAACTGGTTGTCTCATTTCGAGTTCTAAGGTAAAAGTATCAAAATGAAACAGGCAAGTTTCATTTTGAGAAAAAGAAAAATGGAAAAATATTGTGAAATAACGAATAATTTTGCACAAAAACATGAAATATAATAATTACAAAGAAGTAAATAACACGCTAGACTTAATATATTTGATTAAAAATTGCTTGTAATCGCGTAATAAAATAATAAAGGAAATATGTTTTTAGGTTAGAAAAATGAAAACATGTGTTTTGACAACAGGAACGGTACTGCCAACTTAAATAATAGCGGTAAATTTAAAAACTTATGAAATTAATTATTATCTACGTAAATAATAATAAATAATTTTTATTTAAAAACTTCTAAATATTCGTACTGGTCAAAATAATCTTTCTGGTGTTGTTGAAATATTAGAAACAATAATTGAAATACAAAATTACTCTGCTTATGATGCACTGAAAAAAAAGTCTGGTTAAAATAACCAGAATTCTGGTTAATCTAACCAGAATAAAAAGTTATATATACCCTTACTACTTTTTCTGGTTAAAAGTACTAGAAAATTTGGTTAAAAAATTCTGGTTAATTTTACCAGAATTTCAAGTTAATCTTACTAGAATTTCAAGTTAATCTTACTAGAATTTTTCTAGTTAAAAATTTTTGGTAAAAAAATTTCTGGTTGATCTTACCAGAAATTCTAGTTAATCAGAGAATTAATTAAATTTATTATTATTATATTATATTATAAAATATTATAAAATATGAATTAAAAAAATTTGTATTATGTACATATAAATGCAATCAAACAATAACACCTTTACACTGCAATTCTCTTAATAATGTTTATTTAAATATGATTATTCAGAACTAAAATTCTGATAAAACGTGTCGAGCACGTTTTCAACATAACCTTCAAACTATTTTCCACACGAACGGGTTTGCCGTTCGTCAACAATTTTTTCACTTATATTATAAAATTAATTAACCAACCTTTAAACAGATCTTTTAATTCTCCCAAACCCCAATTTTCCAGAGCTTGGTTAACTTTTTCATCCATTCTTGCGATCCGCACGATAAACTATTCGAAAAAGAACAACAGATGCTATGCAGTGTCCGCGAACGCGCGTTTTTAACCAGAATTATTTTAACCAGAATAATTTAACCATACTTATTTAACTAGAACTGTTTAGTCTTTTTAACTATATTTTCTTGTTAAAATAACTAGAAATTTTTTAACCAAACGCATCTAGTAACTTTAACCAGAACTTTTTTTTCAGTGTGCCAACTTAGAAATCTGAAATTCCAGCCAATATCATTTTGAATAACATGAAGTTTGTCCCATACTCATTTCGATACCCAAAAGAAAATGAGTTGCAACAAAAATGAGTCCAAGTTTTTTCTGTGATATAGTTCAAAATACTTTAAATACTTTAAATAGTTCAAGATACTTCAGATAATAAAGGATATATTAATCTATTTCAAGATAATTCACAATACTTTAAGATAATTCAGGATATTTCACGACAATTTTAATAATTTATGATACTTGAAATAATTCAAAATACTTCGAGTAATTCAAAATACTTTAGAAATTTTATAATATATTCCAGATAATTAAGAATATTTCAAGATAATTCTCAATACGTTAAGATATTTTTATTTAATTCAGAGTATTTTTATTTGATTTAAATAAAAAAATTTATTTACGCCAAATATAAATAGGCTATTATTAGTCTGTGAGATAAATATACGTTTTTTTAACTCAAATATAATATATTTGGTTCAAATAATATATTTCTCTGGGTGTTCTTTAAAGATATTTGACGATACTTCAGATAATACAGATAATATTTAAAGATAATTATTAATGCATAAAGGGAACTATAAAGTTTTTTAAGACTAATTATAGTATTAAAAAGAAGGAAATTTCGTTAGAATAAAAAAAATAAAAGAATGTTGTAAAAATGAAATGGAAAATTTGAAGAGAAAAAAAAAAGAAGTTTCACACAGAACTTGTCTATAATCGAGCCTCTATATACATGTAAGTGTGAAAGTAGCAAAACGGCTCTTGCGGTCCATTCGACAGTCTCGACCCTGAGAAGAGTTGAGAGTCGCGAGCGGGAGTTTCGGAAGTGTCTGTGAGAGAAATAAGGCGTCGGCGAAATGCGAAACATAAAATCTCGAATGGGCCGCATAGCAGCTGATCGGCAGAAGTGGAAGTTAGTTTTCTCGACGCCACTGAACCCCCAGTGAATACTCGGGATTGAGTCAGTTGGTCTGAGTCAGTCAGCCTGGTCAGCCCTGTGGTTGTAAACGGAGAGAGACACACGCGGTGCTCGCGCACACAATGTGTGTACAATGAGCATTTCGGAGCTGCAGTTTACACGCCGACTATAGGCAGCCTAACCGAAGAAGCCTTTTTTTTCCTCCCTTTCATATAATATATAATCAAATTTCCTCTCCATTTTCACTGTGTGGTAAAAAAGAAAAGCACTTTCGCGACGCGACGCTGCTTTTAATAATAAAACAGTAAATTCGCGTCTATCGTTGTTATTATTTTTATTGTTTTTCTATTCTCTTTCTTTCTCTCTCACATGAGTGTGTGTGTGTGTATTTGTGATTTAGAAATTATTTAATTGTCAAATTTCATTATTGATGACAAGAAAAATTTTCTAATTATAAATTCAATATCCGGACTGTCTTGCACTAAAAGGACACATGAACTGGAATTTCAGACCGGAAGAGTGTCATTCTTCAGGCCGTTGTCCCGAGGTCCTTAAACGTGATATACAAACCGGTATCTCACATCAGAGAGACAATAACTGTAAGTCTGAAATTGCTTGCATTGTTAACTTAAGCTTGTCACAAATTATTGTAAACAATAGTAAAATAGCTAAAAATCAATTTATGCGATAAGATTTATTTTATTATTATTATTATTTTTTTTTTTTATTCCCAAACTTATGAAACGATTGAATTATTTCGAAGTTTGTTTCTTGCAATAATAATTATGCGTGTTTACATTTTTAGTTGCTTTTAATTTTTAAATATAAAAATTTGTTTATATTGTTTTATAATCAAATTTTTTTTAAACAGAAATTATTGTCGACTTTTAAAAGTTTGAGAACAAAAAGGAATTGAATTTTTTATTTTTGAATTAATTTTTGATTAATTGTGTTCTACTAAAAGTTGTTGATATATTTTCCTGTAAACGGTATATTCTTAAAATTGGAAGATATTCTCAATTAGAAACTTAATTAGAATTTATTTTTGTTTGAAAATAATTTAAAAATTGAAAGATATTTTTATATTATGACTAACAATGATACTCAAGTTTACAATGTTTATGATAAACGATTAGAAAACAAATTTTTTATCAAAAAAATTTTTTTTTTATAATTTGTTCTATAAACATTGCAAGAAATATCTTTGAGGCGAAAATTCATCGAATTTTTCAATTAAAAAAAAAAATATATATATATATATTATTATATATTTCTTTTGAAAATCATTGACCATAAAAGTTGTGAACTTAAGCATAGTAGAATAAAATATGTATACTAAATTTAAATTGGAAATTAAAATTTATTCTTAATTTCAGATTATTTTTATTCTACATATAGTCAAGTAAAAGTTTTTTATGCAAAAAACTTTATAAAAGTATAATATTTGTTTTCTGAGCATATAGTTAATAAAGTTATTAAAAATAGTTTAAATAAGTTTTTAAAAACTCAATTTATAAATATTTTCAAAGAAAATTTTATCATTTTAAAGTTGAAATATTATGTTTTATTATATTATGAAGAAACGAATAGTTTGTAAAACGATTACATATGAATTTTTATACTGTAATGAAATTAATAATTGACTGATTTTTTTTTAACACTTGAGAAATAAATCGAAAGGGTTTATATTGAAATATAATTGTATTGTATTGCATTTTAGTGGTTTCGTTTGTTTCACCGTCTGTTACATTTCACTTATCGTTTTTCTCGTATATATATATATATATATAATATACACTTTTTTACGATCATTCTCTGCTCAATTTTCCTCGCTATTTCTTTATTTTGAAATTACCCATTAAGGTTTTGCTCGTCTAAAAATATGTTCTAGTTTTCTATTCCGCATAATCTTTTATCCTCAGTATAAAATACTGTATGAATAATTATATATATAATATAAAATATTGTGTATTTTTTTACACTTCAGTTATATTTTAGATTAAAAATAATTTCATACATATTTGTCCACATTACATAAGTTTTTCAACATTTCTTATTGTTTATTCAATTCACTTTTACCGTCTTGTATTACTGAATTAAATTTGCAAAATTTGCTGTTCTATTATTAACTTGCTGAATTGAATTTTTAATTATATTGAAAGGAATGTTAAAAGATTATAAATTATAAAATGAAAATTGACAATATTTCATATATTTATTGTATTATTTTAAATTTATTAAATTACTTTCTCTCGGGTATAAATTTAATTTAATTTTTTAATAGGAATTAGGAAATAACGATAGGTTTAATAGATTCAAAAAAAAAAAAAAAAAAATTCTATATTTGTACAATGGATCTTTAATTTATGCATATTTTAAGGAATTTCCTCACTGCAGAATAAGTTTATATTCTCAGGACTTTTTACTGAAATCATTAACCTCATGAATATGAAATGTAGATGATTCATTTGCAGATTCCCACTTTTTATATATATGCGATATAAAATGTAGGTAAAATCTTGTCCTGATTTTTAGTCACTTCCACTTTTTCGGAATATATAATGAATTTATAAATAAAATCCAGATATTTTCAGTATTCATAAACAAAACATTGAACTTTATTTACAACATTTTTAATTAATTTCCACTTTAATTGAAAGTACAATGTTATTATTAAAATTGCAACTATAATTTATATAGTAAATTATAAATTTATTTTATCAATTACACAGGCACACAAAAAAAAAAAAGTTGTCTGTTTCTTGAACTACACATATATTTCCTATAGTATTTTGGCCCGCTGAAACCGAATCTGAGCTCAGAATTGCTCCATCACCCTCAGTTTTTTTTTAAATCGACCAAAACCACCCTTAAACGGACAAATTCAAACTTCGGAGATAAAAAATAAATCAACTTATTTTTTAAAAAAACCAAATTTTACATTTACGAAACTTTGCTCCACTAACTCAAAAACAGAGCCAGCATTGATCCAGCACCCCCTGAATTTTTTTAATCGAAAAAACTACCCCTAATCTGAAGAATCAAATTCAGGAGGTAAAACAATAAAATAACTGATTAAAAAATTTTATAACCAGATATTTTTACTCCAGCAATGCAGAAACAAAGCCAGAAATGCTCCCTCACCCTCTAAATTTTTTTTAAATCGAAAAAACCACCCTTAAATAGAAAAATTCAAATTTAAGAAGTAAAAAAATATTAAATTACCGGCTTTTTTTAAAAACAGAACCTTACATGTATGCAGTTTTGCTCTACTAACTCAAAAAAATAAAGCTAGCATTGATCCATCACCCTCTGAATTTTTTTAAATACAAAAAAACTACCCTTAATCTGAAGAATCAAACTTAGGAGGTAAAACAATAAAATAACTGATTAAAATTTTATAACTAGGTATTTTTACTCCAGCAATGCGGAAACATACCTGGCTGTAAAATTTTTCAATCAGTTATTATATTGTATTATCTCCTGAATTTGATTCTTCAGATTAGGGGTAGTTTTTTCGATTAAAAAAAATCAGGGGGTGCTGGATCAATGATGGCTTTGTTTTTTTGAGTTAGTAGAGCAAAACTGCATACATGTAAGGTTCTGTTTTTAAAAAAAGCCGGTAATTTAATATTTTTTTACTTCTTAAATTTGAATTTTTCTATTTAAGGGTGGTTTTTTCGATTTAAAAAAAATTTAGAGGGTGAGGGAGCATTTCTGGCTTTGTTTCTGCATTGCTGGAGTAAAAATATCTGGTTATAAAATTTTTTAATCAGTTATTTTATTGTTTTACCTCCTGAATTTGATTCTTCAGATTAGGGGTAGTTTTTTCGATTAAAAAAATTCAGGGGGTGCTGGATCAATGCTGGCTCTGTTTTTGAGTTAGTGGAGCAAAGTTTCGTAGATGTAAAATTTGGTTTTTTTAAAAAATAAGTTGATTTATTTTTTATCTCCGAAGTGTGAATTTGTCCGTTTAAGGGTGGTTTTGGTCGATTTAAAAAAAAACTGAGGGTGATGGAGCAATTCTGAGCTCAGATTCGGTTTCAGCGGGCCAAAATACTATAGGAAATATATGTGTAGTTCAAGAAACAGACAACTTTTTTTTTTTTGTGTGCCTGTGTTATTGTATTCTTATTTTATCCTTAAAAGCCATATAATATTAATTAGAAGATATCTTTAAATTTTATTGTTTGACCAAAGTTTTACAAAATTAATTTATTTTTAATAAGTAACTTCTAATAAAAATAATAGTAATAATAATAGGTATAGCAATTAAAACTTCATTGAGGAAAAAAATGATAACATACACTTAAAAAAAAAAACTATTTCCTGTAAAATGAAATAAAGAAAAAGCGAATTACCAGCATTTTACACCTGCTAATAAAATAAATATTCAAATTAGTTATGGAAATTCAGAAAAACGCATATATATATGTTCAAGAAAATTATTGCAGAGATTTTAAATTTATTGGAATACATGGTCTAGACTTTATAATAATGGTAATTGTAAATTATAACAAATGTTTCATATGACAATAATTATCTTTTGATGGTCATAAAAAAAACTCAAAGAAATTTTTTTTTTTTTGTCTATAACACATTTGTTAATGTATTACACAAGTTGAACAATGAATATGACATTGCTTTTTAAGACAGATAAGAATATATAAAATCAAATGAATATGTAACAACTACATGTGTCGTATATTATGCAAATGAATTTTATGGAAATTAACTTTTATTATATAAAGATGAGGAGGTTTAATGTATCTCAAATTTCAGATATTTTTAAATTTTCGCATGCGTCTTTATTTGCTGTGTCTCTTGAAAGTATATTTAAGCAAATTCTAATGATATATTAAAGTTTTCAAAAAAAAATTTTTTTTATAAAATTTAAATTATGATTGAAATCGAGATAGTAAAAATAGTAAAGTGCCCATTAAATTTTTATGTTAATTTTGGTATTTAATTTTTTGTTGAAAAAAAATTTTTTTTGGTTTATATCAGATATAAGCTTATAGGAAATAAATTTCGAGAATTTTTTTTTTTTTAGGTTTTTATATAGTTTTAACGTTGTTATTAATTTATTTCATTAATTACAAAGTTTAGAGGCAAAAGTGTAAAAATGATTTTCATCTTTATATATGTATATATATATATATATATATATATAAATAATACTTAGATCTTCATTTATAAATTTAGTTTCGCGAGATCAGTGTGTAATTAATCTTTAGCGAAGCGATAGAAGATTTTTGATAAGAATTTCTTGTATAGAGCTAAAGATATAATCTATTGCAAGCAGTCTGTAATTTGCATCGTTATCATAATGTCTATCATTACTGCATTTTAATTCAAGCAATCAAGAATGAATTATTCATTTTGAAGGATTTTTGTTACTTTCACTAATTTGGAATTATAAACTGTTATAAACTTTAGACATGTAGACAATTATTTTTCTATTTATAATTTTATTCATCACATCATAATTGTGTTAATTTTTCTATTTTTTTTTAATTTTTTCTATTTTTATGATTAATGATTATTATTTAATTTGCTTTTTTTGTATTTATTATTATTATTATTTTTTTTAATTATTACGCTTTTTTATTTTATTTGTCTCTTATTTATTTAATTGTGTTTTTGTAATGAGATTTTTTTTTTATTTCTTAAATAACTTTGAATAAACAATGTAATTTTAACATATAGATGATTGAAATACAATTTCTACTTAACAGTAAAGAAAAATATTGCTAAAATATGCAAAGTATGAATATATTAAATGGAAAAATAATGTTAAAAAAATTTTTACGTTAATTTAAACATTTGCAAATAATAAAATGTGTATGCATTGTTTGTGCGTAAATTTTTATATCTTTTTTTTTTACTTAAGCCCCACGACCTTTTTTCAAAACAAATTTAACCCTTTATTTTCTATACACACTGATAGATTTTCAAAGAAAAACAAAAATGACATAAAATTGAACTGATTTTAACATTCTGAACTTTCAAATAAACGAAATCATTTTTTTGGTCTATAAATTTTTTAAAAATTACTACAGCAGTGAAAAATAAAAAAGTAGATTAAACAGTTATTTATTTATTTTTGAATGCAGAAAGTAATATTTTATAATAAAATTTGAAGTTAAAAAAAGTAGAAAACAAAATTTTTGGTTCATTTGAACGATTAGAACTTCAGGTACATATTTTAACAATATATTGACAAAGAAACATTGCTTTCGCCTTTTTTAAATTCGATTTTCGAAAATTTTTAAAAGTGAATTTATTTATTTTTTAAATATTATTATTTTATTCTCTAATAGTTAAAACAATAAGTTTTGACTATTATTATTATTCTGCAATTATTTTAAATTACAATAAAAATGTAAATTTTTTCATATATATATATATATAAAACATATATTTACAATATATATATACTCTCATATATACAAAGTAATTTGTTAATTGTTCTTTAAATCAGTAATATAATGAATAATATTAAAGATGATAATTACTGCAAAGTCATGAGTCATTTTTCTTTTTTACTTGAAAGGTATCATCATCACGTGTGTTTTGTTTATTATATGCGAAAAGGTGTTAATCGACATGTGAGATATGAAATCTATGTGGCGTGTCGCTTAATATCTTATATGTAAATATTGAAGAAAAAAAAGGTAAAAAACATTTAAGTTGACAATAGAAAGTTAATTAATTAAATAATATAGAAGCGTGAAAAAATTAAATTTTATTTTAAATTAAAATTTTCATTATATATTGTTAGTTTTAAATGTAATTTTGTCTTTAAGATGTGAATAACCTAATTTAAATGGGCAAATAGCCAGAAAATTTGCTTAAGTTCGTTCCAACACGAAACTATTATGTCACATAAAATAAAGTGCTCAAGTTTCTTAAATAAAAAAAAAAAGAACAAAAAATGTCAAAATATTTTTACTATTTTGCATTATTTTAAATTTAAATCATAAATTGAATAATAAATAAATGTTCATAAGTAGGTATAATAATAATTTTACTCAAATATAATTATATAAGATTTTATTTTTTCTATATAATTTACTATAGTTCAATAATTATGGAATATTTTTTTTTTTTTAGTGAAAATTTAAACTATTGCCTAAAAATGGATACATAGTATAATATATATTTATTATACTTTAGGAATTATTCGATTCAAATAATCGATTACTTGACACTTATCAAATAAATATTTATTTTTATATAAAATATGAGCCATAAGTTTTGAGCGTTCAAATGAACAAAATTTTTTTTTGTAACTTCTTTAAGTACGAATTTTATTACAAAATATTGTTTTAAACTATCTAAAAAGAAGTTATTAATTTAATATTTGTTTAATTTAATATTTTATTTTAAATTGACATTATAATTTCTAATAATTTATTGATTGAAAAAAATATTTTGTTCATTTGAACGTTCAAATCTTTTGGCTCATATATTATAAAATAAAAATTTTATTTGAGTCGGAAATGATTGGTTTAAATAGAATTTATTTGATTCAAATAAATAAAAATTGTTTGGTTCAAGTAAATATTGATTTGATAATAGTCAACTGATTATTTGAATCAAATAAACATTTTTTTTTTCAATGCATGACTTTGCAAATTGGAGATAAAAGAGGGATTAAAAAAATGATCTTTTATGACTTTTGCGTCTGTGGAATGTGTTCATTATCCGATAAGCGCTGTTTGAATTAATTATATTATTATATCCATTATATAGTCGAGATTTTTGAGTCATGTGATTAAGACGAATTTCTCATCATCAGCTATATGTATAATCATATTTTATAAAGTTTGTAAATACATGATGCAATGCAAATAAAAGAGAAATACCGATTATATGTGGGAAATTTTGTGTTAAGATTTATTGTAAAATTATATTTTATGAAAGATACGCCCAGAGAAATGTTTTATTTGAACCTATTTATTTGGCGTAAATAAAATTTTTTATTTATATATTTATTTATTGAAAATATACGGGCGAAGCCCATTCGTACAGAGTACTATAGAGATACATTGTATGTGGTTTGTATTAATTGGCTGCGTTGTTGTTAAGGTCATTGAAAATCAAAATTCGCAATTATTATTATTATTATTATTATTTTTTGAATTTCATGTTGTGACGACTGTTTATATAAAGTGGAGTTTTACAAAATAGAATTTTATTCTGTTTTTCTGATCTTATTTGGAGTTATTGTGCGTAAACAAATCTATTAATTAGGATATTTTATGATCCAGATTATACGTTATAATTGATCGTAAAAAAATGAAGATGAGAGATGTTTATTTGATTTTTTTTAAATATCTGATGTGATCCATCCTGGTCTCTTCTTTCTCACGCTTCTTTCGCACTTCTATGTCTTATACTTATTCTCTCTCTCTCTGTTTTTTTCTTTTTTTTTTTCTCTCTTTCTCTCGATCACCGACATCGCCGTCTTCATTATAAACGAATCCTTTGCCTCGCTGAAAAATTACGGAATCTTCCACAACCTGTGCCAATGACCTAACCGTCAGTTACAGGTTCTTTCAATCAGGAAAAAAGGGTTTTAAAACTCTCGTGAAAAAATCATCTTTAATCTATATAGATATATTATTAAAAAAGAATTTTTTTAAATTTAATTTTTAAAAATTTTAACTTTTTGTGAAATAATTTTGCGATTTTATGAAAATTATATTAAATATTTCAATTGTTAGAATTTTCATTTAATATAGAATTTCATTAGATATAATTTTCATTAAGCCGAATTTTATATTTGTTCGAATAATTATTATTTTGCATAATTTTCATTAAACCGATTTTTTATAATTATACCGAATTTTTATATAAAAATTCACATAATTTTAATTTGTTCGAATTTTCATTTTTCCGAATTATCATTCAGAATAATATCCATTTTAATGAATTTCCATATAACCGATTTTTTATATTACAACATTTATACTTAACCGAAAAATCATTTAACAGAATTTCTAATTGATAGAATTTTCATTTGTCCGAAATTATAAATGTCCAAACAAACAATGATTACGGCGCGATTTTTATAATCAACCAATCACAGTTTTATAGATAATTTTTGATTGGTTGATTTTAAAAATCGCGCCGAAATCATTGTTTGTTCGGACATTTGCAATTTTAGACAAATGAAAATTTTTAACAATTGGAAATTCTGTTTAATGATTTTTCGATTAATTAGTAATTAGTAATTAATAATTCTGTAGTATGAAATTCTATTAAATGAAGATTCAAATAATATTGATTTTTTAGAACTTGTTCATGCGTCCCTAATAAATATTTTTATTTGTTTCAAATAAATTTGATTTGATTGAAATAAAAATATTTTATTTGTGCTAAATAAATTCTTTTTTTTTTATTTAAAACAAATAAAAATTTATTAGGCTCTGAGAGAAATATATTTTTTTATTTAATTTAAATAAATTTAATTTGTCTCAAATAAAGGCAGATAAAAAATTTTCCTGGGTGTATAATAAAAAAATAGAATCAAGTTTAATAAGTGATAATTAAATCAATATATAATGGACTAAAGTCCGTTATTGTTGAATTAATTTTTGATATTCTCTTTCTCGTTGCGAAAATGAGAGTGCAATTAAAAGAAGAATAGGACAAAGTTCTTGTCAAGTTTATATATATTATTAGTGTCAGTTTGTTGGTGTATGTATCTATTACTTAAAATTGTGCAATATCTCACTTGCATAGGGTGATGACTTTCTCCGTATGGTAGTAATTATCATTCATACGAGTAACGTCGTATTATATATACATATATATAGAGGAACAAAATCGAACTCTGATCCGGTTTCTGTAATGACACGTGCTATTTCGATTTTCCTCGCAATTACCGCAGCTGTGCTGATCTATAAAGTCTTATACAATTAGCCTTTCATATGTACTATCTTGCTCCTACACACATGAAAAAGTATTACGAGGGAATCTACTTTCTCGTCAATGTTGAATTATTTAACACACTCTAAAAAAGCTTCCACATTAGTGACGTAAATGGTTTATTTGAAAATGAAAAAAAAAAATGTCCCTCGTACGTATCATTTTTCCATTGTTTTGGAATATATTCTTTTCTCTTTTCTTTTTTAATGTGAGAAGGAAAATTTATGTATTATTTTGTTTCTTTTGAATAAATTTATTTTTATTTATCTACTAAAGTTGTCATGCGTCTATCGCTTTGTTGGTATATTTATAGCTGAATTTTATAAGCAAGAAATTTAATTAAAGAGACGCATAAGCTCTACAAAATTAATTTGTTAGAATTTTTATTTGATACTCTCTAAATTTAAATTAGTCACTTTTAATTAATTCAATTGCACAGATTCGTTCATTAAATGAATTAGTAACAGTTTTGACTAATTTTTAGTTAAAAATGATTAATTGATGATAGACAACTATTAATTTATTTATAAAAGTTTACTAATTGAAATAGTAGCTTTGCTAAATTAATTAGTAGTTTTCTTCTAACAATTAGTCATTTTTTTTTAACTAAGAATTAGTCAAAACGGTTACTATTTCATTTCATGAACAAATTGGCGCAAGGGAATTAATAAAATAACTGTCTAATTCAGATTTAGAGAGTAGAATGTAATTACCTTGAATTTACTTTAAAATTTTTATTTTTTCGAATTATTTAACGGAAATTTTTATATTACTAAATTGTTACTTAAACGAATTTTGATTTTAAAGATTTTTTGTTTCGAAAATTTCAAATCAGAGTCATTTTTATTTGGACGAATAAAAATATCAGGTGGAAATATTTTAGCAATTTTGAAAATTAATTCATTAGAATTTATCAAGATTTTTAGTGAAATATTTTTATATTTAGTGGATTTAATTTTTTTTTTTTTGGAAAATATATAGAGAGAGAAAAATAATTCTCTCTCTCTTTTCTTTGATTTATGTTTGTGTTGGAATATTCGTCCTTGCACTTGATCCTTGAAAAAGAGACGCTGGAGATGCAGACTTTGAAATATCTTTGTACCTGAAGCAGGTATGAAAATAAGGGCAACATAAAGTCAAGGAAAGTAAAAATCTTTAGTGAGCTGACATCTTTATATTGTTGTACAATAGTTTGCACCATCGGAATTCTAAATGAATTTTATCATTTTTCTACATAAAATCTATTTTTGTATTTGTATTAAAAAAAAAAAAAATTTTCCTGTATTTTTGAGTTGAAAGATTTCTGTTTGAGAAATACGTGTTCTTTTCTAGTTTGGTTTGTTTGAATATAATTTTTGAATATGAAAAAAAAAAATGGTAACGAGATCATGTCATCAGATTTTTTCTTTTTTTTTTACAAGGATTTACAGATGCAAAACCCACGCATGCGGATCTCGTATTTTTTGCAATGGGTTCCTTCCTAGTTCTGAAAACGGCCTTCTGCCAATATTCTTTGAGCTTTATGTGTGTGGGAGTATTTATTTCAGCACGCGAAAAATTTACATTTGTCAAAGAACACTCGAGAGTATGTCTTTTTATTTACAAGTTTATTTCACACCTCAAAATTGCTTTCTGCAGGAAGGTATATGCATCTTCTTTTCTGTCAGTCAAAGAAGATATTCTTTTCAAAGAGGTTGTCCTGTTCGTAAGGAATTTTTTTTTTCATATCTTCGAAGTTGAGTTTCTATATTTATATAATAATGAATTTTTGAATAATATAAAAATTGAAAAATATGAAGAAAATGAATTTTATTTGTGGTCAAGGTGAATATTTGTTTCTTCATTTAGTTTTTTTGTTAGAGAAATGTGATTAAAATTTTTTTTTTTTATCGGTTTTGTGATATCCAGTGCAATAGTTGGTTATATGTTGGGCGTCAACTAGTTTCTCGTGGCTGGTACATTTCAGAACCAAAGACAGTGTTGTAACTATTGTCGTCAGGGCCCCTTGTATTTTTTTCATGTGTTACACATTTTTATTATCAAAAGGAAAACAAAATTTTACAATATTTTTATTATTATTAGATTAATTAGATAGATTTATTTTCTCTACTGTGTACTTATTATACAAAGTTTTACAATTTATTTTTATTATAGGGAAAAAAAGAAATTATTTACAGATGCTAACTGATGTTTACTATCAAATCTATCAAAATTAGTAACCACAGCTAAATTTTTTTCTATGACAACGAAAAATTTTGCTGTGATAAACAATATCAGTTTTAATTTTTAAAAATTTACTGTCACAGCAAACTTTTTTGAGCCCAGAGCAAATTTGTTTGCTGTCCGTACATTCGCTGCCACAGCAAATTTTTTCTATGTGTGTATTACATTAATATACCCAGATAGCACGTAAACTTCAAATGTCCCACCTGGCATATTACACGGATAGAAAAAATTTGCTGTGGCAGCGAATTATTTGCTGTCACATCAAATTACGTTAGCCAATATAGGGACAGCTAACAAATTTTGCTGTGGGGTCAAAAAAGTTTGCTGTGACAGTAAATTTTTAAAAATTAAAACTGATATTGTTTATCATAGCAAAATTTTTCGTTGTCATAGAAAAAAATTTAGCTGTTGTTACTAATTTTGATAGATTTGATAGCAAACATCAGTTAGCATCTGTAAGCAATTCCTTTGTTTTCCGTGTAATATATTATATATTTTTGTGATTCATTGCATTTTTGTAATCAAAAATAAAAAAAATATAATTAAAGATACCTGCTATATACAATAGGCGAAAATATAATTTACACCGAAAAAAAGGAATTCAGCTTACAGATGCTAACATTGATGTTTGCTATAAAATCTATCAAAATTAGTAACCACAGCTAAATTTTTTGCTATGACAAGGAAAAAGTTTGCTTTGATAAACAATATTTAAAAATTTACTGTCACAGAAAAATTTTTTGACCCCACAGTAAATTTGTTCGCTTTCTCTATATTATAGCTAACATAATTTGATTTGACAGCAAATAATTCGCTGCGACAGCAAATTTTGTCTATGCGTGTAGAAATTTCTTTTCTCTTATTTTATAAGGGTCAATGAAATATGTATATACACATATTAATGTGAGAAATTTTTATCTTATTATGTTGTCAGTAATATAAAAATAAAGTTACTTAATAACTTTTTTTTTTTTATTTCTTTTTCTTATAAATAGTATGGGCGCACACTAATGTAATCCTAAAATTTATATAACATGCGTGCGTATAAAATTAATAGACTTTGAGCGTCATCTTTAAAGTGGAAGCTGCATTTTGATTGCATCATAATTTATTCATTGGTTCTATTTTAATCTAGTTTTTAATGGTAAAAACCAGTCATTAATAAATTGAATATAATTCGTTAATTATTGTTTGGCGTTTATGTAAAAATCGAAAAACTTGATTATAAAACCTAGACCTTGGCCATGGCATTTTAACACCTACACAATTTGCAAAAATTCATAGAGGCGTTAATTTTTACATTTTTAACAATGTTACATAATTTTGTGTATCGATTTTTCTTTCTTTCTTTTTTTTAAGTAAAATAATATTTTAATGTGTCATTTAAAATTTGTTTCTTAATTGTTATATTTAGTAAAAAGAAAGATAATAATATATTTTTTTCTGATTGTTATAATTATTTTTTATTAATGTAAATATAATAAATTAAAAATATGTATATGAAATGAAAAATTTGTTTCTTTTTTTTTTTTATTTCTGTAACTGTTATCGATAAAGTCAAGGGTCTCGAGCTTTAAGTTGTGTTTTCAGTTTCAAAAAAACAACTATAAAAAAAGAGAAAAAAAAATATGACAGTAACCAAACAGTAGTGTATATAATTGGCTATTTTTAAATTGTTTCTCGCTATTTCCGTAAAGGATGTATATTTAAAATTCAACTTTATATACTACTAATGTACTTAAAATTCTTATCTTCTTTTATCATTTTTGATAAAAGAATGAAATATCAAAGAACTGATGCTATAATTTTTTTTTTCTTTGAATAAATTTATTTTTGCAGTTAGACGATATTTATAGGTTCAATATAATTGCAGATTCATTTTATGATGAGTGAATGATTCATTGTATAATGCGATTTTTCGTTTCGGTATCAATGTACTCATTAAAATTTTTTTTCTCATGTATATATATATATATATATATATATATTAAAGAAACGTGTAAATATATAATCACACACAATCAGAGTATGTGTTGAATATTAATTTATTTTATAATCTTCTTTTTATGTTTCTATTTTTATTGTTGAATATTATTTAATGTTTTTTATTATATAGGAAGTTTTATATAAATAATGCAAGTATATATATTATTATTTTTTATAAAGGTCTTTTCATATTTTTATACGGCTTTTATTTTTATATTTGTAAAAAAAAGTGCGTTTATATTTATATTTATTTGCTAACGCAACTAAGGCACTTGCTGCATATATATATATATATATATATATAGTTTTAAAAAGACAAAGAAGCATTATAAAAGTATAGAGGGTGTGGAGTAAAAATAGCATTGCATCATAAAGTGATGTACCAGAACAAGTAATTCAGCTACCCTTTTAAATGTCGTCGTTGTGCTTTCTCTTCTATTATTAAAATTCTTAGTTTATAACAGCACTTTAATTTTTGAAAAATCTAATTATTTATATCTGAGAGGAGAAAAAAGAAAAGAAAGTTGCGTTTATATTTATATTGACATAATATTATTGTCAATATTATCTTGATTGTGAAAAATAATAATAATAAGTAAAAAGTAAAATTATTAAAATTTAATTTTTATTAAATTAATATTATGAAATTATTCATTAAAATTTTTTCTTAATTATATGGTGTTTATCTTGTACTTAATGGTTTGAGTTGCAAAAATTATATAATTTAGTTCTTAAGTTGACTTGAATTAGAAAAAATTGTTGGTTCGGTTTCTTTATATTTAGTTACATGTAAATAATATTATAGCCTTTATCAGGCAAGAGAAATATTGTATACATTTTTTTTTTTTATTAAAAATATAGACAAAAGAAAAATTTATCCTACATATATAAATGTATAGAAATCAAAGTAGATGACCTCAAATAAAATCAATTACTTTTTATCCTCGAGAGATAAAATTGAAAAAAAAAACGGAACTGATTTTTGTCACTTCCGTGAACATTCTCCAAAGATTAAGCCATTATATATTGTTGAGTCACGCTATGTGGTATATAACGATGCTTATTCAAAATTATTTTCTTTTATTTGAGCAGTTGGCGCATTATTATTTAATGCCGTTAAACGCTCCCTTGCATATTCGTAATAATCCGATATTTTTGTTGAATGATTCATTGAAAAAATTTTCACATGTAATATGGAGATATTCTTGCAAAATACTTTATTTGAGCTAAAATTTTGTGGATAACTCAAAAATAAGATAAGAAATCTCTATATTATTTGCCAAAGTATATAATTATTAAATTTATTTTTGAAAAATTGCATATTTGATGAAAATCAATTATGTCGGCAATACGATTTTAATCATTTTTCCAAATAATCAAATTTTTAAAAATAAATTTTTTTTTGACATAATTAATACCCTGGCACGTAACAGGAAAATACTATTTTTGAGTTCTTCACAAAATTTTAGTTATCAAGTATTTTGCGAGAAAATCTACGGAGAACATTAACATGTATGGATTCACAACAATCACATGACCTTAAAAGCTATAACCGTTTATTGAAATTGTCATTAATTGAAGCTATTATGTATATAAAAGTAAAACTTGCACTTTTTCCATATGCAAAAAGATTACACAGTTTATTGGTGTAAAAAGAAATTTCTTCTATGAAGTGATAATTATTTCACAATCTGGGTCAATGTCTTCAATACTTCATAGAATTCAAGGCTATTTGATTAAAGAGAATACTTTAAAAAAAAAAGTATGTTTCACAATTTTTTTTTATGTATCTTAACTTATCTAACATATGAGTATTGTATATTTATATATTATAGAGGTGATACTTAAGTTTTTAATATATTTAATTGTGGAGGTATAATTTTCTCAATATATTGTTATATACATATATAAATTATTATGGAGATTTTTTTTTTATTGAATATATATGAATAAATTATTGGAAAATTATAATTATATTTACACTTTGAAGAAAAAAAAATTGTTTTAAGAAGATAAATAAATAGGATATCAAAAACAGGAGGAATTTACCTCTCCTTTTGAGACGCATGAATATAAGTTCTAAAAATCAATTGTTTGAATTTTCATTTTGTAATAGAATTTCATTAGATATAATTTTCATTGAGCTGAATTTTATTTTTCAAACTATTAATTTGCAGAATTTTCATTAAACCAATTTTCTTTAATTACAAAATTTTTATATAACCGAAAATTCACAGAATTTGTACTTAATCAAAAAATCATTTAACAGAATTTTTAATTTATAGAATTTAATAATCGACAGAAAGATTTTTAAAACCAATGAATCAAAATTTTATGGATAATTTTTGGTTGATTTTAAAAATTGCGCCAAAATCGATTGTTTGTTAGGACATTTTCAATTTCGGACAAATGAAAATTCTATCAATTGGAAATTGTGTTAAATGAATTTTTGGTTAATTATACTTATAGTTAATTATAATTTTGACTTTAATTATTTATGTTTAAATTCTGTAGAATAAAAAATCTGTTTTATAGAAATTCTATCAAATAATAATTCGAACAAATGAAAATTATGCAAAATAATAATTTTTCGTAAATAATTAATAATATTATTATAAAACTGAATATGCATGAAAGGTGATGATTTGAGAGATACCATCGTTTATACGACTCATGAGTTTATATATATATATATACCTATATTATATATGAGCGAAGTTCATTTGTAGGATTTCCTTTCTTAAGCCGTGTCTAAGAGTCTTGACCTATGGTCGGTTTGAACGAGCACGAAGTCGCGATTTCTCAGTGTAACTGACCTAATAACCTGTCTTCTATCAGGATTATCTTCAAGAAGGCTTTGTTGCTTTATTATTTAAAAAAAGAAAAAAAAATTGTGTTAATATTTATTGAGGTCTGGCTGAAAAATAACTTTCCAATTAGTCTTCTTAGACTTTGTACTTATAACGGCAAGTTTATTAACCTCACTGTCGTTTCTTTTTTTCTTTTTTTTTTTTAAGTTACATTTTGTCGAAATCTATATTTTTTTCAAAAAGATGTTTGCAGCTTTTTATTCTGCTAATTTTCTTGCGGATTTACAGAGTAGAAGAAGAGAGAAATTTATTCATTGATTTTTTTTTTGTAATAGTCTTTTTTCTCAGTTTCTCTAAGTATTTCTTTCACGATTCAATTTCTATGGTATTGAAAAAAAAAACTGTATATGAATTCTATTTTTAATAGGAGACAAAAAAAATTTTGTCGATTCTATTTTTGTACAAAGTCCGTTATTGTATATTTAGAAGGTTTTTGGCCTTTGTTTTGATTTTAAGATATGATTTCGAAAGTGGTTGAATATATATATATATATATATATATATATATATATATATATATATATATATTAGTTAGTGTATTTGTTTATACCTAACTTCCGTGTATTTTAGAATTTCCCTCTAAATGACATTTGAAATATTTCGTCAAACTTGAAATTCGCAAATCGATTGTTTTGCAAGAATATCTTTGAATGACGGGGAAAGTGAATTTGCCTATATATAGTAATGACGTATTTCTCGCAAGTTATGTTTAATTTTTGAAGAGAAACAAAAAGAATTTAGAGAAAATTCTGCATTATAAATTTAAACTCACATTTACGTAATAGAAAGGAATGAAGTTCAAGTTTAGATTTGGTTGGTATCATTTTTTTTTTTTTTTTTTTTTTTTTGCGTATTGAGAAAAACAATGAGATTTTTCTTCTTTTCATAGGCGAAATGAGAAGAAAAACAAAAATAAAACGCATATTTTTAGAAACCTTGGAACTTGATATTTTTTTGGCAGTTTATTGCAAAAATGATTATGAATAAACTGTTGGATCCAGGAACTTATTATTATACCGGGAACTGATGATTTTTAACTATACGGAACATAATGGCATGGAATCAAGCCAGTAAGAAGGTGTTAACAGGTATGAAGTCTGTTTGCACATATATATATATATATATATTCCGAGGAATGTAGCTATGCTAATTGCAAAATTAACACTAATAGTCTATTGAGAATTTGCAGAGTCACTTTTTTTGTAATTTTGTCATATAAAGAATTTACAATTGACATCAATAATTAAATAAAGACATTATTTTTTTTTTTAAATAATATTTTAAGAGTATAGAAAATAAATGTAATCTAATTATTCAATTTATTTATTTGATTTCTTTATTAACTAATTATTTATTTATGAAGTTATTCTTTATTTATTTATGTTTCTATATTAAGTTTTAGTTTTTAATTTAGAATACAATTATTTATGAAACTTTGCTTATTACAAGCTAAACGTGAATATGTAATCACATTCTTCGTGCACAAAAATAGCGATATAAGTTTTAAGCGCATTATACTCCAATTGCCAAATGCATTTGGTATTCGCGTCATTCTCTTTTTCAAAATGGAAATTTGAAACGTGAACCGAATGCAAGGTATCGATTTTTTTTTTTTTTTTTTTTTTTTTTTTTTTTTTTTTTTTTTTTTTTTTAATAATAAATGTGTTTGTTGATCTTTGTCTGGAATATAAGAGTTTATTCTATATAAACGAACTTTTTGCAAAAAGAATGATTTTTGTTTATAGACATACTTTTGTAATTGTTATTAGGTATTTAGGTTTTTTTTTAAGATTTTCCTTATAAAGATTTTCTTTATGAAACAAATTTTTTTAAGTGGGGAATTATTATGCAGGTAGTTCAAAGTCACTCTCTTGTGACTCATGATTAAATGATTAATTTAATCTGGCTCACTCAAAGTCCAAGGTCTCGAATGATCCTGAAATATGCAACTCGCACTAATTGCCTTTTATTAGGTTGAAGAAAGTGCATCATTTCACCACATTACTTCATTCATTACATATCTCTATTATTGTTCAGGAAGTTTCTGATTTTTCAAAAAAAAAATATATTTGTGACTCAATAAATTGTTGAGGAAATATATTTTTTAAAAATGTATATGTGCGATTCCATGAGTTTTATTTTATCACTTTACAGTTACTCCGAAAAGTGATAAAAAAAAATCTCATGGAATGGCACATCTTCATTTTTTTTTTTTTTTTTTTTGTCGAAATTTCTGTTTTATATAGCGTGACTGGTGACTTGATTTTATTCACCGGGAAGTTTATGTAATTTTGAAATTAAACGAAACAGGAAAGAGTTTCTCTTTATAAAGGGAAAAAAAACGAAAGAAATTTAGTTTCTTTAGAAATAAGAATTTGTGTTTTATTTTCAAACACAAAAGGATAGTGGTATTATTGTGATAAAAATTTGTGATTTATATCGATATTGAAAAGGATATAGATATTTCCGTGACTGTTTTTCTTGAATACGGAAGACCTTGTGTTTTATGTTCCACGCGATTCGATATCTGGAACGAGTATAGGACCACTGAAAATAAAAAAAAAATATATATATATATATATACAAACTATCAGTTTAGAAGCCTTATTTGTGTATTAATTGTGGTATCAAAGACGATTCAACCTTTTAAATCTTTGATAAAGAGGCAAAATTATCATTGTTTTATTATATAGACATTACTGCGAGTTTATATAGTGTTTATGAACAATCTGATTTGATTAAAAATTAGGTCAGTTAATGTATTATAGATGTTTCTATAAATCCTCTGGCCAAATTTAAACCTCATTTGCAGTGAATTTTAAAGTTTTACAACTGAAATAAATAAATTTTTTTTTTTTATTCCTAAATCTTAAGGTGGGTGGAAGTTCTAACATAACCTCAAAACTGAAAAATGATTTTTAACTTAAAACTTTAATAAAAATTAATTTCAAAAACAATTTTAAAAAATTTATTCATATACATTTTTTGGAAAAAAATTATGTTGAATTAGAATCTATATTTGTTAAATAATTATATTTTTAACATTTTGACATTTTAAGATTATTTAAAAAATTTTTTTTTAAGAGAACAAATAAAACGGTATTATGAGTACAAAATTTATAGGCATATAAATATAATATAATTTATAAAATTCTTGCTGTTGACTTCCTCTCGATATTGTCAGTCACGATCCACCAATGTTGACTTGCATTTGAATCACTCTACACAGGATGTCCGTTTTTAGCTCCGCTTAACAGTGTCCAACACTCAATGCCTCTTAATCTTTCAGGCAAAAGTTATCGCATTGAAAGATTTTTTTTTTTTATGGTTCGAATGTTCTTCCCTTTTGTTTATATAAAGATTTCAATATAAACACGAGTATAGAGTGAAAAATTGTTAATATAGTGGAAATTGGAAGCTCTAGATAAATTGAAAATGAACATCTAGAGAAAAGATATATTTATTTCAAAGGCAAATAAGTATTTATTTGTTTCAAATATTTAAAACAAATAAATTTTTACTTCGCAAATAAAAGGTTTCTTTGAGGGAATATATATATATATATATATATATATATATATATATACCCAGATAACACACGTACTAGTACGGTAGTAGTATAATACTAGTACGACGTACTAGACATACTAGTACTGTACCAGCCATGTACCTTCGCACGGTACCAGGTACTGTACTAGTACGGCGTACCGGTATGCAATATCGGTAGAATACGAGTACTATACGAGTACGACGTACTGAAAACTTTTGTGACTTAGTATAACGTACTGTTATTGTACTGGTACAATACTAGTATGATGTACAATATAAAATATTATATACCCTCCCCTTTCTCTTCCCACAATAGTATTTTCATTATTTTCATTTATTATTCAAAAGAAAATCTGTGGGAGAACTGAAATAATAATAATTCATTTTTATTGAATCATTTTTTTTATTTACATCATAAATGTAACTTGTATTCTCACTTATCTTAAAATATCTGGTATTTTATATTATTTTAATTACTTAACTTTATCAAATATTAATTGATTATTTCTTTACATTTAAACATTATTTCAAAAGAATTTTAAACTTGATGTTATAAATTGCTTTGAAATTTGCTTTGAAAAACATATTATCACATCCTAACCTATAAATATGTTATATGTATAAGAAAAACTATAACGAAATAACACACAATTGAATTTAAAAATATATCAATATGATCAAGACCGAATTTATGAATTTTTCTCATTATAAATGTAAAAGATTTTGATGTTTTTCAATGAAATAACACCATGGCACCATGTCAAAGTAAAAGAATATAAATCTTATAAAGATCGATAATTTAATATAAATTTAATCTCGGATATTCAAGATGAGTACAGAAGCACAAGTTACAAACGTTAAAACTCTTTTGCTGCATCATAAACGACTTTTTTCACCAACATTTAATGCACCGTTTTCAGTGACGCGTTCATATTTGACAATTGTCAAGAAAGTGAGGTTGGGTTGGCATTACCAGCAAAGATTCCCAGTACGACGTACCAGTATTATACTTGTATCGTACAAGTATGTTGTGCTTCTTATTTCAGAAGTACGACGTACTGATATTGTACTAGTACTATACTTTTATCGAGTAATCATATTTTACAATTCTAACAGTACGACATACTTTTATTGTACTAGTACCGTACTGGTACGACATATATAATTATTTTGTACTTGTATAAAACTAGTATAATACTAGTACGCCGTACTCGTAAATAACGATTAGTACGCTTGGTTATCTGGGTATATATATATATATATATATATAGTATTTAAGTAAATTAAAAATGATAAAATCGGATGAATTTTGGATTATATTAAATAATTTTGAAAATACATTTTTTTGAAATGAAGGCTAAAATAGAAAATGGAGGTCGTATAATGTATACTATATAGTGTAGATGTAAAATGAATTTCCATAAATGTCTTTCATTTAAATGTATAGAAGAAGGTCGCTTGAGTCGCGAACTCCGCGTGACTATCATTAGCATTCTATCTATATATCGTGCATATATATATATTCTTGTGCTTTGTGCACTTAAAACACTTCTTCAACGGCGGAAATCGTCTCTGAACTGTATATGTATGTGTACAACGATAACTAATAAATATTTTCTTTTCATATTTCCTGCATTCATTTTTATGGGATCAAATTTTGCTAGGAAGTCATTTTTCACTTTATATATATAGTTATGATTTAAAATAATTTTTTTTCAATTTTTGTGTATTTAAAAAAAAATCAAAGAATTGGATTAATTATAGGCAAATTTTAATGCGTTTGAAACTATTTTATTTGATAAAAATACATTTTTTTATTCTTTCTAAAAGAGAAAAATTTTGTAATTATCTTTGTACGATAATCAATTTTTGAGCTGCAACAAAAATGATATACTTTAATTATTTAACACATTTTGATATAATTATCAGTTATTTAGATTATATATCTTTGAATTTTTTATTTAAAATTGCAAATTAATGTAATTTTTAATTTAAAAAGGATTTATAAAAATTGCAGTTTTAATAATTTTAAATTAAAAAAAAACTTTATAAAAAGGAATGATAAAATTATTTATAAATTTTATTGAGAAAAGCTGACCATCGCAACCTCGGAGACTAAACTGATGATTACGTATATATATGGTGAAATACTATCTTTTTCTTTTAAAAAGAAAGAATTTTTGCTTTTTATAAAAGAGAAAGGAAAAATGATTGTAAATCGCACGAGTACTGGATATAAAATGTTTAATTACTGTCAAATATTAATTTTTTTTTTTACTTAAAATTTTTAATTTAAAATTTATATCACTGAGTTTTGAGAGAAAAAAAAAACTATTCAAAATTTCAAATATTATAGTGTCAGTGTAAAATTAATAAATTATATTTTGTCTTGATCAAGAAGACTAGGTCAAGATCCTCCTAGAATATTTAATGTATTTTTTTTTTTAATAGAAAATCAATATCAAGTTCATGAACGTATATATATTTTTTACTTATCAGTCTAGACAAAGAGCATTGTGTTTCACTCGAATTTACCAACAAAGAAATTAACTATTGTTCAAATTGACTTTAACTTAAGCGAACAATTTATTTTTAAATATTTTTTAAAATTACTATTTTTTTGTTGTTAAAATTTTGCCTTAACATGTTAAATATTTCAATATGTTTAAAATATTCAAATAGTTTTGATTTTTAACAAAAATTTTAATAATATTTATAATAATTTTGTTATTATTAATAATTCAATCTTAATTTAGCGAATTTCAATTTGACAGTAATTAGTTGTGAAATGAGAAATTGAGTTTGAAATGTTTAGAAAAATATTAATAACATTGTCAAAATAAATAAAAAAAAAAAAAATAACAGTAAAAAAGATAGTTTATAGAATTAGTGTCTAATACACCTAGTGAGTTACTATAATTTATTTCACTATATACATACACTAATCGTCGTGTTCTTCCGGTTGTTCATCGTGCGACGAACCTTGGATACGTTTGTCATGATAATAAAGATTATAAGTCGATGACCGTTGCAATTTTGTGAATATATTTTTTTATCTCAATAGAATCGAAAGTAATTGAATTTTATAATTCTTTATTATATTTATATTTTTAATTGTTTCATTGATGAGCCATATTTGATTTTCTATTAAGTACATAATATAATTTTTTTAAATTAATTTTGAAATTATTATATTTCGAATTAAATTAAATATATTCATTAATATTGAATTAATAATTAATTAAATAAAAATAGTTGCAATAATAATTTATGTGTGAATATCTGCTGTTAATAATGATATGGTTCTGTAAAATTAATATAAATTTGTATTAATAGTAGAGAATCAATTTAAAAAGAGTGATTGTTCATTTTAAAATGATTAATCTTTTTTTAGAATGATCAATTTTTTTTTTTAATTCTCGTAGAATCATTTATGAGAATACACTTACATATATATATATATATATATGTTTTCTATTATAAGCTTAATGTAAAAATAAGTTTGAAAGTCATACTTCCTGGTTCTGATTGAAGAATAAATTCATTATTAGTTTTACTTTGTTTGCAAATGACTATATAAATGTTTGAAATATTCAAAAAATGCTATATTATAATGCATATGGTATGAAACGTGCAATATTGTCATTATGTCAACAAATTTTAATTTTTCACACGGCATGAACAATGAATATAAGACCATATGGAAAAATTAAAAATTATACATAAATGTCAAATACATATAATTATATTCATGATTTAATTAATTTACTATTGTATATGAAAAATTTTATTATAAAATTTTTGGAAAACTAAAATTCTAAATTTATATAATATATCTGACACAACTTTCTCTGAAATTGCGATAAATCCAAAGTTGATTTCAATAATTATAATTACTGAAATTATATAATAATTAATTCTAAGACCAGTAGATATATATGTTAATATTTATATTCTATTTTTTTTTAAAACTGATGTAAAATGTTGCAGAATAAATTTTTGAAGCATATATATAGGTATATAAAAATAAACTTTTACTGATGATTTTAATGATATATGAATTATATATCTGATGAAAACAAAAGGTCTAAAGGTCAGTGGATACTGTTTTTTTTATATACATATCTTTATTGCTAAAAATAACTTCATATAACTTGTTTTCAAAAAAAGGTTCAAGGGTTGTGCAAGTGACAAATGTGCCAGTCTACATAATCACCAAACTTTCTCCGCGGGCCACGAGATTCAAATGTTATTTTTGTCTCACGTTCTCTTATCTCGATCAACCTATACAATTATTTTTAATGCCATTTAATTTTGGTAGATGTCGCCATTAAATATATATAAAAAAAAGAATAATATTTTTGCAAATCATTTCACCCAAAAAATAGGAAAATTATAAAATATATATCACTAACAGAAATTTAAATAAATATAATTGCGATATTTTTAAAGAAATCTCTCAAATTTTATTTTAAAAATAATAACTGAAAATAATTCAATTTACTTGGAGCCAAAAAAAAAAAAAAAAAAAAAAAAAAAAAAATATAAGAAATGAAACATTAATGAATATATTTTTATGGTTTCGGTTAATTTCAGAAGCATCACTTTACCTTTCCATTGTTGACAGAATGATGGAAAGACGTTGAGACCTTGGCCAAAATTGTCCGGAAGTAACGGAAGCTGTTAGATTGAAAGCTCATTCAAAATGTTCCATTTTCTCAAGTGTTTAAGACATGAAACGATATTTTTGTACTCGACCTGATGAGTTTCGTTGAACCAGATTAAATGAATGTAATCCGGCACATATGTGTCCTGAAACAAGTGCGCCCCTTTCCATTGCGGTTTAGTTATACCGTTTACTCTTCTCAGAAAATAAATAGGCATCGCCATATAAACCTATATATATATCACATAGATTAGGTAGTGCCAAGAATTATAAATGGCCGAACAAACAATCGACAGAAAGATTTCGGCGCGATTTTTAAAATTGACCAATTAGAAATAGTAGTTATCAAGAAAATCGAGATTGGTCAACCCACTTGGAAAGATTCCCCCGGAAAGTGCCCCCTGGAGGTTCTATCAGAATTCCGCCGGAACTTCCAACGTAATTCCGTCGGAATTCCATCTAAGTTCCAAAGAATTTCCGATGGGATTCCAACGTATTAGGACCCCAGGTGGAAAAGTTGCCGGTAGTGACTACCGGTAGTCATTACCGCTCCCGCTACCGGAATATTCACTACCGGTAGTCACTACTGGTAATTTTTCCAAGATTACCGGTAGCCACTACCGGTAATTTTTCCGGGACTACCGGTAGTCACTACCGGTAATTCTTCTAGTACTACCGGTAGTTACTACCGGTAATTTTTTCGGTACTACCGGTAGTCACTACCGGTAATTTTTCGTTACTACCGGTAGTTACTACCGGTAATTTTTCCGGTACTACCGGTAGTCACTACCGGTAATTTTTCGTTACTACCGGTAGTTACTATCGGTAATTTTTCCGGGACTACCGGTAGTCATTACTGGTCATTTTTCCGGGAATTACAATCAAAATTTATGGCCAAATAACAAATTTTGATTGTAATTCCCGGAAAAATTACCGATAATGACTAACGGTAGTCCCGGAAAAATTACCGATGTTGACTACCGGTAGTACCGGAAATATTACCGGTAGTACCGGAAATATTACCGGTAGTACCGGAAGAATTACCGGTAGTGACTACCGGTAGTCCCGGAAAAATTACAGGTAGTAGCTACCGGTAGCCCCGGAAAAATTACCGGTAGTTGCTACCGGTAATCTTGGAAAAATTACCGGTAGTGACTTCCGGTAGTGAATATTCCGACAGCGGGAGAGGTAAAGACTACCGGTAGTCACTACCGGCAACTTTTCCACCTGGGACTCTAAAAATTTTGAAAAAAAATTAATTCGATTCTAATTCTAATAGAACCTCCAGGGCGGGGCACTTTCCGAGGAATCTTTCCAAGTGGGAATTTTTAAAATTTCACCAAAATATTTCTGCCGATTGTTTGTATGGCTATTTATAATTTCGGACAAATGAAAATTCGGTGTTTTAAAAATTCTACCAATTAAAAAATTTTTTTTGACCTCTATATTGGATCCGCCATTTTGAATTTTGAAAATCTGACATCAATTTCATAATCAGCGACCCCGAAAATTCTGAGATACTAAGTTTTATAAAATATTTATGATTTTTAAAAGATATCTTGTCACTTTTTATTTAGAGGTTGTTTTCACCCCTAAAAACCACAAACGACTTGATCTAGTAAAACGGCAAGACACGGGTATTTTTTTTTTTTTTGGTCCTAATTTCCGAAAATGTTTGATTTTTTTGTGGGTCCAAGAAAAGTTGAATTTTGTTGAACATCTCAACGAAAATATTTCCTATAATAATTATATATATATGAATACCAGAATGTCTCTCGTGAGTCAATGTCGATTAATATAATATATAAAGGAATTCGCCAAGGTTTTTCAGTTCCTTTCATTGGCATCACACTATATATATATATATATATATTTCATTTTTTTTTATTATACACAGTACATACAAAAAAATAAATAATTCTTTTCACACGCAACCATTTGACACTTCACATTTAAATTGAATCCTACTATTGTTAGAACAACAGAAAATGGTATAAAAAATGATTTCTTTATATACTTTTAATTTTTCCAATAAATATACCAATAATAAAAAATTGTAATAATGAAGCTTTTATTCTTGGAAATACAATAAAGTTAAGCGTGATGGAAATGTGGGTCAGTTTTTAGAAATATTGACATATCTGTCAATATAGTTGAGCTGCATATTGACGATAAGATTTCCATATGCATTTCTCTTATAGTTTGATTGCCTCATTGAAGCTATTTTACGAGCTTACTAATCTCCCCCCAGTGTGTTGCAGTTTTTGGAATTTTAGCCTTGAAAATCATTTAAATAAATTGGGTTTTCGAAGAGACTAAGTGCAGACATTGCTTCATTTAGGTCAGCTTGAAAATTGTAATTGGTTCTTTGCGCGACAAAATCTGGAACGCGCACTCTGATGCCACGAGGACGAGCTATCTTTGTTATTACATTCGTAAAATAAATATCTCACGTTTTTCTCTTTTTTACTTTCTTTTTATGTTATATATCTCAATGCAAACACGACATGACTTTATAGAATCTTTACATGCCTTCACAATATGACACTGATTTTATGGACCTTCCTTCATCAACGAAGGACTGTCTTCTATTTCTTCTTTTTCTTCTTCTTTTTTTATTTACAATTTTCTCCAATGACACCAATGATCCTTTTGAATTTGTAAGAAAAATTTCATACTTAATATAAATAAATAATAGTAAGAAAAAAAAATTTTATTAGATTAGAAACGTATTTTTTATTCTCGCGGAAGTAATTTTTGTGCAACAAGAGACAGCTATTAGTTAATTTTCTAGTATAATTAAGTAACAATAATTAAATATTTTTCCTGAAGCTATAAATAAAGAAATGTTTTCTTTGTTTTACAGAACCAAAAAGGAAAAGGTTGAAGAAAGAGGAAATAATGTTGGAACAAAGTGTTTATTTTTCCTTGAACTTCAATGTTATAATCAGTAACGATATTTGATTGGATTCAAATCATTATTATTGAGGAGGTAAAAAAAAAGCCTCCGATTTTCACGTGCTCGACGTTACACCGACGAGTGATTGGTGAGTGACATTTAAAATTATTATTGCTATCATTTTATATATAAATACGTCTGAGAAAAGGAAGTGATCAACTATGTAGATTAAATTTGATCAAATTATATATATATATATGAAACACAATGGTGCGTAAAAAGAAGCGGAAACAGAATTTTGATAAGAAAAGACAGAGTGTGCTTGACTTTTTTTTTTTTATAAAATCAATAAATAAATTTTCCTTTAACAAAATTTTTACATTATCAAATTTTTGTCTAAATATGCCGGATGTTTATTTTAAAAAGAATTCGATGATTTCAAAATAAAAATTTTGTTAAAGATATAATTTGGCTAAATAAAAATTCAAATTTGGTTTTCCATCTTTTATTAAAAATAAAAAATAATACTAATGGATAACTTGGTGTTAACTTGCACAATACTTTAGAAATTGTTTTTCGTTTTTTATTATTTGGCTGCGCGCGACGTTATCCATGTGATAGTCAGTGATGCCAACGTAATTCAGAAAGTTTAGGTTATGTTTATCATATTTATTTCACAATTTATATTGGTATGATTGAGTGGGAAATAAGAAACGTCGCGCGCAGCCATAACAGCTAATTAAAATAATTAAAAAGGAAAAATAATTTTTTTTTTAGATATGAAAACTGGAAAAATAAGGAATATTTTGAACTTTAAAACATTTAATCTTATATTGTTCATTAAAAGTGAATGTATCTTTTATTTAATTTATTTTTTTTTTAAATTGTTTTTACTCAAAAAAAAAAGTTATAAAAAACTTGTGGAATGGTACATTTCTAATTAATAATCTATAAATATAATTAAAAAATAATAATTAATCACAAATTATTTTTTTTTGTATTGTGATTAATTGTCTCTTTTTTTTAAATTTTAAATTTCGAGTTTCGAAAATAATTTAACAATGTATAATTTATATGCATTATTGATCCGACGAATTTATACAAAGGCTATACGCACGTAACGGAATATCTTCACAGGTCATATGAATGGAAAAAAAAGATGTAATCATAATGTCGCGCAGAGAGTATGTGCTTTGGAAAGTTCCTGTGTCTCATTTTTTTTTTATCGATTAATATAGGAAAGCTTGCACAAATATAAGTGGAATAAAAATTCCACCTGACGATTTTATTAGCTCAGTCTTAGGCAATTCTCTATTTAATCTATCGTTACTAAACATGAGCCAAGATTATTCATTTCCTATATTAACTTTTGAACATATATAAATAATTATTTGAATTATACTATATATTATTTACTAATGAAATATTGTTACAATTTGATTTTGGACATGAGAATTTGGCAATGCTCCCAATTGACTATACAGAGGAGAGCTGGTTATAATTTTATTAAATCATTACTGTCATTGTCTGTAGTTCGTTGTCCGTATACCGGTAATTTGAGTAACGTCACGTCTGGCCAGCCGGATGTATCCGGTATAATCACAACACACGTTTAAAGTTAAATTTTTTTTTTTTTTTTTTTTAAGAGTACCGAATCTGGTATAATGAACTTTAAAATTTAAATTTTGTTTTTAACTTGTGGATGATAAGCAGAAAAAAATGATTTAATTCAAATAATTTTTGTAACTTTGTTATTTTTCATTAAATATTTACAAATTATTATTCACACCTCTGCCGTGCAAAACTGAAATACCGTAACTTGTTTTTTTACTTAGGTTATGTTGCCCATATTATGTTTCTTTAAAAAAAAAATATATATATAAAGATTAAAATTATGGAAAATTTGAATTTGATAGAAATAATTATTATTATCTTCCGCGGATCAAATTTTCTATATAATTTTAATCTTTATATTTTTTTAAAAGAATATAAGAAACATAATGGGCAACATAACCTATAAATAAAAAAAACAAATTACGGTATTTCAGTTTTGCACGGCAGAAGTGTATATTGAATAATTAATTAATAAAAATAAATATATTAAAAAAATAGATTTTTATTAAAATTGAAATTATTTTTCAATTAATTATTTCTACTGCAAAATGAACATATTATTTCTTTTTCAAAAATTTCGAATTTTGTTTATTAAACCTGAAACAACAAATTTAAATAATAATTTAAATAATAATATTTATGCATACAATGATAATAATAATTATTAATTGTTTCCTGAAATATTGTTTTTAATATTGATTTTTAAAATAAAATTAAATCATTGCACTGAAAAAAAAATTTATTTGATTCAAATAATGGATTACTTGACTATTATCAAAAAATTATTATTTGAATCAATTAAATGGTATTTATTTCAAATACAGAAATTATATTAGTTCAAATAAAATTTATTTAATTCAAATAAAAATTATTTGATTGAAGTAAATATTTAAATTTGATAATAGTATGATGACTATATAAAAATGCGAGTCATTGTTTTTTCTAATTTTTCCGTAAATTTAGATGGAATTTTTGTGACGATATATCATCGTATATGTGTTCTTAGTAAGAACATAAGAGAGAGAGAGAAAAAAAAGTAGGTTGGGTATATAATTGAAAGCCATGCACGATAATCTGCTTTGGGATCTGCGACACCTGCGCGATTTAATTTGTACGCGGTATAACAATAGATAATAATCTGCAATATCAACCGCATTTATATTGGCAATCAATAATAATATTTATTTACAAGTTTAATATGCAATGGCGTCAGAAATAGAATGCAATATAAATTAAAATACAACTCATTTTCATGATATCTTCTACTTATTTGTTCCCCTGAATTGACGTTTCTTTTTCAGTATTGATTTGCATGTTTAAATTATTTATATGCGAAAAATTGTTTCTGATCTTAAATTAATTTTGCCAACGAAATATATATGCTACCAAAGTTATTATTTATATATTGTCAGTAATCTAATTTAGTTAATTAATTATCCCAGATAGTACGTAAGCTTGCATCAACCTTGCGGCAAGTTTCAAATGTCCCACCTGACCCAAGCTTGTATGGTAAGCTTACCGAAAGATTGCAATGTAAGGTTACTTCAAGATTGCATAATAAGATTATTGCAAGATTGCTCAGTAAGTTTGCACGGTAAGCTTGCAGCAAGATTGGTGCAAGGTTGCCAAATAACCTTGCTTTGAATCTAAAAAATTTCTTTTTTTAATGTTTCGTTTATATAATTTTATTATATAAATTTAGACGAAACATTTTTAAAAAAATTTTTTATGTTTAAAGCAAGGTTATTTGGCAACCTTGCACCAACCTTGCTACAAGCTTACCGTGCAAGCTTTCTTAGCAATCTTGCAGTAATCTTACCCTGCAATCTTTCGGTAAGCTTATACCATACGAGCTTCGGTCAGGTGGGACATTTGAAGCTTGCAGTAAGCTTGTGGCTAGTTTACCGTGCAAGGTTGGCAATATTTTTGGCAAGCTTGCCGCAAAGTTGCTGCAAGCTTACGTGCTATCTGGGATATGACAATAAATTATAAATAATTTAAATTGAAAAAAATTACCAAAATTTATTATAAAAAATTAAATTTTCTTGATTTTTAATGATAATTTGTTCTTTTTTTGTTAATATTAAAAATAAATGTCAATACTTGTAAAAATTATTTTCGGAAAATAATTTCCTCTTTGGCGTATAGTAAAAAAAAAAAACCTATTTTAAGTTTTATTTCTCGAAATTACATTTTTTTTTGTTGCTTTTATTTAATTATAAATGTTTATTATTATACATAAAATGTGCAATGTAATTTCTATTGAAACATTGTTTCTTAGAAAATATGGATGTGAAAATAAATAATTTATATATATTAATTAATTTAGGTCACTGAATAATTTCTGTGTCAATTATATTTGGTCTTTTTTCTCCTTCATATTATAAAGATCACAGATATCCCCGATATTTATAAGGCGTAATAATTAATTTTTAACACACGACTGATGTCTTATTAAAGGTGCTTAATGTCAAGAATCCTTTCATTAATCACACAAAATGAATATAACTTATTTCTAATAGCTTGATTCTTTACATAAAAAGGAAAAAAAAAAGTACAACATTTATTTTAGTTCATTTGCATTTCTCAAGCAAGTCACTTCCCTGAAATTGAAAATAAATTTAATTTTTATTGTTTTGTAGAATAGTAAATTTAAATATTTAGAAAAAAAAGAATATAAATATGGGAAAATTCGCAGAAAATTTGGTACAAATAAAAGCTAATGGATTACCTATATATGTATATATTTTAATATGATGTATGCGTTTATTTTGTATAAATATTTAATTTATGATTCCGTGATTTTAGAAAAAAAAAGTTACCTGACAGGTGTCTTGAATTAAAAACAACTCTTGTCTTTATTCAATTTAGTAACAATTAAAAAAAAAAAATTTTTTTTAAAAACCATACTTAAAATTAAAATAATTGAAAATTAATTAGAAATTAAATAAAATCATTTGGAAATTTATAAAGGTAAAGTAAAATGAAGCAACAGTAAAAATAAAATTGTAAAAACACACCTCCACTTAAAATGTTAATAGAAATGAATTGTAAATATTTTCATCAGTGCTTATATCAGTCTTGATGTAGATTTTATTTTTAAAAATGACCTCCACTCGAGTTTTCTCTTTTTGAAAGGCTTAAAAATTGACATTAAAAAAAAGCTGTATTTTCCACTTTTATCCAGATTTTTAAAAACAAAACTTTTTTTTTTATATAAACCAAATATTGATCTAAAACTGCATCTGATGGCACTTAAATATTACAATAATTCATAAAAATATGGAATAAACGGTTTTGGTAATGAAAATTATTATTTATCGTATAAAACTTTATATAAGACTCTTTTCATTATTAAAAAATTTTGTCCTTATTCGTTTGCCTTATGATATAGTAATATTTTATTTTTTCATTATTAAATTATGTTTCTTTTGAATTAATAAATTTAATTATTTAATCATTTTGGAAGTGTATTTCGAATTTTTAATAAATTCATAATGTTTTGAAATTCTAGTTATAGAATATAAATCAAAGGAATGTGAATTGTCCGATGTAGAAAAAAATTTTCAAGTGATTTTAAAATGAGTTAATTGAAAAAATTTCTCAAGTTAATTGTCAAGGAAACATTCCTTTTCAGTTTAAAACGTGATCTTTTCATCACATGCCCTTATTATTAATATTGTTAAATGATTTTCTGCTACGTATTTTACTGACAAAAAAAAAATTTATATTTGATTCATATATGATATCATTTACTTGTCTATTATGTTTATCAAATATTTATTTGAACCAAATAATTTCTATTTTCCAAAGCAAATAAACTCTATTTGAATTAGGTAATAATTTTTTCATTTATAAAATAAATACCATTTAATATAGATCACAATAATAATAATAATTATTATTTTAAACAAATAAATATTTATTTAATAATAAAGTTGCAAGTAATCGATTATTTGAATCAAATAAATTTTTTTTCAGTGTATACCTATCAGCTTTTCAAAATAAATATAATATAACCCAGAGACAAAAAAAATATATTTGTCTTAGAGCTAAATAAATATTTATTTATTTTTTAACTTTATATTTGAAACTAATAAATAGAGACGCTATAATATATTTTTATTTAATTCAAATAAATTATATGATTATTTAATAAAAAAATTATTTGTCTTTAATTTGATAAAATATTGTTTTAATTTGGAAAAGTTATGATAATAATTAAAAAAATGGAAAAAATTTATGATGATACTTGGTGAATATAAGGAATTTCGTGTTTTAGTTCTCGTTAATCTGCGTAAATTCATTCATATGAATATATTGAAACACATATTTATGGATAATTTTACATTTATGGACCACGGATGCTGTGGGCTCTCATTTCACACACAGGAAAATGTATACATATATAAACCACATCCGGAAATAAAATAATATACTTATTAAATGCATATCACTTTTTTTTTCATAATCAAAAAAGAGATAATTTTGTATTTTTAGAAGAAATTAAAAAAATATATATATATATTTGTCTCCGAACTAAAAAAATATTTTATTTCGATCTTAAAAATTTTTTTTTCTCATAAAAATTATAAATTAAATCAAATTTTTGTTTTTTAAAATAAAAATTTGAGTTGTGCTCCAATTAAATATTTTATTAAATATTTTTTTATATTTGAGGCTTAAATACAAAATTTCTTTGCGGATGTAACAAATTATTAAAAAATTATTTTGCTATCACTCTGTTTATCATAATTTTTTTTTTTTTTTTCTTCATATTTTACTGTAAAATTTTTTATTGTAATTTATTTATTATTTGATATTTTTTCTTTATTCTTTTTTTTATAATCATAAAATATATATTTACTATAAGACCATGAGATTTATCAAAATAGATATATATATATATATATTGTTTTCTTGACAATGGCAATAAATTTTTTTTTTCTTCCTCTTAATAAACTAGGAAGTCTTGAAAAAATAATCAGTCTATGAATGGTATAAGAATGACCTTGATTAGAGAGACTTTGCAAATTGTCTCTACATTAACTGGCGTAGGCTTACAAAATATATAGTCTCTTTAATGGCTTTGCTCTACCCGTGATCTTTATTATCAACAAACCGAGTCACTATCTCTCGTGCGACTGTCAGAGAACATTAGATAATAATTATTACGAAAGAAAAGACAATATATACTCTGAATTTTGCAATTTATGCGACTGAAGCTGTATGTGTAAGAGAAAGAAAGAGAGATGATGTTGGCCTACACATCCGGTGCCCACTATATATATATATATAATATACCTGCTTATCGTTTTTAGAACTCCCGTTTCCACATGATCTATTCCTTCTCAATATACATATATATATTTATTCGATAGCGTCATGCTGTCTCATATAATATCTTCGATCGGAGCATTCACTTATGACCTCCGTTAAGATCAGTTGTGATGCTTTCCTTTTCATTTCGTTTTCTGACTGTATTTAAAATATATATATATATATATATAAATATATATAAAAAATTTCAATATTTTCCTGTTAATTATTTTCCATTTTCTTTTTTATAATTTTGTAGGAATATTATTTGCTATTTACTTTTTTTCTGAATATTTAAACGAACGAAAAAATTTGTTTACTATTTTCTTAACTTCAAATTTTATTATAAAATAATTGCTGTCTGTATCCAAAAATAAATAATTAATAATTTCATAAATATAATGTACTTTTTTATTTTTCATTGCTATAGTAATTTTTAAATAATTTATAGACTGAAAAAATGATTTCCTTCATTTGAACGTTCAGAACTTCAGGCATATATATTTTTTGTTCATTTTAATTATTTGTACATTTTTATTTTTTTTTTTTCATTTTTATTATTTGTTTATTTTTATTTATTTTTTGTTCGTTTTAATTATTTTTTTTTCTATTTTTAACTATTTTTTTGTATTTTTTAATTATTTATTTATTTTTTGTTAGTTTTTATTATTTTGTTGTTATAATGCAGTAAAAACAGAGTCTTATATAAATTGTTTATTATAGCTGCATGACAAAATTGTTTTTTCGATTTAAAAAATTATTATAAAATCTTGATAGGTATAACTTTTTTTTCTATTAAAATAAATAAGTTTGTATAATACCAAATTTAATTTTTTTTCAAATTCAGTTCAAATTTGTGGATAAAAAAAAGTTTTATAAAGTGTAAGACTATTTTTTTGTAGTTTGAATTTTAATAAAGTACTAGAACTAATTTTTATGCGCTACGCGCGTCTATTTATTCATCTTGGACTATAATAATATGAAGGAAATAGTCCATACCATCTATTACAACTTATCTATACACCCTCCCTAAACGGTAGAAATATTTACTTTAATTGAAAATTTGCAATGCCGAAAATTCTCAAATAACAACTTTCGAGAAATTTCAAACTAATTAAATTTTTTTCGTCGTGGTATTAGATCCGCCATTTTGAATTATTAAAATCTAACATTATATTCATAATTAGCGTTCTCGAAAACTCTTGAGTAATGTAATGAGATTCAAAATGTTCTGATGAATTTTTTAAATTTCACCCGCCATTTTGAATTTGCAAAAACAGACATGATATTCGTAATCAGTGACCCTGAAAACCCCTTTGGAAACTGTTTTAAATAAAATCCGATGAATTTTTAATTTTTGGGCTGCCATATTAAATCCGCCATTTTGGATTTTTAAAAACGGATTCGTAATCAGCATTCCAAAAACTTTAAAAATGATATATGATGAGGAATTATTATTACGATAGTTAATATGCACCTTAAAGGGTTAAATAAATTTTTCAATTCTAACATAAAAATTTTATTTTATTTTTTATTTCTTTACTTAGTTAATCATATGTTAATATAAAACTTAAAATGCAAATTTTTAGATCAACGTTCAATAAAATTCTAGAAAACAATATAGACCCTTTTTAATAACGGTCGACACCCAAAAACTCAAGTATTGCTGAACAATCACAAGAGGGGAAGCCGATGTCTCTCTCTCTCTCTCATTACTCAGATAGCGATAAATAGGATTGCCTACCTCACTCTATTTCAAGAAAAACAACATTAGATTCTCTCTGTGATCTAACGCAAAAATTTAACGCTTTAACGCAATCATCTTCTCTCTTCTTTCCATGAAAATAACATAAGAATGTCTTGCTCTTGCCTAATTTGCATATCTACTCATTTCATAGTAAGAAATTAGCAATTAAATTCGTTCTTTTATGTTCAATATAATATTCAAATTCTATTTATAAAAAAAAAAAAAAAAATTGGGAGAAATATTCTATCTTTGAAAATTAAATTAATTTTATTTTTTTTTTACTTTCTTTATTGACACTTTTAAAATTTATTGTTTATATTATTATTTTTTTTATAAACTTTTGTTTCGTAGGACTATAGTTACCTTATATAGCTACAATTACTATTTATAATTATATTATTTTTTGGCTCTTAGAAACAAATTTTTTTTTCTTTTGTGCATTTTCTTTCTTTATTATTAATATAAAGATCCAATTCTTTATATTTGCTTCCTCGTATTATATATATATATATATTGTAATATATCAGATTCGCTTTATGGTTTTGCGAAATAATCTTACATCAGAGAAGCTTGCATGTTCATCCTTGTTGTTTTATAATTGTTATTTGTCATGTTACTTTGACCTTCTCAATATACTATAAACTATTTGTTCACTTGATTATTATTTATACATAATTTACAAAAGTATAAGAATTTTGCTTTTTCTGAAACAAGCCACCTACATTTTTACGGATTTCGTAAAACTTGCGTAGTCGTGACCTTCTCGCATCTTTATTTTAGTTATAAAATATTTTTCCAAAAAAAAAAATTATTAATTATAACTATAATTTAATTGAATTTTTATTTGTCCGAAATTCTAAATGGCCAAACAAACAATCGACAGAAAGATTTCGGCGCAAGTTTTAAAATCAACCAATCAAAAATTAACCATAAAATTGTGATTGATTACGTTTAAAAATTGTACCGAAATTTTTCTATCGATTGTTTGTTCGGTCATTTTCAATTTCGGACAAATGAAAATTCTATCAATTAGAAATTTTGTTAAATAATTTTTCGGGTTAAGTATAAATTCTGTAGTATAAAAAATCAATTGTACACGGAAAAAAATAGTTCGTGAAACTTTCGTAAACTAGTTGTTCACTTTTGCACGGGCCCAAAGTTTGAAAATCTTTCATTAACTTTTTCCAAGATTTCACAAACGTTCATCACTCTCTTCATGACAATCAATGTCTGCGCACGCGCACAAAAAAAAGTTTGTGGAATCTTGAAAAAAGTTAATGAAAGATTTCCAAACTTTGGGCCCGTCCAAAAGTGAAAAACTAGTTTATGAAAGTTTCGCGAACTATTTTTTTCCGTGTATGGAAATTCTATTAAATAATAATTCGAACAAATGAAAATTCATCTAAAAAAAAATTCTATGAAATGAAATTCTACCTAATAAAAATTCATTTAAATTGCTATTAATTTGATAATAATTTAAATTTTATTGAAATTTTAAATTAAACTAAATTTAATGATTCTGATTTTGTAAAAGAATAAAAAATTATTCTCCCGCGGCTTTTATAGAAAGAAATGAGTCATTGCAAAGAGTTTCTTCTAAGCAAAAAAGAAAAAAAAAAGATACCGTTTTATAAACTCGGATTTGAAAATGATTAGAATAGAAGTAAATTGTACTGGGAACGCAAAATGAATGTTGATGTCCGATGGATGGTATATATATATATGTAAAGTTGATGTGGGTGTCTCTCTGTTCTCAATATTCAAATGAGTCCGCGACGGTGTGGCTGGTATTGAAATTGGTATTGAATATTGGTCGCGCCCACGGAAATCGCATTTTAGTTATGGTAGTAGTGACAGGATAACCTGCCATTGATGAGTATATATGGCTAGAGATGAAGGTGGTACCGAATAATCACAATATAGCGAGCAAGGTTACAAAAATAAATCATCTAAATATAGTAAAGGGTCACACGCAAGTCGTTGCACGATTGCAATCATTAGGGTTATAATAACAAAATATATTCCTTTTTTATATTGCCTCATTCTTGTCTCTCGATTCTTTTTATATTGAAATAAATCAATTTTATATAAGTCTTTACAATAATAATTTCTATTTATAGAAATTGAAATTATTATTGTAAAGATATATATATATATAGTGGATGAAATTAATTATTTTGTAGATAATGATTTTATATATTTAAGTTACTTTTTTTGTATTAATTAAAGTTTAACCCTTTGAGGGGCACATTATTCAAGCAGAAGATTTGGCTTGAAACTCGTTACTCGGGGGGTTTTTGGGGTCGCTGATTACAAATCCGATGTCAGTTTTTCAAAATTCAAAATGGCGGGTGAAATTTAAAAAATTGTCAAGATTTGGCTTGAAACTTGTTACTCGGGGGTTTATGGGATATACTGTGTAATCAATAATATTTAAATTTAGAAAATTTCATTTTTTGAATAATTAAATGTTTTCAATATTAAAAACTTTTGAAATTCAATTTTTTGTCTATTATTTCTAATAAAATTCTTTATTAACAGAAATCATAATAAATTTTCAATTAAAAATCACTTAAAGTTTAAAATTCAAAAATATGAATATTGTAAATCTTTAAAAATTGAATTACTTTTAAAAAATGTTATCTAAAATTATTTGATAAATTATTATCAATTCCGTAAAATTTCATTATTGTGTGAAATTTAATTATTTCTAAAAATTTCAACTATAACTCTTCCAAAGTTTAAATTATTTTTAATAATTTTAATATTTCTTTAAAACCTTCAATTATTTAAAAAAGTTTCAAATAGAAATTCTAAAATTGAATTGTTTTCGGATTTTTTTTTTTTTTTTTTTTTAGAAATTTGTCCTACTTAATTAAAATTGAGGAATTAATAATATGGATTTATTATCTAATAACATTAGTTATTTAAAGTAAAATGCTTTTTACTAATTGTAAGTAAAATACTTTTTTTGTGCCTTAAAGTCGATTCGAGGCCTGTTATTATTTAATTGATTCATTATTTTCAATTTTTTTTTAAAAAAAAGCTTAAAATTAATAGTTCTGTAATTTGTGAAATGTTAATTTGTTATTTATGTTTTAATATTATTATTATTAATATATTCTTAAATATGAAACAATTGATTTGCGAATGTTGATTTTTATTTAAAATAATAACTGATGAATATTGGAAATAATTTACGATTCAAGTTTATGTTGAAACTAAATAATCATCATTGACTGTAATTTGTTTAGGCCTGATGTATTAATGCTTTTCAAAATGATTAATGTAATTTTTGTCATAAATCATCTAATAACGCAGTAGGTGTCTACCGTCTACATTAATTAATTAAGATCAAACTCTATGGGGAATATATCATTTAATTTAGACACTTGATTCTATAAAATAGTTGAGATTAATTGTGAGAATAATTAACTGATGTAAAGGTCAAATTTTGTAAAAATTTTTACTAAAAAATTGCAAAAAATTAATTATTTTTTTTTTTTTAAATATGAAAATATAAAAAAAATCTAAGTCTTAATTTAATTGTTAATAATATTTTTAATAATAATTATTATATGTTATATTCTCAACTTTGCTGATTATAAAAAGAAAAAAATATAGGCGATATAAAAGTGAATGATGCAAGAAGAATTTTTTTGTGAAACAATAACTGAGAATTTCATTATTTACAAAACTCGTTATGAATTAAATGATAATGAATATTCATTTGTGCGCATTGGAGAAAGTCTCTTCTTTTGTCGAAAGTCGTTGATATATAATTGAAGAGACTGAATATAATGACACTGACCTAAAATTACTTTATATATATATATATATATATGTTGTCATCTAAAATTATTTTGATTCCTGTCATTTATCTATATCAAACAAGAATAACCCAGAATCAAATTTGTAGACCTTGATCCAACTAATTGAAGGTTTCCATTTTTTTATAATAATAATAATAATAATATATTTATAAATTGTCATTAATTTAGAGCAAGATTTCAAAGGGACGAATGAATTTCCCATAAAAATCATTTGTTTAAAAAAAAAATGTTATTAGATATATTTATTTTTTTTTTTACGAATATTCATTTTTCGAATTAACATTCGAAAGAATTTTTTTTTAAACAAATTTTTACTTAACAAAATTTTTAGGTACCGAATTTTTATTTGTGCTAATAAAAATTTTGACAAATTAAGATTCAGTAAATTGAAAATTTTGGCATTTAAAAATTCGAATTTCTTAAAATTCTGTTGAATAAGAATTTTGCTTAATTAATATTTGGTTAAATTAGATTTTTTAAATTAAAAAGTTGAGTAAAAAAAACTTTTGTAAATCCGTTAAATGCTAATTCGAAAAATAAAAATTCATCTAAAAGATAATTATATCTAATAAAATTTTTTAAAATGAAATTTCTAACCATTAATTTTTATAGGAAATTCATGCTTCAAAATTTTTTGTTTTTTTTTTTCATTTTTTTGAAATTTATACATTTCTGGGGAATTTTTATTGAAAAAAAAAAATACTTTTATAAACTCGAGTGAAAATAATAATTTTTATTTCAGACTTGTTGAATTATTTATGAATGGATGGAGGTTCGACGGAGAAGTTGGGTGGAATCGGACAGAATCTGGAAGATTCGGTAGGATGGAGGACCAACTCCAGAATTGCAATCTGGAGCTTTGTCCTCTTCGGTTCCCTCATCTTAAATGCCACTCTCCTCCTGGCCTTTGTCAAACGTCCCGGACTTCGCACAATTTCCAACAGGTAATTTTTATTTAAAAAAAAAAAAATTTAATTTTTATTTTTAATAATAATTTTAATTTGAAAATATTCCAGATCAAACGGTGTATAAGAAAAATAAATATATTTTTTATGTAATTTTTTTAAAATTATATACATAGTTATAATTACGACTTTTTGTTGTTTATTCCTTATATACACTTTAAATTTGAATTAGTAAACATTTTAATTAATTCGAATTAATGATTGACTTTTAGCTATGAATTTATTTTAAATAAAAATATTTTTGATGAAATTTGTAAAAGAAAATTTGCTTTTTTTATGTGGCAAAGTAGATTGAGTGAAAGTTAATATATTATATACAAGGAGGTGGCTCTGCCAAGATATATTTTCGCTTCCTTATTATATATAGCGAAAAGTCAATTTCCTGACAGCTTTCCATTTCATTTTCCACGTCCGGATTAAACGCTTTGAAAAATTCATTTTCTTTGCAAATTACGATAACATTGTTTTATGAACAAAAAGACATTTTTTTTTAAACTAAAAGATGTTATCTTTTTTTTTAAATTTTTAATCTTGAAATATAATTTTCAATCTTTAAATAAAATAAAATTTTTTGTAAATTTTACATATTTATTTATATAATATGTATTATAAAGTAACAACTTAGTTTTTTTTTTAAATTTGAAAAGAGCATTGAACTATATTTATTTGTCTGAAAAAATTATTTGTGCGAAATACATATAAATATTCCACTAATATATAGAAATAAGAATTTAGTTGAAACAGATGTTTTCCATCGTAACAGAAATTCGCAATTTGACGAGAGATTGAAAGTTTAAATAGAACATTTACTTTTGAAATATATGAAGAAATTTGAAATCAATGGCCTTTGCTGTCTCAAATAGAAGAAATGTAAAAAGATACAAAATGAGAATCTCGTTGAGATTGAGAGAGACGGAGAAAGAAAGCTTTTTCTCGACACCTCACGTCCGGTTCAAACTTCAAAATCAAAAGAATACAAATTATATTTACCTCGCGCGGTCCTTGTGACCTTGTCATTCACAAAAATGAACTCGAATTTCAATTTTTACGTGATTTTTTTTTGTTAAAAATACTGAAAAAGTTTACTGATATATACGATCAGAGAAATATTGTTTTGATTTTAAAAAGTTTTCTTTAATTTTAAAAAGCTTTGTTCGATTTAAAAAAGCTTTTTTGTTTTTTAATACACTTTTTTTAATTTAGATAAAATTTTCTCTAATTTTAAGATTCTTTCTTTGAATTAAAAAAGCGTTTTTAATTCAAGAAATACTTTATTTAATAAAAGAAATACCTACATTTTTTTTTATGAAAAAAATTATTTCTTTCGTTAAAGAAAATTTTCTTAACTAGAGAGAAAAGATTTCTTTGATTTAAAGAAACCCATTTCTTTGACTTGTTTTCTTTCATTCAACATAAAATTTTCTTTGAAACAAAAAAAGCTTTTTAGTTTCAAAGAAATTTGTCCATTAAATCAAAGAAATTTTAACATTGATATAGGGTCAAAAAAAAACATTTATTTGAATCAAATAAAAAATTTCTTTGAAACGAAGATAATTTTTTTTTTTTTATCAAAGATATAATTTATTTAAAGCAAATAAATTTTCTTTGTATCAAAGAAAAATTTGCCAAAGAAATCATTTTTTTTTGGGTGTATGTTAATTAATATTTTAAATTAAATAAATAAAAAAGACGAAAGAATTTCTTTTTTATTGAAACATTTTTTTTACATGCAGTTATATATTTCAAAGTGAATGCATATTCAAATAAATGTTTTACATACACATACACACACTTCCTTGTGAAATGTAGTTTAGTCTAAAAGTGTCTTATTGTAACTGTACAGTTTGTAGTTAACTGCAGTGAAACTTGCTAAATAATTTATTGTAGTTGACCCGAAAGTCCCTTTCCATACGAAACGATGTATTATGGTTTGTAATTTTATATACATGAAACAAAAAGCACTTTATATTCAAGAAATGAGCTAGATATTAAATAATTAAAATTTAGGGATGGGAAATCTAATTATAAATATGTTTTTTTTTTCTTAAAAATTAGAACAAAAGTCAAATTGAGAATGTAAACAGGTTCAGTTTATTTATAGGTATATTGTATAATATATGTTACCCATTTCGATAAGGAATTTTATTTGTTTTTAAGTGTTAGAATAATTTCTCCATTTAATTAGTTATGATAAATAGTTATTTATTTAATTTTTTATTTAATATTAAACGGGTTATGATGATAAATATCTGTTACATTAATTGAAATTCATTAATAATTATACAACCTAATTAACTACATTTTATTATTTAAAAAAATAAATAGATATAGTTAATTCAATTTGAAATCAATTCCAAATTTTCATTTGTAACCGAAAAGTTAAAAAAAAGAGTCTAAAACGCATTAGCTTTTGTAAACATTTGTTCTATATATTGTTAGTTTTGCTTCCTCGTGGAGGAAGCATTTTTATTTATTTATTTTAGGATATTTTTGTTTATATCGAGATTTTTACAATAAATAAATTAAATAAATAAATGCTTCACTTTTCACTGATTTTTTTTTTCTTGGACTCAAAGAGTCGATTAAATAATTTACTCGAAACTGTTCTCGAACGTCATGTAAATTAATTTTATTATATATGGAACATTCCTCAATCAAATTTGCAATAATTTGATAAGTTGTTAGAGGTGTGAACTTTAGCTTTTAATATCTTTAACAGCTGACAGTTATTTCCCAACGTATTTCACAAATCACTTTACGTCATCTTACTTAATTTTCCTTAATTTTTGCATATCTTCAAATTTTGTTTGTTCATAATATGAAAAAAAAAATATATGATAATAATATATATTTATTGTTTCTTAATATACGAAAATGGTTAAAAATATTCATTTCCAATAATTATTTAATTTTTTTATTTAATCTTTTACGTCCCAGAAATATTATCAAAGAGAAGTGAAAATTTTTTTTTTTTTCATAATTTTTTTTTATAAACAAAAAAAATCTTTTTCACTATATTTATAAATAAATTTTTCATTATATGAAAAAAAAATATATATTAGCATAGACAATATTATTGTGAAATTAAAGAAAAAATTTTTTTTTATGTCATTCTTGACGCAGTCTCTTTGTGCATTGACGTTATCCTTTGAAGAAAATATAGAAAGAAAAATTGGCAGAGTAGACTTATCTCGAACTATTTGTCTATTATTAGTGAATGATGAAATGTCACTTATTTTTACAACTTTCTTTATTATTTTAACTTTATATCTATTAAAATAATAATTATAATTTTCAAAAAAATATCGCTTTACGATCAAACTTATAAATTATTTTCAAATTAAAAAATTATATTATTGAGAATGAAATTAATTTAAAAAAATTGAATATATATTTAAAAAAAAAAATTCATCACCATTAATAAAATAGAATTTCGAATTTATATTATACTTGCAAATAAATATACATATATTGTAGGTATATACATATTTCATAACATATTTAGATTGGAAAAAAAGTCAACTTTTCGCGGAATCATTTGTCTCGGCGCGAGTAAAGGAAAATATTATGTTGCAAAATAATCTTCTCTTCATTGAAATTCAAAACATCGCACCCGTGTCATTTGATGATTCATCATTGTGTTAAATCGCACACACTCACACATGTATATATATAATACGCCTCGTTTAATTTTCATCTATGGTAAAAAGAAAGAGAACAAAATTTGCAATTTTTTTTTCTATTTAATAAGAGAAAATGATTATCATGTGGTTATGTTTTGAACGTGTGTCTAAAATTATTTGTAAATTTAAATTTCTTCGTTTCCGGTATATATATAATGTTAGTTAACCGCAATAACGCTTCACTCCTTTTGGTATATTTAAACTTTGAAAATCAAGTACCAAATGCTGCCAATAAAAATAAGCTTTCGTTTATTACGAAACATTTTTAAAGCTCACAATCATATAAAATCTCTTGCAAAAAATTAATCTTCTTCTTTATTACATTTCTCCAGAGATGAAAAAAAGCCGAATTATTGTTTTTATGATTCTCAGAGATTGCAATTTATATATAAATGCGTTGGAGGCGAAAAAAATTGTATTTAGTAGTGACATACAATATGTCAATTTATTGCCGTTGATTAATTAAAAAAAAATTTTTTCTGTAATTTAATTTTCATTATAATTATTAAAAAAAAATATAAAATATTTAAATAATTATATTTTGATTTCTCGAAAACTATATAAGTCATATTATTATGATTTTTTTTTTATTCAATTACTTTAGGTTTAATCTCGATGCCACACTTATTTTTTTTCAAATTTGGAAATAAAATTTTTTACAGCTTTCTATATTACCGACCGGTTAAAAAAATTTAACTACATGTTAGTACAGCGTACCACCTAACGTGCGCTAACAGCTGGCAGTATCCAGTTACTGTTAATTTTGCAATTATTTCTTCTCTCAATTTTCACCACTCCATTTTTTTTTGTTTTTTCATCAACAAATTAATGCAAAATTTTCAAATAATATTCTCTATATTGTAATAAATAATATTTTACTTATAATTTCGGAAATTTTACACTCAGAAAAAAATTTTCTTGTAACAACCAAATTTTTGTTGAATCAATCAAAAGTATTTATTTGATTCAATCAAATTCCTTCTTCATTCGAAAAATTTATTTATTATTATTATTATTTACTCTTATTATTTATATTAAATAATAACAAAACATAACCTCAATCATGGATGTACTCTGTTCAAGATTTGTTATAACAATTTTTGAACAGAGGATATCTATGATCGAGGTTATGTTTTGATATTATTCCGGTGTAAAATTTGGGGAAAATTATTTTAAAAAATTATTTAAATTATTAATATTATTATTTAAATTATTAAAAACTATTTCCAAAATTTCAGCAATCGGCAATACTGTGGCATTTTGTTTTGAAAAATTTTTAAATTTAATTGTTTGGAAATTATTGTCAGTTTATTCTAATTTTATGTTTATGTAGAAAATAAAGAGTAAATAAAAATCTTATAAAATGAATTTTTAATTAAAAAAGACGTCAAAATTCTCCGCCCGTGTAATAAATACAGAGCCCAGTTTTTTTTTCTAAAAGAATTCCTACGTAGAATTAATTAATGATAAATTAATGGATTTTCAATATATTGTTACGATGAAAAATTTTGATAAAAAAAAAATCCACGAATAGACAGAGTAATTTTCATATTATATATCGTAAATTATTATAATCTTGTTCAAATGCAATTGATCGTGAAAAAATTTACTACATCAGGAAGAAATATAATAGTGAGAGTTGATATCGATCTCTATATATGTATACAAGATGATCTTGATCACTTGACACGCGATCAGTTTCACGTGTTCAAAAGTAAATTCTCTCTTCTTTATAAAAGGCCACAGAATCAAACATGTTTTAATTGCACATTCAGCAGGTCTAATAAGTTAAAAGTTTTTTCTTCTTCATTCCATTTGTGCGTAGGGAAAATGGTGATTAAGCTTCTCAAAGCAATTAATTAATAAACGACATTAATTTCTTTGTTCTTCGTGTGTATTTCCCAGCTTATTCATTCTGCCACTTTACCTAACAGTCGCGAGCTATTAATTATCAGAAATATTAGTAACAAAGCAATGTGCAAAAAAACACCGTTGATTTATTGCCGACATTACTGATTATTAATAACGCGGTGATTCTTTTTTTTTTGTCTGGTTATTATTATTTCATATAACAGAATCCTTCGAGGAATATGACGTCTCATTTGTCAAATAATTTTTTTTCAATTAAAAAAAATTATTTCATTAAAATGTAATTAATTTTAATTATTATTTTTTAATATTTTTTTTTTTTTTTTTTTTTTTTTTTGAAAATATTGAAATTGATTTAAATAAAAAGAAAGTTTATTATATAAATTAAAATATATTTTTTATTAAAATTATTTTCTTATAATATTATTAGTGATTTCAAATATTGAATTATCGATTCGTTTAGATATAAAATTATATAGTAGAATAAAAAAAAATGAAACTAATTTGAGGCAGGGCTTCGCTTAGCAATGGCTTCTTTGCGAATGCGGAAACGAGATCTCGTTCTTGTGATGGCCTCTGAACTAATTGTTATTTTCATAATGTCGTCGAGTATGCACTTGAAAGGTCCAAACGACAAAAAAGAGAGCAAATAACATTTCTTGTATATATAGTAATTTTCTTTATTTCACAAAGAGCCGACAACATTTTATTAGCAAGAATTGAAAGAAGAAATGAAGAAATTCCAATATAATGATTTTATGAATCATAAGAATCATCAAAATTTATTCAATTTTTTTTTTTTTTCTGTGGCGATAATTTCCGAGAGAAAAATAATTGTGTTTTTTTTTGTGAAGATTAAAAGAATTCGAAATATTTGAAAATTGAAAGATTAGGTAAATTTTTTTTTTTAAATTAATAATTTAGAAATATATATTTCTTGAAGTAATAAATGTTTATTTACTTTTTTTCAGATTTGTAATGAACCTGACGGCATCGAATTTATTGACATGCGTCTTACTGTGGGTACTTGTCATTCTCAACGATACAACGTCATCATACACACAAAGCCTCTGCGTAATATCCGAAGGTGGAACAGCCCTATTGACAACATCATCAATTCTCACAGTTCTCTTCATTGCCATAGATCAATATTTCGCCGTTGTCGATCCACTTCGTTATCGGAGTCGTGTCGACAAAATAAAATGTGGACTCTTAATTGCAGCAGTTTGGATAATTGCCACGATATTTGCATCTCTCGCAGCATTCAATCCAAGTCCACGTAGCATTTGGCAGAGTTGTACTAAAATTTCAAATTTTCCCATTCAATCGTCATTCGATAATTCCACTGTTTATCTTAATTTAACAGACTATGATGATGATCGAACGGAATCTCCAGGAATTTCGACAACCGATGATGATGATGATAATAATTTTGAAATTGATTTTGATGTAACACTCGAGGAATTAGAAAAAACAACAGCTGAAATGAAAATTAATTACATGGAAAGCTCACGTGATTATGATAAAACACTTATTGATCAAATTGAATTCGAATCAAATTTCACTTATGGTCTTGTTTATTCAATAACATTTGGTATATTCATCTATCTTATACCATTTATCACTGTTTGTTGGATTTACATAAGGATTTATTCAGCGGCAAGAAAAAATTCCGAAAGAACAAGACGCACTGGCTCAAGACCAATTCTTTCATCGGGAAGTTTTTGCGAAGAATATTGTCCCATTAAACATGAGATTAATGAGGAAATACGTAAATTACCGAAAATTTCGAGTCTCTCGTCAATTGATGAGAATAGTGAACCTAGTCAAATAATGACCCGCAGCAAAAGTTCAGAACTCGTTAATTTATCATCGAATATACAAGATGAAAATCATCAACTTGCAGCAGTGATATTCACCGTTGGATCACAGGATGTTGATTCTCATCAGCTTGCTGAAGTCGATACCAAAGATAATAATACAACATCAAAAGTTCCTATTGCCAGTTTAAAGGCCAAATTCCTAGGACACAGGGAAGATAAATCATTGAATTCAATTGATGAACAATTATTGAAGAGTAAATTTCCCGAACTTACCGAACAGAGGAGAAAATCATCCCATGATCTCATGTACGAGGAGATGATACTCAAGAGAAAGTTGAGCTGCATAAGTGATTCTTGCGAGGAAAGCAGTGACGAGGAAATGATCTCTTTTATGAGCAACAAAGAACTCAAAGTCTTGAATTCCTTTCATCATCATCATCATCATGAAAATGAAATCGAGAAAATTGATTCACAAACAAATTCCAATAATATATTTTCAAACGATCAAATGTCAAATAAAATTATTTCAAATAATACCAATAATGAGATTTTAATTGAAAATTCGAGATATTTGAATGTGACATCAAATGGAATGAAATCTGCCGTTAAATGTAATTCAAAAATATCACTCGCCTCAGCAAATACTGAATCATCGTCAGCAAATTTATTATCAACTCCACAAAATACACCAATTGTCACAATTACACCGCCATATAAAGTTCCTCTTTATCGAATCTCAAGTATTCGTAGTACATCAAGTTACATTAATTCATTGAAATATAAAATTAGTAATGGTTCAATATTTAAATATCGAGAAGAGACACGAGCCGCTAGAATAAGTGCACTTGTGATAGTTATGGGATTAATTTGTTGGACACCATATGTTGTTGTTTTAATAATGGGTAATTTAACAGATGAAAATTATTTAGATCGACAAAATTTAAATGCATTTGTCCTTAGTTTTCTTGTACTATCAACATTTGTTAGTCCATTATTGTTTGGCTATCGTTCGAAACGTGTTAAACGTGAATTGAGAAAATTCTTTTGCTTCAAAAAGGAACTCTCGTATAAAAATAATCGAAGTTTAATGGCCAAAAAGGTACTTAAGAGGCGACACAGCGGAAATCTTAGTCAGTTTGAAATGGAGTCCAAGTATAATATATTGAATTGCGTTTATGGAAAGACCAAGTGGCCAAAGGATAAAGTTCAATTTGTTCAGGTACCGGAAACTGCTTTGTCAGTTGAGACGTGTAGAAGTAGCTTTTCCAGTGGAGCCAGCACTCAAATTTCGAGTACTTCGACTGATGAATGTTGATTCTGCTCTTAATTCTTCCTTCTCTCTCTCTCTCTTTCTCTTTCTTTTGATATTTGGAATTTTTTCAAAGAAATTTATTTTGTAAATTCGACGTCGATTTTTTTTGTTTTTTTATTTCAGTCAAATTTTATTTATCAAAATCTGAATTTAATCGAATTTTCTATGCCGATTCTTCAGTTTACTGAATTTTTATTTATCAAAATAAAAAAAATTGCAAAATAGAAATCTTAAAAACATCTTAAAGAAATTAAATTGAAAAAAAAATTGAATATTAAAAATTAGATAAATTGAAATTTTGTTTTTAAAAAATTCTACTAAATTTGAATTCTGTTGAATGGAAATTCTATTAAATAAAAATTTACTAAACTAGATAATTTGTTACAACAAATTTTAGTTAAATAAAAATTCTTTTTAAATGAAAATTTGGTTGAATAGAAATTCTACTTTATAAAATTCGATTTGATATAAAAATTCAACTTAATGAATATTCGAAACACGGAAAATATAAACTATAATGTTTATTAAGGGCATATTTTTACGTTCCAATTCGACTATAAATTAAATTTTTTTTTAAATTTTTAATTTAAAATAAAACGAAATCAATTAAATTAAGTTTTTATTCAATTTCAATGATTTGAATAAATTTTTGAATTAATTCACATTATATGAAAAAAAGAAAAAATCTTTTAATTTTAAAATAATTAAAATGTCATTAAAAATTATTAAAATTTATTCAATTGAAATTAAATTTTTGAATGAATTTACATTTGTTTGGGACTAATTCAAATTTAGAGAGGAGGGAGAGAGAAAGAGAGAGAAAAGAAAAATTACATTCTAGCAATTAAATTCGAGGCAAAAAGGAATTGAAATTTAATGATTTTCTAATGAACCCGAATGTTTTCTCGAATTTTCGAACTATAAAAGACTGCCAGAATCTCGTTATAATGAGTTTCTTCAAATTATATCGTTTTAAAATTGACTATTATCATAATTAATTTTTTTCAAGAAAATTTTTTTTTATTGTCAACTAAAATTAATGAAAGTTTGAAAATATTTTACTATTATGATTTATTGATAATTTATTTTGAAATAATTTTATTAAATTTTAATAAAAATTAATTGAATTAATAATTATCTTAATGGGATTGTCTAAAAAAAAAAAATTTAGTTTCAATATTTTTTTAAATTAAATTTTGAAGTTAAAATATCAATTTGAAACGATATAATATGGATTAACTCATGTTATTTTACTTTTCCATGACATTTTTGTACAGTACTGTTTAACTTTAGGAACTATTAGAATAAGTACCGAACTTTATTAACTATAAACTTAGAAATTGAAAATATTTATATATAATTGTGACAAGTAAGAAACTGATGTTTCTATAATATATATCTATTTTTTTTCCCCTTTGGCCATTATTCAAGAAATATTCCGAAAAAAAATCGATTTCAACATTATTTTCAATTTAATTTATAAAAAACTTATTAATTTAGTTATTTAAATTAAATTATATATATATATATATCATTTAGCGAATTACTTCGAATGTTAAAAATAAATAATATATATTTATTTAAAAATTGAACAAATGAAAATTAAAAAATTAAGAATAATTCATTGATTGTTTATTGAAAATGGCGCAATATTAGTTTTTTTCTTTTGATGAAAATTAAAAAATAAAAAAAATAAAAAAAATCCCATAAAAACTTAACTTGTAAATGTATATTATTAATGACAAAAATGACAACAAAGAGAACTATTCATATAAATTATTATAAAAAAATATTACATAAATAGAGAGTTGGTGCCTAGGAAGAGTGCATGAATACTTGATTTTTTTTTTGTTTTTTTTTTTGTGAAGAATAATAGTTATTAGGAGTGATATAATAATAATAAAATAATAATTATGGGAATTAAAGCCCCATAAAGCCGAGGGTATTATGAGAGTGAATGAGAGCTTTATCTGTTAAGCGCTACTTCCAAAAGACTTTATAACAAGCTAACTTCATTAGATATATATTATATATATATAAATTTAAAAAAAAAACATTTTTCTACCTTTGGCTGTTCCAGACATTTTCTTCGTATTATATTATTAGATTAATTTAAGGAATCATTATCACTGTAATTATTTCGTCAAAAGCTGTATATTTTGCATTTTCATCAACTTCTTCTCAAGAGCAATGTTTCCTGAAACGAGCATTTACCGTTATATGTATACGTATTTTATCATTAACCTCTTCAAGAAAAAAAAAAAAAAACTAAAACAAAAAAATTAGTGTATGGTAAAAAGAATGATAAAAAAAAAAAATATATATATGTAATTTTTGCGAGATAAAAATAGTAAACAATATAATATATTAAATGGAAATGTAATATTTTTATGAATAGATAATATATAGATATTATCAAAAATTATAATATTATTAAAATATTAAATTTTTTTAAAAAATAGAAATTTTCTTGAAGAGGTTCGAAATTCCTTTAAATACGAAGCCATTTATAAAAATACAATTGATTCGCACAATGCAGAGTATTTTTTTTTCTTTGTAAATAGATTTATATTTAACACAGCAAGCATAGCCACGATATTTTTTTTTTCTGATACTATTTTGTACATTACAAAGATTGACGTTTATTTATATTAAATAATATGTTAAAAAGAAATATATATATATATACCATCACTAAACGCAAATCGCAATTATTATATTGATCTCTTTCATATTTTTCAAGATTTTTCGAAATCAATATATACTCTTTTTTTGTGTAACATTTTTTAATGAACAAATTTTGTCCTGTGATCGGAAAAATTTCTCTATTGATGCGATATTGTTATTGTATACAAGAATGAGAATTTTTTTATTTTTTAATTTAGAAATACTATTTTAGCAATAGAGAGAGAAAAAAAATGTAGAAAATAGAAAAATTATTTATTTTCGAAAAAGAAACAATTACTGAATACTCATTTAGTAAATTTCAAATTTTACCGATCAACAGATAAAGTTGAAAATATATTTACATCTACTAAAAATAATTATTATTCACATTTAAAATAATTGGAAATTATATTTATAATTATTTTCTTTTCTTCTATTAAATAAATTTTAATTTTCATGTGGTAATTTTATATTAAGAATTTTTTAATAATAAAATAAAAATTGAATTCTTTTTTTAAAGAAATTAATTTTTGATGATTTAATTGAAAAAGAAAATTATTATTTACAAAGTAGAAGAAAAAATCTTTTTTTTTCATATATAATTTCTATTTTTAAATGTGAATATTATATTTTGTATAAAATAAAATTTATGAAAAGTTTCAATTTTGAGATTCGATATACTTGATTTCTGAAATTGATTAATTAAATATACGATAGAAATATTTTTTTCTTTCTTCTGTCTTCGTTATAGTTTCTGATTTGTGATAACTCTCGTAAGGGCAACATGTCAGCCTTGATCATTATTAATTTATGCGAATTTCATAATAAAATATTATTTCAAAACTTACAACTGTCTCTTTAATATTATAAACGACGTTTCGTTGAATCCTTATCGCGGATAATTGCATTTAAAAAAAAATTTGGAATCGAATTTCAAAAGTTGATTATGTACCAATCAAACGACATTTTTCTCATTTTATTTTTCTTGACATTATATATTTATTTATAGTTCTGTTACTTTTTATCATATATTCAATGAGTTGATTCAACGAGTGCAATTTTATTTTGCTCCTTTTTTCAAAATTGATACTTTTTTTTTTTGATAATAATTTTATGTGCGATTAAATTTTTGAATTTGAAAAAATTTAATTAACATACTATATATATATATATAATGATAGTTTATTTGTATAATACTTGAACTTGGCATTAAGCCTGGAAAATTAGAAGATAAATTTCACAACGCATGTATAGATACGAAGCACTAGAAATGCAAAAGTTTAAAGTTTTTGGCATGTAGCCAAATGCAAAAGTTTGTTTTTAACTTAAATTGGTTTCACTGACTGATAATAATTGTCGAATGGTTAAAGTGATGATCGCGCATTGATGTAAACAAACCACATGAAATTTGTGGCATGTTTTTCACGATAATTTCGGTATTATCTTTTTTTTTCCAATTTATGAATGAGAAAATATAAATCTAAACGAATCGATAAATTGTCGATGAACTTTTCAATGGATCATTTTTTTTTTTTTTATTAAATTTTTATTTATTTGTTTATTTATTTATTATAAAACATAATTATGTTTGAAAAATATTTGTTAACAATTTTTTTTTCTTATTCAAGATAAAATTATTTACTAGAATATTTGAAGTACTCTCAAATAAAAAATACATGAATTTCATTTATTTTAAGTCTTTATTTTGTCATAAAAATATTTATTTTTTAGAAATATATTATATACTGAAAAATAATTGGATAAAAATTTTATAAAAAATATAGTACATAGTCATAAAATATATATTTTACTAAAATTGTAAAATTGTAATATGATTTTTGAAAATTCCAATTTGAAACTTGTTATAAATTTTAAAGTTTTCTAAAAATTTTTTTTATACATACGTTTGACAATTTGTATACTTATTTTTTTTTTAAAATTATTTGTAATATTTTTTTTTTTAATCTATTTTTAATTTCTAGAAATTATAATTGTTTGAATAATAATACTTTTATAGATAACTAATGAAAAAACAGCTCTAAAGAGAATTAACAACCAAGGCAAAAAAAGGAAAATTAATGTCTTTTCGTTTTGACTTATTGGGAAAGATTCAATTTAATTTTCATCTTTAAAAAAAAAAAATTGTTGAGTGAAAATTCACTTTTTTAGAAAAGAGAAAAAATTTCTATATGAGAGAGAATAATTTAAAAATTTATAATAATATATTAATATCTTAAAAATTAATATTCAAGTAACGAAAATCGTTAATTAAATTTTAAATACAGACGCGCGCGTACTATTTTTCTGTATTGAGATTTTTTCGAAGTTGCAACTTTAAAAATAACTTTCTACACTGTAGGTTTTAATACACCAAGAGAGATTTTTTAAATCTTTTCCCTGGTATTTTGATCCAGCTTCTTGGGATGCTGCAAATCCTCTTGTACTTCTTTTTCTTCTTCCTCCTCTTCTTCTTGTATCTCTTTTTGCCATAGAACTTTATTAACAGATTCCTTTGTCTCTATTGACATCACAGAGATATTCTTTGGATTTTATATAAAAAATATGTTAATTTTTCTCATTTTTTTTTTTTCATTTATAATCTTGAATGATCTGGATCTTGTATTCTGGGAGGTAATCGAGGTAGTTCTAAAGTTGAATTTTTACCCTCATCATCTATGTAAGTTCTGTTATCGTGTCCTGATTCTGCTGAATCCACTGTTTTATCATTTTGCACGGGACCGTCCATGAAAAACATTGTGAATAGAAACATCAGTGAGCCTGAATAAAAAAAAAAAAAAAAAACAGTTAAAATATATATTAAAAAAAATGTATTATCTTTTTAGATAAATTTGTTTTTTTTTTCAATTAAAATATAAAAATCAAAAAAATTCTACAAAATGAAACTGTTCTTTTTTTTACTTAGTATAAATTCTTTGAAAATCTTTTGTTATGAGGTAAAAATGACATTTTTTTGCACTTACTTATACCATAAAAACCAGCGTAAAAAATATAAAGAGCTTCTCGAAATCCGAGAGCAATTCTCGTTGGTTCAACTAAAATTGGCAAATTTCCTCCTATGTTGTTCATGACAAAAAGAAAAATTCCAACAGTTGTGGATCTTACATTAAGGGGTACAATTTCCACAAGGATTGCAAAGAGAATTCCAAACCACATTTCCGCTAAAAAATTAAATAATAAATTTGTTTTTAATTTAAAAAAAATAGAAATATTTTTTTTAAAATATTAAAAAATATTTTATTGAAGGGAAAAAATAATTAAAAAAGTTTAATGGAAAATTTGATATTTAAAATATTCTTTAAAATAATTATTTAATATTTCAAAAAAAATTTTAAATTATTAACGATATTTAGTAAATTTTATAATTAATTACAATGACCTGTGGTGAAATATGTAGTAATAATAATTGATTATTAAGAAAGAAAAGTTTTATAATGACAAAAATATATATTTGAGAAAAAGTATAGAATCTATATAAATTCTTTTTATAAACTCACCAAAGAAATAAGAAATCCCAAGTGTAATCATAGCCCAAAGTGGATCAAAATAAACTGAACCAAAAGCAAAAGGTGTTGCCACTAATTGGCTTATTGCCAAAACTGCCACTCTTGATTTGATACCCATTTTCGCCACAAATTTATCACTGACAACACCACCTACTACAACACCTATACTTCCAATAACAATTGTCACAGCAAATAACCACCAACCAAGATCATAATCAGGAAAATAATCTCTATAGTATAAATCGCAATTATATGCAAAGCACATTCCACCTGCAAAAAATTTTTTTAAATATTTACAAATTATTTAAAGATTATATATTTTTTTTCATTTTATGACAATTTTTTATATTTAAAAACAAATTTTTAACTAAATTATCAAATGTATTTTCAATACTGTTTTTTTTAGAATAAAAATTGTTTTTTAAAAGTGAATGATATAATTTGAAAACAAAAGGAAAAAAAATTTGTTTACCACAATGCCTGATGCTAGCAGCAAGACATAAAATAACAACGCGTGGTTGGAAAATGACTTTCCAGATGGAAACTTTTTTCTTTGTATTTGTTGTTTCTTCTCCTATTGTCGTTCTCTCTGGTTCTTTTATAGTAAAACCGGTAAGAAAAGCTATAATCACTCCAATGATCCCAGCACCATAGTAACAGACTCTCCATCCCTATAATATAAACAAGGTGTTCAATTCATGAATCAATTTAACAAATATTGGTAAAATGTAAACTTTATATACATCCATTTTTTTATACTTTATATATATACAATATCCGCTGATTGGTACCAGTGGTATACTTATCGCTGATTCAAATTTAGAGAGTACATAATTTTTTATAACATTTTGCGTCAAAAACTCGACTAAATTGCTGTTATGGAAGGGAAAAGTGTGCGTAAAAGTATGATTTCCCCTCCTTTTAAGCACACTGTGCATAAAAGACAGCGATTTAGTCGAGTTTTTGACGCAAGTTGTTATAAAGAATTTTTTTTTCAACAATTAAAAAATTATATAATTTATAGATTTTATGTAAAATATAGACTTTATATAAGTTAATCAATTTGTTTTAATGCGAGAAATCAGTTTTTTGGACAAAAAAATTTCAATTTTTCTTAGACAGACGATTTTATTGCAAATTCTATCACAAAATACACCTAAAAGTGTAGAAAAAAATTGAGATCCAAATCCAAGTAGAGGAAGATACCTATTACCACCCATAAGGCATTTACAATCATAAAAAAGTTCCCAATAAAATTGAATTTTTCTTAGGCAGACAATTTTATTGCAAATTCTTGCACAAAATACACCTAAAAGTGTAGAAAAAAATTTAGAAATCAATATGTAAAAAATCAATTTTGACAAAAAAATTGTATTTACTGTGTCAAAAAATTTTTAGTTAAAAAACGTATTTTCGTATTTTTGAAAAAGTGACATAAAAAAAATTTATGTGGATATTTTTGGAATTCCAAGCTTTTATCTTGACAATTGGCAGCAAGATAAAAAAGTTATTGCTCAATGCATAAAAACTTGAAAATCAAAGTCAAACAGTTTCAGTATTTTTTCAAATGCAAGACAAATAACTGAAATTAAAAAAAAATAAAAAAAATTTAATTTGTTCAACTATTATATATCTACTATAAATTTTTTTCAAGTTTTTTCATCCCTTAATACTGTAATATATTTGAGGAAACTTTTTTCTTAAAACTTTCTTAGAAACTATGCTGTCCCCATTTACCCCGAATTTTATGAAATTTTCTAAATTTTGGGGTAAATGGGGACAGTCAGTTTTATGCGTTTAAAGCTTATCTAAATTTTTTTCTGCTGCATAAAATTAATCCTGGGAACGTAAATAACAACTTAAAAAAATATAAACCCGCAAATATTACCTTTTAAAGGAAGAAACTTACGTAATTTGTGAAAAATAGCGATTTTGTCCACATTTACCCCAACTGACCCTAATTTAATTTATTTTCTAGAAAATGAAAATTTTGAAGTTTTGGAAAAAAAAATTCTTACTAAATTCCAGGCATTAGCTTGTGGTACGTATCGACCAACTGGAAAAGCGATTCCGTATCCTCCATAAATGCCCCAATTAAAAATTGACATAACTAGGCCTCGCTGCTCCTCATTAAACCAATCTGAGATGAGGCCAGTGGCCATTGGATTACATGCTGCTTCACTATTACAAAAAAAATCAGAAAAGTGTTCAAAAAAAGTTTTTTTTAATTGTGTGTGATGTAACCATTAAAAAAAGCGCATGATTGTCCCATAAAAATCATTTGTTAGAATTTTAATTTTAAAGAATTTTATTAGATATAATTATTTAGACGAATTTTCATTTTTTAAATTAGCATTTAACAGAATTTCTTTTTAAATGAATTTTAATTTAACAAAATTTCTAGGTACTGAATTTTTATTTTGCAAACTTTTTATTTAACCGAATTTCTTTTTACCCAATTTATTATTTAAAAGAATTTTAATTTAGCCGAATATTAATTTAACAGAATTTTAAGTGATTCGAATTTTTGAATGTAAGAATTTTTATTTGTAAATTTTAAAAATTGTACCAAAATCTTTCTCTCTATTGTTTGTTCTCGATTTGTTCGGGCATTTGCATTTTCGGACTAATGAAAATTTGGCGTTTTATAAGAATTCGATTAATCGTAATTAACGCTTGCGCATTACACGATCATTCCCTTCTGTCAAACAAAAATTCGGTAGTTATAAATTTTATGTAAAAATTGTAAAAAAATTTTAAAATGAAAATTATATTTCATGATTTTTATGGGATAATCATGTGCCCTAAAAGAAACATTTTGTGAAAAATTTTAAAATTTATTATTAAGAATGATAATTAAGGGGGGTTGAAAGGGGTCAAAAATTGCGTGACGTATTATGTGCATGACCCCAGAATAAAAATTACTTCAGTTTTTCGTTGATTAAAGTATATCTAATATACTTAAAACTGAAATAATTCAATCATAATTTTTTTTTGATATTATCAAATATAGGAGTAACTTACATTCAAAGCATTTAAATTAACAGTCTGCTTTTGTCATTTGAATAAGATGGTTGTACAAAAAATGAAGTTTAGAAATCTATTTTTTGTGTTTTACATTTTTTGGAAAGAAATCCTATAGGAATATCATCAACGAATGATTATTTTGATGGATTGATAAAGTATTTGAAAGAAGAATCAAAATTGTATCAGACAGTGTTTATTTTAGACGACGAACAAGAAAATATGGATCCAATAATGAATTTTTTTATGACAACAGTCAATTCACATTTTCCATCTTTGAGCATCAGTGATATAGTGAACTATTTAACGAAATTGAAGAACCATACTTAAAGGTTTTTAATCGATCTAGACATACTACACTGTTTATTTTACAGTGGATTAATGAAACAACTAATTGATTTCTATTTATTCTTACATGTAAGGCAAGGTTTACTGTTATATCGACCATTAAAACCAAGATGTTTAGTTGTAAACTCTAATTTTTCAACACATGATTACATTAACAGAACTCTGCATTTATGGTGGAATGAAAAATATTTGGATAATATTTTATTGACGTACGATAATAAACGCCAAATAACTGTCAAACTAACTTTCAAAAAATTACCTACTATTAGTCACATAAATCCTTTTACCAATAATTACTCTGCTCAGGAGATATCAGCTCAAAGTCAATGGTTTCCAAATAAATTGTTGGATCTAAATAGATTTAAATTGGACATATCCATTCCAGCACCTAATAATGGTAAATCCATACAAGAATACAAAAAATTAATGAAATTAACTAAAATTTTGGGACAAGTGATGAATTTTGAACCTGATTTAGAACCAAACTGCAGAGAGGAGATTATAACAATACGCGATGGTGTAATTTGTGGTTATTATGTGAATGAAATATGTGGAATAGAGCAAGAGATACTGATCAAAAGCAAAATTAATGTGCTTCATATTAGTGATCGTATTAATATGCGAATTCTAGAGTTTATTAGTGCAAAAGCTATTATTCCACGAAATGCATAACTTGCTAATGAAATCGAACTTTCATCAGAATTTTGGAATATGATCGTGGCAACAATATTATTGGTTTAGTTGCAATAATACGAATAACGGTATTTTTATTAAAATTCAAATGGCAGACTTTGAATATCAGTCAAATTATAATTGGAATGGGTACTGAGAATGAACCCCAAAATTGGTTAGAAAGAATAATTTTCGGCTCACTTTTAATTGCATTCATTGCCTATACAAGTTATTTTTACACTATAATTTTTGACATTAGTTTTCGAAGTGCTCCTGAAATTTCAACAATTGCTGAACTTGCTAAATCATCTTTGGTACCAGTCATAATTATTAATTCTTCGTATCTATATAATATGTCATATCATAATAATTTTGATATGGAAAAATTGTTTAAGAAATACGACAATCGTGACAAAGATTATTATCTCGATGTAGAGGAAAATTGTCTGAAATAATTGGTAGAACATCAGAATATAACATGTATCTTTCATGAACCTACTAAACACATCATTAACATATATATGAAGCTAAGTATGGCAAAACAAATAAGTTTAAAATATTGCAAGAAAATTTTGAATATGGTACGAATAGTTTCATTGCTAAAGAAAGTTATTCACCCTTCATCATTCGTTTTAATCAAGTAATTCTAAGAGCTTCAGAATTTGGTTTACTTAAAGATTTTTATGATACTCTTTTGTACTTCTAATAACAAGTAATAATTTGGAAGCTGAACTAATAACAAAAGAAAAACTCATACCTATATTACTTTTTGTACTGATCACTGGATATTCTCTTTCGATAACACGGTGCTACAAAAATTTTCTTTTAGATATACTTCTGATGAAACCTATTGGAGGTTGTAGGTCACAAAAAACTAAGAAGAATGGTGTATATAAAATTCTCCAAACACCCCTAAATTTTCATTTTAGAGGCAGAAAACCATTTTTACGTACCTATGTTTATGCATAAAAACCTTTGTAACTTTCTTATTTCTGCACCGATTTCAAAATTTTTTTTTCATTTTGAAGCTAAGAAACAGAGCTTTTTAGCCCATATTCGATATTTTTGTTTAAATTAATATTTATAAGAGAAAAATTACAAAAATTTTCAGATGTTGTCATTTTTCTCGCAATTTTTCAACTTTAACTGATGTTTTCATCGTTAATTTTAATTTTAACATTTTTTCACTTCTAGCGCTATTAAAGCGTATTAAATTCTACATCCAACGAGCCCTATTTGAATAGATTTTGTAAAAATTTAACTTGTAGTTTTTCTCATTACAGGTCTAGTAGCTGATTCAAGAACATTACAGTTTTCTTTTCTTTTTCATTCTTAATTGTTTATGTATAGTATTTGTCAAGTTCTGACAGTTTTTATTTCATGTTGGTCATGCTAACAATAAGTTTTTTCAACAAATATTAATTTTACAAATGAACTGTAAACGAACACGATTGGATAAAAATACTCCAAGTTATGAAGGTTTTACTAATTTTTATTTTTTATTTATCTTCTTGTACATGTTCATTTATGTCTTCGTTTAATAAAAATTGAAAATCTTATAGACTGCGCAGTAGTTTTCTTACAACTTTACAGCTGTGCAATAATTCTTAGCATACATAAGTAAAGAGTTTTAATGGTTCTCAATTAATAAAATTTCAAATTTTTTTTAAAAAAAGTTTTTTTTCAAATGATATTGTATAAGGACATGAACGGTTTCATGTGTGAGTACATGTACATGAACCTGCATAAGAATATGTAGAAGAACATGTACATTTTCTTGTATACAAATATTAAATGTTTTTTCTTGTACAAGACCTGTAAAGAGAATAACTACAATAATTCAGTTAATTTTTTATAAAATCTATTCAAATATGGCGCGTTGGATGCAGAATTTAATACGTTTTAATAGCACTAGAAGTGAAAAAATGTTAAAATTAAAATTAACGATGAAAACATCAGTTAAAGTTGAAAAATTGCGAGAAAAATGACAACATCTGAACATTTTTGTAATTTTTCTCTTATAAATATTAATTTAAACAAAAATATCGAATATAGGCTAAAAAGCTCTGTTTCTCAGCTTCTAAATGAAAAAAAAATTTTAAAATCGGTGCACCCGGAGAAAAATGGAAAAACGAATAAAGTAACTTTTACTACTTTAAAAGTAAAATTGGACCTGTCCGAAGTTTCTGCGCATCTCTGGCAACTTTTACTCCAAAAATAGTAAAATTGACTATTTCTGTAGTAAATTTTACTGTTTCTGTAGTAATTTTTACTATTTCTGAAGTAAATTTTACTATTTTTGGAGTAAAAGTTGCCAGAGATGCGCAGAAACTTCGGACAGGTCCAATTTTACTTTTAAAGTAGTAAAAGTTACTTTTTCTTTTTTTCCGTGCAGAAATAAGAAAGGTACAAAGGTTTTTATGCATAAACATACGTAAAAATGGTTTTTTCTGGCTCTAAAATGAAAATTTAGGGGTGTTTGGAGAATTTTATATACACCATTCTTCTTAGTTTTTTGTGACCTACAACCTCCAATAGGTTTCATAAGAAGTATATTAAAAAAAAAAAATTTTGTGGCACCGTGTAATTGTTTTTCTGGCTGAAATAATTACAGCCAAGATACGAAGAAAATTTTTCGACGAGCGAAGATTTCGATTTGAACTCTAGAAAGATATAAATGTTATTGTTTCTGATAATAAGAAAAGGATTTTGAAATTTTTTTAAACTTGTTACTCGGAGGTTTTTTTTAAAAAAAAACAAAAAATATGAATTTCAAAGGAAGTGAAATGTGAAATTAATTAAAGTGAAATGTCTTTTGGATCATTTTTTAATCTTATCTCGTTCAAATCATATTAAAATATATTTGTATTAACTGCTACCGATTAATGTGATGTTAACATTAAAAATCACATTTATAAAAAATTTCCTTCCCGTGTGAGTGTGTGTGTGTGTGTATATAAATTATTGTAAATTGGTAGGTCTCACAGGCTGACAAATAATGAGAGTATTTTGAGCCATATTATAATATAATATGGCTCAATACCCTATTTATTTATAATTTCAAAATTTTTGAATAATCAAAAATTTTGGATCTTGTTTTTAAATAAGTTTCTGCATCTAGAATGAACCTCCTTAATTAAATCTTAAAATTTTTCGCATAATGGTAATTTGTTTTATTAAATTAAAAATATTTTGAATTTTTTTTTTTAAATATCACTTGTATCGATAAAGAAAGTTTGGATACATACCCAGCTGCTAGAATCATTCTAAGTACAACGAGATGCCAATATTCTTTGACTGTTCCCATTAAAATAATTGCTATGCTAAATACTAATGTACAAATTGACAACATTCTCACTCTGAAATCATAAAAATTTTTTTTTTTTTATTTAATTAAAATATTTTAGCTCATCTTTGAAATAAAAGAAACTTATACATAAGGTGTGAAACTTTCAGAATAAAGGTATGTAATCTTATTTTGAGAGGATTACTGTTATGTGAGTGCGGATATAAGAATAAAAAATATTTCCTTGATTTGAAAAAAAGTTTTCATTCTTTTAGAAAGAGATTTTATTTTATTCAATAAATTCCTGTTTACTTAAAAAAAACACTTAAATATAATATTCTTTAATAATCAAAGAAAATTTTGATTAAAGTAAATAGAAAAAGAAAACCAATTTGTTGAATAAAAAAATTTGTTTTCTAGTCATAATTATAGAATGAATTTGACAAAAAGAATTTTATATAAAATAATCCATTTAAAGTTTATATATATACATTTATGTAAGTTTAATAGTCTGCAAAAGGCGTTTTAATAATTAAATGTCAATCAACACGAAAATTTAATTATTGGTTTACGAAAGTTTTGTTTTATATCTATAATAGAAAAAAAGTAATTTTCTCTGGTTAGAGAAATTTTTATTTTGAAATTAATTAAAAAAAATGTTTTATTGCATAATGGAGTAAGACTTCTCCTTTCTTTTTCACTATTAATCTCCTAAATTAATAAAACACATTTAATAATTCTTGCCTGTTAAATCTGTCAGCTACAAATCCAAGAATAACGCCAGCAATTGTGAAAACTGCAATGAAACTTGGACCAGCAAGTATTTGATAATCAATTCCGAGTCCATTGTAATTCCACTCGCAATATTTCGTACCATTTAATTCCAATGAATCGCAGCTGAAAAGTATTATTAAAACGTTTTATTTCAATTTATTATTACTATGCTGATTGTGAGTTAAAATTTGTAAACTGTGTCAATATTGTTTTGAAAATTCAAAAATTTTTTCATGAAAATTAACCTTTTTTCTATATTTAAATCAATAAATAAAGAAATAAAAGTTATATATTTTTTTTTTTGTTGCATATTACTCGTAAAATAAACTGAAATCATTCCCTCAGTCAAGTAACCGATTATTTGAATCAAATAAATTTTTTTTTCAGTTTACCTTCGGTTAAAAGTTAAAAAAAATTTTCTAACTTTTAACCAAAGGTAAATTTTTCTTTTTGAGAATGATTTTAGATAGTTTTACGAGTAATATTTCAAAAAAAAAATATTTCAATAATCGAGGGAGAAGTTAGATTAATTTTTGTTTGTTAAATACACAGAAAATTAAAAGGCATTAAAATAAGCTGCAACACTTATTATTTTAATCCAATTTTGCTTATTTTAATCCATTTTGGTATTAAAATAAGCAAAATTGGATTAAAATAATAAGCGTTGCAGCTTATTTTAATGCCTTTTAATTTTCTGTGTATTCCATAAAAAATGATAAGTTTAAATTTTCAATTTAAAGAATTTTATTATATATGTAATTATTTTTTAGACGAATTTTCATTTTTCGAATTCGCCTTTAACAGAATTTATTTTTTTAAACAAATTTTTAACAAAATTTGTAGATACCGAACTTTTATTTCACAGAGTCAAATTAGGTTTAATTTAGTTTTGAAATAGGTTAATAGTAGGTTTAAAGTGAGTTAAAAGTACAGGTATATACAATGTAGGTTTAAAGTAGTGTAAATTTATTTGTAGAAAAACTAAAATTTAAAATATCAAGTTTGTTAAAATATTTTTATATAAAATTTTTATATATGAATTGAAATTATTATTTTGTAGTAAATTATTTTATTGAAATGGAATAATTTTTTTCCTCTTAATTAACATTGTTCTCTGATACTTGAAAAGAAAATTTCGTCTCACCTGACGTTTTTATAAATTTCAATTTGTCTTGAACGTCTTAAATTAAATTTTTTTAGTCGCATATTGAATACTTCTTCCTATTCGTAAAAATCTTTATAATAGGAAAATATTTTATATAATAGATACGGTTGATTGCAATATTTTTTTTCATATTCGAATATAGTCAATGTTTTACACCTCACTGAACCTATATTATTATATATGTTGAATCATGATATTTTTTTTTTTTTTTTTGTTTTTTCTCTTTTTCCTTAACAATGAACTTGTCCAAAGTGAGGTCACAGGAAACATCATATGAGAGAGGATAATTTTAAATATCTACGTGTCTGCGTCAATGAGTTATATAAAGTGAAACAAAACAGAAAAAAGTAATTTCCACTTCATTGGTTTTTTTTTTTCCCTCAAGGACGTTACTTACTATTCCGAATTGTTTGCTGCTTCACATTGAACCGGAAGATCGACCAAAGAAAAATCCGTTGAATTTAGTTGACAGGAAATATCACCGTAGTGCAAATCTATTGCCGTTGCTTTACTAGTAACTCCTGTAAAATTAATTTATTATTATATAGTTGAAGAATTTTATTTATTTTTGAAATGAATTGCTTTTTTCTTTTAAATGTGTAATAAAAATTCTGTTTAATTCGAAACAATTAAATTAATTAGTTTTAAAAAATTTTCTCTCTCGATTTTAAATTCATGCAAATGAATTTTTTTTTAATAATAATAAAACGAAGTGGTAATTGTTTTTTAATGGTTTCACTGGATTCTCTGCATTATAAATCAATGATAATTTAAAATTTACTGTTTAAATTATGATTCACCACAATTATTATTAAAAGATATTTTTTTAATTAATATAGTTATTTTATTTATATATAAATGTATATTTATATTGTGTAATATTTTATATATATATATATATTTATTAATATAAATTGTTTTATTCAGATTTTAATCATTAACTTACCAATCAAATAGTGTCCCAACTCTCCAAGAACATATCCAATTGAAACTATTGCTAAAGCATAAGGTTTATAAAGAAACCTTAAACTTTCGGCCACTCTTTTATACATTTTTGCCTGTTGAAAAAAAAAAACTTTTAGAAAACTTTTTCATACTTATAGAAAATTTATCTACATCAAAAAAATTGAAATTCAAAATTAAAATTTAAATAAATGTGAATCATGTAATTCAACTTTAAATTCTTTCAATTTTTTAAAATTTCTTCAGAATTTTTCTTTCATATTCTTTTTATCATAAAAATCGATTAATATAATGCATTTTTTTTTTTTTTTTTTTTTTTTTTTTTTTAATAAAATATATGATTATTTACATAATAATTATATTTCAATAAATTCAATTAATATTGCATATTTGTATTGTGTATTACAATAATATTTGTTTGAAGAAATTTATTAATAATTATATCAATAAATTAATTATTTAATTATTTATATGTTTATGTACATATATGTAAAAAATAAAAGTCAAGCGGAAATGCCCACGTAATATATCAGAATCGAGAATATATAATATTCGAATGTAATCTAATATTGGAGATGAAAAATATCAACCTATATGATAGTTACAGTTATGAAACTGCATTATTTTAAATATTCATGAATCCTGAACATTGGATCTTGTTTATACTCCCTTCTTTATACCGCAAACACACCTTTTTTCTCTCTCTCTCTCTCTCTCTCCCCTCCCCCCACAACCCATTTTATTTCCAATAAACACACCCCCGACTTAAAAACATCATCTCCATTCTAATTTTGCATTCAAGGTTTTTCCGCTTTGCGTGGAATAAAAATATTGCAAATTAAAATATGAAATCGGCCCGCAATTGTTACTTTTTAGATATTGTCTAGGATAATGAATGAAAAAAAAAAGTGAGAAGAAAAAAAAATAATTTGCAAAGACCTTGTCACATCGATATACATTAAAGTCATTTATCTTAACGATCATGTTCATTTGCGAGTATTGTTATAATTTCTTGTCGCTGCTAAATGTTGTAAAAAAAAAATTTTTCCTTCGCACGAGTAATAAGTATATAAATTTAATAAAAAACTAGATTGATTAGTCTACAACTTCCTTTTTTTTTATTTCATATGTATAATAGATTCATTAGATTAATTCATATAATCAATTAGTTACCACAGTGATTGAAGATTTTCTTTAATTGAAAGAGAAAACTTTTTTTTCATTATTTAAAAGAATTATTATATTACACCGTCCGATAAAATTCAACTTTTTTTTTTTGACACACAAAAAAATCCAACATTTTCGGAAACTAGGACCCAAAAAAAAATACTCGTGTCTGGCTGTTTTGCTAGATCAAGTCGTTTGTGGTTTTTAGGGGTGAAACAGCCCCTAAGTAAAAAGTGACAAGATATCTTTTAAAAATTATTAATATTTTATAAAACTTGGTATCTGGGGGTTTTTGGGGTCGCTGATTATTAATCTGATGTCAGATTTTCAAAATTCAAAATGACGGCTTCAATATGGCGGTCAAAATTTTAAAAAGTTATTAAATTTTTTTTAATCCTTGGTATCTAGGGGTTTTTTGGGTCGCTAATGACGAATCTGATGTTAAATTTTCAAAATTCAAAATGGCAGATATAAAATAAAAAATTAATAACTTTTTACAAATTTGATCGTCATATTGGATCGGCCATTTTAAATTTTGAAAATCTGACATCAGATTAATAATCAGTGACCCCGAAAACCCCCAGATACCAAGTTTTATAAAATATTAATAATTTTTAAAAGATATCTTGTCATTTTTCATTTAGGGGTTGTTGTCACCCCTAAAAACCAAAAAACGACTTGATCTAGCAAAACGGCCAGACACGGGTATTTTTTTTTTGAGTCCTAGTTTCCGAAAATGTGAAATTTTTTTGTAGGTCAAAAATTGTGTCGGACGGTGTTATTATTCTAATATTAAAATAAAAAAAAATAATAAAAATTATTAAAATAAAATAAATTTTAATCGAAAAATTTTTTGTAAAAAAAAAAAAAATTGGTACTCAAAGAGTTAAATCAATATTGTCCTATAGTGTAAAAAAAAGAATTTTTATTCAAAAATTATTTTAGTCAAATTTAAAAATGGTGGTTTTAAAAAATTCGTAGTTATTTAAAAATTAGGTAATAATAAAAAGTAAAATATTGTAAAAGTACAATTATTTTATAGCAAAAATCGAAATAAGGGTCGAAATTCTATTTTTCCTCAGAATAAACATGTTATTGACTTTAAAATATTTTCTCACTGCAGACATCTTATTTTTCTTTGGACTTTTTTTTTCATTTTCTCCCTATTGCCATAAAGCATCGTTTTTTTCATCCTCTCTAATGGAATTCCCATAATGAAAAATTTCACAGGAATAAAAATATAAAACCATATTATATATAGGCAATTTCATGTGAGATTTACCTATGCACATTTCATAAATATCTCGAATACTACAATAGCAAGGCATGTTAATTAATAATAACTGCGAAGTGAGTGAAAATGTATATATATTTATTATAACAGCTGAGAACTGAAAATTTTGATTTATGACTGATATATGATTTTATAAAGAATATTTATTTTATAACTAATGGCACCAGAAAAAACGTTTAAATTACGTTAAATTATGTTTTTTTTTTTGTATTATCAATCACAGAAAATTAAAAGGCATTAAAATAATCTGCAACGCTTATTATTTTAATACAATTTTGCTTATTTTAATCCATTTTGGTATTAAAATAAGCAAAATTGGATTAAAATAATAAGCGTTGCAGCTTATTTTAATGCCTTTTAATTTTCTGTGATAATGTATTTAAATTAAAGCTCTATAACAATTTTTTATCAACAGCATAATCAATTATTGTTTGGAATTATATACAAATTTACCATAAATGCAATAAACAAATTTTCAAGGATTTGAAATTGGAGAACAAATAAGTAAATAAATAAATAATGTTTATATAATTTGATAAATGATATCAAGTCAATTGTCAGTTCTCAAATTCTGTAATTATTCATTTGTAATGTGTCATACCTTGTGACTAATTACATTTTTATTAGATTCAGTTTTTTCCTTTTTTTTTTTTTTTTTTTTTTTGGAAAATTATTTTTTGGTTTAAAATCTATTTTAAAGGAAATTAATCGCGAAATTGATAGAAAGGAAAATTCTGATAATTAATTATTTTATAAATAAGTCTTGATTATGAATCAAGCTCAATATTAAATTGAATAGGAAATTACTTGAACTTGTCAAAATCATACGCGACTTCAAGCCAGTTAATTAATTCGGATATTCTCTTAAGTGAAAAATCTAATTACGTTATTATATATATATATATATTGATCCAATTTTCATCATATTATTATGAATTTTATTAATTAAAAAAAATATCTTTTGAAATTTGAGGCTTTTATCATCAAAGCATTAATATTTTTCATGGTGTGAAATAAAAAATTTTCACACACCATAAAATTATTGTCTTTTTTATTTTTATACATATTTTCAATTTTTACTATCATCATTATAATTATATAATAATAAAATGCTTGGTCTGTCCTTCTGTCCTAACTTGAAATTGGCCTTTTCTGATTTCACGTGTTTTTTTGAATAGTAATCTTATAACATGTCAAATTTTGACAATTCTTTTTCTAATTTTTGCCAAAGTTGTATAATTGTGTTTCCAAATTTTGGAATAAGTTTCTTTAAAATTCCAAATTCGAAAATTCAATTCACGAAGCTAAAGTACACAACGTTTATCAACGAAATTTTTCTTTAAAGTTGTATATTCATTCAAAAATTGTATACAAATACAAAAAATTTATGATCAGAAAAAAGATGCGCCAGGAAATTTCGTACAAGATAGTAATTTGAAAAAAATTAATTTTTAAAAATTGATTTTTAAGGTACCAGGGGCAAACGAATACCTATTAAATATTAATTATAAAAACACAAGCCTCGAATCAACTTAAAGACACAAAAAGTCGTTTTAGTCGATTTATATTCCAAAAAAAAGTGGATTTGTTTTTTATTTTAACAAAAAATATTTTACAGATTTTTAAATAAAAATTTTTTTTTAATAATAATCCTTTTCGAAGGGTAAAAGTTGAAATTTTTAGAAATAATTAAATTTTAAAAGATATTGTTAATTTTCAAACAATTATTAAATTTTACAGAACTAAAAATAATTTATCAAACAATTTTTGGAAAACATTTTTTAAATTGAATTGAATTTTCAAAGATTTAAAATTGAGATTTTTGAAATTAATTGAAACTTTAAGTGTTTTGTAATTAAAATTTTAGATAATTTTACTAAAAATTTATTAGAAATGCGGACAAAATACAATAATTTGAAAATCATTTTTAATTGAAAAATGGTTTCAGATAGTTGAATTTTCAAAGAATATTATTAAAATAGTTAAAAATAATTGAATTTCCTTAGAGTTATAATTGAAATTATTAAATTTCAAAAAAAAAAAATTTTCGATGGAAAATTTTAGAAATAATTAAATTTTAGATGCTTTTAAATTCAAATTATTAAAAATTCAATTAATTTTTAATTCAAATGTTTGAGAATAATGAAATTTTATTTGATTGAAAATTTGGATAATTAATTTTGAATAGAAATTTTAGAAAATAATTGAATTTTATTTCATTTTAAATTGAAAACTTGGTAAATAATTAAATTTTGGATAATTATTGGATTTTTAATTGATTTTGAATTAAAATTTCGGGTAATAATTGAATTTTAGTTTATTTTGAATTGAAATTTTTAAAAAATAATTCAATTTTATTGTGATATTTTTTTTTAAATTATAAACAATTGTTAAATTTCATAAAAATTTTAATTGAAAAATAATTTTGATATAATTGAATTTGTGATGTATTTCATTAAAATTATTAAAAATAATTAATTTAGTGAAGAATCATTTTAGTTCAAAATTTGTTAAATAATTGAATTGAAGAAGATCTGAAGAAGATATAAATTTTATACTAAAAAAATGTATTTTATTTACATTTTTTTTCAAATGTAAAAAAAAATGTCGCATTTTATTAAAATAAGTCGATAAAAGTCGTATTTTTGAAAAAAGTCGGAAAAAGTCGTATAATCCGAGGCCTGTAAATATATAATTTTCATTATTATCATTTCATATGTAATAATATTCTAATAAATTAAATTATTATTGATAATATTAATCTTTAATTTCTTTATAATAAATAATTAAATACTCAATTTGACGCGCTTGAGCGCGTTTAATTTTGCTACTTTTAGTAATAAAAAAAAATCACAAATTTAAAATTTGTTTGATATAATTTTTTTTTATTTATGTAATTTTTGAAAAAAGTATATATAATTATCGTGATACTTCTTTCGGCAGTGAAATAGAAAAGTGATTATATATATATATATATATATAGGTATATGTAAACTTGATAGCTAAGATATGTCGCACACACGACTCGGCTACCTTGAGCCAGAATCGGTGAGACGGAACAGGAATATTATTATAATGATGTTAATACCATTACTTGTCACACGAGGGCTGATTATGAACTTACAGTATATGTAACACCGCAACGTGTAACAAGTTAAATTTATTTGATAATAAATTATTGCTCAATGTATCCCACCCCTCTTACTCGATAATCGCATTTTAATGTGTTTTTCACCGAACTGTATACCGGGAGTAACTTTATCGATTATAGTCGATATTAATTACAATCGATAGTAACATTATCGATTTTTATCAATTATATTCGATATTAATTATAATCGATAATAACTTTATCAATTGCAGTCGATAGTAACTATCGATTTTTATCAATTATATTCGATATTAATTATAATCGATAATAACTTTATCAATTATAGTCGTTATTAATTATAATCGATAGTAACTTTATCGATTTTTATCAATTATATTCGATATTAATTATAATCGATAGTAACTTTATTTCTTGTAGTCGATATTAATTATAATCGATAGTACTTTTATCGATTGTAGTCGATATAAATTACAATCGATAGTAACTTTATCGATTTTTATTAATTATAGTCGATATTAATTATAATCGATAGTAGTTTTATCGATTATATTTGATATCAATTATAATTGACAGTAATTTTATCGCCAATAGTCGATATTAATTACAATAGATTATAATTAATATTGATTATAATTGATATTAATTACAATCTATTGTAATAATAATGTATTGTATATAATCTATTTTAATTAATATCGACTATTGGCGATAAAATTACTGTCAATTATGATTAATTCGACTATAATCGATAAATTTACTATTGATTATAATAAATATCGACTGAAATCATTAAAGTTACTATCAATTATAATTAATATCGACTATAATCAATAAAAGTACTATCGATTAGAATAAATAGCGATTACAAGCGATAGTAACTTTATAAACTTTAATCAATATTAATTATAATCGATAGTAATTTTATCGGTTATAGTCGATATTAATTTTAATTGATAGTAATTTTATCGATAGTAATTATAATTGATAATATTCACTATTGTTCAGATTTATTAAATTTACAATCAATAATCGATATTATACTTTTAATTTATGATCAATATCAGTGCTGTTTTATTTATAATATATATTAAGAAAAATGATTCATTGTGTTGTATTCATTCTAATACCTCAATCAAATTAAATAAAAAAAATATACCGCAGTCGTTTTTTTTTTTTTTTGTTCTTTTTTTTGTCTAATTCTAATAAATGGGTGTTATAAAAGTGTGCATAAAAAATATATCTGCGTCTATAACACTTTTTATAAATCAAGTTCTGTTTCTTTAACCACACACATTAAGATATAATCAAATACTATAAATAATTAACAACAATTCATCTTACTGAAATCAATTTCATTGATATAATCTATGATGCTTGCATATAAAAAGATCTTGATAAAGATTAATCTGTAATATATATGCGATGAAAAAAACAATATAGAACATTCATGAAACTTTTTTTTTCCAATATTGTATGTATTTTAATTAAATTCAAATATTTATTTTTTCTCGAGATGAAATTTTTTTTTAAATTTGTTTTTAACATTAAAAAAATAATAAAGAAACTAATATTGTCAAAGAAAGTAACATTTATCAAGTTTCAAATATTATTTTTGACTATAGTGAATCATAACAAAATTACTACCCTTTAGACCTAGGTAACTGAAATTTGGTACATTTGTGTATTATTATACTAGCAAATTAAAAAAAAAATATATATATATATATATAGCGAACTTGAACAGTTTTTTTTTTAAATTAAACTTTAAATAAATATCTTCTTCGTTATTATTTTTTTTAAATGTTCTTAAAACGTGTGATTTTAAATTATTAAGAATTAAGAATAATTTTCCATTATTATTTCAACAACTCTTTCAATGTCTAACGCAATTTAAACTTGTATGGAACTCGTGTAATTAGGGGGAGAAAAAGAATTAAAAAAAAAATAAATAAATAAATATAAAAATCGGAAAAATATAGAAACGTGAGAAAAAAATTAAATTTTCAATAGAAAAGTGACTAATCGAGATGCAATTTTCATATAGTCTGACCTCCGGCCTATGAAATGAATCCATGTATCATTAATTTTTTTTCTTTTTCTTTGCCCTTTTATCGTTATTTCAATCTATTCTTATTGTCATAATGATTGTGACAACTGTACGAATGCATTCAATGTAATTAGAACTGATTGTTCAAAAGTACCGCTTCTCGCGTGTCATTCCGCTATACATCTTCTTTCAAGTACTACTTTATATATATATATATATATATATATATATATATATATATATATATATATATATATATATATATATATATATATATAATATATTCTCCGGAATAACGGCAATTTTTCCGCTAATTTGTTAATTGAATTGTTTATTTTTTTTGTGGACTAGATATAATTTTTTATAACAATTATCCGTTTAATACACATAAATTTTTTTTTCAAACACAACGTATTTTTTTTATTTTAAACAAATGGTTAATTAATTTAGAAAAATGTTTTTTGAACTGGATATAATCGATTTTTCTTACTACAGAATTTATATTTAACCGAAAAATCATTTAACAGAATTTCTAATTGCTAGAAAGTTTCATTTTTGGGTCAATCCATTATATTTCGAATGAACTCGTCGCTGACTAATTTTTAAAAATTATAATACTTTGCAGGAATGATTTTGAAGTTATCAAGATCACGAAATGAAAAGAATTTTATTAAAATTTTAATTATTTATTGCAAAATATGAATTTAAAGTTTATGAGGTGCTGAAAACTGTCAATTTTTTAGCCATTAGAAAATATGCAAAAAAAAAACAGAATTTACCATAAAAATAAAAAAAAAATTGTTGTAATTTACTAAGAATGAATAAATTTATCATTATCAATTGATATAATTATTTAAATATGTGAAATAATATATAAAATATGATTTTCAAGTTCGCCTGTCAAATAACCTAAATTTGCAAATTTCATCTATTAAATGTGAGAAAGAGAAGTCATTAAATTGAAAAAAACCTTACCAAATATAAAGTACCTGTGACTAACTTTTAGTTTTTTTTAGCACTTTTTTTCTTTTTTCTTCATAAATGTGAAATAAAAAGCAATAAAAATTGGCACTTTGCTTATTTTCACTATTTTCAAATGTAAATAACTTTCTTGGAGAAAACTGAAAAATTACAAAACTTGGGCAATATCTAATTGATCACTAAATACACACACTGGAAAAAAATTCGCTTTGGTCCCGAAGATACTTTTTGAGATAATTATGTTTAAATTTTTCACAATTTTTATCAGGTTAATGCATGTGATTTTTATAAAATTGAAGTTAGTTCAAAATGTTTAACCAATAAAACCTAACTTCGTCCTTAAAAAACTACATGTATTAACCTGATAAAAATTGTGAAAAGTTTAAACTTAATTATCTCAAAAAGTATCTTCGGGACCAAAGCGAATTTTTTTCTAGTGTGTGTATTTAGTGATCAATTAGATATTGCCCAAGTTTTGTAATTTTTCAGTTTTCTCACAGAAAAAACTTGGACTCATTTTTGTTGCAACTCATTTTCTTTTGGGTATCGAAATGAATATGGGACAAACTTCATGTTATTCAAAATGATATTGGCTGGAATTTCAGATTTCTAAGTTGGCATCATAAGCAGAGTAATTTTGTGTTTCAATTATTGTTTCTAATATTTCAACAACACCAGAAAGATTATTTTGACCAGTACGAATATTTAGAAGTTTTTAAATAAAAATTATTTATTATTATTTACGTAGATAATAATTAATTTCATAAGTTTTTAAATTTACCGCTATTATTTAAGTTGGCAGTACCGTTCCTGTTGTCAAAACACATGTTTTCATTTTTCTAACCTAAAAACATATTTCCTTTATTATTTTATTACGCGATTACAAGCAATTTTTAATCAAATATATTAAGTCTAGCGTGTTATTTACTTCTTTGTAATTATTATATTTCATGTTTTTGTGCAAAATTATTCGTTATTTCACAATATTTTTCCATTTTTCTTTTTCTCAAAATGAAACTTGCCTGTTTCATTTTGATACTTTTACCTTAGAACTCGAAATGAGACAACCAGTTTCATTTTTGTTGCGAATCAAATTGAGTATAGAATCTATACTCAATTTGAATTCAGGTTTTTTCTGTGTCTCCAAGAAAGTTATTTACATTTGAAAATAGTGAAAATAAGCAAAGTGCCCTTTTTTATTGCTTTTTATTTCACATTTATGAAGAAAAAAGGAAAAAAGTGCTAAGAAAAACTAAAAGTTAGTCACAGGTACTTTATATTTGGTAAGGTTTTTTTCAATTTAATGACTTCTCTTTCTCACATTTAATAGATGAAATTTGCAAATTTAGGTTATTTGACAGGCGAACTTGAAAATCATATTTTATATATTATTTCACATATTTAAATAATTATATCAATTGATAATGATAAATTTATTCATTCTTAGTAAATTACAACAATTTTTTTTTTATTTTTATGGTAAATTCTGTTTTTTTTTTGCATATTTTCTAATGGCTAAAAAATTGACAGTTTTCAGCACCTCATAAACTTTAAATTCATATTTTGCAATAAATAATTAAAATTTTAATAAAATTTTTTTCATTTCGTGATCTTGATAACTTCAAAATCATTCCTACAAAGTATTATAATTTTTAAAAATTAGTCAACGACGACTTCAGTCGAAATATAATGGATTGACCCTTTTCCGAAATTGCAAATGACCGAACAAACAATCGACAGAAAGATTTCGGCGCGATTTTTAAAAGTAACCAATCACAATTTTATGGATAATTTTTGTTTGGCTGATTATAAAAATCGCGCCGAAATTTTTCTGTCGATTGTTTGTTCGGTCATTCGAAATTTCGAACAAATGAAAATTCTATCAATTAGAAATTCTGTAAAATGATTTAGATAAAAAAAATTTTAAAACTAGAATTTTTCGAAATTTTTTTGTTATCCATATTGATAAGATAATTAATTCTTTTTTCTTCAGTTGAAGAAAGGATTTTTATACAAAACTTATTGTTAGTTTGAAACATTAATTATATTGTTATTAAATTAATTATAATTATAATTATTATTATTAATATTATTATTATATTGTTATTATTTTTTTGTTTGTAATTATCACTGTGGCAAAAAATGGTAGCTAATTTGAATTATTGAAAGAGTATTTTTAAATACTTAAAACATTGTTTATTACAAAAGATATGAATAAAAGTTTGCAAAAAAAGAAAGATATTTGAAATTGATGACTTTTGTATGACTTTAAGGAAGCATTTAATGTTCAACGTAAAAAAAAGAATTCCTGGAACGATAACAAATACGCACTTGTGCGAATTTAACGACACTCTTATGAGTTAATTTGTTTGCAATCTATTGAAATATGTCAAGTTCAATGCCAAACTTGAAGACATTTAATTTATTTTAAAATATATTGTTTTTATTTCATTATAAAAAATACAATTTAATATTGAAAAAATGAAAATGATTTTTATTAAAAAATAAATAATGATTTAATAAATATAACTATATAATTAATTACGCGTCTTTTTAGTATAGTTCAAAGAGAAATAAATTTATGCAATTAAAATGAATTAATTTTTAATTTAAACCCATTTTAATTTTAATTAATATGAAAAATTAGTATAAATAATATTTTATATAATTATTTAATAATATTAGTATAGTATACAAATTTAATGAATAAATAATATGTTTATTATTAAAGTTAATAAAAAGTCTTTTAAAATTTTATTATATTGTGTACGCTAAAAAAAAAACCTTCACTCGTGAAAATCAACGAAGCGTAAAAACAACATTTTTTTGATATGAAAATTTTAAATCTTTTGTCCTGGTATATATTTTTTTTTATATCACGTGTAACTTGTATTTTTCAGTATATTAGCCTAATAATTATAATACTTGTTTAGAGTATATGTAAAATGGATAATGCAACTGATAAAAATGACAATCGTTATAAAGTCAACGTAATCCTGACGAAACATTGAAAAAGACAGAAATAATTCTATTAACTATATCGTAGGCGTCACTGTGAGCAAATAACACATACATGTATATTTATCTTACACATGCTTAAAAAATTTTACATGTTATTAATTAATATACATAACTCAAGTCGTCAACAAATTAATCTAACATCTCTATGGTAGTATAAACTTTATATAAAAATTCCAACTACTTTGGAATTCTCCATTATACAATATAATTTCTTCTGATTCCATATTGAAAGAATGTATATACATAGTTAAATTATTATTATCTGTCTTTAAGTTTTTCAAAATCTTCAAATTTTTACATATTTCAATTTTTTAATGAAACAAAATAAATATTTATAGAGCTTTGAGATAATATATTAATTTTAATATTTAATTAATTAATTATTAATTTAATTAATATTTTCATTAAGAAATAATATAGAAGATATAGAATTATATAGATATATATATATATAAGAAGATATAATAATTATACAGAAAAAATATACTTAATAATTTACAATTTAGTTGACAAATAAAAAAAAAATTATTTTTCTCTTAGAACATGAGAAAAATTTAGTAAAACGTAAATGTCAAGGTTCTATATATACGATATAAAATATATCCTGTTGAATATGGTAGACGCCCACAAAGAAAAATTCTCATGAAAAAAGTGAAAAATTATATATACAATAAAAAGAAAATAAATATATATTTTTTAAAAAAGATAGTAAAAAGTATTTTAAAAAAAATTTTACATCGCGTCAGTTCTTAAAAAAAAAAAAAAAAAAAAAAAAAAAAAAAAAAAAATTTGCACATGATTCGTTGATTTGCATGAGTGATTGCTTCATTACGGAAATAAATGCATATATATGTATGTATGCATACTGTACATCTTACAAATGAATATATATGAAATTAAAAAAAAGAAGCAGTAAAATTGAATTCAATTTGAATAAAAAAAATAAAAAAAATTGCACTACTGCAAACTAACTATGAATGTTAATAAAAATTACAGTTCGTTTTTTAAATAAAAAATGATGATGATGATGATGATGATGATGATGAAATGGTTTATAACTGTTAACAAATAATATTACGTTAAAATCCAGATATTGTGATTAGTTATGGGTAAACAAGCCCCCTCACCAAGTAATATTGATTACCATTCAAAAAAAATCAAATACACGTAATACAGGTTTAAATAATCTATCAAGATTTTTAGCATTTTAAATGGTTGGAGGACAGAAGTTCCAATTTAAAAGTTCCAATAAAAAAAAGTTCCAAAAGTTCTTTTTTCCAAACACTAAATGTTCCAAGACTTTATTGTTCCAAACACAAAATGTTCCAAGACTTTATTGTTCCAAACACAAAATGTTCTAAAACTATATTTTTCATTCAAAATTATCTAACATTTGTTTTCCAAAAACTTTCTCAAGCTACATTCACAGTGTTCCACTATTTTGCTTACACAGCTATGTTTTTTTTATTCATTTGACGTTTCACATCTTAACCTGACGTGCGGACAAATTTTTGTGAATATTTACAATTTTTATTACAAAATATATTCTTTAATTATGGGAGAGGTTTTTATCTCTGGAACGACTAGGTACTTAGATATTGAAGGCTATCTGTACATACGACATTCTCCGGGCAATGGTGTAGTATATTATCGCTGTAAGAGAAAAGAAGAATGTCCAGCTAGGGCTATAATTTTGGGCAACTATAATATTACTGGCGCAGTCGTTGTTCGAAAAGGTCCTGATAAGTCGAAACATGTCGGTCACGCTCCTGACAGAGAAGAAATCGAAGCCTTAAAAATCGTTGGTGGGTTAAAGAGGCAGGCCATCGAACATCCTGAGACAGCACCAATTAAAATTGTTCGAACAGTACAAAATGTTTCTGAAGGTGTTCTTTCTCGATTGCCTGATAGAGATAATTTAAGAAAAGCTCTTCAACGTCAGCGTATGAAGGGTTTGCCTGCTAATCCTAGAAAAATTGAAGATTTGCTAGAAATTCCGGAAACATATCGCGTTACTGGAGCGTCGCAGCCTTTTTTATTATACGATTCTTTCGAAGGTGAAAGTGATTGTGATTCTTCCAGCAGAGTCATTATATTTTCAACGCACGAAAATTTAAGGCTTTTAATGTCATCGGAAATGTGGTTTGTTGACGGGACGTTTAAGATCTCTCCAGAAATATTTACTCAGGTATACTGCAGCACGTAAAATACAAAGAGACATATGTTTTTAGTAAGTTGTAAAAATAACTTGTAATTTTATTTTTTTTTTAGGTTTTTGCGATTTTAGGTTCCGTTACACAAATTATTAATGACAAAGAACAAATCTTTGCGTTACCATACGTTTATGCACTTCTGCAAAATAAAGAAGAGGCTAGTTATTCTAAAGTTTTTGAAATTGTAATACAAAAAGCATCAACTCTTGGATTCACAATGGATTTGACTAACATCAAGGTTATGACCGACTTCGAATTAGCAATAATTAATTCAATAAAACTGCATATTGGCGAAGACAGTGTACAAGCTTGTTTTTTCCACATGCGTCAAAGCATTTTTCGACGGATTCAAGCGGAGGGTCTCCAAGAACTATACAACGACGATAATGATAGAAGCCTGAGGAACGAATGCCATATGATGTGCGCCCTTGCATTTGTGCCTACAGAGAATGTTTCTGCTTATTTTGACATATTTGTTGAAAGTGTTTCACGGAAAGTGAAGATGTTTTAAAATATCTTAGACTTGTAGGCCATAACATTATATTGTAATCAGTTATTAATTTCATATCACCCTTTTATCGTTTTTACAATAATAGATTTTTATTAAATTGGAATTTTTGTCTATTTGAATCTTTTCTCATTGGAAATTTTTTTTATTGGAACTTTTGTCTATTGGAACTTTTGTCTATTGGAACTTTTGTCTATTGGAACTTTTGTCTATTGGAAGTTTTGTCTGTTGGAATTTTTTTTTATTGGAACTTTTAAATTGGAACATTTGAATTGGAACTTTTGAATTGGAACTTCTGTCCTACAATCTTTTAAATATGTACTATATAATTTATAGAAAACAGTTACTTTATCTTTGTCGTACGTTTTTTTTTTTTTTTTGCCAAATTTTAATTATAATTTTTTATATTAGATATACACCTTTTTTTAAGGAGGATGGTCAGAAAATGGTTTTTGACTATATTTTTAACGCAAACTAATATATGTAATAAAAATTAGTTTCAATCAATTTTGGATTTTATACCTAAATTGAATTAATTTTAAATTATATCGTAATTTGTATCCAATTTTAATTTAAACGAATTTTCACAATAAACAATATTACAGTATTGTTTTTGATAATAATTTAAAACTTCAATTTTAAGAAAAAATAATGCCAATTGAAAATTCATATATAAATAAAAATGATTTTTCATGAAAATTTTATTAAATTCTGATAAATTCACATAACGTTAAATGATGAGAATTTATTTAATTAAAATTTCTGTTATATGAATATTTGATTAAGTAGGAAATTTCATTTTATAATAATTTTCATTAAATAAAAATTCTTTGGAAATGGAATTTTGGTTCAATATTATATTATAAATTTGAAACACTGAAAATTCATACACACAAAGAAATATTTGATTTGTATTTATTAGAAACAAATAAAAATATATTTGCCTCAGGACCTAATAACTTTTTATTTGTTTCAAATAAAAAATTTAATTTAGCACAAATAAAATTTTTATTTAAACTATAAATGAAATTTATTTTAAAAAAATAAATATTTATTTAGCTTTGAGACAAATACATAATTTCTCTTTTTGGTGTATTTTCACTAAAAAAAAAAAAAAAAAAAATTTATATGAAACAACCAAATGTTGGTTGAATCAACTAAATAAATGTACCAAAAACCAAACTATTTGTCTGATATGTGTATGATTATTAGGAAATATTTTTTTATAACTCTAGGCATAATTATAATGATGATTTTTCCTATAGGCATCATTATTTCTATATACGATACTGAATTACTTGAAGAATTTTATGGAGAAATGAATATAACTTTTTTTATGGTCAGTATTTATATGTAAAAATAATTCGCATGTGGAATGCAATTTGACTGATATGTTAATACATTAAAAGTGTCAATATTCTAGATCAACATCGTTTCATGACTTCGACATTTAGCATAAAATTAACTCTAATTGATATATTTATTTATAAATTTTTCCATGTTGCAATCTCATTCAGATTTCACTTTTTTTCTGTAAGGTATTTTATATTAGACTAAATTCCAGATTATTATTTTTCAACTATAATAAAAACTCATTATTATTTAATTTATTTGGTATGTAGCTACGCAAAGTGATGTGATATTACATTTTTTTTTTTAATTAATTATAAAAAATTTTTATTATAAAGAACTTTGAGTTTTCATATGTAAAATAACTAAATAATTGCACGAAATATTTTCTATATATATATGGGTGATTCCACGTCAGATTTTAGTGGTTTTTTGGTGCCCAAATTTTTGAGTTATGAATTTTCAAAATTTTGGTTTTTGAAAAGTAGACCTATTTTCAACGACCTACAACTTGAAAACTATTGAATTTAGAAAAATTTCATTAAGAGAAAAAAGTTTCGATTTTTTGTCGACTTTTTAATAATGTCAAAAAAAAAATTATTTCTGAATTTTTATTAAAAAAATAATATTTTTTTATAAACAAATAGCATGGACACTTCCAAGCAAAAACTATAAGATTCCATCTGAATATCAGGTGAGACTCATACAATAATACCTCGCTCACTTAGGATTTTTGCTTGAAAGCGTCTGTTACTATATTCCTAAGGACATGCTCATGCGTAAATCGCACCAGATTTCTCTCCGTGTAGATACCTGAAAATAATAGAAAACGTTTGCACAAAGTTTTGGAGTGGGCCTGATGAGTTTAATGGGTGAAAATGAATTTTTAAACTCTGCGTGCAAGTTGAGCGCGCGACGTACAATCCGAATTTTGCTAATTTAAGTAGGAGTGTTTTTTTAAAGTTAGTTTTTAATTTGTTTTTTTTTTATTTTATAACATATCTATTACAATTAATACTTTAAAATAATAATACTGATAATATAATTATTATTTTCTTATATATATTCAGTTTATGTTTTTCGTTGAGATTTAATTGTTTACTTATTTTTTGTTATTCGTCCAGATTTTGTCGTTCGCGGAGATTTTCTTTTTCGTTGAGGTTCAGCAGTTACGAAAATATATATAAATATATGAAAAATAAGGAAATACGTATTTTTTTATTTTTTTATTTGATGAAAATGAAGGAAGTTATGATTTTTTGAAATTTAACGTCAACGAAGAAAGTCTGTTTTTGGAACATTTTTTAATCTATTGTACTAATAAATTAAAAATTATGCTATATATGAAATTTGTTCATTTTTTCTCAAATTTTTCAAATATGTGCTCAAAAATAACGTACCTATAACAGAAGCAACAAAAAAGTTGAAATTAAACTTATAAAGTGAGTTTTCTCAAAAGAGACACTTGCGATTTTTAATTTTTTTTTTTTTGCATCATCTCTGATGACTGAAGAATTTTTTCCCCTATCTGTGAAAGTGGTATTTTTAGTTCTTAAATTACTATTTATAATTTTTTTAGTACGGCTCACAGAATTTAAGCATTTTTTCTACAAATATATCCTTTTTCCATTAACATTCATTTGTTTTTTTTTAATTTTCATAAAAACATACTAAAAATCGTTGCGTCAAGCTTAAAAATTGTATATAGTAATTTAAAAAATAAAAGTGCCACTTTCGCAGATAGGGGAAAAAATTCTTCAATCATCAGAGATTGTAATGCAAAAAAAAAATTAAAAATCGAAAGTGTCTCTTTTGAGACAACTCATTTTATAAGTTTAATTTCAACTTTTTTGTTGCTTCTGTTATAGGTACGTTATTTTTGAGCACATATTTGAAAAATTTGAAAAAAAATGAACAAATTTCATATATAAGGCAAAATTCCTGAAATGTCCGAACAAAAAATTAAAAGTTCTCGAATTTAATCCATACTTTTCTAAAATGTTGTTATTGTTGGTGAAAGTCTAAAAATCAATTATTATTGAATTTAATAAAATAGTTTTTGAATTACAACGTTTTTAATTTTTGACTTTTGAAAAAAAAAATTTTTTTTCAATGTACAATATTTATAAGTAAAATGCATAAAAGTTAACATATATATAATGATTTTTAAAGCTTTTTTGACGAGCTACATGCTGTTAATAAAATTTTTTTAAATAGAATTTGACCTTGAAATTCAAGGTCAAAATGTTAATTTACGTTTATCTCAAAATCGGATTTTTTAAAATTATTTTTAACTATCTCAATGGAAAGCTTGACTAATTTCCTACAAATCATGTAATTTTTAGAGTGGGATCTTTTAAAGTTTTTGAGATATTAATTAATTAATTAATGTTTATAACAAATGAAATATTTTACAAACGAATAAAGTTACCGTAATTCGGAAGTTAGTAATTGAAAGTTAACGTAATTCCGCATCCAACGAGCCCTATATGAAGTATTTTGGATAAGTAGATTTGTTAATAAACAATTAGTTAACATTGCAATTGTTTATTAACAATCTACACCCAAAAAAAAGTAATCTTATATTCAGAGGAAAATTCCTCTTCTAATATCCTCTAAATATTTCCTCTTAAAACAAGATTATTCAATTGAAATGTAGAATATTTTTATTCTTCATTTTAATGGAAGAATGACAAAAGGATTCCTTTTGTATTTTCTTCTTTAATTAAGATTTTCTGTTTTAAATTTAGAAGATTTAAAAAAAGGAAACGGAAAAAAATAATGTAATCGTTTGATCCCTTTCCCTGGATATGATAGTTGTGAAGTTGTTTTTAACCTTTCAGTTTTAATATTTCTGGTAAAATGTCAACAAAAAGGACAAAAAAATAGATTTGCTTTATTAAAAATACAGAAAATATAGTTAAATTCAAATTAAATGAATATTTTTAACGCTATTTTTAGATTTAAAAAAATTTGGATATTTTTTGTGAAATTTTACTACTCAGGTAAATAGAAATACTATAACCCTATTTTTGAATCTTTCGAATTTTTTAAATCTTTTTATTTATTTTTTTAAAAAAGTTTTAAAACGTTAAATAATTTCATATATGAAATTTTTTTCTGTCCTATAAAAAATGTTAACTTTTAAACATATCATCATGTTTTAAAATTATTTTTGCGCTGAAAATCTCTTTGATCATTACAACTGATTGATGAAAACTTATTTTTTGTATTTTAATTATCAATATAAAATGTTGATAATTAACCAAAAACATGACATTGTTAATGTTATATTAAAAATCAATTTTTATTATTATATTGAAGTGAACTATTATAATTTTACTTAATTTTAATTTAAAAATGTATTTTCTGCAAAGATTTTATTATTTGATTGAAAATATAAATATTTTATTGATGGCTTTGACATTAAAAACAATTTTACGAGGTTTGGATGGACATTTAATTTAAGAGGAAAATCCTCTTAAATGAAGAATAATAATTTTGATACCAAAATTAAGAGGAAAATATGCATTTATTTTAGAGGAATCCTCTAGATTGAAAATTACTTTTTTTAGGGTGTACTTATCCAAAATACTTCATATACGGCTCGTTGGATGCGGAATTACCTTAACTTTCAATTGGTAAGTTCAGAATTACCATAACTTTATTTGTTTGTAAAATATTACATTTTTTATTGTTATTTAACTAAAATTGGACAAAAATACTAGATTAAATAGATTAAAAAATGTTCCAAAAACACACTTTCTTCGTTGACGTTAAATTTCAAAAAATCATAACTTCCTTCATTTTCATCAAATAAAAAAATAAAAAAATACGTATTTCCTTATTTTTCATATAGATTTCGAAAAAAAATGTTTCGGACAAAAAAAAATTTTTAATGAAATTTTCCCATAGATGCCCCCTATATATTTGAGTTAAATTTAAAGAATTAATGGAAGTTAAAAAATCAAAAATTCACATTTTAGCTGAAATTTCTAAAAATTAATGAAAAATAATATATAATTTATAATTATTTACAATTATATCGGTTTGTTTCAATGCAAGGAACAGAATTATTTTATTTATTTATTTATTTATTTAATACAATGGTGAACCCGCGGTCTACAAGAGCCATTAGTGGGTTACACTTAATATAAAATATAATTGAAAAATTAAGCAACAAATAGTTTCTAAAAATGCACACATTCTTTCTCACCTCAAACTCAAAACATATTGATCAACCATTTTAAGGAAAGAGGAAATGTTACAGAAAAAAAGATCGAAATTAGGGTTGATACTTTTATAAATTTGATTTAAATGATAACGAGGTAGGTAAATAGGATCCATGATCATTCTGGAGTTATACAATTGATTTTTCAATTATATTGAAACTTGAATTTAAATAAATACAACATTTTTCAGCTAAAATGAGAATTTTTTTTAACTTTCATTATTTTATTAAATTTATCTCAAATGTATTACTTTATATATACCAATCGATTCGTTTTCATGCAAGGAATACAATTATTTCATATATATAAACTTCAATTTAAAAAATCACAAAATTTTATTGTCAAAATGTGAATTTTAGATTTTTAAACTTTCATTAATTCTTTAAATTTAAATTGAAACTATACTTTATATATACCAATCGATTTGTCTTGTCGTAAAGAAAACGATTTTATTATATATATAACCTTAAATTTTTCTATTTAAAAATAATTTCGATTAAAAAAAAATTTTTGGAAAAAAGACGATAAAATTTTTTTTTTTTGAGTATTTTTTAAAATCCTTTGGTCAGATTTGACATATTAATATGATAAATGAGCCTACCAAATTTTATCTAAATCCATTAAAACCTGTTAAAGTTATCGTCTAAACAAAAAAAGGATCCACACACACACATACATCCGGACCATTGATCAGGATCTCATATAACATGTTTCTATATAGAAAAAAATTTGTTTCCGTCACTTTGAAAATTTTTATAAACGAAAGGACTACAAAGTTAATTATTACTTCTGCTAAAGTATAACAAAGTTTTGGTTTTTATGAAATAATTCAGTTCTATTAAAAGACTTCACCATGACGCACAAAATTAGAGACAAGAACATCGAAAAAATGATAAACACTTTTTTTTCAACCGACACCATAAATTATTTAATTCTACTAACTTAAGGGGTTTCCTAAATTTTTTTGGTCAAAAAAATCGAATTTTTTTTTTCATTTTTTGATAGGAAAGTATGTTAAGAATGTGTGGTTAAATCATTAGATCGTAATTCGCTCATAATCTTAAGTTATTTAACAAAATACATATATATATGCGTCTACAGATCGTATAATTAACCCTTTTGTGCCCACGATAAACCGAGCGAATGGATTTGCTTGAAATTCGTTACTCGGGGGTTATTGGGGTCTCTGATTACGAATTTAATGTCAGATTTTAAAAATTCAAAATGGCGGATCCAATATGGCTGACAAGTTTTTTAAAAAGTGTTTAGATTGGCTCGAAATGTCCTACTCGGGGGTTTATGGGGTCGCTGATTACGAATCCGGTGTCCATTTTTCAAATTTCAAAATGGCGGATCCAATATGGCGGACGAGTTTTTAAAAAATGCTTGGATTTGATTGAAATTTACTACTTGGGGGTAACTCAAAATGGCGGATCCAAGATGGCGGACAAATTTAAAAAATGCTTGGATTGGCTCAAAATTCTTACTCAAAGGGTTTATGGGGTCGCTGATTACGAATATGATGACAGAATTCGAAAATTCAAATATAAAAAAGGTTTTTTGATTTGCTGATAATAAACCCGACATGGTCATGGACCCAGTAAGGACAATTCATCATATTCATATCATTTCATCATTTTCGAGCAAATCCGATTAGTTTTAAAATTTTCGTCCACCATATTGGATCCGCCATTTTGAATTTTTAAAATCTGACATCATATTCGTAATCAGCGACTCCAAAAACCCCTGAGTAAGAATTTTCAAGCTGATTTAGTTACTTCTGCTTGACTCATTATAACCTTTTGATATCAAAACTTTAAACGGTTTTTTCTCAAAACACTATATTTAAAAATGGTAACCAGTAGAACTCAAAAACCGTTTGACCGATTTCAAAAATTCAAGTTGCATTCGATTCAGTGGAAGTTTTTGCAGGTCCTAAACCTCTAATATATTTAAAATATTCAATAATCAGGTTTTTGTGAGTGATTGATTGTCAAAAAAATGGTGTTTTTTCAGTTTTTTGGGTTCGAAAGCTTGCCATTTTTTTAATTTTTGATTTTTTTTTAATATCTCGAGGTTTAGGACCTGTATTAGGTCTTAAACTTCAAAATCACGTTTGATTTTTTTATTTTAGATGATTCTGCGATGAGCTACAGTGGTTACCGTAAAGGACCTTGATTTTGACCAGTGTACATAGCGACCTCTGTAGAAGGAGCATAATAATATTTTTTAAGATCGCAATTTTTTTTTAAATAGTTCTTGACGTATATAGTAACATGTAAAAACTTTTGATCAATTATATTTTAAAACTTATGAGTACACGATCTTTTAAAAACCTTCTATTTTAGGGCAAAAAAATTTAGGAAACCCCTTAAACAATAAGAAAATGACAATATTAAATAAACTAATTACTATGTATTTTAGTAAAAACATCATTTCTAATTTTATAAATTGTACGGGGACAAGTTTCACCATGACAATTTGTTTCTCTAATTTGCATAAAAAAGAAATTAAAATTTTTACGAATATAAGTGCGTCTCTTTTTGTTTGTAAACACAGAAATTAATTTTTCACGTTGAATTCATTACAACATAATATGTAACTTATTTCTTAAAAACCATAAGAGCAGTCTCAATGTTGTCTCAATTTTCAAGTATTAAATTTTCTTTAGTGGTTTAATATAAAAAAAAATTGTTATTTTTTTTTTGTCTAGAGGAGAACAAATATTGTGAAAGCATATCTGTATTTTGAAAGTGTGTACTATGAAGAATGAATTATAATTTATAAATTAATATTTCATTTAACTAAAACTAAAATTACAAAAAAAATTAAATTTGTTACTAAACAATGTCAAGGACCAAACTCAATATCTAATTAAAATATGTCTTTTGAAATTTATTATAATTTTGACACATCGTGACGCATCAAATATATTTTTGGCCCTCTGAATGACAGTTTATGATTTATTTTCACTCTTTAAGCCGATAAACGATTTTTAATAAATATAATATTTTTTCAGTTTAATATAAAAACTTGAATATTAAATTTTTTTACATTAAAAATATATTTAACCTTGGTATTATGGTATATAAATAAAAATAAAATATATAAAGAATAAAAATAAAATATGATAAATAAATAAAAATATTTTTATAAAAAAGTGTAATTTGTTTCACGCACAATTTTGTTTAGTATATATATATATTAAGTGATAAAATAAAAAAGGGAGGAAGGGAGTTAAAAAACGTTCGTTCATTTCAAAATAAATATATGTATATATATAATTTGCAATTGAATTTTTGTGATTCACAAGGCAAACGAGAGTCTTATCAAAATAAATCTCTCACGGAATCAAAGAGATTGTAAATTATTGTAAGATCATAGTAGCAATAAAATGACAAGACTATAAATTTAAAAAGAAAAAATAAGGAGTAAATACTCTTGACAATGCGAGTACAATATCTGAGTACTCACGTCCCATACGAGTCATTGATTTTGCACCGACACGACGTGTAATTATTTCACATGATACAGAGGGATATATAATCAGATAAATAAATTGAAAATCTGAACAATCAACAATAATCTCTTTCTCGATTTTAGTATAGAAAAAAAAAATTCTCCATACTGTGCGCATTTGTATACATATATGATTATTCAGCAATTTATTATAGGAAATTTTTGTATTAATAAATATTTTTTCTAAATAATAACAGTTTATTATAAAAAAAAATTAGTAAAATATGAAAAATGAGCATTAAGTAAAGTTAAAAAAATGATATTAAAATTAAAATAATAATTACACTGAAAAAAAAAATTTATTTTATTTAAATAATCAATTAGGGTCAGTTGGGGTAAATGGGGACAAAATCGCTATTTTTCACAAATCACGTAAGTTTCTTTCTTTAAAAGGTAATATTTGCGGGTTTATATTTTTTTAAGTTGTTATTTACGTTCCCAGGATTAATTTTATGCAGCAGAAAAAAATTTAGATAAGCTTTTAACGCATGAAACTGACTGTCCCCATTTACCCCAAAATTTAGAAAATTTCATAAAATTTGGGGTAAATGAGGACAGCACAATTTCTAAGAAAGTTTTAAGAAAAAAGTTTCCTCAAGTATATTACTGTATTAAGGGATGAAAAAACTTTTAAAAAAATTTGTAGTAGATATATAATAGTTGAACCAATTGAAATTTTTTTATTTTTTTTTTCATTTCAGTATTTTGTCTCGCATTTGAAAAAACCAGACTTAAAAATCATACCAAATTTTTTTCTTATTCCTTACGACTCCCATAACAGAAATTCACTTGAATTTTTGATTTTTGTTAATTTGGTTAATAATGACAAGCTGTCCCCATTTACCCCAAAAATTTGAATACTCAGGGTAAATGGGGACAGCTTGTCATTATTAACCAAATTGACAAAAATCAAAAATTCAAGTGAATTTCTGTTATAGGAGTCGTAAGGAATAAGAAAAAAATTTGGTATGATTTTTAAGTCTGTTTTTTTTTTCAAATGCGAGACAAAATACTGAAACAATTTGACTTTGATTTTCAAGTTTTTATGCATTGAGCGAAAACTTTTTTTTATCTTGCTGCCAATTGTCAAGATAAAAGCTTGGCAATACTCAAAACCTCTTGCAGGTGATCTGAGGTTAAAATATTGACGTTGAACTTCATTTTAAAACTGCAAATTAAGCTCCAAAACCTCTTGTCCCCATTTACCCCAACTGACCCTAATTTACTATTATCAAATAAATATTTATTTGTATTAAATAAATTTATTTCAGTGTACTAAAAATTAAATAAAAAACAAAAAAATTTGATTCTTTAAAAAATTGTAAAAATAAATTTAATTAACAAATTTAATAAATCATTATTCATAAAATAATTGAGAACTTTATACATGTATACATAATTATGAATATGTATATATGTATATATATATATTTACCGGAAGTTGATTCAAAATTATATAATTTCAGAAATTAATAATAAAAGTAAATTTGAATATATTTATTATTTATAACTTGATACAAAATTATATAACCAATAATTGTTTGCTTCATTTATCAATCCAAAATGTAACAAAATTAATTTATAATATCTTTTACATATACATTTTGCAACATGGACAATGGTGCTTCAGTTGATTAATTAACCTATAAAAACTTTTACGGCTTCCGCTAATAAATTCTCGGTATTTTGTTAATCCAGAAATTAATTAATGAGTCTTACATAAATTTTCAAATATTAAAAAAAAATATATATATATATAAATGCAGGTCAAAAAAAATCAGGAATTTTTTTTAAGTAAATCATCAAATGGCAGGAGATTTAAGGAGGTTTGTGGCCCAAAGATAATTAATTTTTATTAAATTTATGTTTGTGTTAAAAAACATTTTTCAGTTTTGAGGTTATGTTAAGGCGTTCATCCCTCTTAAAAGAAACTTAACACATAGACCGGAGAAATGTTTTATTTAAAACAAATATAATATATTTAAGTTATAAAATTTTCATTTAAATCAAATAAAATTTATTTACAAAAAATAAATATTTATTTGAAACAAATTAGTAATTTTTGACTAACAATTATTTAAAACAATTACTTATCCCGACTAATTCATTTAATGAATAAATGAATGTTATTGCACCCAGATAAATGTTTTATTTGAACCAAATATAATACATTTGAGTTAAATAAACGTATATTTGTCTCACAGCCTATTAGCCGTATTTATTTGGCGTAAATAAAATTTTTTATTTAAATCAAATAAAAAAATTTTTTTTTTGAATCAATAAAACATTTATTTGAGTCAAATAAATATTTATTAGGCTATGAGACAAATATACCATTTTTCTGGGTGTGAAGTATAGTCAAAATTGACTAATTTAAAAGATGGTGATTTTTTTAAAATTATTTTAATTAATATTCTAAATTTGAAGTAGTGAATTATTTTATTTTTTTGAATTAATAACTGTGTCTCTTTTTCATTTAATTTGTTCAATTTATATGCAAAATGTTAATTTAAAACAAAAAATTTATTAAAAAAAAGTAAATTAGACCATTAGAAAGGTAAAACAAAACAAATTTATGTCACTATTTGAATTGAAACAATGTAATAAATTTGTATTGTTTTATCTTCCTACTAATCGAATTTACTTTTTTATTGAAAAAAAAACTATTGGAAGGGAATTTTATTTTTTACATTAAAAAAAAATATATATTTCTTTTTATCAATTAAATTTATAACTCACAGTTATCCTCCTTTGGTGTGGCACAAATGTAAAAAAAAATAATAATAATAACAGGAAAATTTACGAGCACATTAGACACTTATTTAGTACACTTGATTTTTTTTTCTCACACTGTACATGTAAATGATCTAAAACTACACTTTTTTTTTTTTTTAATTAAAAATTGAGAAGAACAAAGTAATTTTGAAAAGTGACACATTAGGAGATAGAAAGGGGGAGGGTGGGGTGGGGGAAGTGGCAGCATGCAAGACGGGGGTTCCTCCGGGGCTGAGGGTTGGAGGATTAAATGAAACTCGAGTCAGCGTTGAACCTTCATTTATAAGAAAGTTTCAAGGATCAGACCTTCCTATATAAATCCACAAAGGAAGGGGGGAAAGCACTGTTCATTTACTTGATATTTTATATCGATGGTGGGAGTCGACGTACTCGCGATCTTCGTCAATCAAGGTCATACAATCATAGGTACTCATTGTCACATGTATCATCATTAAAAAAAAAAAAAAAAAAAAAAAAAATTTAACTTAATGTATGAGATAGAAAATTTTTTTTTATTGTGATAACAGAAAATTTGTTCTTTCAAAATTAATTTGTTAGAATTTTCAATTGACAAAATTTCATGTAGAATTTTACTTTTAATCAAATTTTTCTTTATTCGAATTATTATTTAACAGAAATTCAATTTAACCATAATTAAATATCAGGCAGAAAAATTTGGACCTAAATTTTAAAATTGACCAATCAGAAGTTATAAACAAAATTATAATTGATTATTTTTAAAATTTACACCCAAATTTTTCTGCCTCTATTGCATTGCAGGGTTTCGTGAACTGCTAAGGTAACCATGGTAACGGTTGCTATGGAAACGGTTGATATGGTAATGGTTGTCATGGAAACGGTTGCTATGGTAACTGTTACCATAGCAACAGTACAAGTGTACGACGGACGGACGGACGCCAAAGCGAAACAATAAAATTTAAAAATTTTCGAAAATAAAAATATTCAAATTAATATTATAATTCTTATTTATTTATAAAAAAAAAATTAATTAATATAAATTATAATATCAATATATTTTATTTAAAGCACCGTTTTAAGATGTTACAAGAATTGTATTAATAATAATTATTCAGTACTTTCATTATGTAGAAACTTAACGGCGTTTAATGAATTTTAACAACTTATAATTAAAAAAATATCCGCTTTATGTTAATACAAAAAAAAGTAATTATGTTATATATATAGTGCTTTTTATTTTAATTCGGTGAAAATTGTAGTTGGAATAGTTTATCTGTCATAGAGTTTCTTATAAAAAAAATTATTGTCTTAAAAAAAAGTTTTGTTTCCCTTTCTCCTACCGTTATTTTTATTAACCGTAAATGATATAATTTTTCTATTTCCTTGTTGTATATTGTATAATAGAAGCGAATTTTCAAATATAATTTTATTATCGAATTCTTTCTGCTTTGAAATTTATTGGGAGAAAAAATATTTTACATTGAAAAATTCATTGTTGCAAATTGATTTTAAAAAGCTTTAGTGACAAAGATCGTAAAAATTGCACGTGGAAATTTATGATATCACGTTAATTGTTGTTCATTTCTAGAGTAATTTAATTTTTTGTTTTTTTTTTTTCTATAATAATTTAATGCATTTGAACTATATAAATGTAATGAAGATTGTTAGGTGTTCGTCTGATACTAACGAAACATTAAAATAATATAATATTATATTTGTATATTATATTATATAATATTATATAAAAATTTAATTTTAGTTATACGTCCCGGTAAATATTTAGTTATTTTATTGTAAAAATAAAAGTAATATTTGACAATGACTTTGAAGGAAGTATATTTAAAATACCGAATAAAATTTTTTTCACTCTGACATAAAAAAAAAGTGATCGATACATTCCAAGAATCTAATAATATTTAATGGTCGAGAAGAATCAGAAGCTATTTTCAATGCCTTTTATCTGTTACGAAAAACGTCTATATCCTTATAAAGAATGAAAATAGATTATTGAGTTGTCAGCATCAAAATTAAGTAAAAAAAAAAAAATATATATATACACTTATAATAATGTTTATAAGAAAATATACTGAAAAAATTTTTTAATTAAATTCAATAAACAGAAAATGCTATGTAATATTCATATTAAAAAATTATAATAATATAATAATTTTTTTTCGACTTTTACGAGCAATTTTACTAAAAAAACTTTTTTTTGGCTTGTTATACTTATTTATTTACAGGTAATAAATGGATTTACATAAAATTAAAAACTGTTAATTAATTAATTAATTAATTCAAAAATAAACATAATTTATTAAAATGTCTGAAATGACAATATTTGAAAAACATAATTTATTTTTTCAAATATATTTAATTTCCCGATAAATGCGAGAAAAATTATGAAAAATTTATTAAAAATCTTTTTCCTCTTGTTATTTTGTTTTGAACAAGTTTCATAAAAAAAAAATCCCAGATAAAATTGAATTTTTTTTCTGAGAAATTTTAATCTAATTTTCTATATATATACATATATTTCATCATATTTCCTATTACTGAAGAAATCTTTAAAATAATTTGCTCTACAATAAATTTATGTATTAACAATAAAAAGTGTAAAAATAACAAAATTATCATAAAAAGTAAATTTATTTAATTTTCTAGTCACGTGTATTTATTCTGAATCGTAAGTTGCTATTTGAAATTTTTTCAAAACGATATATAGAAAATTTATAATTATATATAATTAGTTGAAAACATTTGCCTAATAAAAGTTTTGTACAATTTTTTTAAATCATTTATTTTTTTAAAAAGCATATAATAATAAATTTTAGTTCACTGTACTCTGTGAAAAAATAATTTTACTCTAAAGATTCAACTTCTGATGAGTTGATTTTATTTGAAAAAAATACTTTCGTAAGGAAAAAAAGTTTTTCAAGAATACTGTGCGACTCAGAAAGTTTATTCGCGTAAAAAAATTTGCTGAACTCTAGAGAAAGAAGTTTTCTTTTTCCTTTTTTTTTTTTTTTTTTTTTTTTTTTTTGATATTACTATTTTTTTTATACTCTTCGCTCGATTAGAAAAAAGTTTTCTGGTCCATTTTCTTTTATCTTTATATAATGCCAAAGAGATAACTCTCGTTAATTAAATAAAAATGTCATTTTTATAGAAAATTGTAAACGTGTTTGGGATAAATAATTCAAACGTGTTGTTGATCAAGAAGGCTTAAATTTTTTGGGGAGAGGAGTTTTGTACGCACTCTCACTGTTATCGACCCGTATTTGTGAGGCAAGAGAGAAGAGTCGCTCCTTCGTCCCAGATGGACGTGACCGTCCATGTATTGCGCAACGTATCTCGTCCAAATGTCGGGTTCGCAACGCGGTGACAATTCAACAAATTTTAATGTTCACGCAAAAAAATTATTTTTCATTTAAAATAATAAAGAAAAATTAAAAAAAAAAATTTTTTTTTTTAATTAAAAAAAATAACAATTCGCGTTTAAATTTCATGTCCCGCGCAATTTTTTGTGAAAGGAAACTATTATTTTTGAAGAAAAACGTGTCAACTATACGATGTAAACAATATGCGAATATTCGGGTAACAGATTCTCATTTTTTTTTTTTTTTTTTTTTTTTTAAACAAATAATGATTCAAAAATGTAAATTCTAAAATTAATTTTATTTACTAATTTCAAAAAAAATATATGTATTGTTCGTTAAACATTTTTTATGATAAATTAAAATTTTTTAATGTAATTGTGATTGGCAAACCAAAAAAAAAGAGCATATATTTTTAATGAAATATGGTATCAGGTTTTTTTTTTTAATCCTTAAGTGACTTTCATCAGTAAATGATATCGCTGCCAAAAGACAAATTTTACTATATAAATATTATAGTTTAAGATTTAAAATTTTTAATGAAGATTGAAATTAATGAAGGGATCGATGGCCTCGTGTTAAAATTTATTTCTAATAATGAGAAAATTTGTGAAAATGTGAAAATTTCGAGGAAAACTATGCTGAAAGTATATTTCAATTTTTTTATATTATTTTGAGTCTACATTTTTTGAGAAGAAATCAAATTTGACAAGTGAGTTAATTCACGTATATTTTTTATTAATTTTTCTGTACGAGTTTTAGCTTATATTAAAATTTTTTTGTTAATCATCAATGTTTACTTAATTTAAATTTTTTAATTTATTTATTTATATAAATTATATAGTTGTTTTAATTTTTTTTTTTTAATAATTAATAGTTGTTTTAAATATGTAAATATTTGAAATTGTTTTTTTATTATTTTCTGTATTTACTGTTTTACATATCTTTATACTTTTTTTTTTTTTAAATTATTATGACCCAGAAAATTGAATAAAAAATCTTTTCTTTTCTACTACGATGAAAATATGTTTGAATTAAAATTTTAAACAAATAGTTTTTTTTTATTGAACTATTTATTTGATTGTTTATTATATTTATTTATTTATTGAGATAAACGAAACTTTTTTTTTGTTTACTATTTATTATAGAAATGTAAAATTAATTTTTTTCTTTACTGGCAAAGAGGAAAAGATTTTCAATTCTATAGGTTCTTTTCTTTTTGAAGAGATTTTCTTCTATATTAAATATATAATATATACATTTGATTAGCTTCAAACAGAATTCATCGTTTGAATTGAAAAAAATTTTTCTTTGAATTTTTACAAAAAAAAAAAAAAATTCTTTGAAAAGAGAATTTACAGATTATAAACATCAAAGAAAGTTTTTATGAAAAAAAGGGAAATTTTTAAAATGAAAAAAAGTTCTAGGAAACAAGAGTATTTTAAGAAACATTTTCATCGAAAAAAGAATTTACTCATTAAGTATAAAAAAAAAATTAAAATAAATATTTTTTTTATATACAGTCAAATCTGGGATTTAATTTCATCATACAGTGATATCTTACAACTATAGAAATAAAACTAATAGAATTTAGATATTAAAATATTAAAAAAAAAAAAAAAAAAAAAAAAAAATTATAAATATATTCTCAGTTTTTTTTTCCTCTTATCCCACTTAACGAGGTTTCACTGTATTTAAGAATTTTATTTAACCAACAAAATTTCTTTTTTCAATACAAGAGACAAAAAATTTGTTTCAAAAAATATTTATTTTTGTGATTTCCTTAAAAAAAATTTATTCTTTATTTTTTAAATAAATAAATATAGAATAAAGTTTTCAATAGAGTTTGTCGAATTCCATATATTTCATATTTTAATTAAATCCGTTAAGTACATTGAAGGAAGGAGTTAGTTGTTCAAAGATAAACATATAAGGTATCATGATTTTATGTAAGAAGAAAATACTAATGAGTGATAATCAGCCTCAACCGAGTTATATTATTATTTTTTATTCTAAGTAAGCAACCTTCGCGTGTATAATTCTTCATATACTTTTCTGCTTTTTCCGTTTGCAACGATTTGACAATATTATTTCGAATATAATTTATAGATTCGATGGTTTTCTAAAAATAGATTTTAAATAAAATTATATCACTTTTAAGTCATCAGATGCAATAAAGTGGTTATTTATTTTTTTTTTTTTTAGAATAAATAGTTCAACTTTACGATGGGAATAATGTTTCGTTAATGTAACTTTTTCTACTGGTACGAGATGATTCTTTCAAATAATTACAAAGACGACTAATAACATCTACTTTTATAATTGCTATAATTTGTTTAGTTTTTTTTTTTTTCTTTACTTTGTGTTTCTTTTAATTGACACAAAAAATATAGTTTATAATATACAATTCCCATGTTGATTATAAATTATCACATTATTTAAATAGTAGCACTTATGCTTCATTATATATATTTTTTTAATATATTTATTTTATTAAAAATGCATTTTTTCAATTTTGCCAATTGAAATTATTATCAATTTAAATATATTTCTATTATATTAATAATAATAATGTAAATATTCTATATACTAATTTTTGCAATTAATTTTGATGTTTTAAATAAATAATCTAAATTATTAATTTAAAATATAAAAAAATTACTTTTTAATAAAATTTTTTAATAATCAATTAATTTTTTATTTCTCGAAAACAAAAAAATGCAGTTACAGTAATAATATGTTTGGTGTGCTTTGATAAAAAAAAAAAAAGAAAACAATTATGCTTGATTTTTCGTTGCTTTTAAAAAAAAAAAATTAATTCATAATAATTTTTTTTACTCTGTAACTATATTTTATGCTAATAATTTAATCACTGACAAATTGATTTTAACAAAGTTTGCATATTTACAGTTAAACATGGAATTTACTTTTTTTGAAAAAAAAAAAAAAAAAAAAAATCTTGATTGACTGATGTAACAGCAGATATAATGGATAAGATTTCTTTAATGAGAAAATGAGAATGAATAATGAAATCGTGAAAAGAACTGCATTTGATTAAACTTGTTGAAGGTTATTTCCGCGATTCACCGCAATCACATGCATCGATATACAATACATTAAATATGTATAAAATGTAATCGATACGAATAGTTCATTAGTTTTACAAAAATTTATATTATCCATTTTATAAAATACTATTGTTGCATTATTATAATAAAAAGTAACACCCAGTATAATTATTATTTATCCAATAATATTTATTATATGTATTTAATTAATTTATTCTAGTACATAATTTTTTTTTTATTTTAGACTGAAAAAAAAATTATTTGATTTAAATAGTAATCATTTAGTTGACTATTATCAAATAAATATTTATTTGTATTAAATTAATATTAATATTATTTGATTCTATAAAATGGTATGTTTATAATACAGAAATTATTTTGATTAATAGTAATATTGAAAGTAAATTATTAAACAGACAATAAAATAATAAAAATAATTAATTGAAGTATTAATTTACTAAATTTTATAAATAAATAAAAAAACTATGTTAATTATTGAAATTCTTTATTAACATTAACATTTAATTGTCAAATCAATTGAATTGTTCGAAACTCTGAATTCAATATTATCGGACATTAAATACAATAGAATGAATATTTATCGAGATGTACATAAAATATAAAATTGCAGTAAATTCCTTTAAATATACAAAGTTGTATATAGTAATTGATTAGCAGCAGATTGAAGATAAAATAAATTACACTGAAAAAAACTTTATTTGATTCAAATAATCGGTTAGTTGGCTATTATCAAATAAATATTTATTTGTGTCAAATAATTATTATTTGAATCAATTAAATTGTATTTATTTCAAATACAGATATTATTGGTCCAAATACAGTTTATTTAATTCAAGTAAAAATTATTTGCGGTTCAAGTAAATATTTATTTGATAATAATTAAATAACCGATTATGTATTTGAATCAAATAATTTTTTTTTTTAGTGTAGAAATTGATTTTCAAAAGTTTAAATTTTTTGATACACGAAATATTTATAAAAAATTTAATTTGTTCGGTTCAAAATTTTAATTCAAAAATTCATTTTTAATATAATATATTATAATAAATTAGCGAATTGGAAAGATATAAATTATATATTTTTTTTTATATGCGATTAGATAATAAATAGACTTAGAGAGGGATCTCATTAAAAAGATAATAAAAATACTGTGCATACTTAAACAATATAATTTTTTATTGCAGCACCCACAATTGGAATTTACTGCCCACATGAAACTTGTTCATATAACAGTATAATATTTATAACAATCACACTGATTTATAAAGTCTACATTATATATATATATATATATATTTTCGAGAAAATTCATAATGAAGAAAAAAAAATTTTTTTCACATTGTAAATTACATGGTACAGTATTTATACATCATAAATCAAATTAAGCATATAATTTATATTTAAAATAATAATAATTGTAATTAATAATTTTTATTAAAAAAATATATAAAAATTTCAATTTTTGGAAATATGTAAAAAAAATATAATAATTTAAAATTAATAATTTTATAATATAATTATTTTTGAATTTGCTATTTGTTATAATTTGTTAATTTATTATTTCAATTTATACCTATCGCTAAGTTAAAAATGGAAATTTTTCTGCAATCAAATTTTTTATTAATTTAACAATAATTTGCTGCTATTAATTAACATTTACAATGAGTAATTTTATTAAGTAGCTATAAAATTTGTTATATATATATAATGTGATTCATTTGGGATTCCTGGCAATTAATTTAATGAATTAAAAATGTATTTTATCAGTAATTGTCACTTTGAAAAAAAATCACCTTCATATATATACTCATTTTATGAAAATTTAATTATGGCAGAGAATTCCATTTAAGGAATAAAAAAACATTATACGCACTTGAAATCACACGAAAGGTCATACAAGATTCATCTGTTGTAGAAGAATATTATATTGTATATATATATATATATATATATATATATATATTGTATGACCAAGAAAAGAAAAGTAGGCCATTAGGATAGTTTTCTATATAGGCACATATAATAATTGAAGTAGGAAAAAGTTTTTTTTTATCGGAAGTATGCATAAATATGACCATGAGGTCAACTACAAAATCTAATAATGTGGATAATAATAATGATAATACTAGATCATTCCATACATTATAGAAAATGTGAAATAGATTTTTTTTCAATTCCATTTCGGATATGGAAAGAATTGGTTTTTATTTTTATAATTTAGTTTTCTCTGAATTTGAATTAGAAACAAATTTTCATAACACAGGAAAAAATTAAGTAGTTTTTTTTTTTTTTTTTATTTTATTCTATTCAAATGTAATGATTCTGGATCCAGAGAAATATTTTATTGGCGTTTATTTGAGACAAATATAAAATTTATTTAAAGCCAATAAAAATTAATTTTTTCCTCAGAACCCCATTAAATTATTATTTTTGTTTTAAATAAAAAAAAAATTTATTTGGCACAAATAAAATTTTATTTAGAGCAAATGAAATTTATTTGAAACAAATAAATATATTTATTTAGCTCTGAGACTTTATCTTTTCTCTGGATGTAGCAAATTAAAATTAAGTTTATAAATTTTTTTTAATAGGTAACAAAAATTTTTGTTTTTTCAATGAAAAACATTATTGAATGAAGTAAAAAAAAATATATATTTTCCTTTTGTATAATTATATTTTTTATATATTTATATTACTATTTAGTGTCGCAAATGAATATTCTATTTCTTTTATATAATTCAGCGCGCCGCCGGAAAGTAAAACCACACATAAAATTTGTATATACGGCCTCTTTAGTTGACCCATAATAATAAACTTCAAAATCGATTTTTAAAACAAAAATTGTAATTATTACTAATTTATTGGTAATAAGATAAAATAATTTTTTTTTTTAATGTCGACTTTAAAGTTATCTGAGGCCAACTGAAAAAGGTCGTAAAAATTTGTATATGTTGTTTTATTTTCCATCGACTAAATTATTATAAATTTTTAATGCCATTTGTTCTAAATACATTTTTTTTTTCGAAATAAATTAAATAAAGTTTAATAAAAAAAAAAAAAAAAAAAAATGAGAAATTTTATTTATTTTGTTTTTCGAATTATTATATTTGATAGAATTTTCATACTACAGAATTTCAAAAAATTATTTAACAAAATTTCTAATTAATAGGAATTTTCATTATTTGTCCGAAATTTGCGCAAATGTCCGAATAAACAATCGACAGAAAGATTTCAACGCGATTTTTAAAAATAATCACAATTTTATGGATTAATTTTTTGATTATGGTTGTTTTTAAAAATAGCGCCAAAATTATTATTGTTTATTCGAACATTTGTAATTTCGGACAAATGAAAATTTTATCAATTGAAAATTGTATTAAATGATTTTTCGATTATAAGTATGAAATTATGTAGTATGAAAAATCGGTTATATGAAAATTCTAACAAATAAAAATTCAAATAAATGAAAATTCATATCTAAAAATTATCTTATGCAATGAAATTCTATACCTAAAAAAAAATTCATTAAATTCGAAAAAATTCTGTGAAGTGAATTTTTGATTATCAAAAATCTGTAATATATCGTAATAATAAAATTTTGATTTTTTGAAATGAAAATCTCATTTGTTGAGATATGATCGCGCATATTTATGTTAAAGTCCAAAGAACGCACGTGTTCAATGAGAATAGATTGGAGTAACTCGACCGAATAACGGTGAACGTCGATCATCTATAAAATCTTTTGAAGTTTTCTATATGCACTTTATCGATAAATATCTCATATATGTTGATATAGTTACATATAGTGAACTGAATCCCCCTCTACTTTTAAAGTTGACATGCGATTATTATTATTATTATTATTATTATTATTATTATTATTATTATTATTATTATTATTAAAATGAATAATATAAACGTCATATTGACATCTCTGATATCAATATTTGAAATTATCATTGTCAGAAATATGAATATTGCATAATTGCCTATAAATATTCTGTGGTATATAATATATAACACATTAAGCGTTAAGCATATATAATATTATAAGAAAACTTGAAGGTCAAATCAGATTGTTCAGAAACAACTAATTATTTCGTTTTATAATATTGTATCTTATAAATGCATTTGTATATATATTTATATTTATTATATATTTTTTTTTTTCGTTAGTCAAAAGTTATTATACATTATAGTTCGATTCTCATGGAAAATAATCATCTTCCTTGGAAAAATATTTTTAATTTCATCGGAATTTATATATTTTATTAAAAAAAAAAAAAAACAAAAAATTTTCCCTTAATCAATAAATTCTTTTACAATGTGTATAATAATAATAATTATTATTATTATTATTTACAAATTCTTTTAAAATACTCGAAAAAATAATTTATAAGTATAAAAAAAAAAATGTATAAAAATATAATTAAAAAAAAAAATGAGTGAAAAATAGTTTACAACCCTTTTTTAATTTCACCTTAAAAATAATTATTTTTTAAAAATGAATTTGTTAAAAATGAATTTGAAAGAATTTCTACATTTTCTTTTATGGAAACTGAAATTTCAATACATGAATGCGTATATAAATTGAAAGCAAAGTTTGTTAAATTGTGTCAATATGAAAATTGTAACAAATTATAATACAGGATTATTATTGATTAAATTTTAAATGTCAAACTTTATTTTTAGATATTCGCACAGCAAGCAAGATACTTTTATTTTATTCGAAAGTTTATTAAAGGGATAATTAAATCGATAATTATTTATAAATATATATATAAGAGCCCCTAATATAAGAAGTATAGAGTCTTTAAATAATTTACTCGAGATAAAAAGTTAATATAGGGCAAGAATATTAAAATTCATTGATGTCCTAATTTTATTCAAATTTTTATATTTTGCTTTTAGAATAAGATACTGCGAGAGATGAATAAAAACCTTAAAATTCAAATTTTTTTTTTTTTTTTTAAATCATGTAAATTGTTAAAATGCAAAATTTTAATCAACATTTTTTATTATTGCACACAGAAAAGATATATTTGTCTCAGAGCCAAATAAATTTCTAATTGTTTCAAATAAAACATTTCTCTGGATTCAATGAAAAATTAATTTTCGTCTTTTTTTTTTTAAATGTATGAATAAGCTCTAAAATTAATTTTGCTAAAAATTTTATTCGATAGAATTTTATTAACTCGAATTTGCTTTGAACAAAATTTTTCTTTCTTCGAATTATTATTTAACAGAAATTCCATCTGAATTATATTATAAATATATAAATTAAACGTTAAATTTATAATAAATAACTAATAATATAAATGAAACAGATAAAATAAAGAGAAATAAGGTAGAATAAAATTTTTTATTTTATACCAAAAAAAAAAACTGTTGGTTTTATCAACCAAACATTTTTGTTGACCTAACAAAAAAATTTCGTTGAGCTTACAAAATATTTTTTTTATGCCTACAAAAAACACTCAACCAAATTTTTTGATTGACTCAAACAAATATAGTTTAAATACCAACAAAATTTTTTTGTTGGCTTAACCAAATTTTGGTTACTCTGACTAAATATTTATATCAGTGTATAGAAATTGAAAAAAAAAAAAAAAATTTTTTTCAAATGTTCATTCAATCGTGAGAGTGAGAGCTTTCTCAAATTACATTGAATTGTGCAATTTAGCGAACATAATTATTACCTTCTCCTATCGCTATCTCTGTTAATCCTCCATTTTCTCACCTATCAGCAATAATGTCTGGGAGATTAGCAGGGAGGTTGTAGCGCATATTAAGATCGCGTGTCGACCAGATCGACGACATGTTCCGTGTGATCAATAGCTCATATATATATTATGTTACAATATATACTATTTCGAGTATTTAACATAAAATAAAATGAAGAATTTTTTTTTTATTTCATTCTATTATATATATTTATTTTATGAATTTTTTAAAATTAAATTTTATTTATTTTGCATTAGTAACTGTTTTTTAATGAAATTTTTTGTCTGTCTTTCTTTCATGCAAGAAAATATTCAAATATCAATAAATATTTGACAATTTTTCTCTAGATATGAAAATATTTCAAAATTCAAGAAATATTTTAAATTTATCTATTATTTGGATGAAAAGTTTTCACGCAAAACCATTCTGCTGTGAGAAAAAGAAAAGGAGAGAAAAATATTGAAGATTTTTTCTTATTATTATTATTTTTTTTTTTTTTTTTGCTTTGTGGAATAAAGTTTTCGTATAAAATCTTTTTATCCGGATAAGAGAAGATTAGAAATACTTTCGAGAATCGCATATTATTTTTTTTTTACAAAATATATATATATGTGTGATATATTTTGTGAAATTCGCGTGGGAAGTATTGACTTTTTAAATATTTATTTGCGAATATGTTTGCCAATTTATATATATAATTTTTTTCAATTTAAAAAATATGTATCAATAATAATAATTTGTATATAACTCGTTGGAGGTATATCGACTTTTCATTTGATACTCTAGGGTCTTAATTGCATTTGTCAGATTATTGGAATTTTTTCTTTCTTTTTTTTTTTTTTGAATTATTAATAAATTGAAGCTTTAGGAGAAATTTTCTCGTTTCAATCGCGAGAATTGAACGGAATAATTAATGATACAAATTTTTCATTAAAAGGAAAATAAATTGAATTTAATCTCTTGGTATAAGTTTTTGTGATACTCTCTTTGAGATTATCCAATATTAAATACTATTTGAATTTTACATCTCTATTGTGTGAAAAGCAGATTTATTTATATAATTAATTATATCTTTAAATCAAAAGCTCTGGTTTATATTTGTTTGCTTTGTTATTCATAAATATTAATTATAAATACCAGAAATTTATATTTTTTGTTTATTATTTTATTATAGTCTATTTTACTCTATATCTCTTTAATTAACTTTGTACCATTTTTAATTCATAGTAATTACTGTACCGTCAAAGTAATTACTTCAGACTAAATTTTTTTTTCTTATGATTAAAAAGAAACTTTAATCGGATAAAAAGTATATAAATTAAATAACCTTTTTTTCTTTTATTACTTAAAAGCTGATAAAATTTTTTGAAAATTAACTAACTCTTCTTAGTCAGATACTCCAATATTTTTTTTTTTTTAATTTGTAAATTTATCCTTTAATTATTAACTTTTTTTTTCCTTTTTTTCAACGTTCTTATTAGACATATATTTTAAAGAAATTTTTCGATACAATTTAAATTAAATTAAAAATTTTCAATTTTTGTTTAACTTTTAAAAGGAAGCATAAAGTGACGATGAAAATAAGCTTATAAAAACAATTTTAAAAAAACTTTAATTATTTATAAAGAAATTTACAAAATTAAAAAAGAGCATTTAAAATTATTCAGAAAAATTGTTTTTTTTTATAAATAAATTATATAATAATATTTAAAAATATTAACAAATATATGTTTATATTTTAGGAATGCTTTCAACTGAAGAAAAGTCATTGTTAAATGTACAATATGATAGAGGATGACGTAAACAATTTGAATTGAAAAGAAAAAAAAAACTGATGGCTTCTGAAAAAGTGTGATATTCGAAACAGGAAGTAAAGATGGGTTCGTTACCGAATTTGCACGAACTATCAAGAGAAAAGCTCGAAAGTCCCGTATACCGACCAGCTCCAATTGGAGGTCTTGGTCCAGTGAGGTTACCACCGCAACCTCCACCCTTGGCTCACACCCACAAACGTGCGAGAAGCAGTGGTCATCATCATGGAACAATATTATGGGACAATGACGCCATGCTCGAGGTAAAATAATATACTCTTTGAGTTTTTTTTTTTTTTTACATACAATAAAAATAAAAAAAATTATATAATTCTTGTTTTTTCATTTTTGTTTAATTTTGTGTTTTTAGTCAAAAATAATTATACTCACATCGTTCATTTGTACAATATTCATGAACTAATTTATACTAAAATATACTTGAAATAGTTTGAGAATAAAATTTTATTTATGTTGAATTTTTTATTTATTTTTTAAATTAGCAAATAAAATTACCAAAAAATTTTAATTCAAAATCACTTGAAATTTAATTATTTGCAAAAATTTACAATTATTTTTAATGTTTTTTATAATATTCTTTGAAAATTCAATTTTTCGATTAAATATTTATGGAATTCAATTTTTGTATGTGATTTTTAATAAATTCTTCATCTACAGAAAACATTAAAAAATTTCTCTTATTATAATTATTGTTTGAAATTTAACACAATCTTTTGAAATTCAATTATTTTCAAAAATTTTAAATTAAAAGCTTCTAAAATTGTCCATTTAAAATTTTTTTAAATATAATAATTTCAATTATGTCTCTCTCCTGAAATTCAATTATTTTTAATTTTATTTTTATAATATTCTTCCAAAAAAATTCAACTATCCGAAACCATTTTTCACTTAAAAATTTTTCAAATTATTGTATTTTTGTCTACAATTTCTAATAAATTTTTTAGCGAAATCATCAAAAACTTTTAATTAAAAATCACTTTAAGTTCAATTAATTTCAAAAATCTAAATTGTAAATCTTTGAAAAATTCAATTACTTTTAAAAAATGTTATCTAAAATTATTTGATAAATTATTTTTATTGCTATAAAATTTAATTATTGTCTGTAAATTAACAAAATCTTTTGATATTCAATTATTTCTAAAAATTTCAACTTTAACTCGTCCAAAATTATTAATAAAAAAAAATTTTTTATTTAAAAATCTGTAAAACTTAATTAAGTATTGCCTGACATTTTTTTGACCATCAAAACTAAAAACTATTACAAAATTTTTAATTCAAATTAATTACCTTAAATAAGACTTGAAAAAATTATAAAAATGGAACTTTAAGAATTTTTTCTTTTTAGAAATTTGTCCTACTTATGTAAATAAAATTTGGAAAATTTGTCTTACAATTATTTTGATACCAAAATATTCGAAATAAATTTTCTTGATAATATTCATTATAGAATTATTCTCATTACAGAATTAATAAAATTAATTTAATATCAAATAACATTAGTTATTTAAAGTAAAATATTTATTAACCAATTCGATTTTTTTTTTTTTTATAAACCGATTTTTTTTTTTTGCCTTAAAGTCGATTCGTGGCCTGTATAATAAATCAAAAAAATCACCAGTTCAAAAATATTTCCGCATAAAATCCATTGTTTCTTCTTATAATTTTGAGAAAATTTACAAAATTATACCAAATTTTCACATGTATACATTGAGAAAAATATTTAGTCAGAGTAATCAAAATTTAGTTGGGTCAAAAAAAAAAAAAATAAATTTTGTTGTTATTTAAACAATCAAACTATTTGTTTGAGTCAACCAACATTTTTGGTTCAGTGTTTTTTGTTAGTTCAACCAAATTTTTTTGTTAGGTCAACAAAAAATTTTGGTTAATCAAATCAACAGTTTTCTTTTTTTTTTGTAAAATTAAAAATTTCATTCTACATTATTTCTCTTCATTTTATCTTTTTTGTTATTTTTTTTATTATTAATTTAATGTTTAATTTCAATTTAAGACTTTTTTTTCTCTTAAAATAATATTTATTTTTTCAGTGAAAAATAAATAAATAAATAATAATAGAATATTTCGTGAATTGAAGCTAATTATTAATTTTTCTTTTCAGCACATGGCAACGTACTCGCCAATATCGTGTCGATCTGCAAGAGCATCAGCGTTATCGTGGAGGCGACGGGAGTCGATGAGTTCGTCAGCTGGTGCATCATCAGTTCGTCGGTTGATAGCTGCCGTGCGAACAACATCCTCGGGACCAAGACCACCGAAAAAGGCAGTTTTAAGGCATTGTGCTGCACTTTTATTGGGTCACGCAACATGCTCGGCTGCAATCCTGCCAATGTTCCCCCTTCAAGCCGGTCTTGGAGCCTTTGATCCATATTTGGGTCCAGCATTGTTAGCACTTCTCTTTGCGGTGGCAACTCTAGCCACATGTTTTGCTCCCATCATTGTTCAAAAGCTCAGTACCAATTTAACAATTATCGTTGGTCATGTCATTATCACCATCTTCGTTGGTGCACATCTCTATCCCAGGTAGAATTTTACCTCCTGTAGTTTTTTTTTTTTTCTAAATATTATTATTCTATAATATTATATTATTCATATTAGCATATTATTCTAAAAATCATTAATTAGAATTTTCATTTTGAAGAATTTTATCAGAGATAATTATTTTTTAGACCAATTTTCCAATTAAAATTTGAGAGAATTTCTTTGTACACACATTTTTACTTAACAAAATTTTTAGCTACCGAATTTTTGTTTGTCAGAATTTTTATTTTACAATCATTTTCTTTACGTGACTTTTTATTAAAGAGGATTTTAATTTAGCAGAATTCTCATTAAATCGAATTTTATGTAATTCGAATTTTTAAATGGCACATATTCCAATTCACCGAATTTTAATTTGTCCAAATTTTGAATTGTTAAAATTCTTAAGACGCCGAATTTTCATTTGTCCGAACAAACAATCGAGAGAAAGATTTCGTCGTGATTATTAAAGTGAACCAATTCGAAATTGTCAAAAAAAAAAAAAATCGTAATTGGTCAATTTTAAATATTGTGCCTAATTTTTTCTGTCGATTGTTTATTCAACAATATTTGCAATATCAGATAAATAAAAATTCATCGTCTTAAGAATTTTAACAAATAAAAATTCGTACAAAATAAAAATTTGGACAAATTAAGATTCGGTGAATTGGAATTTCTGTCATTTTAAAAATTCGAATCACATAAAATTCAATTAAATGAGAATTGTGCTAAATTAAAATTTAATTGAATTAAATTTTTTTTTAAATGAAAAATAAAGAAAATGACTAAAATGAAAATTCTGCTAAACAAAAATTCGATAGCTAAAAATTTTGTTTAGTAAAAATTCGTGTAAAATGAAATTTTGTCAAATTTTAATTTGAAAAAAGAAAATTTGTTGAAATTTTCGCAGAAAAAAAGAATTATAAATTAATTTTTTTTTTTTGTACCAACTTTTGCAGATGGTATGTCTTAGTGCCAAGTTACGTATTGCTGGGAATTTGGATGAGTCCGGGATTTTTAGCGAGGACATCACATGTGAATGTATGTGCGGCTAGTTTGGGTCTTGTTTGTGCAGATCCTGAAGATCCAGATGACACGAGAAGAGATTGTTTGCTAAGAAGACTGAACAGAAGTATGAAATTAGCAGAGGACATGGGTCTCGCTTTTGGTATAGAAAATTTATAATAAACTATTAAATTTTCAAATTATTTTATTATTCTCTCATTCTAATTTTGCGAATGAAAAATTTCAGGTTGCTTTATTGCATCGATTCTAATCAAAATAACCGATATGTCTCACATTAAATTCATATTTGATGAATCGGAGGAGGAATGTGGCGCTGAATATTGTCCTGAAACATCGATGCATTTTTACAACAAAGATCATTGTTAGTTTGATTAATATAATATTAATGTTTTTTTTTATTTATATTTACAATAATGAAAACCGGAGTCAAAAGATAGACAAATTGATTTTTAAATAATTCGATTTTCAAGAATACTTTAATTTATAAATGGATCAAAAATAATGCTATGAATATATTTGATACAGTGAGAAAATTGAGACACAGAATTTAAAATAATAATAATAATAATAAACAATTTGATAATTTTGAATTGAAATTAAATCCGGTATTTTTCTCCGATTTATTAAAAAAACATAGAACAATAATTTTTCTTTGATTTAATAATAAAATAATGTTAAATTTTCTTTTAGTACACAACGAGACGTTATTTATATCGACAATTCCACCGGGAACCTCTAAAGTAATAGTGAGCGTATGGCTTGGACTGGCGGTTCTTGCGATTGGCACATCATGTGCTTTTCTTGATTCAAGATTAAAAGAGCCACAAAATATTAACGATAGAATCAGCACAAGTAATTTACTAAAATCTATAAAAAGCGCCTTTCAAGATCCAAAACTGCAATTGGCAGCACCTCTCACACTTTTTGTCGGTTTGGAACAGGGCTTTATATTTGCCGATTTCACGGAAGTGAGTCTAAAGAAATGAAATTCTTTTCCTTTAAATAGGAAAAGAAAAAAGATTTAAAAATTATCAAATTTCTCAATTAAAATATTGCAATTTTTTTTCCCCCCTTAAAATTGAAGATTGTTTTTTTTAGGCTTATATTGTTTGCGCCTTGGGAGGTGCAGGATCAGTGAGTCTTAGTTTCCTGAGTCTTGCATTACTTCAAGCACTTGCGGGTGCGACACTTTCAATGCTATTGAGGCATATCAAACGATATTACGTTGTTGGTAAATATTTTATTTTCGCATTTTAATTTGAATAAATCCACTTTTTGAATGAGAAATTTTTAACAGTTTTTGTAAAAATTCCATTAAATGAGTTTAATAGAACATTTTATATAAATATTTTTTACATAAAATTTTTGTTTTCATTTTTTATTTCGATGATAATAAAGAAAATTCTATCAAAAAAATTGTTTTCGATTATTTTATGAAAATTCAATCAAAATTTTATCGATAATTATGATTGAAACTTCATTGTTTTCCTTTCATTGCGATTATTTGATGAAAATTCTATTGAATAGAAAATTATTAAATTTTTCATCAGATAGAAATTCGTAAAAAAAAAAATTTATTTAAACTTTTGATTGAAAATTATTAGATTATTGAGTGAGTAGAATTTTTATCCAAACTTTTAATAGTAAATGGTTAAATATAAATATTAAATATTTTCAATATATTTTTTTAATTTTAATGCGAAATGTGATTTTTTTGCAGGTGTAGGTTTCGCTTTTCATGCATGTTTATTGTTGGTGCTGGTAACCTGGAGACCTGCAGGTGATGACCCAGCACTTTTTCACGTGATATCAGCCGCATGGGGAGTTTGCGACGCTATCTGGGAAACTCTAATATACAGTAAGTGAAAAATAAAAGATACGAATTTTCTTATTGTTCTTGTTTTTTTAAATTATTATTTTTATCCATTTTTGTTTATTTACTCTATTCTTACATTTTTTAATCTATTTATTAGTTCTTTCTCATCATATTTATATATCTTCTTTTTAGGTATATTTATTATTTCTTTCTTTCAGGTGTTTATTATTTTTCTTTTTGCTCTCAGATATTAATTATTTCTTTCTATGAAGTAAAAATTAATTCTTTTTTAGATATTTATTTATTCTATTTTTTAAACAAATATTTTCTGATATAGTATTATTTAAAATTTTACCGTTTTTTCTATTAAAATGTTTTCTATTTAGAAATTTTTTTCAGAATTTTTGTGAATATTTTTCAACTTTTTTCTCTCCACACTATTTCATATTTCTTCTTTTACGATTTTTTAAATGTATTTCTTAATTTTTTATTTATAATAATTTCTTTTAGGTATTTTACGATTGTATAATTTTATTAATTTTGTTACAAAATTATTTTCCAATTTTTTCCTTTTTTTTTAAAATCATTTTATATAAGTTTCTGATTTTTGTTGCAGATGATTTTTACAAGTCTGATTTCTTTATTATTTTTATGTTTTACAATATCGCTATAAAGAAATGTTTTCAATTTCGATGTATAAAATTGGCAAGAAACTTGAATTTAATTTAAGAAAAACTTTTTCAAGTTGAATGTGAACAAATTGAAATTTTGGAACAGTTGAAAAAAAATATTGTTTTCTTTTCAGCTCTAGTTTTAGGATTGTATACGAACTCGTGGCAAGGACCACTGGCCACATCTTTATTTTGGAGATGGCTTGGACTTGCTCTAGCCTTAGGACTTCATGGATTGGTGTGTACACGAAGTCGTGTTCTTGGTTTAGCAGCAATGCTTCTATTGTCAGTGGTGCCATACACATGGCTCGAAATACGACTGGCAAAACATGGAAAATGTCTTGCACCATTGTGACCGCGTAGATCAAACAACAACAATAATAATAGAGGCGAAAAATCGCACAACGACTGAGATAGGTCCGTTCCATCCAGTTTGAGGAGAAGTCTATCTTCTTCAATGAGAAGTGGTAGCAATAAACTAAAAGGAAGGAATGTTAATATTTTTATCTGTCATACCAGAACTTCCGAAAGTTCAGGCGTTGAGCAAGCGTCTGCTTTTCGTATGTCTTAAAATACATTTTCCATTTTTTTTTTCGCAAATAAGGAAAAAAATACTTTTTTAGATTCTATAATATAAATAAGATTCCATTGTCATTTATCTGTGTAAGATGTTTTCTAAAAAAAAAAAGAAGAAAAAAGCAGTAAATAAAAAGAATTACTGTATTTTATACAAATTTGGAAAAAAGCCTTGCCTAAAATCGAGGATTGTTTCAGATATCATAAGTTTTAGACAAAAAAGCCTTCGAGTCGACAGAGAAAATGTTATTTGAAGTAAAAAAATAAATAAATTACAATTTTGTATGAATTTTTTCAACAAAAAAAAAAAAACCGATAAAGTTGAAGTGAATTTACATTAATATACTTAAATCATTAAATATCAGCGAGACAATCACGAAATAGAATTTATAGTTTAGTCGAAAATAAAAGATCTTTTTATCTGAAATGCGTATTAGATTTAATTTCTAAACTGAAAGTATTTTTCCTATTGTTACAAAAATAATATTGACCAAATAATAATACAAAAATGAAACTAAAAAAAAAGAAGATAAACAATAAAATTGTTCTAATATTTTTGTTTCAATTTCTATTACTCAAGTCAATTGTTAAAAAAAATTTATACTTTAAAAAAGCGAAGGCTAAATGACAGTAACTTACGATTCTGAAAGCTCACTAAATAAAAAGAAAAATTAAATAAATAATACATTAAAAAAAAAGTGGTGCTCAAAAACAAAATAACAACCAATTGTTAAAAATGAAAATAATACATACAAAAAAAAAACTAAAAACACTTTGTTACTCATATAATTAATGTTCAATTTCAGGAAAAGAATATTTTTCTTAAGTAATTTTCATTAAAGTTGAATTTTTAACTATAATGCAAATTTAATTTCAACTAAAATTCACGGAAATTTAATATTTTGAAATATAATTGCGCAATATTATTATTTTCAAGAAATAATTCTTTAATTAATAATTTATATTGAATTATTTAATTAAATAAAAGAAATAAATAACAAATTTTTAAATTAAAAATAGGTAAAAATTTTATATATTCTTTTAAACGCATTTTTGTTGTTAGACATTAAAGTTTAAATAAAAGCCAATTGCTTGTAAAACTTAAAATGTTCCTGTTCACTATAGCAATAATAAGATGTAAATAAAAACAAAAAAATATATTGAACGCTAACTTTGAATACTACAATTTTTTATAGTTAAAACATTGAATGAAATAATTTACCTAGGTTTAAAAGTAAAATTTTACACTATTATAATATATATCTGTTAACAAGATTGATAAACTTTATCTTGATAGAAGATTTCTTAAGACGAGTTATTTAAATAAAACAAAAAAAAGAGAAGATGATGAAGGTAAACAACGCAATTAAAATGGAAAATTAAGAAATAATAAATTTTTTGGAAAATGTACTGTTCAATTTAGAAATAATGCTCGTAATCTTTCATGCTTTCAATACTTCCGCTTTGCTCCGAGCTTCATTTTTCAATAAAAAAAAAAAAAAAAAAAACAAACAAACAAACAATCAAGTAAAAATCTCTTCTAACTGGATGGAACGCTTCATTGCTAAACGAAACAGACGTTCTAAACAATTTAATAAGTGTAAATTATTCATTGTATGGCCAAATGTAAGAATTATCACTTGATGAGACTGCTTGTTCAACTTTATGCAGAAAAAAACTATAATTGGAGAATAAATAAAATATTTGATTAAAATCTTACCAATTATTGTAATTATGAAACATATTTATTTTAAAATCAAATAATTATTAATTTAAATAGCTTTCGTATTGTTTTAATTTAAAAATCAAAAATACATTTTTCTTGAAATCCAACGCATTGAAATGAAAAATCAATGAAAAGAATTTTTATTAAATTGTGGAAAAATATTTTCCTAAATTTATTAATTACAAAACATTATTTACACAAAAATTATACAAAAACTTTATTCCATCATACACAACTTTAGTTGTTAATTTAATTGGTATAAATTTGTTAAATGTAACAAGACAAAAGGTCATGATTATAATCAATCTAAATTAAATATAAATTTAGATGATATTACAAAATTATAATACAATGTAAATATAGATTATATAAACTACAATATTATATTGTAAAATGATCTAGAAAATTATAGATCTTTTAATCATGATCTAAATAGAAATTTAAATCAAAATTAGAATAAAATTTTAAAAAAACATTGATTAAAACTTACATTTAAATATAATATATAAATTAAACAAGAAAATGTAGATTAAATATCTACATTATAAATTGGTGAATTTCAAAAGTTGTCAAAAAAAAAAAAAAAAAATATGTAAACATTAGTTTTGATAAAATATAAATATGCATACATAAATTGCATATTTTGCGATTATTTAACAATGTTATCACATAAAAATCGTATTGTACAAAAATATTTCCGCTAATATACAGAAAGCTATTAAAAATGTTAAGGAAGATTTAACATTTTGCCTCTGCCTCTACTAAAACTTTTAAGTATTTCATTACGGCTAAGCAATGGTTTCCCTCGTCCCATTCCCATATAACTTTTTGGCGAAAAGTTATCGTCATCATCATCATTATCATCATCTTCATCATCTTCATCATCTTCGTCCATTAGTCTCACTTGTCCATATCCATGAGGTGCTCTGAGAGGTTTATTATAACTGAAAGAAGAAATTTAAATTTAGATGACAAAATTCAAATCTTAGTAATAATTCAATACTTATATCATCAAAAAAAATAATCCAGTTAAATTTATATTTAGTTAAATATCTATTTAATTCAATTTTTATTTATTATACTTTTTAATTAACCAAAATTTCTTTTATAGAATTTCCACTTGATTTAATTTTTAAGTATTAGATTTTCTATTTCATTGTTTATCATTTTTTGTCAAAACTTTCATTTGAAAAATTATTTTTTTCATAATGCTATACATAAATTTGAATCATATTCCTAAAATAAAAAGAGAATTGAAAAAAAAAATAAAAAGGAAAAAAAAATACAAAAATTTTTGAGAAAATACACAGAAAATAGAACATTTAAGAAAAGAAAAATTGAGAATTTTACAAATAAGCAAAATAAAAAGAAAATTTTGAAGCCAGTTTATAAAAGTAAACATAAATATAAATAAATTTTTGAAATTTCAAAAAAATTGAAAATTTAAAGGAAAAATTGATAATAATTAAAGAAAATAGAAAATCGTAGACAAGAAGAAATTAAAAGAAATAATTACTAGAATTCAAATAAAAAGAAAAAAAAAATATTTTTTGACAATTCTTGAAATTCAAATATTTATAAAGAACAATTTAAAAGTATTTTACTATATTTAAAATTTTACTGGTCCATTCTCTCAAATTAATTACATGAATCAGGCAAATTAAATGTAAAAATGAAGTATTTGAACAGAAAATTTCTACTTTTTTAATTGTGCAATGTTAAAACAATAATTTGAACGTTTAAAATTTTTTTATGAAAAAAATCAAATTAATTTCATACCTGTCTTCGTCACTTTTTGAAACATTTAATTTATTAGCATCTTTTACAGTTGGAGAGTTTGATGATACTGATCCAAAGCCAGAATCGTCTTCATCTTCGCTCCAATATTCGATTAAATCAATTGTTGTTCTTAATTCCATATTTGCTCTTGATCCTCCATAAATGTTAGAGCATACACTACCTAAAAAAGTGCACAAAAAATAAAAAATATTGATCCAATTATGTAATTGCATATAATTTTAATTAGTGCTGCTCACGAGACGAGACGATACATAGTATCGTCTCGGTCTCGTTAAATATTAAAATTTTAGGTCTCGTTCTCGGTCTCGGAAGGTGTGGTCTCGGTCTCGGTCTCGGTCTCGTTGAATTTTCAGCAGTCTCGGAAAACATGATTTCGATCTCGGTCTCGCAAGTAGATGTATCCATCTACTTGCCGTAATGCGAATAATTTAGAGTTAAGTTAAAGAAAATGATATAGAAAGTATCAAAAGTTAAAAAAGAAAAATTAAATTATAAATTTTTTATTTAACTAGCTTCAAATAAAAATTAAAAATTGTATGTCAGTTTTATTAAATTTTATTTTTGTTGTTTACTTGTTATACAAAATGTGCATAAAATAGTATTTATTATTATGTAAATTTTGTTTAATTTATTAATCACTTTAATAATTATTTTTAAATTAAATATTAAAAATTTAATTAACAAAAACTTAATGATTAATATTCATAAAAGACAGTATTATGCTCAATTAGGTTTATGCTAGACATTGATTACTAGTTTTTGGCGTAACATTTAAATTCAAGAAAACTATTAAATAAAAAATATAATATAAAAATGTTTAGTTAAAAGATATTTGTCTGTTAATGAATTATAGAAATTAATCAATTAAATTAAAAATAATATATAAAGTCTCATAATAATATTTTAATTTATTCTTTAATTTTTTAAAAATATCGTCGAGAGTCTCGGTCTCGTGAAATTTAGTATCGGTATCGTCTCGTTTTATCCAAGATGGGTCTCGTCTCGGTCTCGTCTCGAAAAACCGAGACGATACGAAACGAGACCGAGACCAGTCTCGGTCTCGTGGGCAGCACTAATTTTAATTATTATGATTTTAATATTAAAAATTTAATTAAAAAATTGTTAATAAATAAATTAATATCATTAATGAATCATGAAATGAAAAATCTTTAAAAATTGTAAAGAAATAAAATTTTCCTTTTTAATTTCTTTTAATTTTTGAAATATTGTTTTATACAATTTTAAAAATTATTTACTATTTACTTACTTTCATGTAAAGCAAGATCAACGATTCTCTTCATGGGACATGAAGACACGTGCTTCTCTATTTCTGCTTTAGGAAATCGATGCGAGGCACTAAATGGACAAATTTCCAAATAATTCGATGGATAATTCTAAAAAAAAAGAAAATGAATTTCAGAATCAGGTATTTAATTCTACATTTTTTTTATAAATATATAATACCATAAAAAAAATATTTTCTTTGACAACAAATTATTTTTTCTTGTTAACAGAATAATCTCAACTAAAATGTAAAATAATTGTTTTTTATTTAAGGCAGCAAAATTTCTATTGAACTAAAATGTTTGATTAAATCGAAAAAATATTTAAATATAATTTATATTATATATAATAATAAATTTTACCGCTTCGCATTTTATAAGATGAGTTGGAAATTTTGATCTTGCTATTTTGTGCTGATTATTATATGGACAAATAAGTACTGAGCTGGGATTATTTTCGTAACCACCATACATCCTGGAAGCAAAATTTACAATTTCACATTATTGAGTAATAAAATTTTTATTTTTATTAATAAATAGACTATAAATTAAATCATTTAAGATATAAAAATAAAAAATTACTATTGCAACATAAACGTGAATTACTTTGTACCTGAAAAGATGACTTGCATGAAATTTAATATCAAAAGATTAGATTAATTTTCCATTCGTAAGGGTGTTCAGCAAATAAGTTATAAAAAAAAACATAATAGTCGGTGCATTAACTTTTCTTTTGTGGTAATATTTTAAAATAACTAGTTTTTAAATATATTAATATTTTATTGTTAAACTATCTTTTGAAGTTAAAAAAAATGAATATTTCTTTTCTGTAATTTAAATATAAGAACACTTGAAAATTAATCTTTTTTTATATAAAAATTTGAAAATTAAATATTTAGTAAATTAAATTCAATACTTAAATAGAATTTTAATTGTTGGTTAATAAAGTAATAAATAGTTAACAAAAATTCTAAATTTTTATGAATGTTTAAAAAAATGTTACACGCTTCGAAAAATTTCAACATTTTTTTATTGTTTTAAAAAAGAATATTTTTTTTTTAATTTCATCATTTTTATGTATAAAAAATTAAGAAATTTATAACTTTTTGATAACTCTCAATGTTTAATACTAGACACTTTTTGAAAAATAACTTTTTTAAAAACTAGATTTTTAAAAAAATACCTAACAAGAAAATTTAATATGGAATTAGTAATTAATCATAAAAAAAATAAATTTAATGATAATAATAAAGAATTAAATAATTAAGAATAAATATAATAATTAATATACATATATGTATATTGGTTATGTATAACATCTATTTAATAATTAGTATACAAAGCAAAAATAATAAATAAATGTAATCAAAATAGTATGAAATTCCAAAATAGTAATAACATTAAAAAAAATGATAGTTAAATAAATACAGAAAAAACAAGGATATATAAACAACACATAATACCAAAAACATAGTTTCTATTATTAATTTTAATAACAAAAATGAAATATTTACCTGTATTTTAGTTGATTAAATTAATTAAAGTAATTTCTACTTTTTCAAATAAACAATAAAAAAAACAACTAGAAATTTAGTTTTCTTTAAAAATACTACAATATTTTTTGTAGTAAATGTTCACTTCTAGGTTAGAATGCTGATTCAATGTTGATTGTTGCTGCTGCTGATGCTAAACGGAGTTCTGTACACAAAATGATCACATTCACAAATGATAAAATTTTTGTGTAGTTGTAAATGGTTCGGAGCCGACCATATTTCTACGCATGTGCGATTCATTCTCAAATTTCATTGGTCCTATTTTAGGGTAAAATTTTGGGAATTTTCACAGGTAATAGTCCTGCGAAGGATTTGAACATCATTTTTACCTTAGGTATAATTAGTGAGACGACTACAGACCACTGATAAAGAAGACGAAGGTAATTAAGAAGAATTAAGCTGGTAATAAACCCATTAACATCTATACCCAGAAGAATAAATATCAAAAAAGCATTATTGGTAATAAGGACAGTGGATAAAATTAAAATAGGCTGTTTCTATTTCGCCCGTCGAAATGAATGTGTTTTAGAAGACGGGCAAAATAAGAAAAATAGATTATTTCGCCCGTTCAAGATAAAATCGAGTATCTGGAAGACGGGCGAGTATATTATTTCGTCCGTTAAGTATAGACAGCTGTTTTTTAGATAATGAGAAAAAATAATTTTACTTTTTTTAAATATAACAAATAAGATGGATAGAAAAAAGACGTCTGAGTATAGGTCTAATATTATTTATTTATATCTTTTGGAGTATTTGGTTTAATAAAATAGAAGAAATTTAAATAAAAAAAAAGTTCTTAAAAATTCTTTAAATTCTTAAAATTAATACTTAATTATTTTCTATTTTTTTTTCAAAAAATTTTATTAATTAAAGTTTTGAGAATATTTGTAACATAAAATTTGTTTGTAATTATATTAACTTAAAGATTTTTCAAATATTTATTTTACACGTTTTTGAGACGTGACTTTAAAGAATAATAATTATTTTATCTAAGAAATTGTATTGGAAAAAAAATTAATATATTTATAGAGGTATTAATTACTCTTATTAAATAATTAAAAAAATTTAATATTTTATAGTAATGGTAAATAAATATAATTAAAATTATAAAAAAATTAATCTAATATTAAAATTATAAATTATATAATTATTAAATTTAACTAATTAAAATTACAATGTTGAAGTCGAAAACAATTAAAATTGATTGTCATCGATTTAAAAATATTAATATTTTTTCAAATAATTAATAATATTTTTTAATATTTTTTATAAATTTTTCTTTTAAAAATTGTTGACGAAAAAATGGCAAAAAATTTTTCTTTAAAAATTGAAAAAATCATTTTAAAAAATTTTTTTCATGAAAAATGAAAAAAATTTTTTTTTTAATTTTGTTTATTAAACTTTGGTAATAAAAATTGTGGATTTTAATTTTGTAATTTAAATAAGAATTCAAAAATCGACTATTTCTGAAATTTTTGTATATTTGCATCTCTAAATTCAACGAGTAAATAAAATTGAAGACAATCAAAATAAAGAATGTCATATGAACTACTTTCGATACCAAATAGATTTTCAAACAACGCACCGTCGTTTTCAATATTTAAAGAATATACTATACGGAGTATAATCTCACATTGATATATAAAACCATGATTCTGCTGAGAAAGAAATCAGAAAAACCCTTTTTTTTATCGAAACACAAAAAATTAATGAGACCATCAAATTTGTTTATCAAATATATGATATTTAACATAAATTGCAAAATAAAAGTTAAAATAATTTTAGTTTGTAAATTGAAATATACAACAGCTGTTTATACCTAGCGGGCTAAATATTGTATTTTGATTATTTCGCCCGTTTTTGTTTAAACATTTCACGGACGAAATAATATACTCGCCCGTCTTCCAGATACTCGATTTTATCTTGAACGGGCGAAATAATTTATTTTTCTTATTTTGCCCGTCTTCTAAAACACATTCATTTCGACGGGCGAAATAGCCACTCCGATTAAAATATTCGACGTTAATATTTTCAAAAATTATTTTAAACATATGGAAAAAAAATTGTATTTTTAATCGATGCCGCACCGTCCAATTCTACTGAAAATATTACTAAAGAAACATATTTATCAATTTAATTATTAATATTTAATTATTTATTTAAAAAAAAATTGTAAATAATCATGTTGCCTTTGTACGTTTATTTAAGCATCCATTTAAAAAAATGTTCCATTTGTTTAAAATAAATATGTATATATATTTTTTTATTCTCATATCATTCACGATTATATTATTGTACTTTTTCTGATATTTTTATTTTTCCAGACATTGGCGTCAGTTGTTTAAGATAAATGATAAAGATAGTAATTCTTTTATACCATTTGTTACCTGGAAATTTAGGTGTAAATAATAATTAACAAAAATCTTTGTGGGAAATTCCTTTTTTTAAGTATAGAAGAAACAACCAAAAGAACAGTGGGGGGTTGTCATAATTTTCTAATTACAATGTTTGTATTTTCAAAATAATACCAATGTCTTTATTTACAATGAATTAACAATTTTACAATAGTAAAATTACTGTTTTTGACGTTTATTCGAAGGTTCACCAGATTCGTCATCGATGAAAATAGTTTTTGGTTGCGTTTTTTTATAAGCAGGCGCAATCCAATAGGGATTCTCCTCGGCCTCTTTTGCATATTTAAGAATTGCTTCTCTTGGATCTTGATCGTCCTCAATTTTCTTACTAAGACCAAGATTTCGAATAACAAAAGAGCTAAGTGTACCACCTGATGATGCGACACGACCACCTTGTCCCGAAGTAATTGGCAAATCCGGTCGTCTCGATTTAACTGGATCTAATCGATCTTTTTCCATTTGTTTTCTCACTGATTTTGGACGATCTTGTCTAAACAATGGCAATGCATGTGGTGTGATAATTTGTTGTGTCGACACCATTTCAATGTGCTTTTGTTTACGTTTTGTTTTTACAACACATAATTTTGCTCCTCGCATACTTTTATTTGAATCATAATACGCTTTAACAATACCATTGCCACAACCAACGAAAATTTGATTTAATTTTGGATGCCATAGAGTTTTAATAACATGTGAATTAGTCACATCAATTTCATTTATCAATTCAAATGTTTTTGTATCGAAAAATAAGACACGACCTGATTTTGCATTTCTTGTTAATGATTCGCCAGTAATGAGCATTGAATCATCAGGACTGAACATACAATCGGTGGTGTCGTAGCGTGAGAAAATATTTGTTGCCTCAGAAAGTGGTGTTTTAAATGAACGTAAATCCCATAATTTAATTGAATCATCACAACTTCTTGATGCCAATAAATGACCAAGATAGGAAAAACTTAAACTGGAAATTTCTGATCCCGATTGATGTGCGTGTCGATTAATTAGCGAAGGATTCACAAAATTTTTTCTATGATCCCACATTTGAATTGATCCATCAACACAGCCACATGCAACGACATTTCCTTCACGACTATATGCACATGTTGTTGGAATTGTTTTGACACCATTTTGTGCTCTACATTTGATAACAGCCTTGTGTCCTCGAGGCCTGTAAATTCAATTTTCAATTAGCATTGTCTATTTATTTTTTTACTGTCTACATATTATTTAAATATTGCTTATACATAAAATTTTTATGTAACAATATTTTTATTTGACTAAATTTTAATTATAATAATTTAATGTTGTTATAATAAAAAAAAAAACAAAAAAACATTTACTTGTTTAGCACCCAGATTCTGCAGGTACCATCTTGGGAACAAGTCATGTATTCTTCTTTAATAAATGGATGCCAACATCCACAATTTAAAGCGGCAACGTGTCCCTTTGTTCGTGCCATATCGGTGATATATTGATCGCCCTTGACTGTTTCACATTTTTCGAAACCATCTCGATCCAATACCTTTGCTTGAGCTGCTCCGGAAATTACTAAAATTACATCTCCAGTCATGGAATATTGAAGACACTTGATGGGATGATTTTCACATGGCTGTAGAGTTCTGAAACTTCGTAATGAAGAATCCATACCACCAAAATCCCAGAAACAAACATCATAATCCATAGAACCGGATGCAAGTCGTGCTCCTGAAGGATCGGCGGCAATTGCTGTAATTGCTTTCACTCCATGAGTCATTGTCACCTCGTGACTACAGGGAATTTTGCTTATTAAACTTTGTTCTTCCTCTTCTTCTTCTTCTTCTTCGGAATCATTGTCACTGTCTTCGTCATCCTCATCATCGTCGCTTTTATTTGATTTCTTTTTTGTTTTTTCCTTCGACTCAGAGAGTTTGTTTTTATTTTCCTCAATAATTGACGATGGAAGAGGTGGACCAATAAAATCATCTTCTTCGTCGTCGTCTTCTTCTTCTCCGGATTCTTTCTTCGCTTTTTCTTCTTCTCCTTCACTGTTCAAAGAATTTTCATAATGATTAATTTATTAAATTTATGATATAAAAAATAGATTTTAATTTTACTTTTTTAAATTTATGATATAAAAAATAGATTTTAATTTTACTTTTTTAAATTTATGATATAAAAAATAGTTTTTAATTTTACTTATTAAATTAAATTGAAATAAATTTTTAAAATCTTACGTCTTTTTTTCTAATTTCTTTGCATTCACAGTTTTGACAATATTTTCCATCATCTCCTGAACATCAAATGATTTGGCTTTTCTGCCAAATGAAGTCATGCCCATTATTCTTTTCATTTTTTCCGTTTCCTCCTCTTCCTCAGGTAGAATTTCGTTTATTGTAACAATATTTTGTTCCACAGGTTTTTTGCCAAATGTACCAAAACCAGAACTTGTGGCTTCAGATTCTTCTTTTGTAGAATCTTTTATTAAATTGGTGGAAATTTTTCCAAAGGTGATTGTCTTCTTCATGATTGAAAAACAACACTTAGGGGATAGTAAATAAAATTTATAAATGTTTTTAAATAGCGTCAAAATATAACCTCACTTTTTAAAATAAAAAACCATTTCGATAATTCTATTTGTATGGAGAAAAAATTTTTATTTATATAAACACTGTCCGATATTAAATATACTTTATTTATTGTTTATAGAAATATTACTTTTTTAAGTAGGCATTAATTAATTAATGGAATTAAAATAATATTATGAAAAATAATGCTTTCGTATATCAGCTGTCAAAACAATTTCCTTCTGCTAGGAGCATGCGCAAGGTATGATCATGTGACTAATTACGTCAGTGGTGTCAGACAGAGCTGTCAAACGATAAACTAAATTTATAAGAAAACAACAAAGAATGTAGCGGAAATTTAAACTTAAACAGGTAAAAGTGATAGTTTTTAATATTTTTCTTAACAAAAAATATGAATTTTCAATTATTAATACTCGATATCTATTTCGTAATACAAATCTCTATTCTAACCTCAAAAGTACAACGATTACTTTTCATTCTGTTTTCAAAATGTAAATTTTATTGGAATTTGTTTATTTTAATTATTATTTTATATATTATATATAAATATTATTTAATAAATAATGACTACTTTTTAATAATTTCGAAAAAATTCCATCAAGGCAAATGAATTGCTAATTAGATGAAAATTAATTAACAAAATTTTAAAGGGCAAATTGCAAAATTTACATTTTTAATAAAAATTTATTTATAGGAGTGATTTAAAAAAAAAAATAAATAAAACTAAAAATGAGTGACTGTCAGTTTGGATCAAGAACAAGAACAGACAGTTCGGGAACTGGTACATCGACTCCGTCTTCTACATCTGATTATATAAATGGTGAAGGAGATGATAGTTCAGACAGTAGAGGAACAGTGCCATGTACATTAAAATCAGTGGAAAATTTATTATCACTTTCGAAGGTGAGGATAAAAAATTTTAAAAAAACTTGGAAAATATGTATAAAATCTTCTAACAAATTTATAAAATATGATTTGCAAAATTATCAAAAAAAAAAAAAAACTTGTTATATAGCGAAAAACAAAATTTTCTCTTTTTAAAAAAAAGAGAGAATCTGCAAGATTCTTTTATAATATATTTATAATTCTAGGCAATTACTCAAGATGAACTTCAACAAATGGTTGAAAAGTGTAAAGAAATGGTTTTGGATAGTGCTGAATGTTCGGATGAAAGAAAATGGTTAGTGAGACGACTAATTGAATTAAGATTGAGAGTTCAAGAAATTCGTGAAAAATCAAATGAGGCTACTTTGGAAACTCTTGTGATTTTGGGACATCATTTTGTACCACAAAAATATCAAATTCCAATTTCTGGTTCTGTTTATTGTGATCATTGTAGTGGAGGAATTTGGACCATGTTACAATCTTGGTATATGTGTAATGGTAAATATTTAATATTAGAATTCTTAATTCACAATTATTAATTTAGATTTATTAATTTTTTATTTCCTTATTTTTATTCATAAATAAATATTCTAGTTTTGAAAACTGTTTGCAATTGGTATCTAGGCTTTAAAAATATTTGTTTAAAAAAAAAAATGTTTTACATGATTCATTGAATAAATTTTGATTGTTGCCAGATTGTGGATTTTGTTGTCATTGGAAATGTTTAAACAGCATTTGTCGTGTTTGCGTTCATGTAATAGCAAGCGAAGTACGAGGATACACTTACACTAAAGATATTTGCCCAGAACGTGGACTTTCTGCTCAAGGATACAGGTGTGCAGAATGTAAAACTCGAATCACTTTTAGTAAGTATTGATTATTATTATTCTTTTAATTAATTGTGGAACATTTTTATTTTTTTTTAATGAAATTTTTTATACCACCCGTCATGAATATTTTTTATGCGTGCATTTTTATTACAAGCTAACTCAAAAGGATTATCATTGTTATGTTTCGTCAGTCCTTTCAGTTACACAGGTATATGACAGTCAGTAAATACTATTTAAATATTTTAAATACTGAAATAATTTTAATAATTAATAAAATTTCTTCAATAATATAATTAATTGAATTTATTCATTAAATTTATTAATTAAATTAATTGAATTATTCTTTATAGTAATTAGTATATTTGTTAAAATAATTAATTAATTTATTAAATAATAAATAGTATTAATTAATAAAGACATTTTTAAAAGTTTTTTGTTAATTTTTTTTGTTGTTGAAATTTTTTGCAGAATCAACGTGGGTCGAACCTCGACTTTGCGATTACAGTGGATTATATTATTGTCAAAAATGTCATTGGAACACGTACGCAGTAATTCCCGCGAGGGTTATAAGAAATTGGGACATGGAACCACGACGTGTTTGTCGTGCTGCTTCTCAACTTTTAAATTTACTCCTCGAGAGACCAGTGTTACTTCTTGAGGAATTGAATCCAAAACTTTTTACACTTGTTCCTGACATGTCTATCGTCAAGGTATTTATAATTATTATTTTTTTCTTTCCTTCCAAAGGAATATTTTTTTTTTACACACTTGTGAAATATTTTCACAATATTCCGATATATTATCAGGGTGTCCAGTGGACCTTAAAATCCTTAAAAAGTACCTTGAATTTTTTTTTGAATCTTGAAAAATCTGGAAATTTCTTGAATTTTTGACAAAACTTTAAATTATTAAAATATTCTACAAGAATATATATTTTTTTAATTTAAAAATTATGGAACGTTCTATTACCTTAAATTTTCTATTTTTCTTTCTAAAATTGTCGTATTTTTTTCTTTCTTAAAAAATTAAAAAAGCTTACTTTATTATAAGAAAAAAAATAATAATTTTATAGTTTCTGCGCATCTTGAAAAGATTTATTTTGAACCTTGAATTTTTTTTCAAAAAACACTGATTAGAAATATATTTAAAAAAAAATAATTTAATAATAAAGTATCCGAATTTTATTTAGCGACTTCGGGAAGAGGTGCAAATGATGAAACAATATTTGGTACTTTGTCCTGAAGCGAATAATCAAGGCTTACCTTGGCGAGTGGGCCTGAGAACACATTTTTTAGAAAATCCTGGAAATTATTCTGTGAAAGATCTCGTGGATTTGCAAAATGGAGTTTTAATGGAAGAGCTTCGCACTGCACATGAGAGTATGCGTAATCATATTACAAATTCTTGTGTACTGTGTAAAGGGAGGTGAGTTTTTTTTTTAATTCAATTCAAATTAATAAATAGTATTTTAATTAATAAAATAAGTAATATTAAGTATTTATATTAAAAATTAAATAATAATAATAATAATAAGAGTAAGAATAATTTAAGAATATATATTTAATTTGTATTATGTCATTATTGATAACTTATGCATTACAGAGGACATCTTTGCGAATTGTGTGGAAACGACGAGGTAATATTTCCCTGGGACGTTAGTGCAATTTCTTGTCACAAATGTTCAGCTGTGCATCATCGAATTTGCTGGACAAAACGTGATCATCGTTGTTCAAAATGCCTACGAATTGAACAACGTCGTTCCTTACAAGATAGAACAATTGACGAAAAAGCAATCGAATTGGATTACGATAATATCGAATCGATATCGTAAATTTTGACAAAGAAAAAATTTCTTAGCTAAAAAGCATCATTTAATATATGTATATAATATCAAAGCTTTTATAATTTGTATATACACGAATAACGTTATTTAGAAATTTATTTAAATACACACGTTAATCTATTTATATAAAAAAAAAATTCATTTTCTACTCGTCGTTTAACTTTTTGTATTTTAATAATAATTATTTATCGATATTAAAAAGAAAAATTCAATGTGATTAATGAATTTTTATTAATGTTGATTAACTTCACGAAATCGTATTTTTTTTATTGTTAATTATTATTAATTTATTCTTGAAATGACAATAAATCAAATAACCTATTGTTTGATTTTAATTAAATTTTCAATTTGTGTTAAATCATTTTTTTTTCTTCTAATCATTATGATTATAAAATCAATAGTCACTGCAAGTTCATTCATTAATTGATAAACATTTTCATACAAAGATTGTTATTTTTTTATATGTGTAACTTTATAAATTTTTTATTATACACTGTTTCTTATTGTAAATTCCAGAGAGAAGAGAAAGGGATTTGGAGTGCGTCGAACGAGAGATTTTTACTCTTGACTCATAGTTCGAGTCTTACATAATATATGGAAACATAAACTTGACCCAATTTTTCAGATAAATATTCTCTATGTCAATAATATGCTTTCAATGTTTATGATTTTTTTTTTTATAAAACAACGAATTTTATCGTAATTCATTGACCTTCTTTTTTTGAACAGGTGGTGCGACAAATGTTTGCAAAAAAAAAAAAATTTTTTTTTCTCTTTTTTCTTACCAACGAATTTTGTCATTTAATTTTACTTTTAGACAAATGATTCGAGGAAAAAAGTATAATATATTAATAATAATGAAATTCATCTTAAATGTCGTTGCCCAATAAAAACAGAGAAAAGATACGGCAGTTGCAAAAAGCTGTGTCAACATAAATTATTTTGAATTTGTGCATATCCTGATCATTTTTTGCTGTTTAATTATCGATTCCAATGGATTCTTTTTTTTTTACTTTGAATATCAATAAGCTGATAAAAAAAATATCAACCTTTTATTGTTAATTAAACATTTTTATTATATTTTATTGTATTTATTTACAATGGAGATAATTGTTTTTTGTTATATTATTGTTAATATTTAAATAATTAATTAATTAGTTATTAGTGTTATTATTAATGACATATTTATAATTTATTATATTTATATTTTTTTTATTTAATTTATAATAAATTATTTATATTTTATTTTATATTTACAGAAAATAATTTTATTTTTTTTTAAGGGTTGTTTTCCGTGTTCGATACAATGTTGGAGGGAAAGATATATTTGAATGTGAATACAAAGCTATAGTGACGCGGATCATTCAAGTTTATTCCCGCGATTATCATGGTATAAAAGAAAATTGGATATGTTCTGGGGAGCACAAACAATTCGCGACTCTTGCAAGATTCACCTTCACTTCCGGTGGTTTCTTTTTTTTAATACATTGAGAGATTGGATGCGGGTATTTTTTTCAAGGTGATTTTTCACATCAACTACTAAAATCTCAACTTGACCTAGGACAAGTGGATGACCTTGACATTTGTCGTGGAAGGATAATTAGTTTCCGAGTTATTGCTCGCTATTCGAATACATATACAGAGAAGTTTGGCTTAACAGAAAACATTTACAACTCGACCACCAAAACATAAACAACCATTTTAAGAGTGAGTCTTCCAAATCATTTTTTTAATATTATTTTTTTATTTTTCTCTTAAATATATAAAAATTCCAAATTTAGAATATTCAATTTTTATTTTTCTCACAATAAGTTGCATATTATTAGAAAAATAAATTTTTTTTTTTAAATTCAAGTTTAAAATTATTAAATTTTTGTACTATAATTTTAAAAAACAATTTCGTAAACAAGTCTTGTGACTTGTAAATTCAAAATTTAAAAAATAATTCTAAAATTAATTTTTTTTTCAATATTTCTAATTTTTGAATAAATTTAAATTTGCCTATATAATGAGAATACACAATTTTTTAAAATTATATTTTAATTAATAAAAAAAAAAAAGTTAATTAAATTTTGTCGATAATTGATTAGTTATGTATATTAAAATTACAAATGAAATTCACGGTAACAAAAGTTCACGATCGAAATTTAAAATTATTTACCTTGAAGAGAGTCCACATCTTTATCTTAATTGGCGAAACATATAAATATCCTTTAAAGACTTGCACCGCGTAGGTTTCTTCAAAATTTCAACACTCTTTAATATGTGCAAGACTTATAGTTGTTAATTGAAACTCACCTTAGAAGGATATTGCGCTAACGAAAAGATTTTTTTTTCAATTGCACAAATAATTCATTAGTGAAAGGTTTTAACAAGCTTCTATATTTTGTATCGTTCATTCGCCAATTAAAATGGCATGGAAAATTATTTTATAATTTTTCAAAATTTTTAAATTTATCATTTTATATGTTTTGCTATTGTTTCGTAAAGAAAAAAAAAAAGTATGCTTTTATGAACTTTAAAATCTGTATATAAAAATCTCAACGTTTGAATCATTTGCAACAATTTGTGTGATTCATTTTATTGTTCTTTTTTTTCCATTGTTCATTTTCCTTTTTTGTATTCACAAATTATACAATTTATTTTTTCGAAGAAATCTTGTGAATTTAATGTTTTTCAATTTTAGAAAAATTATTTTTATTTAAAATTTTAATTTTTATACGCAAAAGTAAAGAAATTTTTAAATTTCAAATATAAAATGATTTTTTTGAATAAATATTTTTTTTTATCAATGAAACAAAAATAGAAAAACAATCAAATTCATTATTTTTTTTTTTTTTGTCATTAGTAAAATTTGTTTTAGAATGCTGATAAGGAAATTGACGTTTCTCGCTTTATTATTAGTCAACAATGAAATAAAATGTGAAATTGATTATGATTTTGCGGAAACAACTGCAATGAATTATAGAAATGCTGATGAAAATACTGAACTGTATATAGATAATAGAATTGATGAAGTTCCTACATATGTTCCACCAGCGGAAAAATTAATAAAACATCTTATGACGGGATTAGGAATTATAACAGGAAGAAGTAGTGATACAATCAGAAGAAGTGGAATGGATAAAATTTTAAGTGAAATAACGAGACCGATTACAAGTATTTTTAATCGTAATACAAAATCAGGAGAAAGATCAATGAGAAGTACAGGATTTGGAGATATACTTAATTTAATAACAGATCATTTTCAAGCTATTTATCCAGGTGAAATTATTTATTATTTTTTTTTTTTTATTATTGATTGAATGAATTTTTAATAACATTAATGTTAAATTTTGAAATTATAATTAATTAATCGCTAATTTTAGTTTCTCTTTTTTAAGTAATTAAAAAAAAAATTTTTTTTATAAAAAAACATTAATTATTTATTTATTAAAAAAATCTAAATATTTATATAATAATATTTATAATAATTGGCGATAAAATATACGAAAAGATTAGCTCAAAATATAAAGTAAATGCTACTTTGGTATTATTCCAAAAACTTCATTTATAATTCAATATTCCTGAAATGCAAATGATACAGGAACTCGCCAAATCTGTGAACAGGAAAAAAAAGAATTTATTTTTTTTTCTTATTTTAATTTTCGAATGATTAACCGCAAGTGCGAAAAAAAGTTTGTTTTTTTTTAAATTATGGATGTAATTTGGATAATATTCCATTAGTTTAATGTATTCGATTTAAAAAATTTTAAATTGTTATTTTTGGAGGCAAATGATAAATTACAAGTATTTACATAATAAATGTATTCATTTTATATTAAACATGTAATTACGATTGAGATAAAAAGAAAACCGTTAGAAAGTTGTTTTTAAAAATTTCTGATCGAAATGAATATGTAATTAAGTTAATATTTGTATATTTACAAATATTGATTTAATTACATATATTCATTTGTGTAGAAATTTACTGAAATTTATAATTTTGTATAGTTTTGAATTTAATTAAAATTTTTTTTTGATGGTTTTTAGGTACTTTATGGTGTGGTGCAGGTCACTTAGCAACGAATTCTGAAGAAGTTGGTTTTTTTAAAGTCACAGACGCTTGTTGCAGGAGTCATGACAATTGTAGTTATTCCCTTCAAGCGGGTAGATCCAATAAAGGTCTTCGTAACGATGGTGTGTTCACTAGGCAAGTTTTTTAATTCCTATTTCATTTCAAACATCCGACCAATGATGACATAAAATGATAAATGGACTTTTCAGGTCCCATTGCACTTGTGACGAAGAATTTCATGAATGTTTAAAAAATGCTCATTCTGTGATAGCTACAAAAATTGGAATAACTTATTTCAATATTTTGAGACCTCAGTGTTTTAAGATGGAATATCCTGCCACTTGTCGCAAATATGGACAGTGAGTTGTTTATTTTTTGTTAAAAATTATTCCATTTAAATTGAATCACTAACAATCGATTTTTCAAAAAAAAATTCTCATTCACTGAATTTTTCAAAGTGATAATAAAAAAATTATCATTGAAATTTGTGAAGAAAAACTGTCATTTATTGTTGATATTTTGAAACATATTTTACAAAAAATATTGCACAAATATACATAAATCTTTTACATCTTTTTTTCAAAAAAAAGAAAAAAAAATAATAATGTGTTGAATTTTTTTTTAGTTTACGTCTTGCAAGAAGCAAATGTAAAGAATATGAAATAGACACTACGAAAAATATCGCCATGCAATGGTTTGACAATCCAGATTTTTAATAAATTCAAAAAAAAAAAAAATAGAAAAGAAAAAAAAATCAGAACAATTTAATTCGGTCGAAAAGATGTGCCAAATTGAATTTTTATTTAATAATAAATAATAATTATTGTTATTATTATAAAATTTTAAATAAGAATATATAAATAAATTATAGAATATAAATTATTTTTTAAAAAATGATATATGAAATTATTTGGAATGCAATTTTAAAATTTAATAATAATTGTGGTTTCATTCACTTTGGTGGATTTTATTAATTTAAAAAATAGTACGTTATGAAATTATTATTTTACTTTAGTGATATTCATCTTTCTCTTGTTCCTGAAAAGTTGTAAGTAACATTTTGTTAAATTATATTCAATATTTCTTCTTTATATTGTTTATAAAATTAAATTTTATTTTCAGGTAAAATAATTTTACAAATTATTTTTTGTGGAAGAAGGATGATTATTTCGGAAGGTGTAAAAAAAAAAGTTTCCTAGTCCAACTTGTGATTAAACATTTCTGAAGAATCTAATTCCAACTTTTTTATTTGAATTCCTCTTTTGATGATATGAGGTATTGTTTTTGGAACCATTCTAAAAATTAAATTTTAAATTACAGTATTAATCCAATATACCAATTTTTTTCATGTTTTAAGTAAAATACTAAAATCTTATAATATGTGGTAAAAATATTTGCTTTAAATAAACGTTTCCTTTGTCTTATTTTTATAGATCTTTTGAAAAAATGAGAACAATTAGTTTCCGATAGATAAAAACAAAATATTTCCATCTACTGATAACTTTAATGATCTTGCAAAAAACCTTGTTAGAATAATAGGTGTAATTAATAATTTTTTATTCATAAAACAAATTAGTTTATTATTATTATTATTATTATTATTATTATTATTATTAAAGGTTTTAAAAGGATTAAACAAAAATAAATTTTAAATTTATAGAAAGAAAAAAATTAAAAGAAAATGTTTCCTTTGCCATTCAATGTTAAATAACAAAAATTTAGTCTGAAGGATAAAAACAAAATAATTCTCTTCACTGATAAACTTTAATCGTCTCAAAAAAAAACCACTTCCTTTTCTATTTATTGTGTGAATATATAATTATCGAATAATAGTCGAAACGTTTATTTAAAAAATATATTTCATTTTAAAAAACAAATATATATTTTTTAAATTATAAAAATTTTTACGTTAATTGAACTTACGTTATGCAATCGATGATTGGACAAACTGACAGACATAATGTGCAACCTGTACAATCGTCAGTCACTTTTGGAATATGGGTTTCCGAGTTAAAAGTAATTGCTTGATAACCAGAATCAGCGCAAGCCATGTAACATTTTCCACAATTTATACACATGTCCTTGAAAAAAATGTATTTGGGTCATTTCATGATATTTCGACTAAAGACGTCGACTAATTTTAAAAAATTATAATACTTTGCAAGAATGATTTTCAAGGTATCAAGATTACGAAATAAAAAGAATTCTGTTAAATATTTTCTTTGTAAAATGTAAATCAGTATTATTAACTATATTAATTAATAATTATTAATTTACATAATCAATAATTAATTATATTATTTTTTTTTATTTAATTATTATTATAGAATTATATTCATTTCTAAAATTACTGATATTAAATTTTAATTTGCTTGACAAAAATTAGTTGTATCTTTTGAATAATAATTTGTTAAATTTCACTTACATCGTCAATTAGAGCAACAACTTGTTGTTTATTATCTAATTTTTTATAAACTCCAATTTGAGAAAGACTTTTTCCAATGACATTTTTTATTCTCGGTACTGATTGATTTGCCTTTGGAACTGATCGTGCAATTTCTTTCTCCAATAATAAAGGATTTGATTGTAATTTGATTTCAGCTATTTTTTCTTCACGGAGTTTTTGATATTCTCCAAAATATGGAATTTTCTGAAATAATATTAAAAAAAAGAAAATTTATTTTCTTCTCATAAATATTATTATTTTAAATTTTTATTAATTTCAATATTAAATTCAAGTTTGTGCTTGTATTAAAAGTTTTTAAATTATTTCTATTTTATTCTTTAATAAAATAAAAATTGCAAAAGGGAACATACTTCTCCTAGTGCATGTATCAAAGAAACGGGTTTTCCCTTTTGATGTTTTATAGTTGGAGGACTTTGCCCATCCCAATATTTCATCTGATCCAAACTTTGTAAATATAAAAGTGCCTTCAATCCAGTTACATAATCGTCTATTAATGTAAAATCCTGATTTTGTATTGCACTGCAAATCTAAAAACATTTGAATTTAAAATTCGAATACTCTGAATTTAGTTGAATGTAATTTCTTATATATTGTTTTGTTTTTTAAATAACTCTTTTTTGCCCCTCTAGATGGTATCGATAGGTGAAAATTTCTCTCAAGCGGTGAAAAATTCTCATGTTTAGTATATAAAGACAATTTTTTAATGAAACAATTACGAGTGGTCCGAAACTGTCCAAGAATAATTCGCTAATTAATAAAAAAAAAAAAAAAAAAAAAAAAAAAAATGATTGTCATCTCGCGAAATGGATTAAAATTCACAAAAAAAAATGTCAAAAGAAATTATTGAACTTTAATTGAGTAATTAAAATAAAACTCGAAGAGTTTTTACGTGGTCACGTATAGTGGTAGTTGAGCAAAGCCGGCTCCATTTGGGAAATTTCCCCTCCTACCGTCGTGTGTCACTGTAATAAAAATTTGCAAATAATTCTCTCGATGCTTCTCATTAAATGTTCACGTTAAAAATTCTTTGACACCACTTGTGAATTTAATTCAATCAGGTGTTTCCTGAATAATTGTGACAGTGACTTTGACCACTCTATTTTTTTTTTCAAAATTTTCCAATTTTATTTTATATACCCTCAAATCTGTTGAAAATTTTTACTCACTTGTAAATTGAAGACAAAGAATTATCAAAAATTTATCTGGATCAAATATAAATCCAAATAAATTTATAAACATTTGTTGTTTTGTAAATTATTATTATTTTTTTTTTTTATTTTAAATTAAAATTTTTAGTTATTATGCAAATTTTCAGTACCTGTAAAGCTGAAGCTCCACAGTGGAAAAATTGTAAAGCTACTTCAGCCGAGTCAATGCCACCGGTGGCAAGAATTGGAAATCCGGGTAATTTATTTGCAATTGCAGAAACAGCTCTCAATGCCATTGGTCGAATCGCATTTCCGGAAATTCCACCATATGTTGTTAATTTATTTCTACCAACTCCTGGCCATGGTGCTCCATTTGCATTTAGTCCCATTAAACCCGAAACTGTATTAATTGCAGTTACTCCATCAGCTTTCCCTGAAAAAAAAAATATTAAATGATTATTAAGTTTATTAACATTTTTCAAACGAAAAAAAAAATTTTTTACCTTCAAAAGCTGCTTTTGCTATTGCAACAGTGTCGGTAATATTTGGTGTTATTTTGACGAAAAATGGTATTTTTACTGCATCTCGCACCCATAAGGAAATATTTTTCACCAATTCTGGATCCTATAATATTAATTTCAAATTTTTTATTACCAATTACCAATGTTAATATTTTCGAATTAATCGTTCAAAACAAAAATTAAATTAAAGTGAAGTTTTCTTTAATTTTTGAATTAAAAATTAATTCAATTTTTTTTAATGCCTTTTTTCAAAATTTCAAAATAATTTTAAAAACCTGTCCACATGCTAAGCCCATTCCCGATTCTCCCATTCCATGAGGACAAGATAAATTTAATTCCAAAGCATCAGCTCCAGAATTTTCGGCTTTCTTTGAAAGTTCCGTCCAATCGTCTTTATTGAAGCTGCACATTATACTAGCTATAACTATCTGAAATTTATTATTAAAAATAATTTTTATTTAGAAAGTTTAGTTAAAAAAAAAAAATAATTGTTTTCTATTTTAATTAATAACGAAAAATGAAATTTTAAGAAAACTTTTTTTTTTTTAAATGAAATTACCTTTTCCGGAAAATCTTTTTTCAATTCTGAAATACTCTTTAACCAGTAAATTTCATTTTTCTCTGATATTAATTCAATATTCAAAAAACTTCCTTGCTCTGGTCCATAGCGATGTCTGGATGTTGTTCCTTTTACTATTCGAGGAGAAACATTTGTGACAAAATCCTAATTTTGAATTAAATTAAAAAAAAAAATTGTTTTTTAATTTTTTTTGAAAATTATTTTTTTTTAGTTAATTATAGTTTTTACCTTATCTAAACAAAAAGTTTTTGTAACAGTAAAACCCCATCCGGCCTGAAATGCTCGTCGTATCATAGAACTACTTGTTGCCGGTGGTGCTGAGGCCAAGCCAAAGGGATTTTCAAATTTTAAACCACAAATTTCAATACTAATGTCGACATCATCAATTGGAGTGTGAAATTTTGGTAATTGTGGTTCCAATGGAACTTGATAATTATTTGATTCCTGAAAATAGTTTTTCAAATTTTTAAAACTTTCAATTTTATAAATGCAAAATAAAAGAAGAAAAATTTGTTGTTTTTTTTCATATCTATTTACTTGAATATATTTATGAATAAACCAAGAGGCAGTTTTTCCATCATTAACCGATTCAACGGTAGTATTAGAAATTCCAGCAATATCGCCCCCACAAAAAATTCCCGGCTCAGAAGTAGCCATTGTTTCTACATTCACTTCGGGTTGACCCCATTTGTTTAATTTAACAGGAGCCAATGCATTTTTCACTAAAATATTTAATTACAAATTATTTATTCAAATACTAAAATAAAAAAAAAAATAGAAAATAGAAATTGAATTTTTATAATTTAAATAATAAAAAAATTTTTTGTTTAATTTTCTTAAAATTTGAATCAATTTGTATATATTTAAGAATCAATATAATAAATTTTGAATGAAAAAAATACCATCAGAATCATATAATCCTGAACCAAAGGCCGAAATAATAAAATTTGCTTTCAATCTCACAATTTGATCCTCATCTTCAATCCATTCTCCATTTTCATTTTGTTCTGTTCGATAAAATTCAATTGCTGTTATTTTTCCATTTCGTACTATAACATTTTTTGGCGATTGAAATGGAATAAATTCACATTTTTCATTTCGTGCCAATTCCATCTGTACATTACAAAAATAGAAAATTAGTAATTAAAAAAGATTCAAATAGAAACTAAAAACAAGTAAAACATTACAAACAAAACTTTATTTAAACATTTTATTTGTCCCAGAATCTAATAATTTTTCATTTGTTTTAAATAAAAAAAAAAAAAAATTATTTAGCACAATCAAATTTTATATAGCGCAAATAAAATTTATTTCAAACAAATAAATATTTATTTTGCTCTGAGACAAATGAAAAAGAAATTAAAGTAGAAAAGAGAAAATATGTTTTTTTTTTAAATTTACTTCTTCTGGAACAGCGCGAATATTAGTGAATCCTTTTCTGAAAATGACAAAAACTTTTTTTGCCCCACATCTTAATGCAGAAGTGGCACAATCAAAGGCCGTGTCTCCTGCACCAAGAACAATAACATTACCATAAAGATTTGGTAAATTATTGCCTTTGCAAGGACACATTCCTGGTTTACTTCCTTTCGCAACTGAAGGGAGAAAATTTTTCGACGTAAAAAATCCCATTTCAATTGTTAAATCGCTAAAAATCGAAATACATTTTGGCTCCGATAGACCAATTCCCAAAAATACGACTTTATATCCCAAACTTTTCAATCCCTAGAACAATATAAATAAATATAAGAATCAACATTTTTCAGAAGTGTGAAAAAAAATTAAAATTGATTCTGTATCTTTCAATTTTTTATAAAACTTGATAAAAATAAAAAAAAATAGTTTTCAAAAAATTTTTAAATTGTAATATTGTGCATTGTATGAGACTTTTTCTTTTTATTTTCTAATAAAATATAAAATGGAAATTTTTTTTCGCATTATATAAAAGACGCAAAAAAGAAATTTTTACTAAAAATGAAAAAAAATTTTATATTTTTTATTGTGTATTTTTAATAAACTTTTTTTTTTATTTATTGTTTTTCTTCTTGAGAAATTTTGACCAAGAAATAATTACAATTATATATACCTATATTATGTATTATAAATTTATAAAAAGTGAACAATAAGAGAAAAAAAAAATACAAACCTGAATAGTCAAATCTTTTTCCGAGAGACTCCGTTCAAATTCTATTTTTACCCCCAAATCTCGAAGAAGATCCACCTCAAAATTAACAACATCGAATGGAAGTCGATATTGTGGAATTTCCGATGTACTTAAACCGCCGACAAAATTTTCTTTCTCAAAAATTGTAATATCATCGTACCCCAAACGAGCCAAAAATGTTGCACATGAAATTGATGCTGGACCACATCCGATTAGTGCAATTTTTGTATCTGCATTTGCTACCGTTTGTCCAGGAATTCTTGTTTGAGGAATTTTCATTTTCTTAAAAATCTGAAAAATTTTTGATTTTTTTTTTTAAATTAATAATATCATTATTTTTTTTTAAATTTTTGTATTTTATGTATCCGTTAAATTCTTTTTTTTAAATTGAATTTATAAACAAAAATTTTGTTTTACACATTATAATGTCATAAAAAAAAATTTTATTGGTATTATTTGTATACAAAATTTTTCCAATTTTTCTAATTACAATCAGTGATAATTTTAATTTTATACAATTATTAAAAATTCAAAATGTTATTAATTGTTAAATTTTCATTTTTAAATATGACAATTTTTACGAAAAATTTTGTGTCAAAATAATATGATAAAAAAAAAATTTGAAAAAATAATTTTGTAAAAATATCAAAATAATATTAATGTGGAATATCGCAGGAATATTTTTACCAATTATTACAGATATTACAAAAAATATTCCATTATAGAATATCAAAAAATAAAAAAAATAAAATAATAAAAAAATCAAAGGAATGTTGAGGGAATATTCCAATTTCATTGGAACTTTGGGAATATATCTAAAAAATATTGTTTTCATATTTCAAAAAATATTTTTAAATTTAATATCTGCATTTATATTAAAAAAAAAATTTTAGGATTAAAATGAAATATCAAATAAATGAAAATGATACTCACCTTTTTTCCAAATTCATGATTAAATTAATATTATCAATAATACTATAATTAAAAATTTAAATAACAAAAGTAAATATAATAGAAAAGAAAGAGGGGAAAAAAATACAAAATAAAAAAATCAATGAAAAAAACTAAATGAAGAAATAAAAAAATAGTTTCCTTTCCTTTTTTAATATTCTAATGAATTATGTATTTTTATTTTAAAAAAATCGTATATCATATTTTTAATTTATAAAACATGTATTTTCTATTAAAATTATGTAAGTGATACACTATATTATTTAAATTTATATGAAATATAAAAAATATATTTACATCAGTAGCAAATTGCTGTAATCCTCCAATATTAATTGGACCTTCTTCAGTGGCATAAAGATTGCATCCACCTACACAAAGGTCACTTGTTGGACACACCATTCCACAAGTAAGACCCAATGGATTATCGGAAAAAATTGCTTTTGCAGCTCCATAATAATTTTTATTTGAAATTGAAGTGATAAATGATTTTATATCCAATTGTGTCGGACATGATTTTTGACATGGTGCATCGGCACATTTCAAACATCTTGACGCCTCAAATAATGCTCCTCTTTCACTCAATGTTGTTGTTTTAATGTCATCAAAATTTTTTGTCAAACTCAAACAACTCTGTAATGTAAAATATTTTAAATTAATCACATAATTTAATATGACTAAAAAATAAAAAAATTATAACAGAAAAATATTTTCTATTTTATTTTTTTAAAACAACAAAACATTTGAATAATATAAGTTAAATAATTAATTTAATTATTTATTTTTTTAGTTTTTTCCATTTTCTATTTTTCTTTTTATAAAAAAAGTTTCTTACATCACATTTTTCATGAATGTTTCGCTTCCAAAGATTTTTGTTTGATTTTGTTTTAATTGATGGAACAAGATTTGTAAATTGTTTTATTTTTGGATTAAGATTGAGAAGATTCTGAAATATTGGAAAATTTACAAGATTATATATTTTTGTTTTTTTTTTTTAATTAATATAGTTGAAAGTTATTAATATTTAAGTTCTATAAATAATAATAATTGATAATATAAATTAAAAAAAAAAAAAAGTATCGAGGACAAAATTCATTCACCTCAATATCAGGAGTATCGTGAGTTATCAATATTCCAATTTTAGCAGCCATACTTTTTTTTATTATCAATTTGTGAATCTTTAAATTGAAAAAATTCTTTTCACTGATTTACAATATTTTAACACAACATTGTTATGTAACACCAAGGCGAAAATATTTTTTAGACAAAGGCTTTAAAAATCCAATCACTTATTTAATTTTTAATATTTATTTTAATAAATTAATTCAATAAAAACTTAATTTATATTTATTTTAATAAATTAATTCAATAAAAACTTAATTTTTAATATTTATTTTAATAAATTAATTCAATAAAAACTTAATTTTTAATTTTTGTTTTGTTAATTAGTCAATATTAATTATTGTTATTATTAACATATGGTTTTGTTTTACATTTGTCAATGTTGTTTTCGAGTATGTCGAGAGATAATAACACTGTAAATTTTTTTTTTAAATTTTTTATTGCGAAAGTAACTGAAGCTACTGACTCCGAGTTACGGAAGTTTTTGAAATTATATCTTTTTATTCTAATTTATAAAACACTTGAAACACATGAATATTTTAAGTTTAATACGATCTGTTAGGAGATCTTGACATTTCAGAAAGATCTCGAGTGACTGGTAATTTTACGAAAGGCGTTGAGAAATGAAGTTTATGGACATTGTACTACACTCACAATCTGCTAAATGTGCATATATGTGTAAAATTGTAAATATATGTATATATTTTAGCACGATAAGACATTACAATTTGCTGACTCTATCCCAGTTAGAAACTTATAAATATATATTATTAACAAAGAAATTATTGAAAAATTATTTCCTAACATATTAATATTAATTATTTATTAATAATATTATTTGTATAAGATAAAACAAAATTTCCCCCATTTTTGAACTTATAATTTTTATATATAAAATTTTTCAATTAAACAATTTTTTTTTAATATTTAAAAGAAATATTATTTTTAATTAACGTAAAAAAAAAAAAATAAAATAGGATAAATCTTACTAAATAATTTTCATTATTTTTTTACTTCGTAAAAATAAAAATAAGTTATATAAAAAAAATATCTTTGATGTTGGCGTTTGAAAAAAGAAATTTAATTATTTTTCCGGAAAAAAAATTCGGAAATTTTTCAAAAGTTATTTCCGGAAATTTTTTTTGTTAAATAAATAAATTTTTTTCTCGAAATTCAGTTGAAAAATTGAAAAATAAAAAAAAATGGTTTTTTTCGTCTTGGAATGTTGTAATTAAAAATAAATAGAGTCATTGAACTTATTTCAATAAGTGTAAATACTTAAATAGATATTATATATCTATTTACACTTATTGAAATCAGTTCAATGACTCTATTTTTACGCGTGTCATTTTCTGTAATATTTTCAAAACTGATCTATTCACAATAGTATTTACATATTTATTATATTATTTTTTTTTGTTAAATGTTAATTATTTTTAAGGTAAAAAATTCATTTATAATAATTAATTTGTTTATAAGTCTGTTAAAAATTTTTTTTTGTATTTTACATTTATAATAAAATTTCAATTTCTGAAGAGAATTGATCATCAACATTATTATTATAACAAAAATAATTATTTATTATAAATAATAAGTAATTATTAATTAATTAATTTATGATGTATTTGAATGCTAATCGCTTGTTTTCAATAAAAAAAATATTCAATTTATTATTTCCAATTGAGTATAATTTTTTTTCTCAATAATTTTGTACTCAAAAATGTATGAGAAATATAATTTTGTTAATTTAAGGTGATCCAGTTGAGAAATTTTGACCTCTTTAAAATTTAATTTTAATTTTTTTATTTTAATTGAAAAAAAAAATAATTTTTTTAACTTTACAAAAATTTTTTTAATGAAAGCATAATAATTTTTGTAGTACAAATACTAATCAAATGTTCTGTTGTTAAAGTCATCTTATCTTTTTTGCAGTGCATTTTCATAAAATATAAATAAAAAATAATATATTGTAAATAAAATAAAAATTATCCTTTTTAAAATTTTTTTAATCAATTAATTTTTGAGTTAATCTGCTTTGCGAAATAGGTGAGAAAATACCTGAATTCGAAGAGAGAAGAATTACTATATCCATAGTCAACATTGTCTTAGATGTAAATCTTCAATTTTCCATTACATAACTGAATCCTTGCGAGTTTCTGCGTATTGTCAGTTATAATCTGAAATCAATAATGAGAAAACAAAACCATATATTAAACGGAGAAATATAATTACAGGTTTGACGAATCGTACACCGTTTGTTATATATATAGTATAATATTGATTTTTAAAAATATTAATTATCAGTTTAGTGAAGTACCGACAGTCTTTCGAAGCCTATTATTAATTTTCCACTGAATAGAAATCAGAAACAAAACACCCTCGTAAAATTATTTTAAGATTCTCTCTATAGAATAACTTTGATCCTAGTTTCATAATCATTTCTCTTCTATTCATATTCGATTTTGTGAAAATTTTAACTTTTCAAATTTTTATATAATAAGAGAATTGAATTTTTCAATTTTATTTTTTTACTAATATATATTTTACAAGAAATGAAAAAGTTGAAAAAGTTACTTAAAAAATAGTAGATAAAAAAATATTACAATTGTGACTTTTTTTAAAAAAAAGAGAGAGATGAAACTGTGCGAAAATTAATTTAGAAAATTTGTTCTATGTAAAATATTTTTAATTTGAAAAAAATATGGCTCTTCATAGGAAAAAGAATTTTCTTAAACCTTATTTTCATTTGAAAATAAGTTTAACAATATTAAAAATTACAGGCACTTGGCTTCCTCAAAAATCAGGTTTCATTCGAAATATTTATTATCTCTACAGTTTTATCTATTTTTTATTAACACTAGGCATGTATATTTTTGTGGAATTTGTTAATATTCTATTGAATTACAATGATGTTAATAAAATTGCATCAGGAGGTCCTCTTTTTATTACTAATTGTCTGCATACATTTAAGGTATACTGAAAAAAAAAATAAAAATAATTTTTATTTATATCTACAACAATTAATTAAAGCATAAAATTTAGTAATTTATATGAGATATATAAAGGAAGCAATCAAGGTGAAAAAAACATTTTTTTCCAAATCTGCTCATACTTAGGTAAATTTTTCAATTATATAATGAAATAAAAAAAAATTTTCGATAAAAAAAGAAAAAAAACCTTGTGTGTGTGTGTGTCTTTCACTCAAAAAAAAAAATCAAATTTATTTTTAATTTCAATTTTTTTCTCAAAAATGCATTTTACCAATTGAAGGTGAGTCAAAAAAGCTAAGAAAAAAAATTATACCCAAAACTTTCCCCCACAAAAAATATTGAACCAAATGGAAAATTTTTTTTGAGTATACTTGAGTACTTTAAGTAGAGAAAAAAAAAATTTCACCTTGATCACTTCACTTGAAATTCTTCATATTAGTAAGGCAATTTAAATTTAATAATTTTTAATAATTATAATAATTAATTAAAAGTCTCTGACAATTATTCGTTATCATCGACGAATACAGAAACTCCTTTTGGTTATTGAAAGTCCAATTTTTTCTAAAGATAATTCAAGGTAATTATTCTTGTATAAATTTGCAATTTTTTTTTTTTTTTTTTTTTTTTTTTGAAGCTATTATTTAATACAATATTGAAAATAATTTTTTAGATATAGAAATATTATGTCGTCTTATGCATGGCAGGGAATATTTCATCATAGTGTATTTCAAATTTTTGGAACTTTTGCTGTTCTTTTCTGGGCGTGTATTCCAATTAGAGGTTTTATTAATGGGAGTGAAAAAAAATTACCCTTAGATGGCTGGTATCCATATGATGTTAATAATAATTTAGCCTTTATTCTTACTTGGACACATCAAGTACTATATATATTTTTTTTGTCATTAATATTTCACAATAACATGGAATATTTCATTCAAGATTCAATGAAAAATTAAAAAATATTTTTTTAAATAAATAATTTAAATATAAATTTAAAAAAAATTATATAATATAAATAAAAAAATAAAAATATATTGGTAAAGATTTAAATATTATTAAAGTAAATCTAAATATTGACGAATATTTATTATAATATTCAGATTCAGAAAACAGTTTGAAAATAATCAAAAATTTTATATTTATTAAAATAATAGTATTTTTAATTTATTATATATATATTTTTATAAAATATAAATTTATATTTTTTATAATTATTTAAGTTTTCTATATAAATATAAAATTTTTTTTATAATATTTTTCAGGGGGTGGCCATTGTTCTCTGCTGCATTAATGATCTAGCTACTGATTCTTTTATCACCGGTTTGATAAATGTTGCTTCGTGTCAATTTGAATTACTAAAATGGAATTTTGCTGCATTGGGAAATAATTTGGATGAACAAAATCTTATGATAAACTTGAAAGAAAATTGTAATAATAATAATAATAATAATAAAATTAATAAGAAATTACATGAATGTATAAAACATAATTTGGCTATTTTTGAGTAGGTATATCATTTTACAAGTATTTATCGCAATTTTATCTGATATATAAAATAATAATATAATATTTTTATTATATATATGTGTGACACGTTCTGAAGAAAGGGGCCTACAAAAAAAATTATAGGTTATGTTTATGATAGTATTTGGAGTACATAACCTATAATTTTTTGCTTCTTAGGTCCCTTTCTTCAGAGTGTCATATATTTAATATGTATAATTATGTGATATAAATTTTTTTTTGAATATTTATTTTATATATTTTAATTTTCAGTTTTATTAAGGAAATTCAAAATATATTCAGTACTGTTATTGGTTTACAATTATTTGTAAGCTGCTTTATTATTTGTTTATCAATTTTTTATCTCTCGCAGGTATAAATGTAAAAAAAAATTGATATTACTTTATATTCTATTTTTACAATTTAAAATTTAAAATAATAATTTTAAAAAATATAGAAATAAAATATGAAAAAAAAATTAATTATTTTGTTTTAAAGTTAACAACATTCAATCCAGCGGAAATAATTGGTAATGGTGCATATATTTTGTGTATGACATATCAAATTTTTATTTACACTTGGCAGGGGAATGAATTGTATCTACAGGTAAGTTAAATAATATTGAAAATTAATTTAAAAAATGTGATATAAATTTTTAAACTTTCATCAATTTTTTTTTTATATATTAATTATAAAATTATAAATATAAATATTATAAAAAGTATATATTATAATATATTTATAAATAGAAATTTAATTAAATTAATTTATTTATAGAATGAAGCTTTGGCTGGTGCAATTTATATGGGAAGTTGGTGGAAACTTGATTCACGTTTTAGGCGTAATTTGCATATTATAATGTTGAGAACACAAAAGCCACTTATTTTAACTACCAAGTTTTTAATTACCTTAACAATTCCAACATTTATGTCAGTGAGTTTTTATAAATAATTTTCAACAACTCTAATTTGTTATTTATTTTATTTATTAGTTTGGCCCTAAAATAAAGTCCATTCAAATCTTTTTATGGGAACCAAAAAAACTTTTTGGCTAAACTAATAATAGAAAGATATATTTTTTTTCAAAATTCAAAATATGTATTTTTTTAAAATTTATTCTTGCAGATAATTCAAACGTCATACTCGATGTTTACACTTCTTCACAGGAAGAATTTATAATTAAAAGAAAAAAAATAATTTATTTTTATAATTCCAACATCCATTTGAATAAAGTTGAATTTTATTATTTGTGTGTATTATGTGTTGCTGAGAGTATAATGAGAATTTATCTATTATGATTTTACAATGTTTTTAAATCTTTTATTTTCTACAACTACCAACCTTCGATTCGCATAAGTTTAACTTGGGTCGATAAACAAAACGTATCCGATTATTATAGATGCGAGAAAAGATAATTACAAGTTGACAATTCGTGTATATATATAGTGCATATCTTTCAGTATTGATTTGCAAATTTTAATTATAGGTAACCAAACTAGCTTACAATAGAAGCACCTTTGAAAGCTGTAATTAATTTTCTATAGACAAAAGCCAACGAGGAACTAAACTGTTTTCTTGTTATTGTTATTAAATTTCTCTAAAGACAGTGTTAAGAACAATTTGTGTGTAGATAACTATATAAGTAATTTTCTCTTTAAAATAATTTTCAACGATGATCTTTGAAAATTACTATCAGTATTTTTGTTTTTTATCAGCCTCGTTTTCATTTAACTCTGAACTATTAAAATAATAATAAAAAAAAAAAAAAAATTGTTTTCCATCTTTCAAGATGAGGAAATAATTTTTCAAAATCATTAAAATTAAATATGGGTGATTCTTATTAGAAATTATAGTTTTTCATGTTGGATTTATTACCGAGTTTTTTTTTTTAAAGTAACATGAAATTGTGGAGAATCACCAACATAATTTACGAAAATGGAAAATAAAATTGAAAATTAACAAAATAAATAGTTCTTAACAAATGAATTTTATTATTCAATAAACAATTTCTTTATATAAAATAGACCTTTATATCCAGTATATATATATAGATGAAAATGGATTTTCATAAGGCAAAAGTTTCTTCAAAACCAGTGAAACCTTTTCTATTATTAAAAATTAGTTTAAAAGTTTTACGATGGATGGGAACATGGGCACCGCGACAAAAAGGAATTTCTCATTATTTTTTTTATGCCCATACAATTTGTATTTTTGTCTTTATGTTGGGCATTTTTTTCTTTGTGGAAATTATTGCTATTGTTATGAATTTGGATAATTTAGAAAAAATTGCTTCAAGTGCTCCCCTATTTTTGACTAATATTGCACATGCATACAAGGTATATTTATAAAATTAATTTCAATCATATAAAAAAGTATGAATATAAGAAAAATTAATTTCTTTTTTTTTATACATATTCTTGCATTTTATTTTATTTAATTATGATTTGTTTATTTTCAAGTTTTTTACCATCAATCGTAATAGACGAAAAATTCAAGATTTACTTTCAATAATTGAAAGTCCAACATTTAGCAATTATAATTCCAGGTAAAATTTACAATAAAATAATAATATTTCACAAATATTTAACTATATTTATACCTACCAAATTGTATTAAACTGTAATTTTTTTCTTTTAACTACCTGAATAAAATCATTTTTTCTTTCTATTTGAAGAAATAATTCAACTTATTAATTGACTTACAAAATTGAGTCAATGTCTGACTAAAATAAAATTTTTCTACTTGGTTTTAAAATGAGATAACATAAAAATGATTAATTTATCAATTATTAATTAGATACGAACGAATAATAATGTGGTACACTTGGCAAAATATATTTCACAATGGAATCTATCAAATATTAGGAATAATGACAGTACTTTTTTGGGCTGCAATACCAGTGACGGCTTTATTAGATGGCAATGAATTGCAATTACCATTGGACGGATGGTATCCATTTAATACAAAAAAATTAATTCCCTTTATGCTCACTTGGTCGCATCAGGTACTTTTTTTTTAAAATAATTTTGTATTTTACATTATAATATGGGCGATTCCATCAGAGAATAACGATTTTTGTTAATTTTTTTTTCTATTTTTACATACAGGAAATATTAATAATAATTTGCAAAAAGTTTTAGAGTAATCCTTTTTTGTTTAAATAATTTGTTAAAAAAAAATTTTTTTTTTTTTTATTTTTCAAAATAAAAAGTTTTTTTTAACCACTCTATAAAATCTTTCACTTTACTCATAGAAAAGCAAACTAAAATGCATTTTATTTTTTGAAAAATAAAAAAAAAAAATTTTTTTTAATTATTTAAACAAAAAGAATCAAGCACGCTCTAAAAAATTTTTGCAAAATATTCTTAGTATTTCCAGGTTATATGTAAAAATAGAAATTTTTTTTTAATAATCATACCTAAAGGTTTGAAAAAAAATTAATTTGTTTATAGAAAATTGTTATTTTTTATATAAAATTCAAAAAAAAAATTTTCGTTAACATATTTTGAAGGTAATTCTCATTTGGAATTGCATATAATTATAAAACACCCATTATAATAAAATGACTGTAATTAATTTAGACAGTGGCAATTATTATGTGTTGTATTAATAATTTGGCTATTGATGCTCTAATCTCCAGTCTTTTAAATGTAGCATCATGCCAATTTGAAATATTAAAATGGAATATTGCCAAAATTGGAGATATTGAAGAACAAAATTTTTTAGTATCGTCAAATAAAAAAGAAGATAAATTATGTCATAATAAAAATATCAACGAGGAATTGCGTTACTGTATTAAACATAATTTAGCTATTTTTAAGTAAATACGTATTAAAAAATATATATATTTTCTATTATTTTTTTTCTTGTTCTTGGCAACAGTTGTAATTTTTCTTTACTAATAAAGAAAAAAAATTATAAATTAAATTAAAAAAATTAATTTTTATATACTTTTGTATAAAATTATTGGCTTTCCTTTTTAGTTTCATAAAAGAAGTTGAAAAAATATTCAGCTCCGCAATTGGTTTACAATTATTTGTTAATTGTTTCGTTACTTGTCTATCAACATTTTACATAACACAGGTATGTTTTTTTTTTTGTTAAAAAATGAAAATTTTGAAAAATAAAATTGGTATTTATCGATATTTTATTCAACAAATATTATTAAACAAATGATAAATTTTCTATTATTAAATTTTTTTGATAAAATGGAATTTTATGTAAAAAAAATATATATTTTTATAAAATATGTATAATTTTGTATGTATTTTTTTTTTTCGTATGTAATAGTTAACAATATTTATTCCTGGCGAAATAATTGGGACTTCTGCCTATATATTCTGCATGACATATCAGAGTTTCATTTATTGCATAAATGGCAATGAGTTATTTCTTCAAGTAACATAATTTTTTAATTAATATTAAAAATATTTAATAATAATTTGAAATTATTTAATATTGTTTTAATTTCTTTAGTTTTTTTAATGAAAAACATTTTTTTTTTTTAATTCTTCAATTGGAAATCTTATTTTATGTTTTTTTTTCTATTTTATACAGTGATTATTAAGTTCTGTATTTCCTAAAAATTTCTTTTTACCTATTAATATGAGAAGAGATTAAATTATAAAAAAATTTTTTATTAGAGGATCCAAAAATTAATGATTATAAAATAAATGTACATATTTTCTGCTTTTATATTTTATAGAATGACAATTTAAGTATGGCTGTTTATATGGGAAATTGGTGGAAATTGAAACCTCGATACAAACGTATTTTACAAATTGTCATGCTCAGAACACGTCGACCCCTTATTCTAATGACACCGTTCCTATTGAAATTATCTCTTTCAACTTTTGTTTCAGTGAGTTTTTGTTGTTATTTTAATTGTATTTTATTTTATTAGTGTAATTAATCATTTTTTTTTAAATCAATAAAAATATAAATTTTTTTTCCAGGTAATTCAAACTTCATATTCAATATTTACGCTTCTTTATAGAAAGCATGTTTAACGAAATTTTTTTTATCACTTTAAACTCATTGATTACATACAATTTTTTTTCCAATGAATTTATAGGAAAAATTATAAAAAAAATATTCATAATGAGTTTTTTGAAATATTTTTTTTTATGAATTTAAAGAAATAATTTATTTTATTATTTATTTATTTAAAAATATTTAAAGTTCCTAAGGCTAATAAGCCCACCAAGGAACAATTACATAATAAGTAAAGATCGAATTATCAATATTGTATTAGAAAAAGAAGTATAAAATAATATAATACTGAGCAATTAACTAAAACAGAATATCATAATTTAAAGAAAATAATCAAGTGACTTAAATTATAACAAAATTAACAAAACTATTAATCTTAATTTTGATTGATTTGGATGAATAACAGCAGAGATAACATAAATATATCAAAGAGTACCCAAACAAAGAAATAATAAACAATTACCAATAAGTAACATTAAATACTTCGTTGCTTCTTTTATATAATAAATCAAAGAATAATTTTTTAAAACTTAATATGTTGGGTGCATTTCTCAAACTAATATCCAATTTATTCCACAATCTGGCACCTCTAATAATAAAAGATTGTTGCATTTTGCGAGTCCGATGTTGTGGTATTTTTAGTATAGACTTTCTTTCTCGGAGCCTGTTATGAAATTCTTCATTATTGTTTTTAAAATCAAAAAAATCGAATAAGTAAGTAGGAACCTTTGTTTTTAATACTGAAAAGAGTAGATTTCCCATAAAAAATTGTCGCCGAGTTGCAACGTTTAATAGACCAGATTTAATTCTATATTGCGTTATATGTTCAAATTTCGGAATATCATAAATAAAACGAATGCAGGCATTTAAAGATCTTTCAAGCTTTTGATTTAAATCATTGCTGATATCATCATAAACAAGACAACAATAATCAAAAATAGGAAGGATTAATGATTTAACTAACAATAATCGAGTAGAAATTGGGAGTGAGTCCTTATTTCTATTTAACTGCTGCAGTGTCATAAAAGTCTTACGCGAGATCTCAGAAACATGCACCCCCCATGACAAGGTTCTATCTATCACCAAACCAAGATCCCTCACTGTCTCCTTAAATACAATGTCCTTTCCCCCTAATATGAGAGGAGGCAAAGTCTTTAACAAATCTATTGAAGGATAGCCTGATACTGAGATAACCATAGCTTGTGTCTTATTTGGGTTCAGCACAAGTCCATTATCTTTTGCCCATTGTTCAACATAGTCAATGTCTATTTGTATCATTTTTAACATATTAGGCAGCGAAGACAAGGGACCCGAAAGATAAAATTTAAAATCATCAGCATATTTATGATATTTGCAAAATTTCAAATTATCTCCTAGGCTTGAAATAAACAAATTAAAAAGTAGTGAAGACAGTGAAGCACCCTGAGGGACACCACAACTCAGTCTACTCCACTCTGATTGATCACCATTCCCATCAATAACCCTTTGATACCTATGACTAATATAAGATTCGAACCAATCACATACAGATTTTGACAATTGAAAAGAAGATAATTTACGCAATAATAAATTATGATCAACAGATGGGAATGCTTTCGAGAAATCAAAAAATACCACAATAGTAATGTACCTCAAATCCATTGCAAGTTTAACATCTGTAGTAAACTTTAAAGATGCCGTACAAGTACTATGCTTGGCGCGAAAACCAGATTGAAGTGATTCAAGCAAATCATTTTCCTTCAAAAACGTTGTGAGTTGTTCGCACGCAATTTTCTCTAATGGTTTGGATAGGGTACAAATTATAGAAATTTCTCTATAATCTGAAATTTTTTTTGGATTAGGTATCTTAGGAATAGGCCGAATGTTACTCATTTTCCAAATTTCAGGAAAAACCTTTGTCTGAAGTGAATAGTTATAGATATGCAGCAGAACCGGAAAAATAACAGGTAAAGCTAGTTTAATCATTTTAATAGAAATATAATCCGGTCCTGTTGCATTGGTTTTGATACTATTTAAACATTTAAGTAACGAATCAGGTGAAATGTCCGAGAAAAAGAAGTTGGTTTCATTAAAAGTTATTGTATTGACTGGGAAGCACGCCGAAATAGAAAAGGCGGCCGGTGAAGGAGTATGTGTGAAAGCATGGAGAAATTCTTGTGCTTGAAAGTTACAATCAGTCGAATTTTTTTTCTTTTGTGGTAGTATGTTAATTCTTCTTAAAATATTCCAAATATTTACTGATTTACTCTTATTTTTTATTATGTTAAAGTTATATTTATTAAACGCATCTCTAATCTTAGTTTTAACTAAATTACGAACTTTTTTAAATTTAACATGATCTGCAGCAATTTTAGATCTCTTAGCTATTCGCCGAAGTTTATTTCTTTCACTGATCAGCGCCCTCAAATCATCTGTCATCCATGGAGAAAATTTTTTCCTATTATTATTGGGCAAATGAAGAGGAGCAAAATAATCAAAGGCAGAGGTAAGATATGATGTGAGCTTATATACTTTCACGTTAATATCAGTTGATAAATAAATACCTGACCAATCATAGGTCGAAAGATGAGAAAGGAAATCGGTTTCAGAAATATAGTTTAAATTCCGAATAAAAACCGAATTATTAATTGCTTGAGATCGACCTCCTTCGAACTCAAATTTAATATTAATTAAATCATGATTGGATAAGAATGCTACCGGATGTTGACCAACCAGGAGAACCTTGTTTAAGTCATCAACGATCATTACATCAATTCTAGTACTAGAATTATTGACATGATGAGATGAGTTGTGAGGAACCACGGATAAGCCAGCCGAATATATCATAGAAGTAAAGTAATTAGTAACCGGAGAAGGAGTATTTAAATTACAATTAAAGTCACCCATTATAAGGATATTATTGAAAAATTGAACCAAAGAAAAAATTTGATTTTCCAATTCATTGCCAAATGAAGTATTTGGTGGTTTATATACTACTCCAATCAATGCGTTATCGTGTTGGGTCTGCATTTTTATAAATAAAAATTCCGCAGCAGGATAAGGGCCTTCAGAACTCGTGGTCACTAAAGAGCATCGAAGATTCTTATGAATATAAAGACACACTCCCCCACCTCTACGTGACTCTCTATCATTACGAAAAAGATTATATTTTTGTAAATTTACAAGGTTAGATGATATACTAGGTGTTAGCCAAGTCTCAGAGACAGCAATCACATCATAAAAGCCAGTATCGAAAAAATCTTTAAATTCAATGAAATGTGCACGCAATGATTGCGCATTAACATGGCATATATTTAAGGTCTCCATTGTTGTAACTTTTAACTAAAAAGTAAATAGTCCAAACATTGCAACTGACTGAAAAAAAAAAAAAAAAAAATAATAAATGATTTTAAGTAAATAAACAAAAAAAAGAAACACAGGCTCTGAGATTACATGATGTAAGCAAAATAAAATAGTAAATACAAAATCAATTTGAATAAAATTTAAAAAACGAAATAAAGCAAATGTAACAAACAATAGATATAATAACGTTAATTTCAATATTAAGAAGATAACAAAAAATTGATGAAATAGATAGAGCATATAGAAAGAACTAAAAATGTGAAATAGAATTAAAAAGAAAAGTATAACCAAAGCTTCAATCCTTTTCACTTTATCGAGTTCACAGCTTCGAGCGATGTTAATTGGAATCGTCTTTCTCCATCTGCCTTCCGTCCAAAAATTTTGCCTCCAGAAATCCATAAGTATTTGATTTTATTTTCTCTTCTTAGGGCTAGTGCAGCAGAATAAATTCGTCGATTTATCGGAGTTAGTGATTCGCGCAAATAGATTGAAAATTTTTCTTTTTCGGGCCAGCCAATATTAATCGTAGAAAAATTTTTTTGCATTTTTCGTTTATTAATTAGTTCGTCTCTTAAATGTTGATCAGACAGCTTAACAACTATTGTAGGTGGAGTTAGTTGTGAACTGGTAATGTCGGGTCTGCGAATTCTAAAAATGTTTATAATATTTCCACTGTTAATAGTGACATCTAGACTCTTGGCAATGTCAATAAAACGTCCGTGCAAGTCCTCGTCACTTTTAATAGGCAGTCCATGGACCTCAAGTGAGGAGAGAAGAGTCGACTGTTCCTGTACATTGACGCAATGTTCGAGATGATGGATTTTGCTCTTCAATTGCTCAGTCTCTGTTTTAACAACTGTTAGATCATTAGACATACATTGTGAATCAATCTCAATGCAATTAATTTTTCTAGAATTCTCACTGATCTCTTCTTTCATCAATGAAATAGTAGACAACAAATTTTTATTAAATTCAACCTGCTCAGCTTTGAAAGATCCCAACATTTCAGTTAGTAGGTTTTGAAACTCAGTAAATTTGGTATCTTGCCCCTGTTCCACAGCAACTCTAATAGCATCTAAGCATTTATCGGATAACTTATCATTAGATGTCAACAGAACCGAAGATGACCGTTATTAAAATGACAGAAGTAGATTATAGATAATATGAAAATATCTATCATGAAAAATGATTTAATTATTTTTATATACCTATATATATGACGTTTTATACAATTGTATTGTGTTTAAAATAATTACAATATTTTTAAATATAAAAAAATGTGTTGTCCAAAAAAAAGAAAATATTCATTTTTGACCATTTTAGAATTTTGAAAAAATTAAGAATTTTCAAAATGGATCTATACTTTCATAATTTTGACTATTTTTCAACGTCAATTTTTTTACAAGGTTTTTTTTTAATGATTTTTTATAATATTTCTTATTTTCGCTAATATTTTTGCAACTAAATAGTTCCTCATCGTTTTAAAATTATAATAAACCAATATGCGTCTATCTATTTTCTTAACTCTGACTAGGGAATAAAATTTATTAACTGTTTCTGTTGAGTAATTTTAACGTGTGGGTCGATAACGTATATACAAAACCTGATATTAGGCTAAAGAAAATTAATTACAGGTTGACATTATATTCGTCTGTACCATTGCGAAACGATATTGATTTTTAAATGTTTAATTACACAGAAGTATAAAGGGAAGTCTTTATACACTATCTCTGAAAGCTGTAATTAATTTTACCTATAATACACTCAACAAGGAACTAAATCTTGTTAAAATTATTTTACAACCCAGAAGAATTAATTCTTTATTTTTTCGTTTCTTTGTCATTCTGTTTCGCTTACATTTCTCAATTCCTATTTACCATAAAAAATGATAATAGACAAAATTAGATTAAAATCACACTGAAAAAAATCAAATTTATTATTAAATTTGTATTATAATTTTTAAAAATGTTAATTTAAAAAAATCGAGTGTAATTAAAATATAATTCGGTGATTGTTTTTAAAATATAAAATGAATCTTTATAAAGGACATGTGATAAGACCATATTTTTTATTAAAAATTAGCTTGAAAATATTGCGATGGACAGGAACATGGGCACCGATACAAAATGGAATTTTTCACTATCTCTTTTTATTACAAACAATTTCTATTTTTCTATTTAAATTGGGAATTTTATTCTTTGTGGAAATTGTCGATATTATAATTAATTGGGGTGATATTGCAAAAATTTCTTCAGCAGCGCCACTTTTTCTTACCAACACTGCTTATGTATACAAAGTAAATTGTTTTTTTTTTCTTCAATTTTACATATTTTTATTAACAAATATGAAATATTTCTTTAGTTACAAATATTTTTTTATTTCCTTTTTTCCCATAAGTTCTTTATCGTTAATCGTAACAGAAAGAAGATTCAGGATCTTTTATCAATCATCGATAGTCCAATGTTTTCTAACAATAATTCCAGGTACATAAATGTTATTGAAATATTAAAAAAAAAAAAACAAAGAAATAATAAATATCTTTTTTCCATTAAAAATATAAATTATTGTGAATTATTAAATTATTATTGAATTAAGAGTAACATAATGAAAAATAATAAAATGTGATTTTTATAATTTGTAATATAAAATTTTAGATATAAAAATATAATAATGTGGTACAATTGGCAAAATGTATTTCATAATGGAATTTATCAAATATTTGGAATAATGACAGTACTTTTTTGGGCCACAATACCAGTGACTGCATTATTAAATGGTGACAATTTGCAATTGCCATTAGATGGATGGTATCCTTATGAGACAACAAAAAAAGTTGCTTTTATCTTCACTTGGGCTCATCAGGTTTCATTATAATTTTCGATTTCTTAAAAAAAGATATATATATATATTTAGAAAAAATTTTTTACTCTAATCAAATATATAATTTATCTGAATTAATTAAAAATTCATTAATAAAATTTCATTTAAAAAGTTTGTATGAAAAATTTTTGTTGACAAAAAATTTATTTGGACTAAACAAATTTAATTTGAACTAAATAAAATTTATTTCAACCAAATATAATATTTATTCGAAGCAAATAAATATATTTATTTATCTTAAAAAGAAATTTATTTGCATTTTTTTTTTTTTTATAAATATCTAATTAATATTTAGGTAATGGCAGTTGTGACTTGTTGCATCAATAATTTAGCAATTGACGCTCTTATCTCGAGTTTTTTAAATGTGGCAACTTGTCAATTTGAAATTTTAAAGCAGAATATTGTCAAAGTAGGAAATTATATTCAAGTAAAAAAATCTTTATTATCGTCAAATGAAAAGGTGAATGACAATTTTATTTATGACAATAATATTAATGGGGAATTGCGTTCTTGTATCGAACACAATTTGGCAATTTTACAGTAAGTGTAATAAATAAATGTAGAAAGAAAAAAATAAATTCGCAATAAAAAATTAACGTTAATATTATTATTAATAAAAATAATAATAATTATTTATTATTATAAATAAATTTTAATTTACATAAATTTTCCAGATTCATTAAGGATGTTGAAAAAATATTCAGCTCGGCAATCGGTTACCAGTTGTTTATAAATTGTTTCGTTACTTGTTTGTCAACATTTTACATAACTCAGGTAAATAAATCATAAGAGGGCATTTTACGGGACATTTATCATTAAAAAATTACAATTTATTGCAATAATTTTTTTTTTGAGGATTTTATTTTATTTTTTATTTATATTGGTATATATAATTATAATTTATAATTATTCTTGAAAAATTCAAGAAAAATTAAATAAACACGTTAAAAAAGGATTTTTCACCTGATATTAGAAAGGCATTTAGTTTTTTGAAATATTTTATTCTTACAGTTGGAATATAATTTCCTGAAAAAAATTTGTTTTTTTAAATTTATTATATTTTTTTATTTTAAAAATATTATTATATACCTATTATAAGAATTAAATATATAGATTGTATTTTTAAGAGACAATAGAGTTAAAAATTTAGAATTTTTTTTTTCGGCAAATGAGCCATTTATATATTATAAGAATTGTCAGTATTGTAAATTTTTCAAAAATTTAAAATTAAATTTTGTAAATATTGTGTAAAAATTTTTATGGAATTATTTATTATTATTATTATTATTATTTTAGTTAACAACATATATTCCAGCTGAAATAATAGGGACTTCGGCATACATAATGTGCATGACATATCAAAGTTTTATTTATTGCACAAATGGCAATGAATTGTTCCTTCAAGTAAAATTATTTTTCAATTAATATTTTTATTAAAAATGTCTTAATAATAAATAGATAAAAATAAATTTAAATTTCGTTTTAATATTTTAAATTAAAAATTTTTTTTTTTATTTTTATTTAAAATCATTTAACATTTGAGAAATAAATCTGAATTATATAGTGAAATGTAGGCTATTAATTCAGTGAATTAATTTTCGCTAATTTTTAGTAAAATACCGCTATATTTAATTTAGTATTATTATTTCTATTTGTTTGACTAGTTTTAGTAAAAAAAAAGAATTAAAAATAAAAAAAAAAATTGTGCTCATTTTTCACTATAAATTCGTTTTAGCAAGAGATTATTTTTTCCATTTATAATTAAAATTTTTTTGTCTTTTAAAAATAATATTTTATATAAAAAATTATTAAATGTTCAATATTTTTTTTTTATTATTATTCTTTTACAGAATGATAATTTAAGTATGGCTGTTTATATGGGAAATTGGTGGAAATTGAAACCTCGTTACAAACGTGATTTACATATTATTATGCTTAGAACTCGTCGACCTCTAATTTTGTCTACTTCATTTTTAATGAAATTGTCAATTTCGACATTTGTGTCGGTAATATTTTTCTTTTTAAATTGAATTCGATTCCATTAGATAAAATTTTTTTAAATTCATTTTACACTTTTAGAAAGTACAATTTTTTTTTTTTTTTTTTTAAAAATGAAAAAATATATTTTTATTTTTTCAGATAATTCAAAGTTCATATTCAATATTTATGGTTCTTTATAGAAAAAGTGGTAGTAAGTGAATATCGATATTATGGGGATTTATTTAAAATATCATTAATATTGTGATGTGGCTATTTTTATACAAAAAATATTGTTAAATTAAGAATATTTATTTTTAACATTAAAATAATATATTCTTAAATTAGAAAATCTTTTTTTTTTTATTATAATTTTTAAAAAATAACAAGAATTTATTTTTTATATTTTAGAATGAATTTTTTTTTCGATATTGATGTGCAAATAATGATTAAAACCTTGGTTTTTATAAAAAGTTTAAAATATAAAAAAATTTTATACCTTTTTTAATGAGATATTTTTTATAATATTCATAAATACTTATTTTTGTCAATTTATTTTTGTAGATATATAGAAAAAACAATTAAAAAAACACACATTTTTGATACTAGCCTCTGCAAATAATTAAATATTAAATAATAATTTTGAAAATTACTAAATTTATTTTTTGCACTCTTAATGTATTTTCTTTCAATAAAACAATATAAATTATTATCAAATAAATATTTATTCATAGCAAACAATATTATTAAGTCAAATAAATTATTATTTTTACTCAAACGCAGAAATCAGTAAAATTATCAAAAAAATATTTTTTCAAATTTTCTCTAAATAAAAAATTCAATTGGTTATTTATTTTATTGTCAAGTAACCAATTATTTGAATGAAATATATTAAATTTTTTTTTTATTTTAGTAGTTTAAAAAAAAATTATTAAAATTTTTTGAATTGAACTGTTGTTGTTGATATTATGTTTTCAATTGGTTGAAATATTATATATTGTTCTATTGCACAATAAAAGGATCGATAAATCGAACAAAACTTGATATTAGATAAAGTAAAATAATAACATGTTGACATTGCGAATCATCTCTTGGGTTATATCGATTTACAAATGTTAATTGCACAGTGGCATATATAGAGAAGCTTTATACACTGGCTTTTGAAACGTACGATTAAATATTTTGCAAACATAAACTATATCAGAAAATCTAAACATAAACCAGGAACTAAACAATTTTCCCCCTTTAACAATTGTATATAGTCATTCATGATACCTGAGATAAACTATGCTACTATTTTGATTATAAATCTGTTTCAAACTTTATATGAAACAGTAGTAAAATTATGACAAAATTCAATAAAAAATCATTTTAAAAAATTTTTTAAGATAACGAAACAGTTTTTTTTTGTTTATTTCAACTATTTGAAATTAAATAGTTGTTTAAAATTATTTTCTTTTCTCTGAATAACTTTTTTGAAACAAAATTAGTTTTTTTTTTTGAAAACCGAATAGCCTTTTGGAAATAGTTTTTTTTTTTTGTTGGAATTGAATAAATAATTTTTTGAAAATTAAAAAATTTGTAAAAATAATTGAAATTTAATATTAAATGAAAATGAATTTTTATAAAGTACAAAAACCATTGAAAATAATAAAACCGTATTTTATGTTAAAAATTAGTCTAAAAGTTTTACGTTGGACGGGAACATGGGCACCACCACAAAAGGGAATTTTTCGTTATTTTCTTTTTGCTCAAACATTTTTTATTTTTATATTCAAATTGGGAATTTTCTTTCTCGTGGGAACTGTTAATGTCATAATTAATCGTGGCGATTTGTCAAAAATTGCATCAGGAGCTCCTGTTTTACTCACTAATATTGCATACGCATATAAGGTAGGGTATATAAGTTACTTTAATCATGAGCTTTCTTAGAGCTAAATAATTATTTATTTGTTTTAAATAAAAAATTTATTTGTACATCAAATAAATAGAGTTAAATAATTATAATTTTAGTTGAATAAAATAATTTAATTTAATGTAATTTAATTTTTTTTTATTTTCAATATAGTATTTTGCAGTTAATTGCAATAAAAAGAGAATTCAAGATCTGCTTTCAGTTATCGAGAGTCCAACTTTTAGTAAACATAATTCCAGGTGGAAATTTTATTGATAAATAATAATTAATATTAGTAAATGAAATTTTTGAAATGTTTAACTTTTTTTTTTAATTAAAATTTTTAAATTTGAATAATTAAACATTGAAAAGTATAATAAAAATTGAATATTGTCGAGATAATATTTTGTTAACGATAAGTGTAATAAAATTTTTTTGCAAAAATTTACAGATATGAAATAATTATAATGTGTTATACTTGGCAAAATATGTTTCATAATGGAATTTACGATATATTAGGCATATCGACAATACTTTTTTGGGCCTCAATACCAGTGGCTGCATTATTAGATGATGGTGATTTGCAATTACCATTGGACGGATGGTATCCTTATGATACAAGAAAAAAAGTTGCTTTTATGTTTACGTGGTTGCATCAGGTATTATAATTTTTTATTTACTTTTTTATTTTTTAATAGAATATCTATTACTCATTTAATTACCAAATTTTATAAACAAAAAAAAGTAAAACAGCAAAATTTTCATAGAAAAATTTTTTACGTAATTTTAATATAAATTTTATAACAAAATTTAAAAAAAATTTTTATTGTTTTAAAAAATAAATTAAAATCTAGGTATTAGGAGTTATTACCGCTTGTATCAATAATTTGGCTATTGACGCTCTTATCTCCAGTCTCTTAAATGTCGCGTCTTGTCAATTTGAAATATTAAAATATAATTTCGCCAAATTGGGAACTGATTATGAAATACAAAATGTATCTTCATCAAATAAAATGGAATATAATAGATATAAAATTATCAACGAGGAATTGCGTTCTTATATCGAACACAATTTGTCAATTTTTAAGTAAGCTTAATCATATTAATAAAGCCACAAAAAAAAATTATTTTACTTGCAAATATTTTCTAAATAAATAATTATTTATTTTATTATTTCATTTTTTTTATTATTATTGTATTATATTATTTATTATTAATAATTATTTATTTAATAAATGTTGACTTCAGATTCAGTTTCAGAGACTCAAAAATCATATATATAGTAAACATGGTCTGACTTCCTAGCAAGAATTATTTTTTTGTGTGTCTGTGTAATTAAAAATTTCTGTAAATTTTTTAATATTATATAATTACAGTCTCGTATATGTTATTTAGATTCATTAAAGAAGTTGAAAAAATATTTAGCTCTGCAATTGGTTTTCAATTGTTTGTGAATTGTTTCGTTACTTGCTTGTCAACATTTTACATAACTCAGGTATTTTGTTTTAATTTTTGTTGAAATAACAAAAAAAAAAAAAAAAACAAAAAAAAAACAATATTCATTTTATTTTTATAACAGTTGACAACATATATCCCTGCCGAAATTATTGGGACTTTTGCATATGTTTTATGTATGACATATCAAAGTTTTTTGTATTGTTTTAATGGCAATGAACTGTTCCTTCAAGTAAATTTTTTTAAAATTATTATTGATGTAATTTTTAATTTAAAAAATTGAATATCCATTATCAATATTATTATTATTATTTTTAACAATAAATTTATGATTGCAGTTAATAATAAAAAAAAAATTGTGTCTAGATGTTTATATAACATAATAAAGTAAGGCATAAAATATTTGACAAGATAAATAATCCAGATAGCACGTAAGCTTGCGGCAAGTTTGTAGCGCAATATTGCCAACCTTGCACGGCAAACTTACTGCAAGCTTCAAATCTCCCACCTGATCGAAAGCTTTCATGGTAAGTTTACTGAAAGATTTCAGTGTAAGGTTACGGCAAGATTGCTCAGTAACCTTGCACGGTAAGCTTGTAGCAAGGTTGGTGCAAGGTTGCCAAATAAACTTGCTTTAAACCTAAAATTTTTTTAAAAAAATGTTTTGTCTAATTTATATAATAAAATTATATAAATTTGACGAAACATTAAAAAAAAATTTTCTTAGGTTCAAAGCAAATTTATTTGGTAACCTTGCACCAATCTTGCTACAAGCTTACCGTGCAAGGTTACTGAGCAATCTTGCGATAATCTTATTGTGCAATCTTGCAGTAATCTTACACTGCAATCTTTCGGTAAGTTTACTATGCAAGCTTTCGGTCAGGTGGGACATTTGAAGCTTTCAGTAAGCTCGCGGCAAGGTTACCGTGCAAGGTTGGCAATATTGCGCAGAAAGCTTGTTGCAAGATTGCTGCAAACTTACGAGCTATCTGGGAAGAGATCATTCAATTTTTTAAAGAATTTATTTAATATACATATTATATTGATATAAAATTTTTTTTTTTTTTGTAATAATTTTCATAGAATGAAAGCTTAAGTACGGCTGTTTACATGGGAAATTGGTGGAAATTAAAACCTCGTTACAAAAAAGATTTACATATTATTATGCTAAGAACTCGTCGACCTCTAATTCTGTCTACTTCATTTTTAATGAAACTGTCAATTTCAACATTTGTATCGGTAAATTCAATAGTTTAAATTTTTTTTTATTTTTTAAAAGAAAATTTAGTTATATGCATAAGTATATAAATAACAAATAATTAGTAAAATTGCAATTTAAGTTAATTTAAGTATCAAATATTTGAATTATTATTTTGCAGATTATCCAAACTTCATATTCGATATTTATGCTTCTTCGTAAACAAATCGAGTAACGAATTCCGATCGAATCGAATCAATTTAAAAATTGTCTGTTATATTGAAAAGAGGCATTTTAAATTTTCAATTTTGACATCAAATTCGTATTCAGTGACCCCAAAAAATACCCCGAGTTAATATTTTTAGACAAATACGACAAATTTAAAAAAAAAATAAAAAAAAAAAATTTCACATAAATTACACGATAGTTTGATTTAAAATTTTATTTAAACAAATGGGTTCATCAGGCCCTTTTATAAAAATGTATGATGGCTTATTTTCTTTAGAAAATATTTCGTCCCTCATAACAAAAGGATATCCCTAGGATATCCATATCAATGGTCGATATCCTAGAATGGTCCCCAGGATATCTTGGGATATCATTAGGATATCCAAACAACCGGTCTGTGGGACATCAACAGGACATCAACAGGACATCCATAGGATATCCCTAAGACATCCACAAAATATCTATTGGATATTATATCCATGGGATATCCTCAGGATGTCCGTGGGATATTCTTAGGATATTCACGGGATATTTAATATCTCAACATATATTTTTAAAGGTTAAAATTGTTAAGCTAATATAATGAATAATAATATAATAAAAAGAAAAATCTTATGAGCTTCTAATTTATTTTAAATGAAGATTTGAAACGCATTTTTCAAAGTTTTTAAATAAACTCATGCACTTAAGCTATCACATCGGCACTAATCGGAGTCAAAAGTTTGTAGCTCGCATTACTACTTCCCGCAGTATACTTTCGCCCTCAACTCCCTATACTCTCAGCCCATACTGTACCTACTTCTACAAATAGGGGAGACCGAGGAGGAAAGTAACAGAGGAGGAAAGTAACAAAGCTTATAACTTTTAAACAAATTATCGGATAGACATGGTTCAAACATATTTTTAGTCGGCACTGTTCCCCCTTCCTCCTCCATAGTGTGTCCGAGCCTGACAGGAAAGGTTAGGTCTGATTTCCGGTGTGACGTGAAGAAAAAACGTCAAAAGTAAGTTTTCGTTCAAATTTTCAAAGTCTCGTATTTCTTTAATTTTATTGTTTTTCAAAATGTGCCTTTCGTTATTTTGTAGCCTTATTATCTGTCTTTAAGTTGTGCTTAAACAAACAATTTAACATTTGTGTAGTTTTAACTTTTTTGTTGACATACAAGAAAAAAGCGACCGAGGAGGAAAGTAACACGCTACTTTTCTCCAGTTGTCGATATTGTCTATGTTTTAACTAATGATTGAAGCAAATCGTATTTAATTTTACGAATAACAGAGATTTATTTAAGAAAAACCTGTGATCTAGGTAAGCATAAAATATCTTTAAGAAAAAAAATGAGCTAAATTCATAAAATGTTCGATATATGTGCTAAATATGTCCCATATATGTGCCAAATAAGTATAAAGTGTACTTAAACTTTTATGTGTTCCTAATAAAAATATTTCTAATTAATAATAGTCATTAGTCTAAAGAATTTTACATAATTTTATATTGTTACTTTCCTCCTCGGGGGTGAGGAGGAAAGTAACAGATGAAGAGCTTGCGTAAAAGTTATACTGTGAACTGTCAATTTATTATAAATGTTTAATTCAAATTTTATTTAAAAGGTGAATGTCCAAGCTTTCATTTAATATATTGGACAAATTTATCCGACAAATATCTTTAATGCTAGCATAAAAAAACTGATTTTTGTTACTTTCCTCCTCGGTCTCCCCTACACTCGTACACGTATACCCCACACTAGCAGCGATTGGAAGGAGTAGGAGGTTTGACAACGTCGCTTTAAGTCTCGCTTTGACTACTGTGGACTACTGTCTCTCTCTAACTAATGTTACCATCCTGCGATGTTGCCACATCAAAGTGGCGGGTGTGCTATATATTGCAAATGACGTCATGAAATAGAATTTTTAATTTATAATTACAAATAAACGGCACGGTAAATTATAAATTTTTTTGTATATTTTAGTTCCAAATTTATTCGTGAATTCAACATTAGTTTTTGAAAAAAATTTATAGAAAACTTCTGATGATATTTATGAAAATGTACTTCTCCCCCATACATTAGTCCCGTCTCCCATGCAAAATAAGCAACTTTGATTGCTAATATCTCTGGTTTCGTACGGCGAAAATTCTTCATATTTTGCAAATTTGTCAAGAATGATAATAAGAACATATGGTAAAATTTTCAAGAAAATCTATAGAAAACGGTTTTACCGATGTGATACCTTAATGTATAATTAATATTAATAGTTATTCGTTATTTGCGGGAAAGAATTTATATTGTTTAAAGCCAATTTATTTTCTGACAATATTAAGCATATGAATAAAGAAATGAATCACGAATGAGAAAAAAATTAGTTAATAATTTTTCAAATTAAACAACTTTCTCGAAAAACAAGTTGCATTTTATTTTATTTATATAAAATTTAATTCACAGAATATTCTCACTCGTAGTCTCATAATGACTTTAAAAACAGTATCCTGAGATTATCTTCTTGACATCCAGAAGATATACTGAGAATATCCTGAAAATATCTGTGGGATATCCTGACGATATCTATGGGATATTTGGAGGACATTTATGAAAGTCTATAGAGATATCCTTTGGATATCCAGACCGCCGATTTTTTGGATATCCTTAAGAGATCCTTTTGATATCCATAGGACATCCCTAGGATACCTGCGGGATATTACATGGAAAAAAATAGTTCGTGAAACTTTCGTAAACTAGTTGTTCACTTTTGGAGGGGCCCAAAGTTTGAAAATCTTTCATTAACTTTTTTCAAGATTTCACAAACGTTCATTACTCTCTTCATGACAATCAATGTCTGCGCACGCGCACAAAAAAAAGTTTGTAGAATCTTAAAAAAGTTAATTAAAGATTTCCAAACTTTGGGCCCGTCCAAAAGTGAAAAACTAGTTTACAAAAGTTTCGCGAACTATTTTTTTCCGTGTATCAATATATCCCAAGATATATCTTGTGTTATTAGGGGTAAAATCAATTTTTTAATAAGTTTACCGTTTTTTAAATATGCTTATTGGTTTAAAAAGTAATTTTGACTTTTCTTAAACAAATAACCAAATTAAAAAAAAAAAAAAAAAAAAAAAACAACGGTGCACTTGTTTAAAAATATCAATGCGATAACAATGTTAAGAAAATTTGATGAAACAATAAGCCACATCATTCATTTAAATCGAATCATTTCTACAAAATTTTAAGAAAAGGATATAAAGAAATTTTTTATCATATGTGACGTGCTCTGAAGAAAGGGATCTTAGAAGCAAAAAATTATAGGTTATGTTTTGAAATGAAAATACACGAAGAGGATCAACTTTCAATAAAAATTAATGATATTTAAGTCTTCATTACATTCAAAATATTTAATAAAAACTGATTTTAAGTTTACATAAATAAAAAAAAAAAATTTTAATCAAGGTAAAACTATCGTAAATATAATCTATAATTCGTTTGCTTCTAAGGTCCCTTTCTTCAGAGAGCGTCACATATAATGATCAAATGTATAAATAAATATTTTTTATAAGTTTTAAATTTTGTTTTCCCGATGTCTGCATTCTTGGGTATAAAGGTATTTACACTGAGAAAAATGTTTAGTATCATCTACCAAAGTTTGGTTCTCTCTACCAAATTTTTTATTTGATATATGTGCAACTAATCCGTTTGGTTCGGGCTACTAAATTTTTTCGTTGAATCATTTTGTTCGGTCTACCAAATTTTTTGTTTTGCACAACTAACTTATTGTTTTTAAGCAAACAAAAAATTTAGTTAAATGAAAATTTTTTTTTTGTTTTCTCAACCAACTTATTTTTTTGTTTCACCCTTTTCTCCGAGCTTTTCTCTTTATATATCCTACCTATGCCTACTTAAATTAATTTCTATCGCGGAAAAAACCTAACACTGCTGGGGCTCGAACCCTCAGACTACGCAACGCTAGTCGAGAACGCTGACCACTACTCTACGAATCCTACTAACAATTTGAGATTAAATCATTTTCACAATGTATAAAAGCTGGAAAAAAACTTTCGTTCTTGTAACAAGTTTTATTTATTTATTTTCACTACACAAACTTTTTTTTTAAAAAAATGTCTGAAAAACATAAAAACTTCAACACTGAAACTTCACGACGCGAACGACATATGGTTAATGTTGACATCCCGTGAATGGGAAGCGACGCCATATTTACGAGAAGAGCGCGTGCGCAATACAGCATGTCAGCTATTTAGTACTGGGAACCAAACTATTTAGTTCGTAAACATGAAAGCTTCAAATATATTTTTTGGTAGAGCCAACTAAACTTCCCGATTTATTGCCACTTTCTATTCTGTTGTGACAACCATATTTTAGTAACGCCAACTAAAAAAGCTCAACTAAATTATTTTCTTATTATTACGAAATTATTTTTCTCAGTGTAAGGATAAATAAAATTGACTTTTTAAATTATGATTATTTTTAAATCAACTTTTGCATTATCAACATAATATCTAGATCAATTGTATAACTTAAACTTTTCAACCCTTTAATGTTCTGCCATGCATTGACTAAAGAGTAAATATAACTTCTACAAATAAGAATCAATAACGAAAACAAAAGCAGTTATTAACGTTGAAAATTAATTACATGTTTGACAAATTGCAAAATATCTCTTACGGTTGTATATTGATTATAGCAAAAGTTATAATTACAGAAATGCAATAGGGAAGAAGCTTTACATTGTCGTTTGAAATATGTAATTAAATTATACTGCAAAGTAAAATCAACAAGGAAGTATAAACTTCTGAAAATTATTTTAAGATCCTCGACATTATATAGTTGATATCAGTCTTTGTCTCTCTCAGTCTTTCATGATTTTATTTTATTTAGTTTTCTTAATTCTGATATACAATATATTTAATTGTAATACTACTAACATAAAACAAATAAATTAAATTCACTAATTAAAAAAAAAAAAATGTTAAACTTCACACGCAAAGGAAATGTGATTTAAAAAAAATATATAAAGTTCATTTAAGCAAGTCAATAAAAAATGGATATTTATAAAACTGAAACGTTTTTAAAGAAAATCAGACCTCATCTTCATATAAAAATTTGTTTGAAAATTTTACGTTATATGGGAACATGGCCACCTGAAACATTAGGTTTTACTCGTGTTTTATTTTTCATTTATAGTTTTTTCTTTTTTCTAATTGTTTTGGGAATTTATGTTTTTGTCGAATTCATGAATATTGCCGTAAATTATAATGATGTCAATAAACTTGCATCAGGAGGTCCTCTATTCATCACTAATGCTTTGAACGCCTATAAAGTAATATTAATATAACTTTATTTAATTTTTTAAGTTATATTTAAGAAAATAAACAAATATTTAAATAATATTTCGAAAAATAACAAATTAACAACATATAATGTTATAAAACTAGAGATTTGTTGATTTTAAATTAGAATCAATAATGAAAATTTCTATATTATTTAAATAGCTATTGATTGTGAAATTAAAATATTTTTAATTAATTTGATATTTAAAGTTTATTACATTTATTCGATATCATCGAAGAATATATAAGCTTATCTCAGTTATCGAGAGTCCTGTTTTTTCCAAAGATAACATAAGGTACATTAGATAAAATTTTGTATAAGAGTGATTCTCCGCGTAGCGCACAATTTAATGTTTGCAACTTTAAAAATATTTTTTTATCGAAATGATAAATATCAATACAATATATTTTTGAAGATAAAGTGTCAAGAAATAAATATCCTAGGTGGGCCGGAAAATTTTTTTATAATTTTTAAATTTTTTTAAACAAATTAAAAAAAAATTCTTTGCTTGTTGAATTCTATAAAATAGTTGAAATTTGATTTAAAATGTTTATGGGAATTTTGGGGTAATTCACAAAAATATATACAGGGTGTTCCAAAAGTATGGAAACTTGCAAATATCTCGAAAAGTAAGAATTTTTGTAAAAAATGTTCAATACAAAACTTGTTCCAAACAAAAAGATCTACATTGTTGAAACCAAAAAATTGGGCCCCGGGCCCAATGTTGGCCCTACAATGAAAAAAGTAGTTCTTTAAATGAGATCAGCAATTTTGAATATCAAATTCGTAATCCCCATGAAATTCTGCGTTCAGACATGTGGTATAAGTGCCCAAAATATTGGGCCCAATCCAAGATATCGGGCCCAACATTTTTCGACAAAGAAATAAATTTAAAAAATCGTATCTGTGGGGGTTTTTGGGTCACAGGATTACAAAATTCAAAGCTACTTTTCAAATTGGGCACAGAGCCCAATGTAATTCCGCGGCCCAATGTAAGGCCCACAGTAAAAAAATTAGTTGTCTAAAATAAAACCCACTAATTTTTAGTATCCATTTCGTAATCGTCATGAAATTCTGGATTTAGTTTTGTAGTATAAATGCCAAAAAATTTGGGCCCAATGTCTAGGATTGGGCCCAAAATTTGTTGACAAAGAAATAAATTGATTTGTAGAAAAATGTTGAATGTTGGGCTCAAGGTCTGGGATTGGATCCAATATTTTTGTAATTTGTACCACAAGTTTGAGACTAGAATTTCACAACGATTATGATTATGTCAACAAATTTTGAGCCCAATCCTAGACATTGGGCCCAATATTTTTGGCATTTGTACTACAAAACTAAATCCAGAATTTCATGACGATTACGAAATGGATACTAAAAATTAGTGGATTTTATTTTAGACAACTAATTTTTTTTACTGTGGGCCTTACATTGGGCCGCGGAATCCTACATTGGGCTCTGTGCCCAATTTGAAAAGTAGCTTTGAATTTTGTAATCCTGTGAACCCTAAATCCCCAAAGATACAATTTTTTAAATTTATTTCTTTGTCAACAAATTTTGGGCCCAATCCTAAACATTGGGCCCAATATTTTTGGCATTTGTACTACAAAACTAAATCCAGAATTTCATGACGATTACGAAATGGATACTAAAAATTAGTGGGTTTTATTTTAGACAACTAATTTTTTTACTGTGGGCCTTACATTGGGCCGCGGAATTACATTGGGCTCTGTGCCCAATTTGAAAAGTAGCTTTGAATTTTGTAATCCTGTGACCCCAAAAACCCCCAAAGATACGATTTAAAAAATTTTTTTTTGTTTGTCGAAAAATTGTTGGGCCCGATATCTTGGATTGGGCCCAATATTTTGGGCACTTATACCACATGTCTGAACGCAGAATTTCATGGGGATTACGAATTTGATATTCAAAATTGCTGGTCTCATTTAAAGAACTACTTTTTTCATTGTAGGGCCAACATTGGGCCCGGGGCCCAATTTTTTGGTTTCAACAATGTAGATCTTTTTGTTTGGAACAAGTTTTGTATTGAACATTTTTTACGAAAATTCGTACTTTTCGAGATATTTGCAAGTTTCCATACTTTTGGAACACCCTGTATAGCGCGAACGACAATTAAAAATTTTTCTTTCGGTAATTTACGGAAATTTTCGAGGTAATTTATGGAAATTTATGCGGTAATTTATAGAAATTTTGTCGAAAATTCATAAAAATATGTAAAGCATAAATCACAATTAAAAATTATTATTTTTGTAATTTACGGAAATTTCCGCGGTAATTTACAAAAACATATATAGCGCGAACGACAATTAAAAATTTTATTTTGGTAATTTATGGAAATTTATACGGTAATTTATAGAAATTTATTTGGTAAGTTATAGTAAACTCACCGGAGCTATGATAGTTTATAATAAATATTTTGAATTACGTTTGTTTCATTGTGTATTAAACTTGGACTAGTGATGGTCGAAATTTTATTGCGGGTGGAGACGCTGGGGTCGGTCGAACCGGTGGAACTGATGTTAAGAATATTTTTTTTTTTTTTGAGAAAATTATCATTTATTTTTAATCGGTTTCATATGTTTCACACATATATAGACTAAAATAATATAACTACACTTTATTTAACCTTTATTATTTAATTATATTCTATTTTTTTAAAATAATATTGAAGGGTCGGTGGATGCCGGTGGAGACGATTCTGTGATGCCCTGTACAAATTTGAATCTTAAAATGTGTAAAAAAAGGATAAATCAATTAGAAAATTGATTATTTTCTTCATGGATCAACTTAAGGAATATAACGTTTGCTGTTACTGAAGTAGAACTGTATTAACATTTGACTTTTATTTAAATAATTCAATGTTTAATAATAAAACGCAGAATAACACACAAAAGTGCAGTCAAGTATAAATAGCAAAAAAAAAAGAAAATAATTTTTTTTTTGATGAAACGTTTTTTTTATTCAATTCCATTACAATATACAATACTAAAATAGCAATAGAAATTGTATTTATTAGTGCACATTGCTAAAAATATTAACTTTTTTGTTTAAACATCCTGTGGGGACAGGTGAAATTTTGACGTTTTCAGCCTTAAAAACCACTTTTCACGAAAAATTATAATGTTAAATACAAAAATAACTATTGGTTTTTGTTTGTAGACACAGAAATTACCTTTTTACATTGGAATCGAAATATTATGTGAATATTATTTGTGATTTTTCATTCACAACATGAAAAAAAGCAAGTTGTGCGCTACGCGGAGAATCACCCATAAATAATTAAAAAACTTAAATAATAAAAATAAATGTTTATAAATAAATAAAATAATTATTTTTTATTTTAGATACGATAAGATAGTGTCTTGGTATGCTTGGCAGGGTTTATTCCATTATGGTGTTTATCAAATGTTTGCATTTTTTGCTGTTTTTTTCTGGTCATTTATTCCTTTAACTGATATTCTAAATGGCAATGAAAAAAAATTGCCATTAGATGGCTGGTACCCTTATGACACAACGAAATCAGTTGCCTTTTTTATCACTTGGGCACATCAGGTAGGATTTCATTTTTTTTTTTTTTTGTAATTATTTTACGATACCAATAAAAAAAAATTAGAGGAGGATGGGGTAAGGATAGGTAGGTAAGACATTTTTGGATCTAGCCGTGAAATTTAAACTGGCATCGGAAAAAGAATACTATCGTTGGAAAGCCTGTTTATTTAGCTACAATTTTGTAATACATTATTTTGCTGTGGATTGCAATGCCTTCGAGATATTAGCGGAAAATTAAAAAAAAAATTTAACTATTTATCAAAATTCTTTTTATGAAAAATAATCAAAAAAAGACAGTAAATTTGGATTTTTTTTAATTTCATTGGATCAAAACACTTTAAAACACTACCAAAAAAATTTTTTGGACATAAATAAATATTTAAAACAGTTAATATCTGAAACAGTGTTTTAAACAGAACTGAGACATTTTAGAAAAAACAGGATTTTCACAAATAAACACGTAGCTTCCACAAATGATATCGCATCAAGATCAAATTTTTCTTGACGTCTTTTAGTGTTAAATCAAGTATATGAGAGATTCTTTTTCAATCGCCCCAGCCCAAAAAGTCAATGTTCTGGGATTGGCTTCATACTTTGGTAAATTGTTGTCCTATATGATAGTAATAAATCCCTAAAATATAAACTCATTAAAAAAATATTTGTAGAAAGTAGAGGGGGTTGAAGTTTTGACGTTAAGGGTAACATTGTCATTTTCAAATCCGTATAACTATGATAAAAGTTAATGGATTTTAATTTATCTATAATGAATTTTAATGCATTTTTCACGTACTTTTCAAAAATGTATACAAAATTTAAAAAAAAAAATTTTTAACCCCTTTTTTTCAAAATCAACCCTTATTTTTCGATTTTCACCCCTTCGGGAATTTTTTTTTTATTTTTTTTATTTTCATTGGAAAGCTGAGGTTTTTTCCCATGAGCTATGTAAATATGAAAATGGGACAACAATAATTTTGTGAGAAACAGAATATTAAAGCAGGCGGTGCCTACCTAAATCCTCGAAGATGATCTTCAGGTATACCCGTTATCGGCACCGCCTACATTAATATTCTGTTTCTCACAAAATTATTGTTGTCCCATTTTCATATTTACATAGCTCATGGGAAAAAACCTCAGCTTTCCAATGAAAATAAAAAAAAAAAAAAAAAAAAAAATACCCGAAGGGGTGAAAATCGAAAAATAAGGGTTGATTTTGAAAAAAAGGGGTTAAAAATTTTTTTTTTAAATTTTGTATACATTTTTGAAAAGTACGTGAAAAATGCATAAAAATTCATTATGGATAAATTAAAATCCATTAACTTTTATCATAGTTATATGGATTTGAAAATGACAATGTTACCCTTAACGTCAAAACTTCAACCCCCTCTACTTTCTACAAATATTTTTTTAATGAGTTTATATTTTAGGGATTTATTACTGTCACGTCACCGTAACTTTTACATTCATAATTATAAGAATTCTTTTAATCAATACCGAATTGTATGTCTCTGCGACAAACACCCGTGCCTTTGTTACGCATTTAAATGCCTTTCTCTTATGTAAACTCCCGCCCCATTATCGCGCGACTTAATGTATAAATGACCCTTGCGTTTTGTATCTTCCTATGTCTATATACTGTATTTCTAAAACATAGAAATAAAAGCGAGAAATCTTTTAATTCCCCCCATGTAACGAACACCTGTGGTATCATCACATTAGAAGAACCCTCTTCTTTAACGTTTAACTGAGAGAGAAGGACTCAACATCGACTTCCAAATTAGGGTGAAAAATATATAGCACTACTGTTTTACGAATATTCAGTATAGAAGAACTCAACTTTGGCTTCTAAAAAAAAGGGTGAAAAATATATAGCACTATTCTCTTATATAGAAGGATTCGACATCGGCTTCTAAAAAAAGGGTAAAAATATATAGATATATTCTCTTATGAAAAATTAGGGTGAAAAATATATAGATATATTCTCTTATGAATATTCAATATAAAAGGACTACATTTTTATGGAGAAATCAGTTCTTAAATTATCTTCATACGTTTAACATCAACTTCATTCTTGGTACCAGTCGACGTCTTCCAGTTCAGAAATTACCACCGATACCGCCGGTTCTCAAATCATCTTCATACGTGTAACATCTACCAGTTCAGAACTTTTCATCATACACGGTACCAGTTCACATACGAAATCTAGTACAAGCGTTGTTACTCTGCTCGATTTCATACTCAAGTTCGACTTAGAAGAATCTCTGTGTCAAGTGTTAAAAATTTCTACGTCAAGAAGAGCTGATTCAATCAACTGAACTCCGGACCTGTGGTCATCACCAAGGCCCGTCAACCTTCCTGTGAGCTCTCAAACTATATCTGGTACCAGAAGTTCCTATCATAATCAGGACACAACAGTGGTCCTTTTTCATACATCTTACATCTAAATTTTCAAGGTAAGTTGTAATACTTTTTATCTAAATCCTTCCTAATTCCTTATAAAAATTTGTAGTAACCTTTACATTCCTTGTTGCAGTGGAATGCTGATTTCCCCTTATTTCAAGAATGGTTGCTTCAGGATACTCTCTCTCAAAGATCAATTTTATAACTCTAAATGTTTGTCTAAATAAATTTGTAATCTTGTCATTAAAAATCACTATTCTCTTTCTTTCCTGTACCCTTAGCTCAGAGCCTTCTGCTCTGTAAATGAAACAGGAATTCACTGAATCACCGAGCGGCCACAAATAAAATAAAATATTATTTCTTTAGTTATTTCTCTATTTGAGACGTAACAGAGGAAATATAATTTTTGGTGCATCGGCCGTTGTGAACAGGAAAGAGAATATAAATTTAAAATCTATGCACTAAAAATATAATTTTTTGTGTATCGTCCGTTGTGAACAAGAAAGAGAATATAAATTTAAAATCTATGCACTAAAAATATAATTTTTGGTGTATTGTCCATTGTGAACAAAAAAGAGAATTTAAACTAATAATATAAATATCGATGCATTAACAGTATAATTTTTGGTGCATCATTTGTTGTGATAAAAAAAAAGAGAAATAAAAAAAAAAATCATTTTTCCTTAAATAATTTAAAATATATAAATGAGAGAGAAAAATATCCTTGAACCAACAAATCTAGAAATTTCTTTATTAATTTTTTTTATGTACACTCATAAACACAAATCAAAATTCTAAGTGAAAGTGATACAAAAGTGAAATAAAAAGCTTAGTTATGTCGTTACCTAATAATCAACAAGTATCTCTTCGCGACGCGTTAGAATTAGTGCCTGTGTTCGATGGAAAAAATATTCCAGTAGTTTCATTTATAGAAGGTTGCCATGAAGCAAAATTAATGTTGCCAGATTCACCCCAAGTGGAGGAAAATTTAGTAAAATTAATTCGTGGAAAGTTAATAGGAGAAGTTAGAAAATCAATATCGGGAAATATTTTTAAAACAATTTTGGAGTTAGAAGCTCATTTAAAGAAGATATATTTACCAAATAAAAGTATCTATCAATTGCAAGGAGAGTTAGGAAATATTTTTATGAAGGAAAGTGAAAGTGTCATATCGTATGCGAATCGAGTAAAAGAATTATCGGATCAGATTTTTGACTCATACAGATTATCGAGTAAAGACGGTAAATTATCCAAAACAATCTTAGAAACTTTAGAAGTAGATATAATATCTTGTTTTCGTCGAGGGCTACGTCCAGAATTAGAAATTCGAATTCCAGATTGCATAACTTTAAAAGAAACAACAAACAAAGCATTAGAGGCAGAACGAAAATTAAATGCGGTTGTAGAGCTTAGAAAAGAAAATTCTTGTAGGCCAAATAATGCAAAAATTACATTTGCTAGTGCAGATATAGTAGTATGTCAAAATTGTAATGTAGAAGGACATACTTCACGCACTTGTCGTAGGTCAGAAAAAAATCAATACTCAGCACAGCATAGGTACCAGCGCTCCGTATTCCGCATGAAGCAGAGACCACCTGTCTATTATCTAAGAAGAGGGATGTCCCCCTCGTTTAGTGAACAAAAGCATTCCCCTTTACAATTACGATTTTCGGGGTTTCCCCAAAATTTACATAATAGAACAAACTCACAATTTCCAAATAAAAATGATTTCCGTACTAATCAACAAAACAGATTTTTTAATGTTACTTGTAAATATTGCAAAAATCGTGGGCATGTTATTAAAAATTGCAGAAAAAGAGAATATAATAATTATAATCAAGGTCAACAGTATCGATCATCCACTTTAATGAACCAGGGAAACGAATAATACCTTCCCATATCGGGTACGATGGGACAGGTGCTAACAGAAAAAGCGTGCCTAAAAAGCAAATATCTGAACATTTAGAAACCATTCAAATCAATTGTACTAAAGGAAATATGATACCATCTATTTATGTTAATACAATTTCTAAACCACTTCATTTAATGATTGATACAGGAGCAGGATTAAATCTTTTAAAAGAAAAAATGCTTGATTCTACAATGACTTTAAATAAATTAAAGAAAATTCAATTAACAGGTATAAATGAACACCCAGTACACACATTAGGACAAACAAAATTAAATATTTTCGGTTATCCCACAACTTTTAACATAATACCTAATGAAGTTCCCATAGAAGAAGATGGAGTTTTAGGATCAGAATATTTTACAGATAATAATGTCAAAATTAATTATGCTGAAAAATGTTTAGAAGTCAAAGGAAAAATGTTCTATTTCGCATCAAGAAATTTTATTACTCTCCCACCTCGATCAATATCTGACATATTTTTATTTGTTGAAAATTCTAATTTAAAAGAAGGATATGTTCCACTTTTAAATACTGAACCTGGAGTTTACATAGGAAACGCTATAGTCACAAATAATAATGGTAAAGCATACGTAAAAGCAGCAAATACACTATCAAATTCAGTAAAAATACAAATTCCGAAAGTAATTTTACAAGAATATGACGAAGTTTTTAATAACTCCTCTGACACAAATCAAATTAAAAATAATAAAATAAATATTGATAATAGCACCGCGGAAAAATTATTTGACAATTTTGTATATTCAGAAACCTTGTGCGATAAGCAATTTGGATTTTATAATATTACGGGTAAAGAAAGAATTGAAAAAATATTAGATTCACTTCGTTTAGATCATTTAAAACCAGATGAATTAAAACATGTAGAAGCATTAATCAGGGAATATTCTGAAAGATTTCATTTACCAGGTGAATATTTAACAGCTACCAATGTTCTCCAACATAACATCCCTACTAAAGATGACGAACCAGTATTCACGCGACAATACAGATTTCCCCCAGTGCATAAAGAAGAACTTTTAAGACAAACAAGTGAACTTTTAAAAAATAAAATAATCAAACCTTCTCAATCCCCATATAATACACCGGTATGGATTGTGCCTAAAAAAAATGACAGTCATGGAAATAAAAAATGGCGAATGGTATTAGACTTTCGCAAGTTGAATGAAAAAACAATAACCGACTTTTTTCCGCTACCGAATATAAACGAAGTGCTCGAGACCCTTGGAAATGCGCAATACTTCTCTGTGTTTGATTTAGCTTCCGGTTTTCATCAAATTAAAATGAGCCCAAAAGATTCTCACAAAACAGCCTTTTCAACCCCATATGGTCATTATGAATTTGACCGTATGCCTTTCGGTTTAAAGAACGCGCCAAGTTGTTTTCAAAGATTAATGAATTGTTGTCTATCCGGTCTTATTGGTACAGATTTATTTGTATACCTTGATGATGTAGTAATTTTTGCAAATACTCTTGAAGAACATCAAGAAAAATTTGATAATTTTATGTCTCGACTGTGTAACGCAAATTTAAAATTGCAACCAGATAAATGCGAATTTCTCAGACCCGAAGTAGTTTATCTTGGACACATAATCGATAAAAATGGAGTCCGACCTGATCCGAAAAAAATAATTGCTGTTAAAAATTTTCCAGTTCCCAAAAACGTAAAAAATATAAAACAATTCTTAGGTCTTGCCGGTTATTATCGAAGATTCATTAATAATTTTTCTAAAAAATCAGGACCTTTAACACAACTTTTGAAAAAGGACGTAACTTTTCAATGGACAGATAAACAACAAGTAGCTTTTGAAATTTTAAAAAATGAACTTTGCGAAGAACCACTCCTACAAAGACCAGATTTTGAAAAACCTTTTATACTTACAACTGATGCATCCGGTTATGCTATTGGCGGCATATTATCACAAGGTGAAATTGGTAAAGATAAGCCCATTGCTTATGCGTCAAGATCTTTAAACGAACATGAAGTAAAATACGACACTTATAATAAAGAGGCCCTCGCGATTGTATATTGTGTTTTACATTTTAGACATTTTCTCTATGGTAGGAGATTTAAAATTGTTACCGATCATAAACCATTATTATGGTTTCAAAAATCAAGCGATCCTTGTTCTCGCGTAACAAGATGGAAATTAAAATTAGCAGAATACGATTTCGAGATGTTATACAAGGCAGGAAAAATGAATGTTAATGCGGATGCATTATCCCGAAATCCAGTAACTTATGTGAAAAAATTTGATCGCTGCATCCCAGAATACGAAGAAGAAGAAGAAGAAGAATATGACGAAGAAGAAGACGACAATGAAGAAAACGAAAATTCAGATGAAATCGAAGATGATGGTGTTTATTGTAATAAAGAATTTACTGACAAAATAAATGTTGAAAGTGTATCTGCGAATAATGAATTAAATCTTGTTAAAAAAATAATAAGTTTGATATATGAGAGTACGAAAAATAAAAAAGTTAAAAATCTTTGTGAAAAAATTAATAATGAAGACTGTCCGATAAATCTTGAAAGTGATAAATGTATTGCAGTGATGACCAGAAGAAAATCAAAGAAATTAAGAGAAGAAGCTACTAGTTCCAAGAATTTAAAAGAAAAAGTGCAACGTTCGTGTCAAAAATCAAGTGAAAAAGTGCAAAATTCAAGTGAAAAAATAAAAAATTCTAAATCAAAGAAATCTAATTCTAGTAATAAAATTGACGAAATTAAATCAAGGCGAAGTGAAATCAATGTGCGAAATTCGAAAAATGTGAAAAATACAAAATCTATTCAAAGTCCGCGAAATCAAGAAATTATTCAAAAATCCGTTCGAAATCTTAGAAATCGCGAAAATTTGCAAAAAATAAATTATAATGAAGATTTAATGACTGATGAGGATGAAAATTTCATCAAAAGAAAAAGAGGTAGGCCTAAAGGATCAATTTCTAAACAAAAAACGCGTAAAATTAGTGAAGATAATCAGTGCGAAAGTGAAGATTCAGAAGAAAATTCAGATCCAGAATATATTAAACAAAATCAATTTTATCAACCTTTTAGTGCGGAAGAATATGTAAGTTCAAGTGATGATAGTGTTGAAGATTTTCCTCATGAAGAAATTATTGAAGATAGTGCGAAATCGAAAAGTAAAGAATATATAGAAGAAGAATACGATAGTGATTCCGACGATTTAGAGGAAATATATTTTCCTAATGAAATTTCAAATTCAAAACAAACTCAAAGAAAAATTAATAATGAGCATGAATGTCAACGCCCTCCTGCTGAGCCCCCTCCTGAGTTCCCCCTCGACCCTTTTCTAAACGAACAAAACGTGGGTGAATTAGAAAAATCAATTGATGGACCCTTATGTACTAATGTAGTGGAATGTAAAGACCAGTTAAGAATGCGGAAAGATAATTATGCGTACTTTTTATCTACAACAGGTGTCCCTTTAGATAATGGTTCTCGAAGTCTAAATAAACAAAATGAACTTCCTCAATTCAAAAATTTGTTAATTAATGAAGCTAAAGAAATTAAAAAAGGAAATTTTTTACACATTGCTTTACCAATTACTACAGAATCAAGTGAAAGTCTTACTCAAATAACAAATAACATCAAATTAACAATTAATTCATTTAAAAATTTAACAGAAAAATTAAAGTTAAAATCAGTTAGTATTGCAAAAACAACAGTCATCAATCACGTAAATTGGCAAGATATCGAATTAATTCTTAAAGAAACTTTTCAAGATTCTTGTACTAAAGTTATAATTTGTAAAGGTTATGTTCAATATGCAACAACTGAACAAAGACAAATTTTGATTGAAGAAGCACATTCCTCTGCTATAGGCGGTCACAAGGGAGTTACGAAAACTTATAATAGAATTCGGCAAAAATATTTTTGGGAAAATATGAAATTAGACATTCAAAAATATATTCAAGCTTGTTTACAATGTCAGTTGAAAAAGTTAGTTCGAGTAAAAACTAAAAACCCAATGGTAATTACTGATACACCAGGAACCGCGTTCGAAAAAATTTCTATGGATATAGTAGGACCTTTGCCAGCAACAGAATCTGGAAATGAATGCATTTTAACTATACAAGACTGCTTAACAAAATATTCTGTAGCAGTACCTTTACCAAATCAGCAGGCTAGTACAATTGCGGATGCTTTTGTAAAGAAATTCATTTGTACTTTTGGCTCTCCAAAAAACGTTTTAACAGACCAAGGTACAAATTTTTTGAGCAATCTTATGAAGCGATTAGCAAAACGATTTCGTATTCGACAATTTAAAACTACTTCTTTTCACCCTCAATCAAATGGTTCATTAGAAAGATCGCATCATGTATTAGCAGAATATCTTAAACAATTCATCAATAAAAATACTCAATGGGATGATTTATTAGAATTAGCTATGTTTTCTTATAATACAAGCGTCCATGAAGGTACTACCCAAGTAGCACGATATATCAACCAGATGTTACGGTGATATCACCGGGGAATGTCACCGTGACATCAGGAAAATGTCAAAATGTCCGCCTTACGGTGATATCACACGGTGACATCGTGGTGATATCATGGTGACATCAAGGTGATATCACAGTCATATCACGGTGATATCATGGTGATATCACCGTGATATCATGTTGATATTTTACAGGGATTTAAAATGTTTTAAAAATTATTATTTTTTACTATTTTTTTTATTATTTTTATTATTTTTTTTATTTATTATTATTTTCTAAATTATTAAAAATTTTAAGTCCCTGTAAAATATCAACATGATATCACGGTGATATCACCATGATATCACCGTGATATGACTGTGATATCACCTTGATGTCACCATGATATCACCTCGATGTCACCGTGTGATATCACCGTAAGGCGGACATTTTGACATTTTCCTGATGTCACGGTGACATTCCCCGGTGATATCACCGTGACATCTGGTTGATATATCGTGCTACTTGGGTAAATGTACACCCTATGAGTTAGTTTTCGGTAGATTACCAAGATTACCTTCAAGTCTACCACTTTTAGAAGAAGAAAAACTCGAAACCTATGATGACTATTTAGTAAAACTAGTTACAAAACTACATGATATTCAATCACTCGCGCAGAAAAATTTAATCGAATCTAAAGAAAAATCAAAAACTTACTATGATCGCAAAGCTAACCCTCAAAATTTTAAAATCGGAGATAGCGTATTTTTATTACAAGGTCCAAAACCGAAAAAGTTAGGTAATCAATATACAGGACCACATGAAGTGTTAGAAATATTAAGTAAAGGAAACATAAAAATTAAAATAAATAAATCACCAAAAATTGTACACATTAACAGACTTCGCTTATCTCATATTCATCATGCTAACCAAAATTAATTTAAACATTTCTATAAAATATAACAAGAATAGTGAATGAATTCAAATCTTAATACACATCCTTCAATATATTCACTAAATACACATAAACAAAACAATTTGCTTTTGTTATATTATTGTTTGCTCTTATAATTATAATTCTCCATTAATACAATTAACTTTTTATTAAAGTAAATAATCCAGTTTTGCATATTCTTAAGCATTAAAATACGAATAAAAAAAGGCATTGTCAGTAACAAAATAAATAAATATTATAAAAAAATATATAATTATCTGTAATAAATACAGATGACTCGAATTTTATATTGAACAACTGGAGTATTTTCTTAAGCATACATTTTAATTTTTAGATATAATAAAAAAGAGACATTAAATAATTGATAATAATATAGAGATATTTCTGTTTCAGGTGATTAAAATATATTATGGACATTCATTATATTAATATTTGCTATTTTTCTTCCAGGATCTATTTTTACATTATAAAATTTACTTTTTTTTTTCTTTTAAATATTTCGTATAAGAAAGTTCCATATTAATATTTTGTTTTTTTTTTTCTAAATTCAAATATTCGAAAATAAAAATAAAAAAAAAAATCAATTTTAAAAATTTTTTTAAACTTCATTTTCTTGAAGTTCGTATCAATACCGAAATTTGATTACCACAATGTGACACGAAATTTTGAGATTTAAAACATGTAAATCGAGATTGAAATTTTTTTTCCCAAATTCAAAATATTCGAAAATTTATATAAAAAAATGCCAGATAAAATCGTCAATATCTCGTAAACTATAAGCCTAATTGAAAAATGTCATCGATTTCAAAAATTATTTATTAAAAAAAAAAAACGAAGAGAAACATGTAGTCTTGAAAATGAGAACAACGTTACCTGATAGAATCTTATATTCCTATAGGTAATATGAACGGGCATGGTAAAAATAAGTAAATTTTCCAATTCGTGTTATGAAGACTTTATCAATCGAATTTAGTTTTCTAAACCAATATATTAATTACCGGAGTCGAGGAATTAAAAAATAGCAATATGTCATTTAGAACATGGAATGATTATATTGAAATTAAAAATTAAAAAAAACGAATTCTATTGATAAAGATAAAAAGAAAGATTGCAACTAATGTCACAATGAGTGTGTAAACAATATGATTGTAATATATCGACACTTAGAGTAAAAAAAGAAAATTTTAATTAAGCAAATGCAGCTTATCTTGTGAGCAATGTTTCGAAAAATATCATATAGCAAGAAATTGTTACAATTAAAAAAAAATGATGAACGAAAATTATCCAATTAATTAATATTAAAGCCAAAATTCTTTAAATCAATGTTGTAAATTCTATTCATGTCAAAACTTCGAATACTTCTCGTTTTTCTCTTAAAGGAGGGAGGGATGTATAAGCTTATGTAAATCTGTTTCAAAAATTATACCTGCGTTCAGATAGGAAAATGTTAGAAAATTTTTTTTTCAGCCTTCCTCCTTTTCGTAAATATATGTGGATGAAAATCTTTAACAGAATTATATAACATTTCAAAAGTATAAATTATGTATGAAAAAAAAAATAATTGAACTCTGTCATCATCAGAATGTAATCTATCCGTATGCACTATGTATTGAAAACTTATATCTTATTCTAAATTAACCAATGTGTAAAGAGCAAATAATAATAATGCATCCTTAAAATCTTCTATAATACATGGTATGAGTGTCTTTATAAATATAATTAAAATTCCTTTTTATATACTACTTCTACTAATTCTGTGAGCTTTTACGAAAGTATTTCAAATTTGTATATGTTTCTATGCATAAGATTTCAATCTCTATGATTAAATCATTTTTAAATCATGTATGATTATTAAATCAAAAATGATAGTATGGGATATGTGTGAAAATCTTTGAAATCATTAACAATAATATTCGTATGTATTTTTCAATATATATAAACTTGTATCTTAACTTGGTGTGAATAAGGTGTGAAACTATATTATGTGTATGACGTATTTTCTCTTAGGTCTTTTAAACAGTGATGTCTAAAAAACGTTACATAATATAATCAAAATTGTAAGTGACATTTCCCTCAAATAACTTAACTCTTCTCAAAAACTGAATTCGTAAATTATTCAATTTCATTTCTAATTTCCGAATTTTAAAGGGGGGAGGTGTCACGTCACCGTAACTTTTACATTCATAATTATAAGAATTCTTTTAATCAATACCGAATTGTATGTCTCTGCGACAAACACCCGTGCCTTTGTTACGCATTTAAATGCCTTTCTCTTATGTAAACTCCCGCCCCATTATCGCGCGACTTAATGTATAAATGACCCTTGCGTTTTGTATCTTCCTATGTCTATATACTGTATTTCTAAAACATAGAAATAAAAGCGAGAAATCTTTTAATTCCCCCCATGTAACGAACACCTGTGGTATCATCACATTAGAAGAACCCTCTTCTTTAACGTTTAACTGAGAGAGAAGGACTCAACATCGACTTCCAAATTAGGGTGAAAAATATATAGCACTACTGTTTTACGAATATTCAGTATAGAAGAACTCAACTTTGGCTTCTAAAAAAAAGGGTGAAAAATATATAGCACTATTCTCTTATATAGAAGGATTCGACATCGGCTTCTAAAAAAAGGGTAAAAATATATAGATATATTCTCTTATGAAAAATTAGGGTGAAAAATATATAGATATATTCTCTTATGAATATTCAATATAAAAGGACTACATTTTTATGGAGAAATCAGTTCTTAAATTATCTTCATACGTTTAACATCAACTTCATTCTTGGTACCAGTCGACGTCTTCCAGTTCAGAAATTACCACCGATACCGCCGGTTCTCAAATCATCTTCATACGTGTAACATCTACCAGTTCAGAACTTTTCATCATACACGGTACCAGTTCACATACGAAATCTAGTACAAGCGTTGTTACTCTGCTCGATTTCATACTCAAGTTCGACTTAGAAGAATCTCTGTGTCAAGTGTTAAAAATTTCTACGTCAAGAAGAGCTGATTCAATCAACTGAACTCCGGACCTGTGGTCATCACCAAGGCCCGTCAACCTTCCTGTGAGCTCTCAAACTATATCTGGTACCAGAAGTTCCTATCATAATCAGGACACAACAGTGGTCCTTTTTCATACATCTTACATCTAAATTTTCAAGGTAAGTTGTAATACTTTTTATCTAAATCCTTCCTAATTCCTTATAAAAATTTGTAGTAACCTTTACATTCCTTGTTGCAGTGGAATGCTGATTTCCCCTTATTTCAAGAATGGTTGCTTCAGGATACTCTCTCTCAAAGATCAATTTTATAACTCTAAATGTTTGTCTAAATAAATTTGTAATCTTGTCATTAAAAATCACTATTCTCTTTCTTTCCTGTACCCTTAGCTCAGAGCCTTCTGCTCTGTAAATGAAACAGGAATTCACTGAATCACCGAGCGGCCACAAATAAAATAAAATATTATTTCTTTAGTTATTTCTCTATTTGAGACGTAACATTACTATCATATAGGACAACAATTTACCAAAGTATGAAGCCAATCCCAGAACATTGACTTTTTGGGCTGGGGCGATTGAAAAAGAATCTCTCATATATGAAGAATAGTACCTTTTTTTAAGAAGCCGTATAGGCAATAGAACCACTAACTATCCTTGCCCTATCCTCCCCTACTACAAAGTTATAATTTTTAATTTATTTATTAACATTCCAAATTAATTTGTTGTATTAATGATAAAACATTTTAACTATTAAAATATGCAATTAGCATTATTTTCAGGTAAAATTTATAAATTATTAATGTTTAATACAATATTTCAGTCAATAGGAATTATTCTCTGTTGTATTAATAATACAGCCATCGATTCATTTATCGCTGGTTTGATAAATGTTGCATCGTGTCAATTTGAAATATTAAAATGGAATTTTTGTTCCATAGAAGAGAATATTGAAAAAGGAAATATTTCATCAAATTTTGAAGAAAAGAATAATAATGAAAATGAAATAATCAATGATCAAATACGCGACTGTATTAAGCATAATTTAGCAATTTTTGAGTAGATATAATTTTTAAAAATAGTTATTTATTACAATTTTTTAAAATAATAAATTTACATTTTTTTTTCTTTTCAAATTCAGTTTTGTTAATGAAATTGAAAATATATTCAGTACTGTGGTTGGATTACAATTAATTTTGAGCTGTTTTGTTATTTGTTTATCAACTTTTTATCTATCGCAGGTATATTATTATAGATTATATTAATAAATTTATTGTTAAGCCAACAAAAATTTGATTGTTCTATGAAAAAAAAGAAACATACAGTAAAACTTTGGGAAATTAAAAAGTGTTGGAAATTAAATTCATACCATGAAATAAATATAAATATAAATAGTTTTATATTTTAATATAAAATTAATTTTTTAAAAAATATTTAAAAATAAATAATGACATATTTTCAAAGAATGCCCACAATTTAAAACAAAAAACATCTAAATGGCACGTAAACTTGCAACAATCTTGCCGCGCAATATTGCCAACCTTGCACGGCAAACCTTACCGCAAGCTTCAAATATCCCACCTGACCCAAGCCTGCATGGTAAGCTTACCGAAAGATAGCAGTGTAAGGTTACCGCAAGATTTTGCAAAATAAGATTATCGCAAGATTGCTCGGTAAGCTTGCACGGTAAGCTTGTAGTAAGGTTGGTTCAAGGTTGCCAAATAACCTTACTTTAAACCTTATAAAAAAGTTTCGTATAATTTATATAATCAAATTTATATAAATTAGACGAAATATTAAAAAAAAAAAATTTTTAGGTTCAAAATAAAGTTATTTGGCAACCTTGCACTAACCTTACCGAGCAATCTTGCGATAATCTTATTGTACAATCTTGCAGTAACCTTACAACCTTACCTTTCAATCTTTCGGTAAGCTTACCATGGAAGCTTGGGTCAGGTGGGATATTTGAAGCTTGCGTTAAGTTTGCCGTGCAAGGTTGGCAATATTGCGCGGCAAGCTTGTTGCAACCTTACGTGCTATATGGGCACATATGCGATTTCTTCCCAGTGTGTACTTGAAGGGTTAAAAAAAATACACCACAATTTACTAGATCATCGTATTTAGTCTACCAAAAAGTATAATCGATAAATGATGAAATTAAAAAATATATCATTAATCAATATTTGTTTGACTCAACTAAATCGATTCTCTATAATTAAAATATATGCTTCTTTCAAGATGACAACATTTACTACAGTGGAATTAATTGGAAATTTTGGCTACGTTTTGACAATGACGTATCAAATTTTTACATTCACATATCAGGGCAATGAATTATATCTTCAAGTATTCGAAATTTTTTTTAAATTTTTAAATCTATTTTAATTTTTTGTTTATATATATATATGAATTCGTTTTTTAATAATATATTTTGCGGAATTAATTTTTTTTCTCGATTCACAGAATGAAAATTTGAGTACTGCAATTTATATGGGCAACTGGTGGAAATTAAATTTAAATTACAAACGTGATTTATATATGATCATGATTAGAACTCGTAGACCACTTATTGTTTCTACAGATTTTCTAATTAAATTATCAATTCCAACATTTATGTCAGTAAGTTTGTTTTATTCACTTTATTCATTCATAAAGTTACAATTTTTAAATAATTATTTTATAAAAATCTGATGTCACGTAGTTTATTATTTTTTATACAATATTACCTGAACCTTATTATACCTATAGATATGTAAGTAAAAATTCAAATAAAAAGAAAGATTCAAAAAAAATTTTAATTTAATATTTGCTTTTTGTTAAAACCGTTTTTTTCATTATAATTAACCCTGATTCGTATCCGGAAATTTGGATATCTCTAGGATGTCCTCAAAATATTTATAGATATCCCTGAGACATCCTATGGATATCCTAATTTCCGGTTATCTCTAGAACATCCGTAGGATATCCCGATTATCCGGATGTTGTTAGGGTAACAATTACATGTTGTTAAAAAAGATCATTATAATTTTTGTTTTTTTTATGAATCTTTTGTTACAGATTATTCAAATGTCATATTCAATGTATATGCTTCTTCGCAGAAAAAATGTCAATTATTAGAAAAGGATTTCGTGTTGCCAAAAAAAAGTCTACATAGTCCCTATATTTTAAAGTTGAAATATTTTTCTAGCTATAGTTTAATTAAATATTATTTTATAAACTTATAGAGCACCAATTAATATTATAAAACACTATCTATATTTTAAAAAATAAATATGAAATTCAAGATAATTACTTTTGTTATAAAATCTGTTTCATTAGAATTATTTTACGTTGCAAAATAATGTATTTTACATAATAATTTTATATGATTCAATCATTCATTTTAATTATTTATTTAATTATAATGATAATAATAATATATTTAATATTCCATTTTCTTTTTGATTTTTAATCTCTTTTTTGTTTGTTAATCTTCGCGAATTATTATTTTCTCGACTTTATTTAAAAAATTACAAACTATAAAAACATATAAGTGCAACTTTCGTAGACGAGTTTATTTTGTCATTATTGCTTTCATTCCATTATTGACTAAAGGGTTAAATTATAAAACAACTCTTGCATTTCTGTACTTGTACATACTTAGTGTAAAAATCGATAACGAGAACAAAACCTGGAATTAATTTTCTTCCTATGAGGAAATTAATTACAGGTCGACATTTCGGACCTTCTGTTCGTTTTATTGATTTGCAAATGTTAATTACAGAGAAGCAAATAGAAGTCTATAGACCGTCTTTTACAATATATGATTAAGAATTTGCAAACATTTCATAATAAGGAACTAAATGTCGATTATTCGATTATACTCGAGCACTAAAATTATCACATTTTTCCTTCTTATTATTCACTTTCTATATTCAATTTTCGTTTAATATATTTCTTTATGAAATATTATCGGATACAAAATAAATTAAATTTAATTCCTTCCAATCATATCGTTATGAAAAATCAAATAGAATATTAGAAGTATAAAAATAGTATAGAAATTAATAAAATGAACTAAAATAAATTCTATTGGAATGTTGAAATTTAAAGAAGGAAACATTCCAACATTTTAAATTCGTATTTTACTTTATAGTGTTAGTATAACAGTTGACAATTATTTTATTCAGAAAAAGTAAAATACACATTTTTTTTGAAGCAAGTCATATAAAAATGGATATTTATAAAACTGATACGTTTTTTAAAAAAGTCAGACCTCATCTTCATATAAAAATTTGTTTGAAAATTTTACGTTATATGGGAACATGGCCACCTGAAACATTAGGTTTTCCTCGTATTTTGTATTTCATTTATAGCTTTTTCTCTTTTCTATTTGTTTTGGGAATTTATGTTTTTGTCGAATTTATGAATATTGCCGTAAATTATAATGATGTCAATAAACTTGCATCAGGAGGTCCTCTATTCATCACTAATGCTTTGAACGCCTATAAAGTAATATTACTTTATATACATTATATATTGTTTAATTTAAAAAAAAAATTTCGAAAAAGAAAAAAAGTATTTTAAATTGCTACGAACCAATAAATACTTATAATATAAATCGTAAATTTGAAAATTTAGTAAATTATTTATTATTTTCTATTTTCTAATTACACTTGTTATCATAGATAACCCTATTTTAAATAGAAAGCAAAGTGGGTCGATTTCTGCACATGTAAATGTATATAGAGTAAATCCCACCGCTGTCACCAATAATAATTTGGTTCGTAACAAAACTAAACTATTTAAAATTAAATAGTTTCTCTTTATTGGAATATTATCAAACAATATATAATAATTAAAGCATTTAATTAGAGAAAAAAATGTTTAAATCCAAAGTCAGTTAATTTGATATTAAAATAAAATTATTTTTTTAATTAATTTAATATTTAAAGTTTATTACATTTATTCGATACCATCGAAGAATATATAAACTCCTATCAGTCATCGACAGTCCTATTTTTACCAATGATAACATAAGGTAAATATTACTTTAAATTAAATTAATCTTAAATTTTACAGTCGATCACAAAAAAGTCGATGATAGGTTCTTTTAATCAATACACGTGTATTATTTTTTGTGGGGTCGCTTCATAACGTCAAAATATTTTCTTAATTTCCCAAAAAATATCGCGGATTTTATGTGACAGGCAAAATTTTATAAATATTGACAGATTTACTTTAAACTTCATCAATTTTTTTTGTGATCCTTTGTTTTTTTAGAATAAAAATGAATATACTTTTAAATTTTATGACTGAATTAATTTTATATTCTAGATACGAAAGGATAGTGTCTTGGTATGCGTGGCAGGGAATCTTCCATTATGGTTTTTATCAAATATTTGGTTTTTTCGCTGTTTTTTTCTGGTCATTTATTCCTATTGCTGGTATTTTGAATGGTGATGAAAAAAAATTGCCATTGGATGGTTGGTATCCTTATGATACAACGCAATCGTTTGCTTTCATTATTACTTGGGCACATCAGGTATCAAATTTGTTTACTTTTTGTAATTATTTTCTCGATTTATTAAAAACACAGGCCGACAAAATTTTGGTTTAAGGGGGGAACACCAGTTGTAACTTTCGAAAAATCGATTTTTTTTTGTGCATTTTCTTAAAGTATACATATTTAGAAATGTGTCTGTAAATTTCAAAGTTGATCCGGTGAAAAATAAATGAGATATACAGAACACTGCAGCGGCGCGTCCCGTGGCTTCATACAAGGTGGCCAGCCATACCTAACCCTAACGACAGATGGCCTTGCTTTTCCTATGATTTAGAAACGGCAACCACTGCGAAAGAGTTATTATATGGTCCAGGAATCGATGACTCTTTGTAACTTGGAAACAAAATTTCTTCTGAACAAAAAAAAGTAAGTTGAAACTTTGAATGCGTTTTTCTCAAAATGACATTTTCCAAGTCGGTGACCACGATTACTCGAATACCATTAAACCGATTTATTTAAAATTTAGTGTGCTTCATTTACACATATAAGTCTAGTTCGTGATCGAAGGATTTTTTTTTTATGCAAAACTTTTTTTTATATAGCTGAAAATCGACCGTATTTTTTTAACGAAAATCATACTTTTGACTTTGACAGGTCAACATTTTGTCAAATTTTTTTTTTTTTAAATCCTTCGATCACGAACTAGATAATCTTATAATAAATGTAAATCAATTTCATTTTTGTATTTCAGACGAAGTATACTTGCAGAATGCTGGTCACCGCAATTCGCCTTTTTTCTTAAGACGCCACTTCAATGGCTCATATCTCCAAAAGTTTTTGTTAAAAAATTTTTTTTTTCTTTTAAATTACAGCTTTTTACATGTACTTTTAACTAATAAATAGTATTCTTTAAAAAGATTCATTGTTCTTTTGAAAAATATTCTTGAAAAAAGCATTTTTTGAGTTACAACTGGTGTTCCCCCCTTAATATTTCGTAACCAAAAACCAGACTATACTTATCCGATACATTTTGACCTGCTGAATCCAAATCTGACTTAAAAATTTATCCAGAAAGTTAGAATTTCGAGATATTCTATCCTAAAAGTGCAAAGTAGATAATACGTTTTTTTTACTATATTTGAGATCATGTAACATCAAGAGATAATTTTTTTTCAAAAAGGTCGTTACAGCATCTGAAAGTACTATTCTTACCCTTTAAAATGCATTTTGAAAATTTAAAAAATCTTTATTTGGCTCGAAGTTACAGTCATTTGAATTTTCTGCTACTACTTCCCAGATTGCACGTAAGCTTGCAGCTCAACCTTGCGGCAAGTTTGCCTCGCAATATTGCCAACCTTGCATGGCAAACTTACCGGAAGCTTACTGCAAGCCTCAAATGTCCCACCTGACCCAAGCAACCATGCGATAATCTTATTGTCCAATCTTGCAGTAACCTTATACTGCAATCTTTAGGTAAGCTTACCATGCAAGCTTGGGTCAAGTGGGACATTTGAAGGTTGCTGCAAGCTTACGTACTATCTGAGAAGTAGTAGCTGAAAATTTAAATGACTATAACTCTGAGCCAAACAAAGATTTTTTAAAGTTTCAAAATGTATTTTAAAAGATAAGAATGGTACTTTTAGATGTTGTAACGACCTTCTTGAAAAAAAATTATCTCTTGATGTTACATGATCTCAAATATAGTAAAAAAAAACGTATTATCTTCTTTACACTTTTAGGATAGAATATCTCGAAAATCTAACTTTTTGGGTAAATTTTTAAGTCAGATTAAGATTCAGCACGTCAAAATAACACATATAGTCTGGTTTTTGATTCTGAAAACTAGGCAAAAATTTTGTCGGCCTGTGTTATTAATGCTAACAACAAAATATTTCAGGCAATAGCAATTATTTTGTGTTGTGTTAATAATTTAGCCATCGATTCATTTATCGCTGGTTTGATAAATGTCGCGTCATGCCAATTTGAAATATTAAAATGGAATTTTACTTCGATAGGAAATAATATAGAAGAAGAAAATATTTCATTTAATTTAAAGGAAAATGAAAATAATAATTATAGGGATAAAAAAATTAATGATCAAATACGCAATTGTATTGAGCATAATTTGGCGATTTTTGAGTAGATATATATATATATTATAATTTTCGAAATTTATTTAATTATTCAATTTATATAATTACTAAAAATTTTATTTTTATTTCCTTATTCAGTTTTGTTAATGAAATTGAAAATATATTCAGTACTGTGGTTGGTTTGCAATTACTTTTGAGCTGCTTCGTTATTTGTTTATCGACTTTTTATCTTTCGCAGGTATTTTATTTGGAATACTATTTTTTTATAATGTTCGTATATCAGTAATTTTTTCGAGTCAATTTTATAATTAAATTATGTTTTTTTTCAATATAAGATGACAACATTTACTCCAGTGGAATTAATTGCAAATTTAGGCTACGTTATGTGCATGACGTATCAAATTTTTATTTACACATTTCTGGGGAATGATTTATCTCTTCAAGTAATCTAAATTTATTTAAAATTCTTATTTTTATTAAAATCGTTTTTTAATTATTTAGCAAATAAATTAATTTTTTTTTTCATTTACAGAATGAAAATTTGAGTACAGCAATTTATATGGGCAACTGGTGGAAATTGAATTTATCATATCAACGTGATTTGTATATGATCATGATTAGAACTCGTAGACCACTTATTGTTTCCACTGATTTTCTAATTAAATTATCAATTCCAACATTTATGTCTGTAAGTTTGCCTTAAACTTTTGACATTAATTCTTCAAGTTTAAATTAATGAAGATTTTTTAAACATTTAAATTTCTTTATATCTCATTTTTGCAGATAATTCAAACGTCATATTCAATGTACATGCTTCTTCGGAGAAAAAATGTTAGTTATTAAAAAGGATTTCGTATTGGCAAAAAAAAATGTCTTTTTAAATATTTTTCTAGCAATATTTATAAAATTATTATTATTATTCTAAGAACTGTTAAAAGACAATTAAAGATAATAAAATCTATATTTTTAAAAATAAAATAAAAATTAAGAATTACTTAATTTTGTTATATAATTTGTTTTGGATATTTTATTAATTTATATTATTATCCATGTCATCTTAATAGTTAAATTTTACTAAATTATAATTTAAATAAGAAAAAAGATTTCTTTGATTCAAAGAAACCAATTTCTTTGACTTGTTTTCTTTCATTCAAAATAAAATTTTCTTTGAAACAAAAAAAGGCTTCTTAGTTTCAAAGAAATTTTCTTTGAATGAAAGAAATTTGTGCATTAAATCAAAGAAATTTTAACATTGGTATAAGGTCAAAGAAACATTTATTTAAATTAAAGAAAAAATTTCTTTGAAACAAATACAATTTTTTTTAAAATCAAAGAAAAATTTGTCAAAGAAATTGATTTCTTATCTTTTTTTCTGTTTGTACATTCTAATATCATTAGATCTGCAATAGAATAGAATAACAAAATTTAAAAAAATATTTAACAAATATTGAAAACTGAAGAATGTTTGATGAAACATATAAATGCAACTTCCGCAGATAAATTTCTATAACTCTAGAGGGTTTTATTTTGTCATTGCTTTCATTCCAATATTGACTAAAGGGTTAAATTATAAAACAACTCTTGCATTTCTGTACTTGTACATACTTAGTGTAAAAATCAATAACGAGAACAAAACCTGAAATTAATTTTCTTCCTATGAGGAAATTAATTACAGGTCGACATTTCGGACCTTCTGTTCGTTTTATTGATTTGCAAATGTTAATTACAGAGAAGCAAATAGAAGTCTATAGACCGTCTTTTACAATATGTGATTAAGAATTTGCAAACATTTCATAATAAGGAACTAAATGTCGATTATTCGATTATACTCGAGCACTAAAATTATCACATTTTTCCTTCTTATTATTCACTTTCTATATTCAATTTTCATTTAGCATATTCCTTTATGAAATATCATTGGATCTAAAATTATATTTAAAATTTTACTATTAAATAAAAGGAAATATAATTGTAAATGATTTTCATTTAAATTTGCTAATCAAAATGAATGTGAAAAAAACGGAAAAAATTCTTAAACCTTATTTTCATTTGACAATTAGTATAAGAATATTACGCAATATGGGAACATTACCACCCAAACTATCAGGTTTTGTTCGATTAATGTTTCTTGTTTACAGTTTTTGCTTCTTTATGTTTACATTGGGAGTCTATCTCTTTATAGAAATTGTTAATATTATTATTAATTGTAATAATCTTACTAAAATTGCTTCCGGAGTTCCGCTTTTTATCACAAATTTTCTACACGCTTACAAGGTATAAAAAAAATTTTTTTTTAATTTACTTTTTCTACAAGTATTTTTAAAAAGGAAATTTCTATTATTGCTGACTTATAGAACACATTCAGAGAAAAATAATATCAGTTTTTGTAGTACTAATATTACATATAAAGTGAAACAATTTTGCGTCTCACTAAAATTGTCCTTTACTACTGATACTTAAAGTATCATAAATTTAATTTTACTGTCTGACTTAAATTGAGTTTTACCACTGAAAATATATAGAGTTGCAGATAAAATTCAAAATGTTATATCTAAATTTATTTGAAACTCACTAAAATTTTTGTCACTCTGACTTAGCTAAAGTAACTAAAGTTTATTATATTGATACTAAAATTATAACAAAATAAAAAAAATATATTGCAGAAAACTCTTATTTGAAGAGAAAGTATTTAAAAGCATAATTTATTTTTTTTCTATTATATAAAATTACTTTTCTTTGAATGTGCGTGAATTTATAATTTTAAATTATACACACTGAAAAAAAGGTTTGGTATTAACAACCAAACGTTTGGTTGGTATTTAAGCAACTAAAATTTTTTTTTTGAATCAACAAAATTTTGGTTGTCCCAATCAAACTTTAGTTAGGACAACAAAAAATCCATTTTTTCTAATTTTGGTTGTGTCAAACAAATTTTGGTTGTGTCAAACAAATTTTGATTGAGACAATTAAAATTTTGTTGATTCAACAAAAAAAATTTTGGTTGTTTAAATACCAATTAAATATTTGGTTGTTAATACCAAACCCTTTTTTCAGTGCATATATGGGTAAATAATGTTTTGCTAAAGACTTAATAAAACATTTTAGACCTTATAATAAAATTGATTATTATACCCAGATAGCACGGAGACTTGCAGCAAGCTTGCCGCGCAAGTTTGCTGCAAGCTTGTCTGAGCTAGCGAAATGTCCCACCCAGGGCAAGCTAGCCGTGAAAGCTTGCTGTAATCTTTCCAGGAAAGGTTGCTGCAATCTTGCCATGAAAGATTTTTACAAGATTGCTGCAAGCATACTAAGAATGATTGCGGCAAGCTTGCCGTGAAAGATTGCTGTAAGCTTGCTACGTAAGGTTGCAGGAGAATATCAACAAGCTTCTGGAAAGGTTGCTGCAAGGTTGCTGCAATTTTTAAAAAATACATTTTAAATTTTAAAAAAATTTATTTGTTTTTTTTTTTAATTTGAAAATCCTTGTGACTTTTATTATTATTAATTATGTCCTGTTTATTTTCCTTTGGAAACTTAACGAGAAAATTTTCGAAACAAATTTGAGGGGACTGGGAATTGAACCCGGGTTCGACAGACACTAACCAAAGACCGTAACCGAGAACCTACTCGACCAACTATCAGAGAATAAAAAAATCTTGTTCTTAACCTTCGTTTTTCAACTCTTTTTCAACTCATAAAAACAGTCGAGGGTTAAGAGCAAGATTTTTTTATTCTCTGATAGTTGGTCGAGTAGGTTCTCGGTTAGGGTCTTTGGTTAGTGTCTGTCGAACCCGGGTTCAATTCCCAATCCCCTCAAATTTGTTTCGAAAATTTTCTCGTTAAGTTTCCTAATGAAAATAAACAGGACATAATTAATAATAATAAACGCCACAAGGATTTTCAAATTTAAAAAAAAAAACAAATAAATTTTTTTTAATTTAAAATGTATTTTTTAAAAATTGCAGCCTTTCCAGAAGCTTGTTGAAATTCTCCTGCAATTTTTCACGGCAAGCTTGCCGCAATCATTCTTAGTATGCTTGCAGCAATCTTGTAGAAATCTTTCATGGCAAGATTGCAGCAACCTTTCCTGGAAAGCTTACAGCAAGCTTTCACGGCTAGCTTGCCCTGGGTGGGACATTTCGCTAGCTCAGACAAGCTTGCAGCAAACTTGCGCGGCAAGCTTGCACGGTGAACTTGCCTCAAGCTTGCTGCAAGTTTCCGTGCTATCTGGGTAATTATAAATAAATTAATATATTTTGCTATTATTTAAAGTTTATAACCATTATTTGGTACCAGCAAAGAATACATAAGCTTCTCTCAATTATCGACAGTCCTATTTTTTCCAAAGATAATGTAAGGTATTATTTTTAAAAGCATCAACAAAAAAAATCTATATTTTTTTTTAGTTTATTTATAATTTTGTTTAAAAAAACAAATTTTTTTCATTTTCTTTTTTTAGAATTTTTTTTTATCATTTTAATATGTATTTTCTTTTTGTATTCTAGATATGAAAGAGGTGGGACATTTCGCTAGCTCAGACAAGCTTGCAGCAAACTTGCGCGGCAAGCTTGCACGGTGAACTTGCCTCAAGCTTGCTGCAAGTTTCCGTGCTATCTGGGTAATTATAAATAAATTAATATATTTTGCTATTATTTAAAGTTTATAACCATTATTTGGTACCAGCAAAGAATACATAAGCTTCTCTCAATTATCGACAGTCCTATTTTTTCCAAAGATAATGTAAGGTATTATTTTTAAAAGCATCAACAAAAAAAATCTATATTTTTTTTTAGTTTATTTATAATTTTGTTTAAAAAAACAAATTTTTTTCATTTTCTTTTTTTAGAATTTTTTTTTATCATTTTAATATGTATTTTCTTTTTGTATTCTAGATATGAAAGAGTAATGTCCCACTTCGCTTGGCAGGGAATATTCCATCATGGTGTTTATCAAATAATTGGCATACTTGGTGTATTTTTTTTGGCATGTATACCAATAAGCTCACTTGTCAATGACAATGAGAGAAGGTTGCCATTGGACGGATGGTATCCGTATGATACAACAAAACCAATTGCCTTTGCTATTACATGGGCACATCAGGTAATTTCGTGCACTGAAAAAAAAAATGTTTTTCACCCAAATAATCAATTACTTGACTATTAGCAAATAAATATTTTCTTGAATCAAATAACTTCTTATTTGAGTCAATTAAATTTCATTTGTTTGAAATACATAATTTATTTGTTTAAATACATAGTTTATTTGATTCAAACAAAAATTATTTTGATACAAATATACATATTTATTTGATAATAGTGAACTAATTAATTATTTGAATTAAATATTTTTTTTCAGTGTACTATTGAGAAAAAACAAGATTTGATGCTGATGCCAGAGTCTAATAGCTTTTTATTTGTTTCATATAAAAAATTCAATTCAGCAGAAATTAAATATTTATTAATTGAACCAAATAATTATTTATTTGAAACAAATAAATATTTATCTCAAAGACCAATTATTTTTTTTTTCAAATGAAAAATCTAATTATTAACAGAAATAAAATTTGTTTGAAACAATATTAAATATTTGTTTTGCTCTTTAGTTTATTGTTCTTTTATTATGTACCAACAAATTTATTTAATAAACAAAATTGTTATTTTTTTGTAACAAAACTAATTTAGTTAAAGGTTTTTTTTAAAAAAAAATAAATAAATAAAACACATATTTTCAGGCTGTGGCAATTGCAATGTGCTGTATCAATAATTTGGCTATCGATGCATTTATTACTGGTCTCATTAATGTGGCCTGTTGTCAATTTGAATTGCTAAAACTGAATATCGCCTCAATAGGTGACAATAGTGAGATAAATAATTTTTCACAAAATTCAGATGAAAAAATTGATGAAAATTTTCAGGATAAAAAAATTAATGACGAATTACGTAGATGCATTGAGCATAATTTGACTATTTATGAGTGAGCATAATTTCACAGAAATTTCATTTGTTATTTCTAAAAATGTTTTTGAAAGTCAAGTTTTAAAATTATATTTTTAATATATTTTTAAATATTAAATTCTTATAATATTAAAAAATATAAAGATTTTTACGAAATCTTAAAAAATGTTTGTTGTTTTTTATATTCAGTTTTATTAATGAAGTTCAAAATCTATTCTGCACTGTTATTGGTTTGCAATTATTTGTTAATTCCTTAGTTATTTGTTTATCAACCTATTCTCTATCACAGGTATGAATTTTTATTTATTTTTTTTTTACCTTTCACTTTTTTTACATATCATTTTAATTAAAATTTTATTGTTTAATTTTAATTTAAAAAAAAAAACAAATCTTTCAAGATGACAACATTTGTTCCAATAGAAATAATTGGATACAGTGGATATACATTGTGTATGACATATCAAATTTTTATTTATTGCCACAATGGAAACGAATTATATCTTCAAGTAATTATTATTGTAATAAAACAAAATTTTTTGCAAAATTTTTTTATGTTTAATATTTAAAATTTTTGTTCACAGAATGAAAATTTAGGTACAGCAATTTATATGGGAAATTGGTTAAAATTGAGAACAAGATTTAAACGTGATTTACAAATTATAATGCTCAGAACTCAGAAACCGCTTATTTTTTACACTGATTTTCTAATTAAATTAACAGTTCAAACATTTATGTCGGTAAGTATATTTGGGGCAAAAATTTTTTTTTTAATTAATTTCTAAATTGAAGAAAAAATTAGTAGGAATCACTTTTTTTTTTACACCTTTCTAGATAATTCAAACTTCATATTCGATGTTTACTCTTCTCCACAGAAAAAATGTCAGTTCAGTTTGAAAAACGAGTCAACTAAAAATAGTCTTAAATAATTATTTTGAATTTTTAACATTATTGAATTTAAAAAAAAATATATATATCGATGTTGATAAATGTATTGTTTTTCTCCTTATTACTCAAGACATAAATATCAGAGCATAATTTTTTTAATTTGGAACATTTAATTGAAATATTTAATATGTTTCGAATATTAAAAAAATATTTTATTCATATTTCATAAATTTCTTTTTTTCTAGATAATTTCATGAATATTTAAATCATAGTAGATAGAAATAGATAGAAATAGTAGTAGATAGAATTTTATTACATGGAATTTTCTTTTAGATGAATTTTCAATTTTGTCCGAAATTGCAAATGGTCCAACAAATAATCGACAGAAAGATTTCGGCGCGATTTTTAAAAGTAACCAATCACAATTTTATGGATAATTTTTGATTAGTTGAGATTTTTAAAATTCGCGGCAAAATCTTTCTATCGATTATTTGTTCGGCCATTTGCAATTTCGGACAAATGAAAATTCAAGCAAATAAAAATTCTGCAAAATAATATAATTCGAACAAATAAAATTCGGCTCAATGAAAATTTAATTTAATTCATTTAAGGTTAAACCATTACAAATATAATAATATATAATAATAATGCAATACGAGTTATAAATATAATAACAAACAAAATAAGATAAACCGAAATATAATAAATATAGAATATCTTCAACCCTTTTCATAACTTTAACTAAAGAGAAAACGTTGAACGTTTGCCATATTGTATGCAAGTTTAACTTGGGTCGATAAGCAAAACAAATTCAACTATATTAGATGTAGACAAATAAATACAGGTTTGACAATATGTAGCTCCGTTTCGCAATATTGATTTGTTAATAATTATATAGAGAAGCTATGGATTGTCTTATTCGTAACCTGTTATTAATATTTGCTATATATATATATATATATATATATATATATATATATATATATATATATATATATATATATATATATATATATATAAACAAAACGAAACTAAGAAACATTTCCTTCCGCATATAAAATTATTTTATAAGACCCATTCAAGAATTGATATTAATCATATTCTTTACTTTCAAACAACTCATTTGATCTTGATTCTAAATTTCTTCAAAATGTTGATCAAAAATTATCATTTAGGATACTAACAATATATTTCAAATTTTTTGTTAAAAAATAAATTATTATTTAAAATGGATGTTCTGAAAGCAGAAACAAAACTAAAAACAGTAAGACCACAACTTAACATAAAAATTTGTCTTAAAATATTACGCGCTACGGGATCATGGCCACCGGAAAATTCTGGTTTTCTTCGATATGTATTTTATGCTTATAGTTTATCCATTTATTCATTTACTTTAGGATCTTTTATTGCTACAGAAATTGTTAATGTCATTTTTAATTATAATGATTTTGGTAAAATTGCCTCGGGTGTCCCTCTATTTCTCACAAATCTTCTACATTCATACAAGGTATTTCAATATAATATGACGCTTCACGAGAAAAGGGACCTTACGTAAAAAAAAAAAATATTTTAGGTTATGTTTGTAATTTTTGAAGTGAAAATAATCACAGAGAATCAATTCTTTTTTGGCGTACGAACCCTTATCTTTTGGAGCGACACATATGGATTATTCTCTCGCATATGAATTAACCCCTTCGCAGTCCAGTTAAAAATCGCTGGTGGGCCTAAAACGGTCCGAAAAAAAAGTTTCCAAAAAAATATGACTTCATCATATTTAAGGTTTTTGTGGTCGCTGAATTCGAATTTGAGGTCAGTTTTTCAAAATTCAAAATGGCGGATGCAATATGGCAGACAAATTTTTAAAAAATCAATCCAATATGCCTGAAATTTGTTACTCGGGGGTTTTTGGGGTCGCTAAATTCAAATTTGAGGTCAGTTTTTCAAAATTCAAAATGGCGGATCCAATATGGCGGACAAATTTTTAAAAAATCAATCCGATTTGTCTGAAATTTGTTACTCGGGGGTTTTTGGGATCGCTGAATTCGAATTTGAGGTCGGTTTTTTGAAATTCAAAATAGCGGATCCAATATGGCAGACAAATTAAAAAAAAAAATTTTTTTTAAATTTGTCCGCCATATTGGAGCCGCCATTTTGAATTTTGAACAACTGACCTCAAATTCGAATTCAGCGACCACAAAAACCCCCGAGTAACAAATTTCAGACAAATCGGATTGATTTTTTAAAAATTTGTCCGCCATATTGGATCCGCCATTTTGAATTTTGAAAAACTGACCTCAAATTCGAATTCAGCGACTACGAAAACCCCCGAGTAACAATTTGTGGTCAAAACGCATTAATTTTTAAATTATCCGCCATATTGGGTTGCCCTATTGGATCCGCCATTTTGAATTTTGAAAAACCGACCTCAGATTCGTAATCAGAGACCCCGAAAACCCCTAAGCAACGAGTTTCATGTAAATCTGATAAATTTTAAGTTTTCATGGTCGCCATTTTGGGTCCGCCATTTTGTTTTTTTGAAATCTGACTTCAAATTTGGATTCAGCGACCCCAAAAACCCCCGAGTAACAAATTTCAGGCGTATCAAATTAAATTTAGTATTATTTTTTTGCGATGGCCATATATGGCCACTTGCACAAAGGTGGCACGACTTTTTCTGGCCACATATGGGCCCTGGACTGTCAAGGGGTTAAGATTGGTCTCACTTTTACAATAAATTATAATTTAGTAACATTCATTTTGCTAATAATAAATAAAAAAAAAATAAAATTTTTGATTCTTTTGCATATCTGAATTTGTGTTGGTCGCAGTCGTTAAGGCGTTCAAAAATCTGAATTAAATTAAGGGCAATGCGCGTCGTACGTTCAATTCCCCCTAGCGTTAATTTTTTTTTTTTCGTATTTACTTCATATTCCAGCATATAAATATTAAATATCTTTAATAAAGAGAAATAGAAAGATGAATAGATAATTTAAAAAAATTTTATAAATTTTTTATTTAAACGAATTTAAAGTGTTTCATCCTTTTTCGAAATCACCGAAGATTAAGAAAACTTCTTGCAATTTTGGACAGCCCAATTTTTGCTGAAAATAATTTTAGGTATATAGACAAATTATATCAATATATTCTAATTAAAATTTCAAAAGTTTATATAATTGCAATATTGTAGAAAAAATTGTAGTTTAAAAAATCCAAAAAGCTTTTTATTATTCTCGTAATTTTTATTTATTTTATTATTTTTTTTTTTTTTGACTTTTAAATTTAAATTTGGATAGTAAATATTTTTTTAATTTTACATTTCTTGTTGTAGATATAAAAATATAATTTCTTGGTATTCCTATCAAGGAATGTTTCATCATGCCGTATTTCAAATTATTTCTTTAACTGCAATTCTTTTTTTGTCCTGCACACCCATACCTTCTATTTTAAATGGCGAGGAGAAAAAATTACCATTAGTTGGATGGTATCCATATGAAATTTCAAATTCTTTAAACTTCATTCTCACTTGGTTACAACAGGTGAAAAAACAAAGAAAATATAATCATTAATTATAATAATTTTTTTTTCTTATTTCTTATTATATCTACGATAATGACATAAATTTCAGACAATTGCAGTTTCATTGTGTTCCATCAATAATATAGCTACTGATAGTTTTGTAGCTGGTTTATTAAATGTTGCTGCTTGTCAATTTGAATTGTTAAAATGGAATATTTCCGCAATTGGCAATAATATTGAAATTCAAAATCAATTATCAAATTCAAAAGAAATAAATCAAGAGGACAATATCATAAATGAAAAATTACATAGATGTATTCAACATAATTTGGCTATTTTTGAGTGAGTCTAACTTTTATTTCTAAAGTGATAAAAAAAAAAAAAAAAATTCTAAAATCAGGCTGTAATTTACACAAAATTTAGTATTATGAGTGAAATTTTTCAGCTATAAAATAATTTTTTTTTCATGTTTTTAGATTTATTGAAGAAATACAAAGTATATTTAGCAATGTTGTTGCTTACCAATTGATTTTCAATTCCTTCGTTATTTGTTTAACAACATATTCAGTGTCGCAGGTATTTTATTAAATTTTATAACGCATTTGCAATAAATAATTATTTCTAATTTATGGAATTATTTAAATTATTTATAAAATATTTCTCAAATTCAAATTTCGTTTGATTTAAAATAGAAAAATATAATTTAAAAAATTTTCATTTCAAGATGCCATCATCTGAGTATATGGGAATGATTGGACAGAGTGCATACATTATAACTATGTCATATCAGATTTTAATATATTGTTGGCAAGGAAATGAATTGTATCTTCAGGTAATAAAATTTTCCTTCATTATTTAAAAATAATTTTTTTTCTCTAAATCCTAAGAATGAAAATGTTAAGAAAAATAATTTTTTCAATCAATCGCAGAATGAAAGTTTGGGAACTGCAATTTATATAGGCAACTGGTGGAAACTGAGTTTAAGAAATAAACGCGATTTGCAGTTTATAATGATTAGAACTCGAAAACCACTTATTGTAACCACGAGTTTTTTAATTAAATTAACAATTGAAACATTTATGTCCGTAAGTTGGGGAATAATTTTTAATTTATTTTTTTTTATTTATCAAATATATTCGAAAATATTTTAAATTGTAATAAAATTTAGTAACATGAAAATTAAATTCTAAAAATTAAATTTAAACTTACTTAATTCATTTGAACGTTCAGAATTTCAGGCATATATCACGTTAAAAGTTTTGTGTTGGTCCCGAGACTTTTTTAAAGATAAATAAATGTAAGAATTTTTTTTTATGTTAAATAATAATTTTTTTTTCTACAAATTAAAGTCAGTTGACAACGAGCTAATTTAGATTTGACTTTGTTCATAAGTAAGTAAGTAAGTATGGGTGGGGCAAATAATAATGAGAGAGGGAGGCTTACTTTTGTTTTCCCCACTCTTACTCAATGTATAGAAGAAGTATTAAAAAATAACTAAATGTACATGTTTTAACCAAAGAATAAAAAAATCAATCATTAAAATATTTATCATTAAAATTATAGTTTTACCACCAACGAAAAACTTTTAGTGTTATAGTGAATACAGGTAAATATTCACCAACTCTCTAAATTTAAAATAAGTAAAAATTTTAAATAATTCGAATTAGTGTCTTACTTTTCGCTTTTGAATTAGTTAAATTTTACTAATTCAAAAGCAAAATCTGAGTCACTAATTCAAATTAGTTAAAATTTTTACTAATTCAGATTTAAAGAGAAATTTATGGGTTTGGTTTATATTTCAATGTAAAAAACTTTATTAACTCTCGAAAATACATAATCAGGACAATATAATTAATACCTCATATAAAATGTAAAAAAAAAAAAAATTTTACCGATGTATAATTATTATTTTTACAGATAATGCAAACGTCGTATTCTATGTATGCTTTACTTCGGAGAAGAAATACTTAAGATTCACTAAAATTGGATTTTTTTTTATAGCTGGAAATGTGTCTTCAAAATGTCTATATTGGTTACAAATAACTGATAATAAAATTTATCATATAAATACAAAATTAAAATAAAATTTTTTCATAACGAATCGAAAACAAATTTTCGGTTATAGTGGTATTTTAAATTTATATTTCGTTATCAAATAAAATGAATATTAATTTTTATAATTGTAAAAAAATCATTCTACAGAAAAAAATTATTCAAGTCAAAAAATATTAACTTAATTTTTTGTAATAAAATTTTTCCAATAAATTCAAATATTTACCTTAATAACGAATTTTCAGCTTCAAGGAGATTCTTTCAAACTAAATAGCCCTCAGAGATCCCTACTTTCAAGTTAAATTTCCATTTAGAAAATGTGAAAAATAACAGTCAAAATAGACCTAGTTCTAAAAAGTCTGTGTGAATTCTTATCTTTGAAGTACGTGACACCACAAGCCATCGAGGATAGAATCTGCAAAAAGAAAAATTAAAATACTGTCAGCGCTATACTAACATGTAGTTAAATCTTTAAACGGTCGGTAATATATAGAAAGCTATAAAAAATTTCATTTACAAATTTGACGAAAATAAGTGTGGCATAGAGACTAAACCCTAAAGTAATCGAATACACAGAAAATTAAAAGGCATTAAAATAAGCTGCAACGCTTATTATTTTAATCCAATTTTGCTTATTTTAATACCAAAATGGATTAAAATATAAGCAAAATTGGATTAAAATAATAAGCGTTGCAGCTTATTTTAATGCCTTTTAATTTTCTGTGTAACACAAAAATCTTGAAAATATGACTTATATAGTTTTCGAGAATTAAGCGTCGATGTTAATGCCAATTTTTTTGACTTTACATTGTCTTAGTTTCATCCCTTTAATTTGCTATATAACTAAAATAAAAGATAGATATATAGATAACATCGAGCGTTAGTTGAACTAGGATCGATAAACAAAACAAATCCTGCTATTAAACGAAGACAAATAATTACAGGTTTGACAATTCGTAGCTTCGCTTCCTATCGTAGCATTGATTTTTTAATTACATGAAGGCAAAGAGAAACTATTCATTGTCTTTTACAATCTGTAATTATAAATTTGCTATAGAAAACAAAACAAACCTATACAGAATTATTTGATAAAACCCTCTCATAACTTCTTACACTGTTATTCTAAAAACAATTCTCCGTAATTTTGATTTTAAATTCCATTACGATTTCGTAAATTCTTATTTAGCACAGTACCAATGAACTCAAAAATAGACTATTCATTTCAGTTACTTTATCAAAAAAAAAAAATTATTTAAAATGCATGTTACTAAAGCAGAAACAAATCTGCAAATAGTAAGACCACAACTTAATATAAAAATTTGTCTTCAAATTTTACGTGCTACAGGTTCTTGGCCACCAGAAAATTCTGGCTTTTTCCGATATATGTTTTTTGCTTACAGTTTGTGCATTTATTCATTTACTTTAGGATCTTTTATTGCTACAGAAATTGTTCATGTTATTTTGAATTATAATGATTTTGGTAAAATTGCCTCAGGTGTCCCTTTATTTATCACAAATCTTCTACATTCATACAAGGTATTTCATACAATATCACAGAAAATTAAAAGGCACCCAAGAAGCACGTAATATATCCTCAATATCAAGGTAATATTACACGTGAGATTCGTAATATAACGCTGTAATATTACAGTAATCTTACAGTGATCTTAAAATGTCCGCCTCAAGATAATATTACCGGGAATATTACTGTAATATTAACGGTAATATTACAGTAATATTACAGACTGATTTGAGTTATTCATAAAGCATAAAAAACGTAAATATATTATAAGTCAATTTGGCTTGTTGGTAAAACTCTGGACTCGTGTGCTTTGAGTTCGGGGTTCGATTCCCTGGATGGGTAGATTTTTTTCGTAAAGAAATATTCCCATAATATTACTGTAATATTCTCTTGTAATATTGCCTTAATATTACGGTATAATATTACTGCAATATTACCCAGTAAAAAAAGATTTATTGAGCAAGCGATTTGGCTGATTGAGCAAGCCGTCTGCCCAATTGTCTAAACGACATTCGGACAATTGGACTGTTTGCTCAATCATCCAATGCATTATGCCCAATCACCAACATTGTATTTCGCGTCTAATAAAAGAAGAAATCGGTCCGAGTGTTGAGAAAATGATAAATCATGAATAATTATTGTTAAAAAGCAAGAAGTAATATATAAAAATACCTGAAATAAGAATAAATAACGAGTTTTGTAAAATGTTATTTTTTAGTTGACAGTGCACTGATGTAATATGAATTTTGTCGGTAAAAGTGAGGAGTATGATAAAGAGAAACGTTTCTTTATCGACTCGTGATACATTTCAATTGATAATAAAAAATTGTAGATTTCTTGTTTTTTTAAAAAATAAGGAGAAATTTCAATTGAGTATTTAAAAATAAATTTTAATTGATTTAATTTAATTTAATTAGTGGATTAATGAATCAGTGAAGTGAATTAAATTAAATTAGGTTAAATACATTGAATAGTGGTAAGTAATTATATTTTGTAAAATTATTATTTATTAATAGAATTATATTCTTTGTTAATTTGTCTAGTATTATTCTTTTTACAAAAAAATAAGTATAAATAAAAACTGGTAAGTAAAATAATTGAATTTAATAATAATATATTTATATTATTAAACTCAATTAATTAAATAAAATAGGATTTTTATTAAAAGAATCAATAAATAGGAGATTTAAATTAATCCAATTATTTTAAAGAAAATTTTTTTTTATATATCAAGGATCAAAATATAATTAATAATAATATAATTAATAATCCTATTTTATTTAATTAATTGAGTTTAATAATATAAATATATTATTATTAAATTCAATTATTTTACTTACCAGTTTTTATTTATACTTATTTTTTTGTAAAAAGAATAATACTAGACAAATTAACAAAGAATATAATTCTATTAATAAATAATAATTTTACAAAATATAATTACTTACCACTATTCAATGTATTTAACCTAATTTAATTTAATTCACTTCACTGATTCATTAATCCACTAATTAAATTAAATTAAATCAATTAAAATTTATTTTTAAATACTCAATTGAAATTTCTCCTTATTTTTTAAAAAAACAAGAAATCTACAATTTTTTATTATCAATTGAAATGTATCACGAGTCGATAAAGAAACGTTTCTCTTTATCATACTCCTCACTTTTACCGACAAAATTCATATTACATCAGTGCACTGTCAACTAAAAAATAACATTTTACAAAACTCGTTATTTATTCTTATTTCAGGTATTTTTATATATTACTTCTTGCTTTTTAACAATAATTATTCATGATTTATCATTTTCTCAACACTCGGACCGATTTCTTCTTTTATTAGACGCGAAATACAATGTTGGTGATTGGGCATAATGCATTGGCTGATTGAGCAAACAGTCCAATTATCCGAATGTCGTTTAGACAATTGGGCAGACGGCTTGCTCAATCAGCCAAATCGCTTGCTCAATAAATCTTTTTTTACTGGGTACTGTAATATTACCTTAATATTAGCGCGTAATATTACAGTAACATTACCGGTAATATTACCTTGAGGCGGACATTTTAAGATCACTGTAAGATTACTGTAATATTACAACGTTATATTACGAATCTTACATGTAATATTACCTTGATATTGAGGTTATATTACGTGCTTCTTGGGCATTAAAATAAGCTGCAACGCTTATTATTTTAATCCATATTTTGCTTATTTTAATACCAAAATGGATTAAAATAAGCAAAATTGGATGAAAAAAAATAAGCGTTACAGCTTATTTTAATGCCTTTTAATTTTCTGTGATATAATCAATTTTATTGCATATGATTTTTCGAATGATTATGAATTTTTATAAGTCTAAGGAAAAATAATGTATATATATTTGAATTAATAATTTAAATCATTTTTTTAATCTCTTACTGCCAAAAAGAAGTTATATAATTTTGAAAATTGAAAAATGAATTGATTTTCCTTATTAGTGATTTAGAATTAAATTAATAATAGTTATTTATGATACAAGTGCGTAAAGTTAATGATTATACGAGTGTGACTTTTCACACGAGTATAATCAGATTTACGCACGTGTATCATACAACATTTTTTTCAACACCCACCTCTAAAGTTAAGTACCTATTATGAAGAATTCCAACTCTCTATTAGAATAATTTCGATATATAAAAAAAAAATCAATCGAAGATCAGAAAAAATATCATTAAGCAGGAGTGTATAATTTAAAAGTAAAGTTCTTTTTTTAATTTTGTGGTTTTGTATGGTCAATCCAAAAAATTTTGTATAACAATCCTTATATTATGTGAGAAACATTTCGGTGCGTAAAGTAAATTTCAGTGCGTAAAGTGAATCACTTTACACACCGTTTGAAAAAGAGCTTCTTTACACACAATTGTCGGTATGTAAAATTTAACTTTAGAGGTTAGTGTTGCAAAAAAATATTTTCATCACTTTAAAAAGAAAATTTTCTCTTTATCTGTGAGGCATTTAAAAAAAAATTTGAATTTTATAATTTTTCATTTAAACTAATTTAAAGTGTTTCATCCTTTTTCGAAATCATCGAAGATTAAGAAAACTTCTTGCAATGGTGGACAGCCCAATTTTTTCTGAAAATAATTTTAGGTACAGAGAAATTTTACAGATGTTATTTAATAATTTTAAATTACATAATTATGAATGTAGGGGGTTGTCGTTGTAGGTACGTTTGTAACATATATTTTAATTTTTTTCCATAATTTCCGTTGTAGTTCGAATTTCGCGTTTTGTATCATTTATGCGGTTCAAAAGATTTTTCCAAATTTCATGTTTTTGCTGAACATTGAAAAATGATTGGATCTAAAGTTTAGGAGTTATAAACATTTGAAAATAAAATTTAGTCTGATTTATTTTATATTCTGCTTTGTAAAAAGCAGAAATAAACGCGGTGTATCCATCTTAGACGATACTCCCCTAAAAGAAGGTTGTGTATTTTAAAATTAAAAAAGGAGAACTTAACGACTAAAATTAAATCTTTCTAATATTTGCTTTTCTTGTTGTAGATATAAAAATATAATTTCTTGGTATTCCTATAATGGAATTTTACATCATGTCGCTTATCAATTTGTTTCTTCAGCAACTGTTATTTTATGGACTTGCACACCCATTCAAGCAATTTTAAATGGCGAGGAAAAGAAGTTACCCTTAGATGGCTGGTATCCTTATGACATCTCAAATTCTTTTAACTTCAATTTAACTTGGTCACAACAGGTGAGAAAAGAAACTCTAAAGAATTAGTTAATAGTCACTAATTATCAATAAAATCATGGGCAAATTTCACTAATTGAACTAAACTACTATTTCACTAAAATTTTGAGTTTATTTTTACATGTCAGATTTTCTAATTTGGATAGTCACTTGCCAATATTTGAATTGATTTTAATTAAATTTCAGGCAATTGCAATTATGTTGTGTTGCATCAATAATGTGGCTACTGATAGTTTTATAGTTGGTTTATTAAATGTTGGTTCTTGTCAATTTGAATTACTAAAGTGGAATATTGCCGCTGTTGGAAATTGTAATGAATGTCTAGCAGTAAATCAAGAGGACGACAGTATAAATGAGAAATTGCACAGATGTATTGAACATAATTTGGTTATTTTTGGGTGAGTCTGACTTTTAAATTTTTTAACATACTCACGTGCAGAAATGCCCTTCCTAGAGAAACTGACTAGTGTCAGTGTTTCGTTATCAGTTTCGTTGGTCCCAAATGACTGATTTTACAATTTTCTATATCTTATATTCTATTTAAAATAATTAAATAAAATACAAAAATAATTTTTAAAAACCTCTCATACCAGAGGGATCGAAACCTAGGACCAAAGCCCCATTTTAAATTAAGACAAATTAGGGTAATTTCTGCACGGGACATTTGATAAACTTTTTCTACTATAAATTTTACATTCATTATATGTTTAGATTCATTGAAGAAATACAAAGTATATTTAGTACTGTTGTTGGTTATCAGTTGATTTTTAATTCCTTAGTTATTTGTTTAACAACATATTCAATGTCTCAGGTATTCTATTAAATTTTCATACATTTACACAAATAATTATTATTCTCTCTAAATCTGAATTAGTAAAAATGTTTACTAATTTAAATTAGTAACTCAATTTTTGCTTTTGAATTAGTAAAATTTTACTAATTGAGAAGCAAAAAGTGAGTCACTAATTCAAATTAGTAAACTTTTTTACTAATTCAGATTTAGAGAGTTTGTATATTATAATATTAAAAGTATACAACATAATAAATATATGTATTTAAATTATTATAACCGTGTTCAATTATTATCCTCAAAAAAAAAATTTTAAATTCAAATTTTGTACTCTATTGAATTTTAAAAATTGTTTCAAGATGACATCATCTGAGTTTGTGGGAATTATTGGACAGAGTGCATACATTATAACTATGTCATATCAAATTTTAATATACTGTTGGCAAGGAAATGAATTGTATCTTCAGGTAATAAAATTTTCCTTCATTATTTAAAAATATTTTTTTCTCTCTAAATCCATAGAATGAAAATGTTAAGAAAAATAATTTTTTCAATCTATCGCAGAATGAAAGTTTGGGAACTGCAATTTATATAGGCAACTGGTGGAAATTGAGTTTAAGAAATAAACGCGATTTGCAGTTTATAATGATTAGAACTCGAAAACCACTTATTGTAACAGCAAATTTTTTAATTAAATTAACAATTGAAACATTTATGTCCGTAAGTTAAGGAATAATTTTTATTATATTTATAAATAGTTTATAATTCATTTACTAGAAAAAATTTAAAAATTAATTTTTACTAGTAATTAACATTTCATGTAAAGAAAATTTGTTATTTTATAATTATTATTTTTACAGATAATGCAAACGTCGTATTCAATGTACGCTCTACTTCGTAGAAGAAATACTTAAAAATTTAATAAAACGGAGTTTTTTTTTAAAAAAATATGTCTTCAGAAAGTCTATCTTTTATTTCATTCCTCACAAATAACGCCATTTTCATAAATATAATTTAAAATTAACAATCGTTACAGATTTTTCATAATCGTATTTTTATTTGTCAATTTTTACTTAAAAGATCCCTGATTAAAATTTCGTACTGATTCCGGATTAAATTCGAACAGATTAAACTGGAAAATGCACGAAAACAATCCGAAAATGATCCGTATCAGTGCGAACAAATTGACAAATCTGAAATGAGCACGAAACGGTCTCATTTTTTGATGCAAAAAATTTAATCAATTTATATTAATCATGGCCGAATTGAATCGACTCAAAATTAAACGAATTTTTTTCAGATATTTTGGTAATAGTACAATTGCGGAGACCATTTCACTATTTAATGTGAAAATGAAAATAACAGAAAATCAAAGACAATGTGCAATTCGATAATTAAAAAGTGACAGCTTATAAACATAACCTTAAATGCATGAGAAAAAATTTGTCGATAAAATCAATATAGCCGAGCTTTTTAGAAGGTAGATGGCAGTTTTGCTTTTTATAAAAACGATTCAGAAAAAATTTAAAGAAAGAAAATAGATGAGTGCTGCCATCTAACTTCTAAAAAGCTCGGCTATATTGATTTTATCGACAAATTTTTTCTCATGCATTTTAGGTTATGTTTATAAGCTGTCACTTTTTAATTATCGAATTGCACATTGTCTTTGATTTTCTGTTATTTTCATTTTCACATTAAATAGTGAAATGGTCTCCGCAATTGTACTATTACCAAAATATCTGAAAAAAATTCGTTTAATTTTGAGTCGATTCAATTCGGCCATGATTAATATAAATTGATTAAATTTTTTGCATCAAAAAATGAGACCGTTTCGTGTATCATTTCTAATAATGATACACAAAACGATCTCTTTTTGATATAACTTATGTGCATCAAAACGTTGCAAAAAGATACAACCAAGTTTACTGTGAGTCCAAAATATTCTGGAATTTACATATGAAATCAATTAGTTCTCAATAATCCCTGAATTTAATTCGATCAAAGAATTTAATCCGATATTAGTCAATCCGTAATTTTTTTTTTGTATGCAAACAATATGCAATAATTCAAATTTTGTCCGATTAAAAGAAATTAATCCAAAATTAATTCGAAAAATAACTTTTATATGAAAAATTTGGTATTATTTAGGGGGCGTTCATAAACTACGTAGCATGTTTAGGGGGAGGGGGGGGTTAAGCGAAATTCTACCTTAGTCTACGTGGAGGGAGGGGGGTGTCGACTCTAAGGGCGCACTCACACCTTTTGGCTGCCTGCAGATTACCATGGCAACGCATGAGAGTGAGTGCGACAGAAAATTTAAAAATTTGAATATTCAAATTTTCTGTCTCACTCACACTCGTGCGTTGCCATGGTAACCTGCAGGCAGGCAGGCAGCCAAAAAAGGTGTGAGTGCGCCATAACTACGTAATATATACTAAAATTAATTTCTTTGCTTTTTTAAAATTGCGCGGGAGTTCGAACTTCACAGAAAATTAAAAGGCATTAAAATAAGCTGCAACGCTTATTATTTTAATCCAATTTTGCTTATTTTAATCCATTTTGGTATTAAGGGGACTTTCTGGTTTAGAATTGACAAAAAAGGAAGGTTTTAAAACTTTTATCGTAAGAACAGTATTAAAGAAATTGTAAAAACTATTTTTGGACATTGTAGCACATTGCGTAGAGAAAATTTAAAAAATATGTTTGAGTGTATTTAGTTCAATTTCATAGCTGTAGGTGGCGTCTTCCAAAAGATACCTTTTTTTTGGTACGTTAGTTTCCGGGCAACCTGTAATACATAAATTCAAGTTCCAAACGGGAATCTCTTCATAAGGATTTATTCTGGGGCCTAAACCTCAAAAACGATTTTTTTTAAAGGTTTTTTTATTTTTTATGTACATTTTTCTCAAAAACTAACAAAAACGCCGTGTTTTTGGGTCAATTTACCTCCATATAAAAACACAGGGGGTAGAAATATGAGTTTTTAGAGGTTTAGGCCCCAGTTTTTTAAATAAAGAATCGAAAATTTTTTGGGATTTCAAAATCGGTTCGGTAGATTTTGAGAAAAGCTCTGTACCAGTTTGAAAAATGAGTTTTCGAGAAAAACGCGTTCAAAGTTTTTATAACATAGTTCATTGAGTCATGAATATCAAACAACTTTTTATTACAACAGAACTTCGTATCCCGCTGTTTTTAGGGTCGCTGATTACGAATTTGATGTCCGTTTTGGAAAATTCAAAATGGCGGATCCAATATGGCGGACGAAAAAATAAAAAATCAACCGAATTTGCTTAAAACTTGTTACTCGGGGGTTTTTGGGGTCGCTGATTACGAATTTGATGTTCCTAGAACGATAATGTTTTGTGCCTATATTCATAACTAGCAATCTCAAAAGGCCACAAGTAACCATTTTCAACTAAATTTAATTAATTTCTTAATCTTTGTCCGCCATATTAGATCCGCCATTTTGTATTTTCAAAAACTGACATCAAATTCGTAATCAGCGACCCCAAAAACCCTCAAGTAACATGTTTCAAGCTAATATCAATAAAAGAGGAACACCAAATATGTAAATAAGATAACTGTAGATTGTTGTTGAAATACATACCGTCATAAATATTGTTATAACTTTTGTTTTTGTACATATTTTTTTAAAAACGTTTTGGGACAGTAATTCTATGATACTATGGAACATTTTTAAGCAAAAAAAAAAAAATCGATTTTTTTGAAATTCTAAACCAGAAAGTCCCCTTAAAATAAGCAAAATTGGATTAAAATAATAAGCGTTGCAGCTTATTTTAATGCCTTTTAATTTTCTGTGTTCTAATAAAAAAGACAGAGGGACTTACACGACTGGTTAGTTTCACCGTTTACCGAAGATCTCTAAAAAAAAATTTTAAGAAAATTTTAAAAAAATGTTATCTTCGTATTAAAAGATTGTTTGTATTTGTTGATTTTAAACATTTCTATATGTAAAGAATAAAATATTTTATTCAGATTATTTTACTGTTTTTAATTGACTTGTTTGTATAATATGCGAATATAATTAAATATGTAGTAAAAATGCATATTAAAAAAAAACTACGTGAAACACGGGGGGAGGGGGGGGGGTGTTCATCAAAAGTCTACGTTAGTCTACGTGGGGGGAGGGGGGTGTCAAAAAGTCACAAAAATAGGTCTACGTAGTTTATGAACGCTCCCTTACAAAAAATTGAGATTTACTCTGGTCAAAAATCCTAATTCGAAATGAGTTCGGAAAAATTTGGAATTTGTATTTTAACTAATCAGCAGTCGGGCCGCACAACAATTTGTACATAGGAGTTCGAAATAATTCGAAATTCGTATGTAAAAAATCCGGTTTTAGTCTGTTAAAAAATCTTAGTCCAAAATTATCAAGAATCATTTGGAATTTTCATGTATAAAATCAGCAATCATAAACAAATTAGATTTAGTTAAGGTAAAAAATCTTAATTTGAAATCTGTACAAATTTAGTATATTAAGTTCGCAATAATTTGCATTTAGGTAGGACAAATTATCCGCAGTTTTTCGAGGCTCGCGCACATAAATACGAATTTTTTAAACCTACAGATTTTGAATTATTTTGAATTTATTTCTGATTCAGATTTTTGTGCGGATTGTCTACTAATTTTTTACCGTTTTTACCTACAAATTCGAGATTTTTACAGTTAAACACTTTACCTGAATTCAAGACAAAAAGATTTTGATACTAATATAATGTTGTTATATGTATCTTTAAATACTATTGCATGGCATAGTCTTGTAATGAAATGGCAAATAATAAAGTTGAAGATTGTCTAGAGTTTAACTTCCGTTATTGTGGCAAAATACTTCTAAAACTTTATATTATCTTAGCTTCAATTCTTCAAATTTCCATAACTAAACTAAAGTGAGAATATATAGAAAGTGTTGAGCGTTTGTTAAACTTGGGTCGATGAATAAAACGAATCATGTTATTAGATGGAGACGAATAATTACAGGTTTGAAAATTTGTTATTCCGCTTCGACAATATTGATTTTCTAATTGTAGAGAAGCAATAAGAGAAGATATAGAATGTCTTATTTGTAACCTGTGATTAATATTTTCTATATATATATAAACAAAAACGAAACCAAGAAACATTTCCTTATGTAAGATTATTTTATAAGACCCTTCAAGAATTGCTTAGTCATATTCTTTACTTTCAAACTATTATCTAATTTTGAAGACTTCTTTTCGATTTGAAATTTTGAAAATTGATAATGATCATCTAACAATAATAAACAGTATAGTTAAATAGACTATACGTAAATATTTCACTTGAAACAACTTATTAAAATGGATGTCCTTAAAGCAGAATCAAATCTACAAATAGCAATACCTCAATTTAATATAAAAATTTGTCTTAAAATTTTACGTGCTACAGGATCATGGCCACCAGAAAATTCTGGCTTTTTCCGATATTTGTTTTATGCTTATAGTTTATGCATTTATTCATTTACTTTAGGGTCTTTTATTGTTGCAGAAATTGTTAATGTCATTTTTAATTATAATGATCTTGGTAAAATTGCTTCGGGTGGCCCTCTATTCCTCACAAATCTTTTGCATTCGTACAAGGTATTTAAATTTTAATTGATTTTATTACTATTTATGATTTTTAAATTGAATCAAACTTTTTCAAGTTATAATAACCCTATTGAAAATTCCTGTACACGATTGAAGAAAATGTACAATTTCGGCATCATAATTGTACAACAAAATATATACAGGGATTTTTAATAGGGTAGCATGTGATTGTTATACTTAGATCCACAATTCACTATATTTTACAAGAAAAGTGGTTGAAAAAAATTAATAAATATTGTACACCTAACAATCACATGCAGATAATGAAACTTTTTCGATTGTGAGTTTTTAAATATTCAAAATACTATAGGAAAAATATCGGATTTATTTAATTTTTCATTAATTTATCAAAGTGTTTCATCCTCTTTCGAAATCATGGGAAATTACAAAAACTTCTTGCCATCGTGGACAGCCCAATTTTTGCTGAAAATAATTTTAGGTACAGATAAAAATTAAGGAGATGTTAATTAATAATTTTAACATGACTGCGATTATAAGTAGTATGCAGTATAGGTTGTATCTTATAATTAAAAAAAAAAAGAGAACATTGTATACTCTTCTTTACTATTCTGGTATTTAAACTTTTTTTAAATGATTTAATAATTTCTATATCTATATCTGATATTGTGTATTACATTTTTTTTTAAAATATATTATATACATTTCTTGTTGTAGATATAAGAATATAATTTCTTGGTATTCTTATCAAGGAATTGTTCATCATATCTTTTATCAATTAATTACTGTAATAACTATTGTCTTATGGGCCTGCACACCCATTCATGCTATTCTAAAAGGGGAGGAGAAAAAATTACCTTTAGATGGATGGTATCCTTATGACCTCTCAAATTCATTAAACTTCATTTTCACTTGGTCACAACAGGTGAAATAAAAAAGATAGTTTAGTAATTATAATATTATAATTTTATGTATAAACTATTATTATTTTAATAATTTTTGGCATTTTAGAATAGGAAAAAATATATAGGTACAACATCTTTTTTTAACGATTTGAACCGGTTTCTTCATAAGAATTTTAGTTATTTATGATAATAATAAACAATTTAATATTCAGTACTTTAAATTTTGAAAAATACAATTACAGATTAAATAAAAACAGTTAAATATCGTCAAATTTTGACAATGTAAATTTTGAGTATCAATAGGATTTACTCACAATGATGCTTAAAATTTACATTGTCAGAATTTGACGATATGTAACTGTTTTTTTTTATCTGTAATTGTATTTTTAAAATTTTCAAGTACTAAATATTAAAATGTTTATTATTATCATAGGTTACTAAAATTCTGATATTAAAAAAAGAAATATATTTTTTCCTGTTCCAAAATGACAAAATTTATTAAAATAGTAATTTATTTATGGGAACAAAATATCGATGAATATTGAATAGATTATTATATAATAATATTATTTTTATTTTATTTTATTTTATTTTATGAGTCAATATTATAAATATTTGTTAAATTTCAGGCGATCGCAATTTTGTTGTGTTCCATCAATAATATAGCTACTGATAGTTTTATAATTGGTTTGTTAAATGTTGCTTCTTGTCAATTTGAATTACTAAAATGGAATATTTCTTCTTTTGGAAATTGTAATGAATCTCAAGAAGTAAATCAAGAGGACAATGGCATAAATGAGAAATTGCGCAGATGCATTCAACATAATTTGGCTATTTTTGAGTATTAGTCTAACTTTTTAAATATATTAATTTTTAATTATAGATTTTCTATTAGAAATTCTACATTCATCATGTGTTTAGATTTATTGAAGAAATACGAAGTGTATTTAGTACTGTCATTAGTTTTCAGTTGATTTTCAATTCCTTAGTCATTTGTTTATCAACATATTCAGTGTCACAGGTATCATATTTTTTTATGTTTGCACAAATAATTATTCATATTAATAAATAATTTAACTCATTCAATTGTTTGAATAGAAATTAATATTGAGCAAAAGAGGAACGCAAAATTATCTTCAACTATTTTTTAATTAAAAATTTTATGCACTCAGAAAAAAATTCGTTTGAAGCAACCAAATTTTAGTTAAATCAACAAAATAAATGCATTGATATACAGCTATAACCAAACATTTGGTTGCATAAACCAAACGTTTATTTAGCTCAATCAAATTTTTTCTTTGTTCAAAAAAATTTAGTAAAATAAACCAAACAGTTATTTAGATCAAATAAATATTTATTTGAATTAAACAAATTTTGTTTGAACTATAACCAAAAAATTTCAATTCAAAATCACTTGAAATTCAATTATTTTCAAAATTTTAAATTCAAAACCTTTTAAAATTTAATTAATTATTTTTAAAATTATTCATCTAAAACTTCGTGAAATTTAATAATTTCAAATATGATTCTTCCAAAATTCAATTATTTTTAAAAAATTTTATCTAAAATTATCTGACAAATTATATTTTCAATTCTGTAAAATTTTATTATTGTCTGAAATTTAACAAAATCTTTTAAAATTTAATTATTTTTAAAAATTTCAACTGTTACTCTTTAAAAATTCAATTATTTTTAATAATTTTAATATTTCTTTAAAAATTCAATTATTTAAAAAAGTTTCAAATAAAAACTCTAAACTTGAATTGTTGTCAGAAATTATAAACAAAAGCTACAACAATTTAAATTTACAAAAATTTTATTTTAAATTTAAAATCTGCAAAAAATATAATTTCTAAAATTTTAGAATTGATTTTAAAAATATTTTCCTTTCAAGATGCCATCATCTGAATTTGTGGGAATAATTGGACAAAGTGCATATATTATTGCAATGGCATATCAAATTTTAATATATTGTTGGCATGGAAATGAATTGACTCTTCAAGTAATAAATTTTTTCATTATTTAAATTTTTTACTTCTTGTTTGTGGAATAAAATTATTGTTAATTTTTTTTTTAGAATGAAAGTTTAGCGACTGCAATTTATTTAGGCAACTGGTGGAAAATGAATTCACGCATTAAACGCGATTTGCAATTTATAATGATCAGGACTCGAAAACCACTTATTATAACTACAAGATTTTTAATTAAATTAACAGTAGAAACATTTATGTCCGTAAGTTTGTGAGAAATTTTGATTTTATTTAGATTAATAATTAAAAATAAATTTTGATATAAAAGGCAAAAACTGAAAATCAGTATTATTAAAATTTGTCATAATATGCATATGTAATTATTATTTTTACAGATAATGCAAACATCGTATTCTATGTACGCTCTTCTTCGAAGAAAAAATATTGAAGTTTAATTAAATTGAGTTTGTAGTAGAAAATATGTGTTCAAAATTATTTAAATTCTACACCTGTTACAAATAAATTATGATGCAAAATCATAAATAAAGATTGATATTAGTCAAAAAAAAAAAAAAAAATAAACAATTTTCATTAAAATAATTCTGAATGAACATTTTAATTATTCGACCTCAAAAACACACAAGTAAAAAATATTTGCTGCCATAGTTACGTCGATTTAGGAAAATGTTGGTTTTTTTTTTAGTAGAAAAATTATAATATTGCATATAATTTTTGTTAATGAAAAATATATAATCTCTTACCTTAGCTTGTGAAATCGATGTTAGAATGATAAGATTTGCCGAAAACACACTCGCGCAACCATGTTTAACAATTAAGAAATAAAATAATACTTTTTCGAGAAAATTTAAGCGATCGCGATTTTAATAATTTCGAGCACTCCCGGAACACAAAATTTATTAAATTGACAAAAAAAGAAAAGTTAAACACTATAAAATATTTTCGTTCGCGAATTAAAAAATTTGAGCACTCCCGAAGATATTCACTTCAAATCTGAAAATATTAAATAAAAGACATACACAATATAAGACAAAAAGATAAATACAGACAAATATTTCTTTTAAAATTAAAAAAAATTTCAAAATTTTCAATTTTTATTGACCACGTCTATAGGTCAATACACAAATTGCAATTGATTGAATTATCTTTGGGATTTATGATCTTCGGCTTAAGGTAGCCTTTGTACTTGAGTGTAAACAAATAGCTCGTGATGCGCACAGGTATTAAAGGTAATAAAATCCCAAAATAGCTTCGACTTTAAAATAAATACACTTTGAAATTATAATTTTAAATTTTAATTTAATATTATATATAAAATAAAGGTTTTTAACTTATAAGTGAGAAAAAACTTCATTTTAAGTTTATGAAAATCATATGATAAATTATCAAACAAATCATGGAATAATAAACTTACTACACTGACTCCAAAAAATGTTGCATTATTCTTAAACCTTTTTTGATCACAAATTAAAAAAATTCGAGCACTCCTGAAGATATCTAGCTTTTATAAAATTAAAATGGAAAATAATAATTATAAAAAACAATCGTGAAAACTCTTCTTCATAAACTTTTATTTTCACATATAGAACAGGAGAAAAATGGACGATTTTTTTTTCTAAATATTAAGTAATTTGTAACTTTTAAAAGCGATTCATCAATAATTGTCACAATTTTATTTAAAAAATATTATCTGATAATATTTATTTCTAATAAAAAGATACATTTTTAGCCATTTTTTTTTTTCAATATCAAGTGAAATTTTCTAATATTACTCTTGTTTTTTTTCAGATAATATTCTTCTTTTCTTACAATAAAATGACACTTAAAATTCGCCGTTAAATATGAGAATAAAATAAATATTGTTTTTTGTGTAAAGTGAAAAAAGCCTGCGGTGAAAATTTATGAAAAAACAAAAATCGAAATTTTTTTTTTCGAGGCTATCATTCATATATCACACTTCTCACTTTTTTTTCAAAACAATCTACTTGTTTATAGCCTATATACGTATATGTTCTTAAAACATTTAGAAAAATGTTTCTCGTTTATTGAAAATCACATTATCATTAAATTCAGTTCAATAATTATTGTCAGCTTCGTGATTATTTCTAAAAATTTCACTTTCTTTTTTTTGGAAACTTTAAAACTTCTTATTTGTTTATAAATTAGTTAGATTTATTTTTCTAAAATTTCTAAATTATTTCTTTTTTATTGACATATATTTTTATCATAAAAGTGCGCAAATACGACAATAAATAATAATAATAATAATAATAATGACCAAAAATTATATTTCGCTAATTAAATATTAAAAGGAAGAAAAAATTAATTCCAACATTTATTTTCATTAATCTTATATATATATATAATTGCGGGTTCTCATAATTATAACTATAATTGTAATACTGTTTTTAACGGAACGCACAATTTTTCTTAGTAATAAAACTAAATTATTATTTTGGAACAAATGTTTGAAAAAGCTGAAAAATTTTATTAGGTACATTTTTTCTTTCACTTTTGCACAGAAACAATTTTTTTCTATTTTTGTTTTATTTGTTTTTAATTTTTTTAACTTAAAATTTTTTTTAAAGTTTTAATAAATTTTCTATTAATTTAATATAAAAAAAATTTTAAGTTGAAAATAAAATTAAAGAAATTTAATTTTTTTCAACTTTTTCAAGTTATTTATCGAAAATTTTTCGAGACAATTACTTTCAGCTTTTTCTATTAAAAATATTTACTTAATTAAAAACGAAAATCATTTTTTTGTTGTTGTATAATATAAATAATAATTATTGTCTTATTAAGTCTTTGTCAGAGTTAAGCAGAAATTAATAGCGTACACTATTGCGAATAAATAATTCATTTTTAAGTCTTTTGTATTCTCTAAATCTATATATAGGAAAATTAAATATACACTAATTGTCTTTAATGATAGTATTTTCCCTGAAGCTCTGATATTTATAAATAAAATTTTAACAACGTTTAAATGTTAAAAAAAAATTTAATTTAAACATTAAAATTAAATTAAAATCAATTGTTAATATATTTAATAAATAAAATAATATCAGATTATTAAAATGAATTTCTGCTAAACTCAGAGGTAGGCTATGTTGAAAATTTCTCATCGCAAAAATTATTCTTTTAAGCATTATAATAAGCACCGTAGTTTTTTTTTCAACTGTCAAATTTTTATAAACAATTCTTACAAACTATGAAGGGAAGCTAATATTATTTTGCATAAAATAAATATATTGTGTCAAAAAAATTCTATAAAATCGAAGAATTAATTTGAAAATTTTCATTTGTTTAAAAAAAAGTTTTTCAAAAATTAAAAAAAAATATGTATATATTTTTTTTGTACTTTTGTATCAGTATAGAAAAAATAGTAAAAATGACACAAAAGTATGTATAAAAAAAATTTTTTGACAGTTATTTTTTTTAGAAAAAAAAAGAACAAAAATTTAATTATGATAAAATCAAGTCAATCAGAAAGTGGGAGTTTAAAGCTTAGTTAGTTTTAGATTTTTAATTTAAAATATCTCTAATTAACTCATTTTAAAACTCTATAACTAAACAAGGAAGTACAATGCGCGTAATAATGTTATTAAATAATCACAGTCCCTTTAATAAATACTTCTAATTTTTTTTTTTTTTTTTTTTTATCAACATAAGTTATCAGAATTTACTAAATTCGCTCACTTTGTCTCATTTTGATATCTTGTATCATAATTTTTCTTTGAAAATTTAATTCTTACTTTTTTTCCACTCAGTTTCTTAATTTTGCTCTTCAAAAATATTTTTAACGATTAGATACAATTTTTCTATTGTTTACAATTGACCAAACATTATTTTTATTGCATAAAGACGCAATAAAATTGTTTTTTCAAAAAAATTTGGTTTAAAAAAAGCACATTTTCTGCATTACATTTTAAAAAGTTTGTTTTGTTTAGTACTTTTTTTAAAATAAAAATTATCCCAATTTTAAAAATTCTTTTCTTTTCCAATTATTTTTTCTATATTTTCTACACTTCTCCATAATATTTTGAAGAATAATTAAAAGTTTATTTATCATTTTTTAATCTCTTTTTTTTGTTTGAGTTTGCTGTTTAATTATTTTTAAAATATAATTAAAAGAATCGTGTGCTTTTTTGATATTCTGTTGCATTTTTTTTTTTTTGTTGATGATCTTTCTTACCTTTTTGAATCTTTTAATTAATAATTTCTTCACGATAATGGTGATGTATTACCAGAAGATGTACCTGAATTGGGATTGTTAACTTTTTCATTCTCATTATTTAAAGTACCATCTTGATCATTATTTTTATCGGCCTGAGAATTATTGTTAGTGAGTTCATAATTCTGTAAATATTCCACGACCTGAGAATGTCCAAAAGCTTGTGCCTCGTCCACTGGTCTATTACCCCATCTATCAAATATTTTATTTTTTTATTTATTTTTTTTTCATTTAAATTAAAATTTTATATTTTACCTGTCTTTTGGGTTATGAGGTACTCCACATTGTTCGATGAGAAATTCAACACAATCCAAATGTCCCTCACTTGCAGCCAAATGTAAAGCTGTCCGACCGTCGTAATCAGATAATGTCATATCCATACCACTCAGTCGATGCCTAAAAATAAATATTTATAATAAAATCCGAAATAAATTACACATATCTTTAATAATTTTATTTTATGTACAAAGATTGAATGATAAAAAAAAAATCAAATAAAAATCGTACAAATGAAAAATTAACATCTAGAGGAGAAAATGTTAAAATAAAATAAAATTAAAATACAAAATTTATAAGAAAATTCATGTAAAATATTATTGTTCAGTGTAGAATTTTTATGAATTAGTGAAGCTCGTGAGACAGTTTAATGTTTTATTTTCTTTTTTTTGCCGTCATAAGAGTAAAAAAAAATTTGATAAAATAAGAAAAATTTTTATAAAAAAAATAATGTTGATATAAAAAATCCCGCTTATGACTCACCATTTTGTTAGTTCTTTCAGACTGCGTATATTTTGTGTGCAAGCGTTCATTATGTTGTGTTTAACGTTTGTGTAGGTAAATAAAAACAAAAATTAGTTAGTGGGTGAAAAACAAAAATCAAATTAAATTAACAATTAATAATTGAAAATTAATAAATTAATTAAAAATAAAAATTCATCATCAAATTTAAATTCACCTTCGCATTGCTGTTACATCTCCACTAGCTGCACTAAATAATAAATTTACAATTGACAATCCTTTTGTTTCATATTTGTGCCTTCTTGGATCTTTTTTATTTGTCGCGTGTTTCAAATTATCGTATCTGTCGAGAAAACAATATTAATAAATTATTTTTATTATTTAGAATAGTAAAAAAAAAAATTCTTAACAAAAAAAAAATAGTTTAATAATAAAAATGATTTATTTTCCAGACCTATGAAAATTAAATTCAGAGACCAATTCTTGGCAAAATTGAACGCCTCGACAAGAATTTCCCAATGGATCTAAAGGTGGTGACCATGTGCAAATTCCCATGACGTTTGGAATGACAACTAATAAACTTCCGGACACTCCTGATTTTGCTGGAATTCCGACCTGAGATAAAAAAAAATGGTAAATTAAGTATTATTAATTATTTATGAATTATTAGTTAATAAGTAATTATCATTTATTAATAATTTCTTACTTTAAAAGCAAATTGTCCACTATAATCGTACATTCCACAACTGTGCATTAAACTCAAAACGTCTCGAACACTGTCGGGTTTCAATACTTTTTCCTCTGTGGTTGGACAAATTCCTCCATTTGCCAAAGTGGCAGCCATCACAGACATTGTCTCGCAATTCGCTTCCATGGCACAACACTGAAATAAAATTTAAACAATTTTAATTTAAAAAGTAAAAAATAATTTAATAACAAATTCTTTAATCATAAGAATTATTTTGCACTATTTAGAAATTCTAGATTTTTATTAGCTTACTACTTTCTTTAATCAATAAAAAAAGGGGTTATCTTTGGAAACGCAAACATTATAAATTTCAAATAAAAATTAAATATAATTACAGGGTGTCTAACAAGGATTGAGAAAAGAATTCCCTGATTTTTCCCTGACTTTTTAATAACCTTATTTCTGCTTTTTTTGGACAAAAATATGGTTACCGACATATTTAACAATAAATTAATTTTTAATGGTAGTAACAAATGGTAATAAAAACCATTCAAGTTTTTTTAGATTAAAAAATTTTAATTTTTGTAGAAATTTTCAGAAATTTCTCTGACTTTGAATGAAATTTTCTGAAATTCACTGACTTTTCCCTGACCGTTAGACACCCTGAATTACAATAATTTGCTTATTAGAAATAACTTTAAAAGTGTACATTAAATTAATTTTCAACAAAAATGAAAAATAAATTTGTTTCTCTCAGAAACAATAAAAAATTATCAATTTTAAAAAATCGTGATATTAATTTTTTTTTCAAAAATGAAGCACGATAATTTAATAATATAAGTATGTACTTGAAATTTTTTTTTTTGCTATTTATCCTTCAAATAAGCCTATTAAGAATGGAAACTTAACCATCTTGTCACCAGACGTTCTTTACCTGAAAATAGAAATCCATAACTGCTTTCAGGTCCACTTTGTCTGGATAACATTTGTGCTCCCGCATATAAAATCCAAGGGCGTAATTTCTATCCGCTGCCTCACGTTCCGATAGAAAAACAGCATTATTGAAACCCAAATTCTCACCACCGGATAAACGTTTAAAATAATTCATTGTAAAATCAAATTTTTCAGCTAACGTCATTTCTGGCTTTATTAATGCCTTTAAAAGTGAACAAATCAAAATTGCTCCCGCATTTATCATTGGATTGTGTGGCTTTTCTGAAGAATGAAAAATTAATATTAAAAGATGAATATTAAAATAAAATAAAATTTTTATAAACTAATTTCTTTTTTTTAAAAAAAAACAATTGATACTCACTGTTATGGTCGAGTACAAGTTCATTGAAATTTCTTCCAGACGGTTCTTGTCCAACATATTGATGAACAACTTCTTGGCCCAATCTTTCAAGGGCAATTGCATACGTCAATGGTTTACTGCAACTTTGAAGTGTAAATGGAATTGACGTATCACCAATACTGAATCTTTGTCCATCAATTGTACAAACAGAAACTCCCCAATATTCTGGATTCATTCTAGCTAATTGAGGAATATAGGAAGCTACTTTTCCCTCTGTGTTTGTCTTGCATTTCCAATAAAAATCTTCGATATGTTTTATGAAACCAGCCCAGTCTGGAATTGTAAATTGATGTCTAAATGCTCTCGATATAAGAACAATATTTGGACTAACGATTCTGTAAAATAAAATTAAATATTCAGGATTAATTATTTTAAAAACATTTTTAAATTTTACACACGCAAAAGACCTATTAAAATAAATTTTTAAAAAATTCAACTTTTTTGAATAATAATTATAATATATTTAAAAATTAAAAAAAAAAACCTTTTAAATTGTTCTCGATCTAATTTTTGTGTTTCATGGGATATGCCTTCGTGACCACCGGTTTTTATATGCTCCTGTTTTAAATTATCGGTTAATTCCTGTAGACGGGGATCATTTTTTCTTAGACCTGTAGTTCTCAAAGCCTAAAAAAACAATTTCATATAATTATTATTTATATTTCAATTTTTATGACAATTTTTATCATATTTTTTTATTAGAATTTTTATTTATATTCTCATTATTTCAAAAATTGCAATTTTAGTACAAAATATTGTACATTGTGGGATTAAAAATTAAAAAACTTTTCTTTATGCTGATAATGATTAAAAATTCTAATCTATTAAAATTTATAATTATATGTAAAAAATAATTTCCAATAATTATTTAATAATAATAAATTTTAAATAATTTCTGAAAATTTTATTACTTACAGCTAAAAATTTTCCAACGGGTAATAGTCCGGTTTCTTCATTTTTGAACATGTCAAAGAGAACATCTTCAACATTACTAGCTTGATCTTGATCTCTGGTACTGAAAAAGAAAATATTTTAATATTAAAGTATAAAATGTGAATAATAAGAATTAAAATAAATATTCAAAGAAATTTGTCAGATAAAATAAAAAGGATAAACAAATAAATAAAAAGAAAAAATTATACTAATTAGTAAATTCTAAATTAGGTAGACCAAAAAAAATTAAGACAAGTCACACAAAATTAATCTGCTAATACACATTTTTTAATAGCAAAACAATAGATTTTAGAAATAAAATAACTTTCTTTAAATACAGTAAACAGTGGAATATCAAATTGCAAAATATACTTTAGCAATTAAATTAAATATAATTTTAAAAATAAATAAATAAATAAATGCATTTTTAATGAAGAAAAATTGAATGATATTATAAATAACAAAATTTTGTAATATACAATTTCTCTAAATTACAATAGATTTCCTGTTAAAAAAAAAAAATTAATACCCACACGATATTATCTAAAACTAATTAAATATTTGTAGGTCAAAGTACAAATTTCAAAACTCAGTCCAAGATTAAATTTAAAATCAATTTTTCTATTTAAACTATTTAATAATTAGAAAATAAAATATTTTTCTTAAAAATTTTTTAAAGTTTACCATCTTATTTTGTAAAACTAAACCATCCTGTAAACAAAATTATTATTTTTTTTATAATTATTTATTAATATATTATCCTAACTTGCATTCTTTGCAGAAAAAGTTTTCAACAACAATAATTATTTATTATCAATAAAACGTACAAATAAAAATAAAATACCTGTATTTTTGTCTAAAAATAAAATTCGATAATGATTTCGTGAATTTTAATCCGAAAATTCGCATGTTTTTATAAAAAATAAATTTTTTTACAATTTTCACCCTTCATTTTTGACAGACAATCATTTTTATTTTCTTGACATATATAACCTAACGGTTTTTTTTTAAATTACCCTTTTTCAAAAACAAAGCATAGAAAAAAAAAAATATTCAAACTTCGAAATAAAAATAAAATTTATAGAAATTTTGTCATGAAAATTAATTTCTAACAAAATGTTATTTTTATATTTAAAAAAACAAAAAAGAGAAAACTAGCGAAGAAAAAAATTGCCATTCATGCTTCTCTATAAAATTAATTAAAGGAGAAAATTAAGTTTTCTGTTTAATTAATAATAAGATAACTATAATATATATTATATAAAGAAGCCGCATTTCAAAATAAATTCTAAAATTTTTAATTTCAATGTTTTTCCATGCAAAATTACATGGTACTCACTACATATAATGGCTGTCATGAATAAAGCTGAAATTACTGTAAAGAAAATACATGATCGTTAAAAGTGCTATTTTTCATTGGTTAACACTTTTATTAATTTTTCTTTTTTTTTTAACGTGCGCTTTGGATTAAATAATAATAACATTGATTAAACAATAAAAAAAAATTTTTTTTTTCCAAAGTACATCATTTTTTTATGAAAATATTAGAAACTTATTGAAGCATGCAAACTTATGACAATAAATTTGTTGTCATTTTTAAAGTATTAGTCACTGAATAAAATCAAATCAAATTTTTTCTGAAATAAAAAAAAATTATTATTTCAAAATAAAATCAGAAAAATTCAAAATTTTAGTATAATTTTGATAAGAAATAAATGTTTTTGTTCAATTATTCTAATTAATTTGAATACAATTTAATAAATTGAAAAATATTGAAATATAAAAAATATTTACTTAGGTTAATATATCGTTATGTAAACGATTCACAAAAGAAAATTATAAAAATTATAATTTATAAAATTCTTATAAAAACACACACACAATTAAAAATGCTTCATAAGATGTTAATTTAATGCTTTAAAAAGATTTGTGTATAGATTACATAATATTTTGAACTGCATCGTGTGTAAATTGGCTGAAAATTGCAATTAATTAATTAGAATGAACATTGAAAGCAAATTTTTAGTACCGTGTTGGCACGCGCTCTAATTCCAAGGCACTTCCATAAGCTGCATCCAAATACCTGGCAGTTCCTAATCTCATTGATGCTGGGACTGCAGCCTTTTTCTGTAAATTCAATAAAACAATTTTAAAAATTATTCTAAATAAATTTCAAAAATATAAATTTAGACATTCTCTCATCCGAGAAACGTCGAGAAAAATAATTTGAAAAGTGAAATATTCTTTATGAGAAGACAATATTTAAATAGAAATTTCTAAATATAAATAATATATAAGAATAACGTTCAAAAAAAATTTCTGTTCTAAAAGAAAATTTTTTTTCCAAATATCGTCCATTAAAAAATTACTAAAAAAAATGAAATAATGAATTATAATAAATAATATAAACAAATTATTTAATTTAATAAAAATTTAACAAATTATAGTTCACTAGTTCAATGACTTGTGCGATAACAAAAGGAAATTTTAAGTTTCCTGTTACGTTTTTTTAAAATAATTTTCCTTCTTTGAATATAGTAAAATTTTGTATTCTATAAATTTCCAAAAAACAAATATTCGATTTTATAATTTGAATAAAAATCAAACTATAATATTTTTTGTTACATTTATTCTTTGAATATATAAATATTGAATTGTCATCATGAGAAAAATTAATTTTAATATTATAATTGTTATGTCAATATTATGCGACAAAATGTGGAAAGGAAAGTTAACAATAGAATAATTGTCATTTGAAGTCTAGTTTTCTCACTTTTAATAATCGATAAAAATATTTTAAAGAGAATATTTATTGTTTTACTTTCAGTACCAGGTATAAATGTGGAAATAATACCGGCAAGACATTTTTTTTCTGAGAAGGTTTTTAAAAAAAAATAAAAAATTTTTTTTTTATGCAAAATACTTTTTTTAATTCCACTTTGCTTTTCATTGGACTTTCACTTTTCTCGAGACCCATGTCTAGTATTGATTTTATAATACAAATCCACCCCAAGTCGAAACAACCCCACGTGTAATTTCAGCAAAATGTAAAAAAAAGAACAGATTAAAAAATAAGAACGTATTTGAAATAAAAATTGTTAAATTTAAATTCAATTTTTATTTTAAATGAAAATTTTTTAATTAAAAATGAAAATTTTCTGTTCTAAATAAAAATAAAAATTATTAAAATTACAATTTTCTGATAACAATTTTTAAATAAAAGTATATAATAATCATAATTATAAATATAATAATTTTAATAGAATTTAAGATTATTTAAAAATTTTTTTAAATTTTAATATTATACATTTAGATTTTATTTGACATTTTGAATGAAAACGAAAAATAATCTTTTTCCACGAAATTAAAAAAAAAATAATGAATTTGCTTTGTTCAGAAAATTTCAATTAATACTAATGTTACCCACGTGCTCTAAAATCTTTCATCCAGTATAACCGGTAGAAAAAGATTTCAACATGCAATCTCTCTTTGAAACAAAAAAAAAAATATCTTGCAGATATAATTAATTTAAAATTATTATAAACTCATTTCAAATGAAATTTTAATGTTTCTAATTAAAAAATAAATTAATTTTCCACTATGATCAGTGTATATGTGTAAATTAGAATAAAAACTTTATTATTTACTCCAAAAATTGACTTCCAACTTTAAGAAACTCTGACATTAAATAATTTGAAAATAATTGACTGAAATATATATATATATATACATTTCCAAATATCAACAATAATTTGTTGATATTTTTCATGCGATCTTCATTTCCATGAATATAATAATCTGTCAAATTTGAAAATTCAACCGTTTCAAAACTCTCAAGCGCAAAATTATTGATCGTTTAAAGAAACTAAACGATAAAAAAAAAGAAAGAATAAGAAGAAAATATTTCTAAAAAGTAATAATAAATTAAAATTACCTGATTTCCATTGTGAAATCGTCTGAAAATATTATTTCCTATTTTTGTTAATTTGAGATTTTTCACACCGTGATAAATAATTTCTCTGTACATTTTCGCGTTTTAATAATTTTTTTTTTTTTTTGGTAATTGACACAAAATCACTAACTTTGATTATCAATAAATAATTTATCGTAGAATTATTGATAATTGTTTTTAGTATTAAAATTTGACAATATTATTAATAATAAATAATTGAAAAATTGTTGATAATATTCGCAGTCACACACTTTTAATGCATTCACACTAAACGATAAATAGACGCTCAGCGTCTCAAAGTCTAGACACTACTGGATGATATTCACTCGTCTGAAGGGCTGAAAAGACAGACCTGGGTTCGCCCAAATCAAGACATGCGCGATTTTAGCAATTGATATGCGTACTAAAATTAACGTCAATGATCATTCTTTAACAAAAATTCCGCACAGGTAAATGTATAATCAGACACTATTATTTGCATTATTGAACTAGTAATTTCACTTTATATTTGTCAATTCATCATATTTTCAAAAAAAAAAAAAATTTCGAAACACCCCTAAATGACATCCCTGAATATTGTATATATTTTGAAAAATAAATTTTAATAATCCGCAATTACTTCTTATTTTATATCATCGAAAATTTTTTATATAAATTAAACATCAATTAAAATTAATGAATTTTTATTTATCAATTTTAATTGAAATTCAAAAATAATATTGGAGTGGTTCTATTTTAATTTCAACAAATTTAAATTCTTGCTGATAATTAATTTTAAATATTTATTGCTAACATAAAAAAACAATTCTATAATATTTTCATTTTGTAAAAATAAATTTAAAATATTTTTTTAATTTCTATGCAATAATTTTATTTTGTAGGATTTAATTGTTTAAAATTTAAGGAGTAATGGAATAGACAGTCAGGTAAAAATTTATGATCCAAATAAGTGTTAACAATTTAATTTCGAATGTTTCGAACCATTGAAAATTGTATTTTGATAATAAAAACTACAATTTCTTGTCAATAGGAAACAATTTAGGTAATATATAAATATTTAACAATCGTTTCTCCAAAGCAAGAAATTGTTAATTTTTATATTCAAATCCAACTATTAATAAGTCAAAATTTTTAAAATAAAATTTCTCTCACTTTTTCTGAAAAACTGTAATAAAAACTTTTTTTTAATTAAAAATACAAAAATATGAAATTGAACTAACATTTTTTTTACTATCCGTTCTATTCTTTTTTAATAGAATAAAATTTAAAAAAAATGACGAAAATAATTAATGTAATAATTAAAAAGTTATTAATGACGGTTCATTAATTGAAAGCAATTATTAATGACGTACATTAATTACTCATTAGTGCGCTAATAATATACAGTCAATTAACAACTAATTAATTCAACAGTTTATGAGTCTATATTAAATTTTTTAATTACTCTGCAAATTAAACAATTGCAAATAATAATTCTTTTTCAAAAAAAAAAAAAAAAATTCAATAATTCATCAAGTTTCTTATAAATTCTTTGATTTCAGAAAAAAGGACGATTATTGTATTTGGCATGTTGAATTTTCATGAAAACTTTGAAATTAATTATATAACTTAAATTTTCCATTTATGGAAAACATATATATATATATATATATATATATATATATATATATATATTGTGCTCCACATTTCTTGGGTATCAGAAAACGTCGATATTCTAGGAAAATTTGTAATTAGGCAAATAAGAAATATCACTCTCTAAAGATAGTACTCCTTATCAGAACAGGAATATTTTACAAATTAAACATGAAAAATTGTTATTATTATAACTCAATTTGCGAATTTACTTTTATTTTATTTTAATTTATTTAATTCTTCTATTTATCTAATTGTAATTATTTTATTTTTAATTTAAATTTCAAATTATGTGTTCAACTTTATTATTCTCCAAATGACTTTATGCTTTTGTTAAGAAAAAAATTTAATTGAATTAAAAATTTTTTTTTTTTTAAATAGAAAATCGTCTACAAAAACATTTAAATTATATTTAATGTGCAAAACAATCTCTCATTAATCTCTTGACAAAATATTTATCGCACACTGTGGTTAAATAATACTTATGAAAAATTTACACCTTATCCCTAAAAGTTAAAAATTGTCAAGGCCTTTTCTAGTAAATTTAAAATCAACAACACTGCAATGTTTTCTAAATAAAAATATTATTTGCAATAATAATTGGAAAAATATTATTACATTTTTCCTCAATTAATATATTTTTTTTTATTATATTTATGTATTTTTTTGTTCAATAAATTAAGTTTTCAAAAAAAAAATACATTTAAAATAATTTAAATATCAATACAATTTCTAAACAGGAAGTTGATTTAATTTTAAAATAAATTTTCTTCAATGAAAAGTAGTTGCAATAAATAGAACATCAAAGTGTCATAATAAACGTGTCAATAGTGAAAAATCTGTTGGTGGTTAATTTGTGTTTGAACATTTTATAAACCATCAATAAACAAATGAAAAATGATGTAATATGATAAATGTAAAGTATTTTCGACATTTTTTTTTTTTTTTTTTTTTTTTTCATCAAAAACAAATAATCATTTCATAACTTTTATTTGCATTTTTATTGTCTTCATTTCTACATTAATTTCGAATAATCAAATGAATTTGTCATATTACATATTCGACAATGAAAATAAATTGCAGTCGAACGAAAGAATTTACACTTAAAAATAAAAGTTGCCTAAAATTTTCTCATAATATTCGAAATTTATTTAAATTAGCAAGTAATTAGTATTATCAATTAATTGTTAATTTTAGTAATTTATAATCATTCAATAGATTTATACACCGATTTAAAATATAATTAACAATTATTCATTTCAATATAATGGAAAATTAATTAGATTATTAACAAAATTTCCTCATTATATTAATTTTAATAAATTTTTTTTTTAGTTTTAGTGAAAAGTTAATTATTAGATGTATTATTAATTATTAATTAACATTATTATGAAATGAAAGAAATAATATATATGAATATATTATTTCTTAATATCGATTAATTGTTAATACCAATTAATTATTAATTTGCATCGTTTGTAATTTTATGAGCTTTATTGCATTCAAATCAACAATGAAAATTCTATATTTATATGGTTTATTTCGAATTTTTATGAAACTTTTCTTTCTTTGTTTTTTAAATTGATCGTCAGTTTTCAACTGTAGATGAACAATTTTCAAGAACAGTTTTATAAATTAATATAGAATTTAGTTTCAATGTTGAAAAATAATTAACAAATTAATTTGCGTTAAGAAAGCAAAGACCTGTAAAGCTCGTTTAATAGTTTGCTAAATAATATTATCTAAGTGGTGTGAAAGGCGCATGACTATAATTATATGAGATTCTTAGTTGATTATTAAAATAAGGTTTTTCATATATTTATATGAGAGTTGCCTCAGACTTAATTCTTTATGCAAAAAAAAAAAAAAAATAAAACCAGACAACTACTCAAGTATAAATTTAAATTAACTTGTACTGGTAAACAAAATTATCCCTTTTCAGAAGTCATTAATATTTTCAATTTTATTTACTTTTTTTAAAGTTTCATTTTTAAATTTAAAATTCAAATTTTCCTTTTTTCTTTTATTTATTTAATTTCCTTTCTTTTTGCATATTTTGGCTTTGAAAATTTTTGTGCTTACATTTTCTTTTTCTTACAATTTTTTTTTTTGATTTTCCAAAAAAAAAAATGGTATTTTTGTTGAGAATAAAAATAATTTTCGAAAATAAAATTGTTTGAATATTAAAGAAATATTTTTTTTACCAGTAATATTGCATTTATTCGGTACAATTAAAAAAAACCAGACAGTTCTTGAATTAGACTACAACTTAATACTAATGATATTTAATACTTTGGTACTTTTCTTACGCATATTTTGCCGTATCAAACAAAAAAAAAAAAAAAATTGTCTACTTGAATGGAACACGATTTTTGATTTATAAAATATTTTTGAATATTTTCACATGGCATGTAAATATTAAGAAAATATAAAAAGAAAAGATAAAAAGTACGGCAGTGAAGACTAAAAGCAAAATTGCTTTATAGATCCTTAAAATATCACAATTTAAACTGTGTAAAAAATTCTAATTATATAAATCGTTCATCTAATTAAACACGAAGCTGATTGTCTTCTTTGTACATGAAAGGATTATTATTATTATTTGACATAAACCCGTCAAATCGACGATAAAACATTGGCAGCATTATTTACAATTTTGCTTTTATAACATTTTGATTTTTTGTCATTATTGGGGAAAAAAAGTATATAAAATTAACGTAATAGAAAAGAGCTATAGTAAAATTAAACCGAGTATTTCAAAAATATAACTCATATGTTAAAATCGCAAGATATAATTTTTTTTCAAATTATTTAAAAATTTAAATTACTATTTGTTTAAAAAAAAGGAAAAAATAATAATAAATAGAAGCCAAAGGGAATAATGATTAAGAAAAATTGCCAACAACAAAAAAATGCCAAGTAAGAATAATTGAAAAATTTTTTACAAAGATTTAAATTTAAAGATGAATTTAAAAAAAAAATCGTCAGTCTTAAATTGAAAAAGTATTGTCTATCGAGAAGATTGAGTCTTGTTCGAGAAATTTAAAAAAAATTCCTGAGTTTGGATTTTAAGGCATTTTTTGTATATTTTCGCTTAAATAGTCAAAAGATGGCTTTTAACTGGAATTGTTGAGCAACATTTTTTTTTTAAAACTAAAATACAGAAATTATCTGTATAATTTTTTCAGTCCATTCTCTAAAAACTTTGTTTTTTATTCTCAATATTAATTTTTTTGCTAAACTTAGACAATGTTTTAAAGCTTTTTAATTTATTTTTTTTAACAAGCAATTATTTTTTTATTTATTTTATCTACTAACTTTTAAAAATCTGAGAGATTTCAAATTTAAAAAAAATTAACTTTTTTAAATTCCTCGGAATTAATAGAGTTGTGCGCTTATAAAAATTCACTTAAGTCTTTTTATAAAAAAGAGATTATTACAGAGAAACTGTAGGTATATATTTAATAAAAAATAATTTTTAATCTTTTTCTTATGAAAAAAGATTCAAAAAATTGTTGTAATAAAAAATAGTTTTCAATTCATCTTAATGAAAAATATTATAGATAAAGAAAATTTTCAAAAAGAAGAGAAATTCTGTGAAATTAAAAAAAAAAAACATGAAAAAAATATTTCTACAGAGAGGGACCTACTTTTTTTTCATGATCAATTCACTAAATTTAAGATAAATAATCACCTATGATTTGATTTAAATACATGAAAATGTATGACAATCTCAGTGACGTTACTGGAAGTGGCACAAGAGTTTCTTTTTTTTTGGAATTTTTGTATCTTGTTTGCATTATAATTCTAAATTAAAAAAATAAAATAAAATTACCCGAGTAATTTAAAAATTGTATTAAAACTCTTGTACCTATTGCTATTATTTTGAATAAACTACAAACTACTCAATACTTAAATTAAGTACCCTTTTTATACAAGAGTTTTTCTTCCTGAAGTGTAACAGTAATTTTAAAAAATCCTTTATATAAAAGAAAATTAGTTTACAAAATTTGTAATTTAAAACTTTTCAATTCAATTATAAATTAAATGAATTCATTAAAATCTGTTTTACTTGAGGAATTTCAACTCAATAATTGAATGAACATTTAATTTAAATCACGGTATCCTGATAAGCTGGCGGTCCACTGAGGACAAATTGCCTCTGACTTTGTCGAACAATATCAGTCCTCTGAGGAACTTGTGGAGTCGCACGGACACCATGATAATTACTGTAACTTGACCTTGCACTCGCCGGTCGATTACTATAAATTTCATCAACGTCTTCTCCATTGATGTTTTGCGTACTTGTTGGCTGAAATGATGGATTACTCTGTCCCTGCCATTGTAATGGTTTCATTTGATTCCCTTGCCAATTGTCAGTTAAATTTCTCGTTGAACTACTGCCACCGCCTCCGTCCCATTGTGGTATATTTTGACTTGGAAAATTTGTACAATTTGAATAATTGGAATCCTGATTCCATAAGGTTGGCGTGGAAACTGCCATATTCATTGCTTCCGGTTGCCAATTGAGATTTCTCTCTCTATCCCAATTATTTGCAATTCTATCGTAATTCAAAGTCCCCTGCGATAGGGACGAGACATTTTGATTGGTGAGATTACTGATTGATGAATTCGCATAGAGACCCTCTTGTTGATCCATAATGCGATTAACAGGATTTTTTCTCCTCGATTGTCGCACTGAACTTCTTCGACTTGATCGTCTTGTTCCGTCACGTGATATTACCGAACGACGTTTAACTCGACGTGGTGTCATTGGTTTTGGTGAAACACTCTCATCCTGAATTGGTGGCTCTGGTTGGGAATATTCAATGCTATACAATGGTCGAGGTTGTTTTTTCTTCTTCTTCTTCATCATCATCTTATTGTGTACTGTTGGAAAGAAAATTTAATTTATTTTTTCCTTTTCATGATGATGTCTTTCCTCATCATGCCGCAAAATTCAATTTCGTTTCAAAAATAATTACTAATTATTATATTCTTTAAATAAATTAATTAACCAAATAAATCTACAAAATTTTTATTTCATATTTACTAAATTATTCATATCAACAAAATTTCCATTTTTCCCGACATTTTATTTTTTTCCATAAAGATTCTACAGAAAAAAAAAAAAAAAAAAAAAAAAAAATACTCTACATAATATTGAATGTCTACTAATAATAATGATTTACCAGAAACCAGAGAACATGTAGAAAATTGTTAAAAGAGGAAAAGTAAAGTGAAGGGTTAATAAATAAAAAAGCAAGCACTAGTATTGTAATGCACATTTATTGTAGCCACTGAAATGATGTGAAAAGTGTGATACAATAATTAAATAATTCAAAATACAACTCAAGGTACATATTTACTACTTACAAAGTATAAACTACGAAAAAAGGTCTGCAAACCTATAATATTATTATTAACGAAATTATAATACTTTTATTTTCCAAAATTTTCAAAATACCACGCAATTTTGAAAATTGCACTAAATTTTCTCTTTATTCAATATAATAACAAGGGATGAACAACTATTATAAACATTTAACCCTTTCGCACCATAAAATTTTAACGTTTTATTTTTAATATAAAATTGAATTCTTCTCAATATTAATTTTATAAATTAAATCAAAAATTCAAAAAATTTTAACAACATTTTTACTTATTTTAATCCCTTAATGTTGAATTTCAATTTTTTAAATTGAATAGATATTATAATAAATAAATATATTTACTTTAATATTTATATAAATGTAATTTAAAATATAATTAAATACTTTTACAAATATTAAATATAGGTATATATAATTTTTAATTACTTTATATACTTATGAGAATAATTAACGAAAGAGTTAAATTTGTACTACCATGCAATGAAATATAAAACCGTGATGCTTAAATAAAAAAAAAAATTTATTCCTTACTAAGAACCATAGCCCCATTTAAAAATAAATTTAAATGCGATACAAAATTATTTTTAAATGTTTCGAAAAACGAAAAAAAAAGTTTACTAACTTAAATTAAATATTCACTTGTCAAGACAGTATCATACCACAAATATACTGTAGCAAGTAAATTAAATTTTTTTCAAAACCAACTGAAAAATATTTTGCATTCATAATGCAAATTTATTCGTACATTATAACTAAAAATTATGCAAATTTTTGCTAATTAGCAAAAAAAGAAGAAAATTTCAGAATGAGCGTTTTTTCTTTCTTTTTTCTAATATTATTTTATAAAAATTGAAGCTCTCAATGCGGCTTTTTGACCATTTTTCTAAGTATCACAGTCTCTAAAAATTCATTTAAGTCTATATTATATATATATATGTATGCAAACACAACAAAAATATTACGCTCTACAAAAGAAGCATTTCGAAAAGACAACAAAAAAAGTCTTGCAGGTATTTGACAATAAAATAAAAGAAGATATTCCAAAGAATTATCTTGCTTTTCATGTCGAAACGTAATACGAACGCAAAAAAAAAGAATATGTAGTATAGAACGCAAAATAATTTCCTAAAAATTCCATTAGTCCGTATTTTTAATGTTTCAAATTATACAGAAAATTTCTATTTAACTGCAATTCCGAATTTATTTAACCGTAATTACCATTTAGCCAATGTTTCATTAAATGAAATTTCTACTCAGCCAAATTGTAAAATGGAGAAATTTTTCTAAAAACTTCATTTAACCACAAATTTTTATTTGCAGAAAATTCGACTAAATAAAAATTTTGTTAAAGAGAAATTTGTTTAAATAAAAATTCAACTAAATAATAATTCTGTAAAATGAAAATTCGATTAATATTTCTATTATATCAATTGAACAAAATGTAAATTTGGTGAACTGAAAAATTTACTATATAAAAATTTGAGTAAATAAAAATTTAGTCTAGTAAAATTTGAACAATTAAAAATTTAGATTCATAAATTTTAGAAAATATTTATGCATTCCTTTAATATATATATATATATAAATATATAGGTATATGTATATTTAAATATAGAAAACCATTCGATAGGAAGAGCATTAAAATGTAAATCTAAATATTTGGCAAGAGTAGGAAATGAAAACGTGAATGAAATATTATTCAAAGTCAAATTATTTTTTCAGTGAACATAAAAAATATTCCCGACTCTAGAAGAACAAAAAAATATAAAGCAAATTACAAAGAAAAATCGACTAATCGTATACATCAAAAAAATAGTCCTTCAATAACAGTATTCAGATATTTACAGTTTGTCAGTTCGATAAAAATCTTGTGTTAAGTCTTTGTTTATATATATATAACAATATATAATAGGGTCTAGAAATATATTAATTAGTTCTTAAAAATTGGAGGCAAACATGGATAGAGGTCTGCTGTCTCTTTTACTTCTGTTAGCACCCTCACGTCTATTTAAACTGTGATGTTGCTGTTCAACAGCCAGTCTTGGATCCGAGTAAAACGACCTTAATGGCTGTTCACGAATATAATCAGTAAAAACACGCGGTTTATTATTAGGAACTTTATTATGTTTATTGTTTGTATTGTTTCGATTTGATTTTTGAGCAATCACTGGACTATAACGCGAGGAATTATAGTTTGTAGAACGATTTTTTTTAAATTTATTATTAATAGCTGCTGTACCATCTTCCAATGAATCATAATCATTGATTGGCGGTGATACGGGTCTTTGTAAATGATCAAATGGATTTGAATAATCATTTGCATAATCTACGTATTCAAAATTTTGTGTCTGATTATTATTGGTTATACTTCGATTGCTGCGTATTGTATCGTTTTTAAATATATTTCGACCGCGACCTATACTATTTATCAGTTTTTCACTAGGTTTTGGAAAAGTCGATTGATGTGAACTAGTTGTGCCGCATGAGAAGTTTTGATTGGAATTTTTATGGGAGTAGACTGGTGGTGGTAGTGCCGAGTAGCTAACGTACATTGGATGCAAAGCCGTGTGTCCGGCCAAACCAAAGTCACCGCCTCCGACAAAGTCAACTGAAATTTACCCACACAGTCTACAATTTATTCATGTCATTTTTTTTTTTTTACTTATTTATTAACAAACAAACAAAATTTTTTTCTTTACTACTAGTGGTGAGAAAAAATTTTCTTTTCTCATTATTGTCAGTAAAAAGCAAAAAATTACATAAATAAACATTAAATAATAATTACAATAATTACATTCGTTTATGAAATTTTTCAATATTTACATATTTTCGTTACTTATTTCCAAAATGTTTGATATTGTGGATAATTTTTCTTTTTTTTTTTTTGCCACCAAGGAAATTGTTCGAAAATAAAAATAATTAACAAAAAATGGAAAGATTTTTTGAAAATAAAAAGCTCAGAAATAATTACGTAGTACACAAACCTTAGATATCCCACTACTACTGAATTTCATGCTACATGTATAATAATAATAATAAAAATAAAGAAAGCGTGCAGATGAAATTTAGAAAAGCAAAGCACTTACCAAAAAGGAGGATCAAATCCACCAATGAAATCAACTGTAACCGACAATCCCTTATTCAAGAATTATTTCCAATTACCAAAAAAAAAAAAGTAAAGTAAAATATTTCACCAATATCTGATTTACAAAAAAAAAAAACAAATGCTTTTCATTTAAAATAATGAAAAGAAATTTTTAAAAAATACTTTTTAACCTTTTTTTAAGCATGAAATATAATTTTTTTTTTCATGTTAAAAGCGAATTTTTAAATATTGAATGTTAATTTGTTAATTGAGAACCTTCAATAGCCAATTTTTGTTAAGCTGAAGCCAAATGAATAAAGACTCGATAGAAAATTTAATCATTATAAATGAAAAATACCTGAGACTCTGGTATAGTGAACAATATTCAGGAAACAATTTATAAAGATCACATAGACAATAATGGATAAGCTTGTGTATAAAAATGGTGCAAATGTGCTTTTTTTTCCTAGTAATAGTGTGACGCTTTTTTTATACTCTTGTATAAAAAAGTATTTGTGTACTTACTTCAAATTAATATTGAATACTTTTTTTTTATAGAAATTTAAATAAACAAACAAATATGAACTAAATATTTTTGTACTCACAACTATCATCTTCTTCGAGAAAAACTCGGCTAAGACATATTCCACCCACGACTGCTATGACCTAAAATGAAGAATTAATAATAATAAAAAAAATTTGATTCTGGAGGAAAAAAAAAGTTAATAGAAGAAATTTAATTGGCTGAGAGAAATTATTGCCATGTCCGTTAATATTAAGTTTAAAAAATTGCATTAATGAAAACCAATTAAATGAAGAAAATGGGCAATAAAATGTAAAGATGAAGAATTAAAAAAAAAAATTAAATTCTAATAATTTCTAGGATATTTCTATTGCTGTGAATTTTAAATAAAGAAAAGAATAAAATAGAATAAACTTACAGACAAAATACATTGAATAGAAGCATGTAAAATTTCGATTACTTCATATTCTAAAATACAACCAGTAACATTAGTAGGTCTTGCTGGTCTGAAAAATTCTGGTTCAATATTATCATAAATTGGTTTACATCCTGGTCCGTTAGCCAGCCACCAGGAAAAGCTGCCAGTACCGAAATTCAATAAATCACTTTTCTGAAATAAAGTTAAATAAACATTCAAGTTATGTACAATATTTCAAATATTCAATTTGGAAAATCAGTGAATAATTGTCGAGGACAAATATAATTTTAAAAAAATAAATTATTTCTATATAAATCTAAATTACGAGTTGTATTGTTTCGAATGATTCACGTTAACGTACAATGATAAAACAATAAGAATGAAGTAATCTCTAATATTAAACTTGTCTATTGAATTTAAAACAGAAAAAATTTATTTACGCAGATAAATGAGAAATTAATTTTAATTATCAACAATTAATTTCGTAACAATTATATTTGGTAACAATAAAAAAAATTAAATATTTATTTTAAAAATAAAAAAATTTTCAATCTATTGAATGGGAATTATTTTATATATACCTTGTCTAAAATTCCAGCATTGACGTAAAAACAAATTACAAAAATGTTCCATCCCAGCCAAAGTGTGTTCCAAATACAATACTGAAAAAAATAGTTTACTTATTGATTTTTAAAATTGTAAATTTATCGTTTTCTGTTTTACACAATTTCTATTTTTTTCCTTTTTGAAATTATTCATGGTGTCTAACAAGAATTGAGAAAAAAATTACCTGACTTTTTACTAATCTTATTTCTGCCTTTTTGTGATAAAAGCCATATAAATCTTATTAGATTAAAAATTATTTTTAATTCAGAAAAAATTTTAATTTTTGTATAAATTTATAGAAATTTTCCTAACATTCCTCTGACCGTTAGACACCCTGTTATTTGAAAAAGAAATCATATTTTTACAATAATTTTAAACAAGTACTCTTTTTTTAAAATATTAAAACATTATTATATAATTAATAATGGTGATAACAAAATAATTATAATAATAAATAATATTATTAGTTATTAGCCTCACTTTCAATTTGAATTACATAATTAGAAAAATAAACTAAATATTATATTAAATTTAATAATTCTCATTTACAATTCAGTATAATATAAAATAATATTCTTTACTCATACGTGTAATATTATACGTTGCTTTCTTTTTTGTAAATAATAGATCACTTTCCAGTGAAATTATAAATTCTCAAAAGAGCACCTGCCATGGTCTGACAATCAGGGAAGAGACTCGCGTATCTCTAATCCATCTCAGCACGGAGAGAAAGTAATACTAATTGCAGGATGAAGAATATCTTTTCAAATTGCAATAGAGAAATTACTAAAAGATATTTACCGATATAATGTATTTAGGACGATATTGAAAGGCTCCGAAAAATCCAAGAATCACGAAAATCAAGTTGAAAAAATTGACCAGTATCGGGATCCACATAAACCCCAGGAAGTCGAAGACTTGTCGCTCGATGGTAGTAATCTGTAAAAAAAAAAAAATAATAATTACAATAATAATTATTATATAAAAAAATCCTGCTATAATCGTGGAAATTTAATGTGTGTGAGATATGATGGCTGATTAACCAAAGTTAAATCATCTTTCCTTCGAGTGGATCATCTTTGTAAGTGATCCTAATTTAGTGTAATTGCTGTGTGTTCTAAATAACTTGTTTAATTATCATTGTGTCGAGCAATTTGAGTGTCTTTATGAGATGATGATCGTGCAGCTTGTAAGGAGTCAGAATTATCTCACATTAATGCGCATTTCAAATTGAATAATATAATTCACAAGTAAACATACAAAGTAAAAGTGTTCGAGAAATTTTTCGAAAATTTGCAACTTTTTTTTCAAAAACTGATTTTTATTCTAAAATACTTCCTAGAATTATTGTCAATAATTGTTGATACTATAAAATCTATATATTATATTTTCTCAAGTATAAGATTAGAGAGCTCAATCGAGGTCAAGTGAAAATCTAAGCAAAAATGGCAATACTCCAGTAGTAGTGGATTTTATTAAAACCAGATCATTGCACAATATGTGAAATTACGCAAAGAAATTGATCTTTTGAAAATTTAATATCAACTTCAATACAAAAAGTATTTTTTAAATAATAATAATACTATAATAATTTAATTTCAAAAGATCGATGAACTTAATCCAGGTCGAGAGAAATTGTAAACAAAAAAAAAAAATTGTTCATTTGAAGTTTCAACAACAATAATTATCCCCCTCATTACCGAATGGTAATTAAAAACATGCTAGCGCGACTCTCCATTTTTTACAAGAGAGAAATGCCTTACACGTGTTTTATTATCATCGATCTTATCTTCTTCAATTTTTATATTCCTATACGAATCATAAAACTCGAAAACTGTAAAAACCTATTCAAACATTTTTCGATTACAACCTTCAAATGTACAACATTAAAAGTTTTTTTCGTAAAATTAAAAAGTAAATGAAAATAATAAATTTAAGAAAACAAAAATTTTAAATTCCATTTTTTCAGAGATATTCATTTAAAATTATTGACAGTCAAAATGAAAACAAACGTAAAAAGTAATATAAGAGTAAATTTTCTTTTTATGTAAATAGCAATAAAATTAAATCATTAGAAAATAATTTAATTTTCGACAAGTTATGTAAACAAACTGTTTGGCATATTATTTATATCACCACAAGACTAACCAAGAAAATCGAGGTCGTTTTAAAATTCACAGCGGAAACTCACAACCGCTTTTAATCAGGTTTTACCACTTTAAACAACAAGAATAACAAAAAATAAAAATAAACAACAAAAAAACTTCAATCTGAAAAGCAAGAAATGGACAACGACTACCTTAAACGGATCGATACAGAAAAGAATCCTTTGTCATCAAGATAAGAATGCACTCATTACTTTCTCACGAGTCCTGTATATATGTATTCCTGATTTTCAAAGAATCGCGTGAATCACGCAAAGCTGGAAAGACGTATTACATATAGTCATTGTCCCTAAGTTTTCTCGCTCAGGAAAAAGAAAAAAAAAACATTTGTTGATAATCAGCCGACGAAAAGTCGATACGATCAATAGAAATCAAATTGACACGGATGTTTTTTGTATCGCGTTTATAAACAAAAAAAAAATATAATTGAAAAAATTACTTACAAGTTGTAGAATGCATAATGTCAATAGAAAATATCTTCTGCTGCAAATTCCCATGTCATTTGGACAAAAAAATGATGCTCTTCTACGAGGCAGTCAATTACTTTCTTGAAATTTTGAGGTTAACAATTTTTTCACTAACACACTGCATCGTTTTTAGTCTACCGCGTTCCGATGCATCGCCATTTTTTAACACACTGCACTTGTTACACTTGTTATTTCGCTTTTCGTGGGTGCTTGAATGCAACCTGGCATCATGGTTCCATAACTCTGATGCCCACTCTCGAGGAGGTTACAGAGTCAATATGATTATTAATGCGCAAGCGTTAACTTGACTCACAATGTTTATAACTGCATGGCGGAAAATTCAAATACAAATATTTAATTTTAATTAAAAAATCATTATGATTTATAATTTAATTTAACATTTTTATTCACTTGTGATTTTCAATAATTTAAATAATCGAAATAAATTGAAATGTTGTTATAAATTTATATTTTAATTTAAAAAAATTATATAAATACCGTGGCGCTCAATCTTATATTGAAATCTATGCATGGTTGCCAATCTATTTTGTTTTTTTCACTTGTTATTATTCCATACAACGTCACAGGTATAAAAACAAAATTAGTTGGCAATACTGATTATAGTTTCAGGATTCACAAAACTCTAGCGGGGATTCACAAAACAATTTCAAATGATTTTACTTGAAAATAAAACAAAAATAAGTAGTATTTTTGCAAAGAAAGAATAAACAAAGAATAAAATAGAATAATTCAAGAAATACTAATAATGTAGTAAAATCATTTTTAAAAAAACGCAGTAATATTTATAATTATTAAAAGTATTCTTCTTCAAGAACTTTAAATCGTTAAATGCGCCTGTAGAGCTGCATTTTCTATACAATACTGTCTGTCAAATTGCATGCGTACAAATAATAATAATATTTCGTGCTAATTGGGTAATTTTAATTTTTAATTTGATAATTCACCTTAATTATAGTAAATTATCAATTTAATTTAATAATTTCAGTACTTATATTAATATTTGTAGAATTTGAAAAAATAAGATCTATGTGAAATGGTATGAACGAGTAAATTTTATTTACAATGTACATAATTACAATCATATTTTATGTTCACATCGCAATGCGCCTATTATTTATCGTCGAGGATTACAGAAGAAACGTAGGTTCATCTTAAACCTATAATAATAATAATAATAATGAAAAAGTTCATAAAATGTGGCACCCTTTGATTTGACAATATTTCTGTCATTTTTTTTTTTTTTATTTTATTTTATTAATAATTAATTCGTTAGTTTCATGTGTCTCATGCAAATCAAATTGTAGATGCATCAGTTAATGGTTTAAGTTGAATTCACATTTTCTCTGTATGAGTAAAAAATGCTTAGTTTTTTTTCTGAAATAATTTTTAAAAAAATTCAAATCTCTTGAAAATATTTCGCTTATTATATTTAAAAAAAAGAAATATTGTGTAGTTTAAAGGAAATATCTATACAGAGATTGTTCAAGGTCCTTAAAAAGTATTCGGCTAAAATCGATAAGAAAATAAAGAACCTCGAACAGTCTGGATTTTATTTTATTATTGTTTTTTTTGCTATTTAGAAGAATATAATCGGAAAATAAAAATGAAAAATTCATAATCTTTTTTTTTACTCATTTTGCTTTTTCGTGTTTAACGCATAGAAGTAAATATAACGAATTTTTTTTTTTTTATAACTTGCATGTCGCTTATTAAATATGTTTGCTTGCTTTTTTTAAATACTTGAATACACTTCGTTATATATAATTTCATCAGGAACTAAATTTTTACACAATGTAAAAATGTCCTTGAAAATTTGCTGCACATTTTTTTACGGTTTAGAATAATAATAATAATAATAATAATGTTTAAAAAATTTTTATTTTTACTTTTAAATAAAAATTTCTTTTTTTATAGATTAAAAAAAAAAAGTAATTAAAATACAAAATTAATGAAATAGCTTTCAAAACATTATTCTGGCAATTTTCCAAGAAAATTTATTACAAGGTATATAATGATCATTTTCTGTGTTTCACGTGAATTTAATAGAGCAGCCAATCAATAATTGCAATTCGTGTGACATTTGGGGTCAAAGAGTTTAAAAGAGTCCCTGAAAATCGCACGATTAATCAAAGCAAGACACATTTTTTTACTATTCTATTTACGTAGTACATATGTTTTTTTTCTACTAAAAGAATTACAGATATCAATGCATTCTCAAGAATTCAGAATTGACTTATTTTTAATTTTTTTATGACGATAAATGGAAAAAATTTATTTATTTAAAATAATAATCGATTACTTGACTATTAACAAATAAATATTTATTTTAATCAAACAATTCTTTAATTATTTTAAAAACTTCAAAGATTAAAATGATTAAATTTTTTTTTAAAAAAATACTAATTAATTGATGTTAATCAATAATGAGTAATTAACATAAATTTTTATTCTTAAAAAATGACAATAACAAGTGATTTTCTGAAATTATTGAGATGCTTTTAAGGTACACGTACGTAGATTATAACGGTAAAGTTTCATTGAAAAAATAAACATTTTGCTAAAACTTCTTTGTTTGAAAAGTTGTCTAGAATCTGTTAGCTATATGTCACATTTTTTTTTTTTTTTTTTTTTTTATATAGTCTCACTAACAATTTAATTCACTATAGCAAAATTTCTATATGGCCTCTCATATAATTACTATACCGTTGTCAATGATTTTCATAAGATGTCTGCTTTAATAAATACATTTTCAAGGAGGATATAATTTTCTTTTTACATTGAGAAAAAAAAATTATTTTCCAATCCAGCATTTAATTATAGAGAGAATTTTTTTGTTATATATTTTTAAGCTTTTAACAAAAACTTGAAATAATTTTGAAATCAGTTTTTTTTAAACACCTTTCCCCCCAATATATAATTATTTATTCATATATTTTATTATATTAAAAATCGAAAATTTAATTAATTTTAATTTATCAATTGAACTGTACATTCAACTTTATAATCGAGAAAAGTGGAGATAAAAATAAATATTAAAAAATTTTGTAAGTTAAACAAGTTAAAGAAGTACTTTCATAAAATTTGCAAACTTATATCAAATAAATAAAAATAACAGTTTATGATTTATTGATGCTTGATTAAAGAGAAAACGGCGTCTCTTTGCGCATAAAGCGTATCTATCATTAAATAAATATATTCGATGAGAAAACAATAGAATTCTGGGTAGTCATAATGCTAATCAAGCAAAAATAATAATTATATTTATACTACTAACTTACTCTCAATTTTTTGATATTTTCACTCCTTTCACCTTATTCACATAACGCTTAATGACAAGATACGAAAAAAAAAACCTTCGGTTCATTATATGCAAATTATTCCAATTGCATATTTATATTTCAAAAATAATTTCAAGAAAAATGTTAAAAATTTTCATATAACAAAAATTAATTTTCAAATCAAAAGTTGTTTTGTTTTATTATTTATTTACATTTTTTTAAAAAAATATTATTAAAATCAAGTGATTTATATTTTATTAGCATTAAAAAAGTTAGAAATATTGATAAATTCAACTATTTGACATTTTTTAATTCTTTAGTCTCAAAAGTACCTAAGAATAATTTTATGCGGTAAATTTTTTTTTCTTTTTTAATTTATAGACAATTATTAAAAAATGTTTAAAAATTATTTTATAATAATTTTACAAATTTCCTGTAAAACTTCCTAATAAGCAAACTATGAAAAAAATTGCTAAAATTTTGAAAAATGTCATTTACCATTATTATAAAAAACAGAATAAATAAATAAATTAAATAAGTAAATTGAAATAATTAAAAAGAAATAAATGTGATAATTAAAAAATTGAAAAATTAAAGCTTAGTGCATAATTATACGTTACTTTTTTTAGGGTTCCGTACTCGGTTCGGAACCCTATTAATATCGGTTTTTTTGAAATCGTGTACCCCCCCCCTAGCGGCCACATAAATTTATCTGGAGGGCTGAAAATTAGTACACATATGTATTTTCGCGTGTAGATTACAGGAAAATTATAGCGAACTTGATTGGAATTGATTAACATAGCGTTGTCAAGGAAAAACCATGAATTTTTACGAAAAATGCCTAAAAATGACTATGTACCCTCCCCCTAGCGGCCACATCTTTTGACATAAAGAGCTCAAATTTGACACACTTACGTATTTTTACGTGAAAATTACAGGAAAATTATAGCGAACTTGATTCGGATCAATTTACATAGCGTTGTCAAGGAAAAATCAAAAATTTCGAAAAAAAATAATTTATTCTCCCTAGCGCACACAATATTCAACCCAGACAGATCATATTTAGTATACAAATGTATTTTTACGGGAAAAATACAGGGGAAAAAAAGCGGTCACGATTAGAGTTGATGATTAACTTTTTATCAAGTTTTTCAAGAAAAAATGACAATTTTAGGAAAAAAATGTATTTTTCCACCAAAAACGAACAAAATTTTATTTAAAGGAAATTAAATTTATATATTTTAACGTATTTTTACGTGTAGATTACAAAAAAAATATAGCGAGCATGATTGGAGTTGATTATCATAGCGTTGTCAAGGAAAAACCATGAATTTTTACGAAAAATACCTAAAAATGAGTATGTACCCCCCCCCTAGCGGCCACATCTTTTGACATAAAGAGCTCAAATTTGACACACTTACGTATTTTTACGTGAAAATTACAGGAAAATTATAGCGAACTTGATTCGGATTAATTTACATAGCGTTGTCAAGGAAAAATCAAAAATTTCGAAAAAAATGATTTATTCTCCCTAGCGCACACAATATTCAATCCAGACTGTTCATACTTGCTGTAAAACTCAATTTTTGCGTGAAAAATACAGGGAAAAAATGTAAGCGCGATTGGAGTTGATGATCAATTTTTATCAAATTTTTGAAGAAAAATGATAAATTTCAGAAAAAAATGTATTTTTCCGCAAAAAACGAAAAAAGTTTTTCTACAGTGATTCAAATTTATATATTTTGACGTATTTTTACGTGTAGATTACAAAAAAAATATAGCGAGGATGATTGGAGTTGATTTTTCTGGAATTAATAAACAAATTTTATTTTTTAGATAACTTTCGATTTTTCCTTGACAAGCAGCTACTAGCCTTATATCAATATCTTAAGTTTTATCTCTTTTTGACTTAGAAAGATAAAATTTAATATTCAATATATTTTTAAAATGTAAATACAATAAAAATATTGCGAGTTGAAATAAAATTATGTTTCTTATATTTTTTTAATAAAATATTTTTTAAAAAATAAAATCGGACAAGTGCGAGTTACACTCGCACTGAAATCGAGGGTTCCGTACTCGAAGCGAACTTATTTGGTATAAAAACAAATGTTTAAAAAATATGTGTTGTATGACAACTAATATAAGTGATACGAAGAGGAACAATTTTCTTGAATTTTACAAAATTGTTCCTTTTTGTATCACTTATATTAGTTGTCATACAACACATATTTTTTAAACATTTGTTTTTATACCAAATAAGTTCGCTTCGAGTACGGAACCCTCGATTTCAGTGCGAGTGTAACTCGCACTTGTCCGATTTTATTTTTACATCACTTTGCATATTTACGTACAGATAAATGATACGTGGAACTTGAATCAATTATTATTAATAAATTCTCAAAAGTTTATTAAAATGATTTTTAAAAAAATGAGATGAATTTTTTTCATGACTTGATAATATATATAATATAATAATATGTTTATTAAAATGATTTCTAAAAAAATGAGATGAGAATATTTTTCCTGACTTGATAATATATAATATGTATAATAAATGGAAAATACAGTTCACTGACATGAAATCATAAATATTTTTAAAAAAAAGGGTTCTCTTAATTGCAAACATTATTTCTGAGACCGCTTCTCATAAACTAAATGCTGGATGTCTCGTTGGAGATGAATTTTGGGGACTCTTAATGGATCTTCCGTGGGTGTTTTTTTTCTTTTTTTTTTTTTTTAAGGACTGTTGGGCGTTTTTAGTCGTCCATTGTCCCATTTCGCCGTAACATTATTCAACATGTAAAGCAGTAAGGCATTGTTGGATATGTCAGCTGAAAATTTCCGGCCATTCGGACTGCGCGTTTCGAAAGCTTACAAAAATATTTGTCTCTCAGAGCCCGTTTTGCCGAGTTTTCTGTTTATTATTTTGTTTTTTTCTTTATAATATTGTATATATATATATATATTTTTTTATTTAAAGTTTGCTTGAAGAAGATTCGCTCGGAAAAAATTTATCTCTACCGTTTCTTGAACCGTTGCGTCGCATCTGTGTTCATTATGTATATATATATATATTATATATTATTTTATCGTTTATATTTTCATTATTATATACACGTATATAATATAGTAAAATTAAAAAAGAAAATAAAGAAAATTATTCCAAGTAGTTCAGGTCGTTTATGGTCAGACGCGACGTACAGTAAAAGTCTTAAATTAGTAGTAAAATCGTCTGAAACCCTCTTAATAATTAATTGGAATAGATTCTTCGTTATTTTAATTTTTTTGTTTCTTCAAAATCCTAATTTTCACAAATTTAAGAAATTTTTTTTTTTAGTTTTTGATGAATAGTGGTTTCTTAAGAGAAAAATGTAGAATTTTTTTTTTTTTAATTAAAAAATCAACGATCAGACAATTTTTTAATTAAAAAAATATCTGTAGTAAATAAACTAATTTAAATTGCCTCGCTTCAATAATTTTTTTTTGGATTAAAAAAAAACGAATATATTCAAGAAGAGAACATTTTTTCAAATCAAAGAAATTTTTTCTATATGTAAACAAAAATTTAAAAAATATTTTTTCTCCAATAAATTTTTTGAGAAAAAAAATTTCTATTTTATTAAACATAGGTATATAGAAGAAAAATGTTTTAAAAATATATATATGTGAGAAATATAATTAGGAAAAATTTATTTTTCCATTTAAAAACCACTATTCGTTAATTTTATTTAATGTGTTAAATATATTTTTTAAATTAGAGAGCTGCTGATTAAAAGCAGTGCGTATTTTCAACTTCATTGTGCGTGCTATTTATAAAGACAGTGAGTAGAATAAAACCCGATGTGTATAACAATTCAAGATTAAACACCATCCATTCTTTCGCTTATTTTCAAAATAAAACTTTCCACGCCATTGGTTCTTCCATATTAAAAACGCTCCCTCTCTAATTATTATTATTATTAGTAGTAGTATTATTATTATACATATTATACTCAGTTATCTCACAAATTTGCATAGCTTAATAATTAATATTGCAATCTTCCTCATTTTTAAAATGATAAATATTAAATAAATTTTTTTTTAATATTTAAAAAATAAAACAATGTTTTTATGAATTTTTTATAATAATAATAATAATAATAATTAAAGTAATAATTAATTAAAATCTGTCAATTGAATTTGAAAATTGAATTTTTAAAAAATTAGTAAATGTTCTTTTAAGCATAAAATTAATTGAAATTTCTACAATTTAATTCTACTTAAAATAAAAATTTATTTGAAAAAAATATGTAGTCAAAAATGTCAAATTATTTCTTATAAATTGAAGAAGCAAAATTTTTTAAAAATTTTCCTTTTTTTTTCTTATTCATGTTAAAAAAATGAGGAACTTTGCAAATCTATTGCACTACTTTGGCACATTTCCAACTTAATGGTCCTAGTAAAAGATACTAGATAATATAACTCTATACACTTATACACTCGAGCATAGGCATTTTCTCACAAAAATTTGCTTGGCTTTCTTGTACGTTTTTTGTAATTATTTCACATCACTAATTTTGCAACCAGCGTTGGCGAGAAATCGCAGATTATCGTCCTTATGTATATACGCTATGAATATAAATTTAACGTTTCAAAATAATTACATTCTTAGGGCCAATTTTTTTTTTTTTTTTTGTTTTCTATGTAAATATAAGTGTGATAACAAATTTAATTTATCAATAAAATATCAACATTATTAGAAATAATTAACAAAAATATAATAACAATATTATACAAATTAATTAGCTACATTATAATTAATTATTTGGTTGATTAATCCAAATATTTAGTAAATTACTTAATTTAACTAATTATTTAATTAATTTTTAATAATAAATTATTATTATAGTATCAATTACTTTCAACATATTAAACATTTTTTAAATAAAAATTTTCAATTAATAACATATAAATTATTTACAGTTATCATAATATAAATTTTATTTTTTCAGTTCTTTTTACAAAATATTTAAAATCTAATGAATTTAAAGATATAAATATATATTATATATATATACATATTAGAATTGTTTTTTTTTTTTTTTTTTTTATCATTTTAGACGACAATCCGCGATTTAACGTTTCTGTCAGAGAATCAATATTTTTAAAAACTACAATAATATTGCGAGCTAAAATGTTAACTTTTGAAAATATCGTATATATTTTATCACTTTTGCATGTGTACTTTTTTTAATTGTTCTAAATACATTTGCAAAAGTTTCGCATCTAGCATATTTTACAATTTCACTACTGCAATTTTCGGCATTATCAGGTATGTATATTAATATATTCATGTATCAGTACTAATATATAATATACTTTGTAAGCATTAACAATTCCCATAATAAGTCTATATATTACATTGTATACGACACGTGGCACAAGATGAAAATCATAAAGAGTACAAATATTTCCTTGGATTATTTTATAATTTTCTATTCAAGAAAATTGTTATTGTAAAAAAAAATGTTTACAATATTTAACAATTTTTGAAAATATTTAACAATGGTATTTTCCATTTAACGTTCACCACATTTCTCAGAATAGATTTATTTTATTTTTTAGTTTGTTTTCTTTTTCAAATGAATTTATGTTTTAAACTCCTTTTTAGAATAATTTTTTTTCTCCTCTTTTTTCAGTCTGTTTTTCAAAAACAATTTATTTTATTTTTTCAGTTTATTATTGAGAAACAGTTATTTTTTTCTCTCTGTCTATGTAAAATTATTTGCAAAAAAGTGTAATAATTTTTTTTTTTACTCTTTATGGTTTTCATCAGATAACAAGAAACTTTTATAACAGATTAGGTCAACAGTGAATAATGCATTTTCTCGTTAAGAAATTCAAATAATTGTGCGTAAACTGTGTCAATTATTTTTTTTCTCCCATTGTTTCGGAAAACAAATAAAATTAATAACAGAAAATTGAAATCAAAAACTGGTGTTTTAGTTTAAATTGACTTTTTTCTAGAAATGAAAAGTTTATAATAATTTCAAAAAAAAAAGGTGACTGAAACAATTTTTTTTAATTCCTGTACATAAATTTTATTTATATTTTAATTAAAATTTATCGAAAGTAATTTTTAAATTGTTTAAATCGTGTCAATAGTGAAGAAACTAGAATTTTTTAAATTTTTAATTGAAAATTATGTTGAAAATTAATAGTAACAATTTAGTGATATAATTAGTAAAGAAAAATTTTTATTCATAAATTAATTAGAAAAATATGAAAATAAGTAAAAAAAAAAAAAAGAACTTTGGCACAGTTGACGCTTTTTTCTATTACTCGTCAATCATATTCACTGACTAGTCTTTATAATACTGAATGCAAATTGTTACCACAGTTTATTTTTTTTTCTCTCTCTTTTTTTCTTATTCTTTCACACACTCACACATACATTATCATTTAAAAGTAGAATTTTTAACTTAAATTGAGATAGGTAACTTTGTTTCTTCATTCAAGTCTCTTACGATTAAAAGCTTCAAAATCAGATTAGCGTAAATTTTCCCACCACCAGGGTCAGATATTAAGTATTTTATAAACAGTACCTTGTTTCTCGAGAGTCCTTTTATTGACATGTTATATCATGGCAATGGTGATCACAGCATCAGAATCAAAGAAGAAATAATTTGATTTTTTTCCCCCTTTTTTTCTCTCTTCTTCCTCTGTCTCCGTCTACATCATTTTTCTCTTAGATTTATTTTGTACTTTTTTACATATGCTTTTTCTTTGAATTGAAGAATCAAAATGCAAGGGTTACGTTGGCAACTTCTTTTATCACTGTGGTTTTTCATTGTTACAGAAAAGAAGACTTCTTCTTTTTTTTTTGTAAAATTTTTCCATCCCTATCGTCTTGATTAATTTTCAAGTTTTTATTAATTTTTTATCCTAGATAATTTTTTTTATGACTAATTTTCGAATTTTTTTAACTTTATGTTGGTAATAATTTTTCTAGTTCGAGTGTACTTTATTTTTTACTCTTTTTTCCCCTCTATTACCAGTCTTTGATTCTCGGATTTTTTTTCTGATTCGTTTTCTAATTTCTTACTTTTCTTTTATCCTGATTCTTTTATTTGTTTCTATTTAATGCCACATACGACTATTCGGAGACTGACTAGGAGAAAGAAGTATATAGGAGTGGAATTCTCATTTTGAATTCAATCACTTTTTCATTCGGCACCTTCTTGTTCCTCAGCATCCAAATCGACTTTTCTCAAAACAAGTACTCTGGGGGCTCTTTGCTATGGTACATCAGACTCCGAGGTGGGAGATTCTTGCTACGCTTCTAAGAAAATCAAGGCTGTTGGTTTCGGCTCCAAGTTACTCTTCTTGGCCTCAACTACAAGGAACTCGATGTCATTACGATCCCTCCGCGCCCAAGACTCTGCTATCAGTCTAGCTACTTCCTGATGATGTAGCCCTAAAACATTTTTACAATATTTTTTTTATTATATATATATATTCGAGATTTTTAAAAATAAATTTAGAATATAAAAAATTATCCTATTACTGTAAAATTTAATTTAATGTTTCCTATTGAGTTTTTATAATAAATCTGTTGTAAATTCATTGTCACTTCTTTTTCCTGTTAAGTATTAATTTAAGGAAGTAAGAATTTCTTTAAAGTTATGAGAATTTTATAAATTAATTAATTAAAAAAAAAAGAAAATTATTTTGAACAAATTTTATAAAAATCGAAATTTCGAAATCGAATAAGTAAAACAATTTTTTAAAAATGAAAATTTGACAACTGAAGTAAGATGAATTTAGCAGAAAATCTGTGATGACATATATATAAATGAAATAATTATTTTTGTTCAGTATAAAAAATGGAGAGAATGATTGAGACATTATTAAGGGTATTAACCTTCGACCTTGTGTCCGTCGACTTCGAGAATAAGTTGACCCACCTCGAGGCCACCAGCTTCATAAGCTGCTCCATTGTCCTGAAACACATTGAAAACCAAAACGATCTTAATGCATTATACAATTCGTTGCCTATAACTCTTCCATTGTACACCAATAGAAAAACGTCAATTTAAAGTTATTCAAGTTTCATATACCTATATATATAACAATGGTCCTCTAGGGTAAGTATCATTGATCCATATACATTATCATAGCAGAGTTTGCTACGGTTAAAAAAAAAATATTAAATTCCTTTACTTTTTCAAATTTGCAAATATAATAATTCCAAATTTAATATCTTCAGTTATTTCTTTTATTACCCAAATATTGATTTCAAAATTTGTTATTTTTTTCCGCAATACAAAATAAAAATGTTAAAAAAAAAATTTCCGCTATAAAAAAAAAAATTTATTTTTAGTCTTTAACAAAAAACCAAAATTTTGTAATTTTTTTTTGCTTTTACCGTTTGTTTTTATTTTGAACGAAAACGAAAATATTTTTAACTTGGTTTTGACATTAAGAGAAAGAAAATTACGGTAAAATTATAGAAAATATTTATTGATTTTATTATTGTTTAATAAAAAAAAAAAGACAAAATAAAATTGTTCGCTTTCGTGTTGTTTTCATAACACTTTTTTTTGATATTGACTGCGATTTTTAAATAAATTATTTAATCTTGTGGGAATATTTTTATCCAAAAATGTTGATAATATATTGGTAAAATATTATATAGAAAAATTATTGTAAAATTTTTAATGAATTATTATTTTTTGAAATATTTTTTTGATTGAATATTTCTATTGTACGGTTTTGAAAAAATTCTTTAGGAATTTTAATATAATAATTTTAACGAAAATTTACACGATATTCTATTAGAATAATTCTATATAAAATAATTTAAATAAATATTTCTACAATGCCAATTAAATAATCTTCTAAAATAATTTAAACAAATAAATATTTCTACAATAATTTTATGCAAATATTTTTACAATATTTTAATAAAAATGGTATTATATCAATATTTAAAATAAATATTCCTATTATTGAAACGTTAAGCGAAAGGTAAAAGAAAAGGGCTAATGTAATTAGCATTCAAATGATCCTTTATTAATAAATGGTGATGTTAACTGTTCGAGTATCTTCGAACTACTGAATTACAAATGTAAAAAGAAATAGAGGGCAGCATTGAGTATACAGGGGTGTAGCTTGAAACAAAATATAAGTACATTTCCAATACTCCCCCTCAAGCGAAAACAACATTTTTCTTTTGACAAAATAAAAATCACTAATTTATGTTAACTTTGTTCATTTATAGTCTTTTTATTGGCACAGTAACTCATTCCGAATTGAGTTAAACATTTTTGATGTTTAGGTCCAGATAGACCTTTGGTGAACACATCTGCCATCATTTCTGTCGATGAAATAAAATCTAGCGTGATCCAACCATGTTGTAAAGCTTCTCTGACAAAATGATGACGTATGTCAATGTGCTTACTTCTTGAATGGAAAACGGGATTTTGAGCCAGTTTTTGTGCACCCAAATTGTCATTAAAAATTGGAACAACTCCCTGACGTCTGATTCCTATTTCATTGAGGAGTCCCTGGAGATGTGCAGCTTCCTTGGCGGCCTCTGTCAATCCCATGTATTCCGCCTCCGTACTGGATAAAGCCACAGTTCGTTGCTTTTTAGCTTGCCAACTGACTGCACCACCAGCGAGCACGAAGACGAATCCAGTATAGGATCTTCGGTCATCCAAACACCCACCCCAATCAGCGTCGACAAATCCTTCCAAACCTTTTGAAGTTTTTTGGTACTTCAATCCCAAATCTGAAGTCCCACGAAGATATCGAAGGATTCTTTTGGCTGCCACCCAATGTTCCGTTCCGTGTGAATTATTAAATTGACTAAGATGATTCACTGCATACACTAAATCTGGTCGCGTAGCCACGGCTAGATACATGAGACTTCCTATGAGCTCTCTGAAAGGATATTTTTTTTCTTGTTTCAATGACTCGTCAAGTTTCTTTAACTTTGTTCCAGGATCCAAGGGTGATGATGTTGGTTTGCAGTCCTCCATTCTGTATTTTTTTAAAAGTTCCTGAATGTATCCAGTTTGTGAAATTTTCAAACAATTGCTCTCTTGATGGAATTCAATTCCCAGGCAGTGTTTTGCAGTACCTAAATCCTTGATGGCAAACTTCTGTCCGAAATCCTTTTTGAATCTTGAAACCCAGTCACTGTGATTTGAGAATAACAATATATCGTCGACGTAAATTGCTGCTATTAATATATCATTTCCATTTTTTGCAATGTAGATACAGGGGTCAGCATTAAGTGGTTTTAGTCCAAGCATTCTAAGATTTTTCTCCAATTTCAGATACCACTGCCTCCCAGCTTGCTTCAGGCCATAAATCGCCTTCCTCATCAAACACACTTTATTCCCTTGTTGTAAGATCTTCAACATCTCAGATGCAATTTTCGAATGATTCTTTATTTCCTCCATCGATGATATTTCTGGGAGCATTTCTTCAAAAAGTTCAGGAATTTCCATGAAGATTTGCTCTTGAATATCTCCATTTAGAAATGCAGTGGTAACATCCAATTGTTGAATTTGTAGATTATTTTCGACGGCAAGAGCAATCAAGAGCCTGATGGATTCTAGACGAACAACTGGAGCAAATGTTTCCTAGAAGTCAAGTCCAGGTTGTTGAGAGTATCCTTTGGCTACCACTCGTGCTTTTCTTTTGTCCAAAATTCCCTCTGCATTCAATTTATTTCGAAGTATTAATCGGCTACCAATTATGTTTCTATCATTGGGACGATCGACCAATTCCCAAGTTTTGTTTATGATAAGAGCCCGGAACTCTTCTCGAATCGCACGCTTCCAATCTTCAGCCTCGGCTCCAATCAGCGCTTCTTTTACCGAAATTTCTGCTAAATTGGCTGATTCCGAATATTTTTCGAATGCTGAATTTGCAGCTGTCTTGTAAATTTTTCTTGGTCTTCCAGAATTTCCTGATTTCACAATTTTGGGTCGACCAGGCAATCTTGTTTCGTTGATTCCTTGATCATTTTCGAATCCGTGAAAATCTTCTTCTTCTTCCGATATTTCTTCTTCTTCACGAACAGTTTCTGCATGAGTTCCGTTGTTATTGGTCGTTACGTTGATTTCGATCCAGTTCTCGGTTTCTTGTTTTTCTTTTGTCTGCTCCAAAGTTTCCAATGAGATGAAGTCCTCGAATTCCCTTTTTGGTAAAAAATCATCAATGAATTTGACATCTCTTGTTAGTTCGACTTTCTTTTCGTTGATTAACCAGACTCTGTAACCCTTAGTTTCATTTGAGTACCCTAAAAATAAACACTCACGAGCGCGAGGTTCGAACTTCCCTTTTCCAGGTAATTTATTGAGCGAAAATCCTTTACTGCCAAATGTTTTCAGGTATGATAGGTTAGGACTGATTCCGGTCCATTTTTGAAAAGGTATCTCGCCGTTTAAACTTCTTGAAGGTGATCTATTTCTCAAATGATTCGCCGTCAACACGGCTTCGGCCCAAAAACACGCTGAAAGATTCGAACTTATCAGCAAACACCTTGCCATCTCTACCAGTGTGCGGTTCTTCCTCTCTGATACCCCGTTTTGTTCGGGAGTATGAGGTACAGTGAGTCTTCTGACAATTCCACAATTTTCGAGATAATTGTCCAATTCCGTGTTTTTGTATTCCTTCCCATTGTCCGACTGTAAACATTTCACTTTGAATCCAGTCTGCTTCTCTACCATCACTTTGTAGCTTTTAAATGCATCCGTCAAATCACTTTTCTTTTTCAAAAACTTAACTTCACACCACCGAGTTGCGTCGTCTGTAAATGTCTCGAAATATTTTGCTCCACTTAAGGATTCCTTCCGCATAGGCCCGCACAAATCCGAATGCACTAATTCGAGTGGTTTTGTTTTTCGCGATGACTCTTTCGGAAATGGCGTTTGCACTAATTTCCCTAAAACGCAGGTTTCACACACTTTTAATGTTTCGTTTTTTTGACATTTTATTCCCTGAGTTTTCATAACACTTTTTACGTCTTTTTCGTTGAGATGACCGAGTCTTCGATGCCACAGTTCCAGTTTATTAGGATGATCACTTTCCGACACAAGGTTTACCGTTTCAGTTTTTTCTTTTAGGTAATATAAACCGTCAATTCGTTTCGCTGATAACTTTTCACTTCCACTCGCGTCAAAAATTACAGCTGAATCCTTTTTGAACATCACTGAGTATCCATTATCACAGATTTTTCCGACTGACATCAAGTGGGTTCTCAGGTCAGGTACGTACAAGGTATTTTCAAGATTCAGAGATTTAGTTTGATTACAATCACCGATTAAAACATTCACGGTACCTTTCGATTCAATTTTAGTTGTTGCTTTACTCGCTAAGCTTAATTTATCACTTTCACACTTTTCATGAGAAATAAACTTTTCTTGGTCGTTGCACATGTGTGATGTGCAACCACTGTCCAGGCACCATTTAGTTTCAAACGGATCACTTTCGGTTTTTAACGCGGATTCTTCAATAATTGTCGTAAGAAATCCCATTTCTTCTATATTGGCACTTTTCTCAGTTGACTTGTTCAATCCCGATCGACAGTCAATAGATTTGTGTCCAATCTTCCGACACTTATGACACTTAAATGGAAAATAGTTTTTCGTCTGCTTTCCAGGTTCCGGTTTGTTTTCTTTTTTGTTGAATTTTTTAAAGTGACCACCTTTGGCGCTGTTGGCTAGCATGGCTTCTGAGTTTTCTTGCTGCTTGGAATTTCTTGCATCGCTTTCTTCTATAATCTTGATTTTCAGATCCTCAGCACTTGGTAAAGTGTCTCTTGTTTCGATGGCGCATCGAAAGTTTTCGAAACTATACGGTAGACTGTATAATAACATTATGGTTAGTTGATCTTGATTGATAATTACATCCATTTCTTGCAGTTTATCGACTGCATCAAAGAATTCTCGGATGTGATCACGGATGTCGCCACCTTCCACCATCTTGTGCAGGGTCAGTTTTTTCAGAAGGGCCGCTTTTCAAGCCGGTCCTTTTGACTGATAGATAGAGTGAAGTTTTAACCAAACAGAATTAGAGGTCTCACAGCCTTTGATCTGTTTGAGTTCAGATGGATGAATTGCCAATACGAGGTCCGAATGTGCCTTTCTGTCAGCAATGTCCCAAGCGTTCCTTGCGATTATCGAAGCAGCTGCTCCTTCTCCGTCAGCAATTTCTGGTTTTGTCTTCTCACCATTAACAAATTCCCACGCGTCATTTTTCACAAGTAGTGCCCTGACTTGAAGTTTCCACGTATCGAAATTGTCTTTTGATAGTGGTTCAATGCGCACCGAATGTGAGGAAGCCATTTTGTACGTTCTCAACTACACGCGCGTCACTTCGATTTTAACCAAGATTACTTCAAGCACTATTTTGTTACGAGTTTCTTTTTATTCCCAATCGCGGAGTTAAGGGTCTGGGCCCATAACCTATTGAAACGTTAAGCGAAAGGTAAAAGAAAAGGGCTAATGTAATTAGCATTCAAATGATCCTTTATTAATAAATGGTGATGTTAACTGTTCGAGTATCTTCGAACTACTGAATTACAAATGTAAAAAGAAATAGAGGGCAGCATTGAGTATACAGGGGTGTAGCTTGAAACAAAATATAAGTACATTTCCAATACCTATAACATATCCACCACCAGAAAAAAAAAGAAATAAAATAAAATGACTCGGATTTTTTTATTGATGACATGAAAATACATCGAAATTCAAATTAGATTAAATAAAAATTCATTTAAAAGAAAATTTCGTCAAATAATATTCTTGTGATATTTTGTTGGAATAATCATCATTTTTTTTATGAATTGTTATAATTTTTAGTATATTCAAATTTTTCAAAGAAAATATAGAGGCCTTTTCACAGAGATTTTTCATGTATAATGAAGTCAATCCTTTTATATGGAATGACATTTAAATCTAGTATTGAAAAAAACAAGGTATCATCTTGTCATGGATAAAAACAACTTAATGACTTGTATAAAGAATGTCGTAACTATTGTTTTGCTAATGATTTTATATAATTAATTTTAAAAATTTATTTATTTCATTTTAATGCGAGATAGCTAATAAATCAATTGTTTAAAAATAATAATTACTACGATTAGAAAAAATTTTTTAATTTCAGCAATATTGTTAGACAAATTAAAATTTTTCTCAATTTTATTAAATGCCTTGTAATAAAAATATTGTAAGAATATATTTTTTTTTTAAATGGTTGAAAATATATTTCATTGAAATATCTTAGGAATATTTATTTAAAATATTTTAATTTATAATTTTATTCTTTTGACAATACAATATTTAAATTTCAATACTGAAATCAAAATAAGTTTCTAAAAATATTAAAAACCCTAAAATAATTGTTTATTAAAGTTATAAACAATTAAAATTTTTATCTGTCATAAATAAAAAAAATTTTTCTCGAGATTTAGTTGACAAATTTCAAAAAAATTTCTCGTCTTGAAAATTTAAAACTAATTTTTCTTAAAATGTAAAACACCATTTAAAATAACAATTTTTTAAAAAGAAATATTTTTAAATACCACATATACCAAGACGAGAAAAATCTATTTTTGTTTTTAAATTTGTCAACTGGATCTCGAGTAAATTTTTATTTTTATTCATGACAACTAAAAATTTTAATTGTTTATAATTTGAACAATTTTTTTTTATTCTAAAAAAAAAAATTTTCATCAATTTATTTTGATCACAGTTGGAGTAAAAAAAAATCATTTAACATTAAAAAACTTAAATTTGTTAAATTTGAAAAATTCTGAGTCAATAAAAAAAAAAAAAAAAAAGATACTTACATGAATATTGATAATTCTAGGCAGTGGATGTTTGGTGTTTGCACCTCCCTCAATGGCAATACCCAAAATAGATTTGGTTTTCTTGACAGTGATTCTCAGATTACCCTGATGATCAGGTACAACTAGAGCAGCATCCTCGTCTCTCCTTTCAGAGAGATCGCCTCTCGCCAATCTCTGGGCACTGTGGTGTCTTCGGGGTGGTCCACCTGAGCCTGCACTTCCAGTGGTTCCACTTCCGGAACCACTTTCGTCAAGAAGCTGTGCACCTTGCATGTCAAAGCTGCGTGATAACTTGTGCGCGAGTTCCTGAAACGAGCAAAACTTCATTCGTCTTTTTTGTAATAAACTGTCACTCAACAACAACTCCTTTCTACCGTCACAGCGATAATACTTGCCTCTCACTCTCTTAATTTTTTAATTTTTTTTAATATCTACTATTTTTCATTATTTTTAAAATTAGTTATTGTTTTGATTTTTTAAAAAATAAAAACTAAATTATAATTTTTATCATGCTTGAAATTTTTTACGAAAGTAAATTGTAATTTTAAAAAACAGGAAATTTGGAAATTATTATTATTTATTTTGTAAAAGTATTATTGAGAAGAAATTCATTGTACTTGACGAAAGACTTTTTCTTTTCCTATATTTATTATTGATTTTCATTTTTTGTTAAGTTTTTCTTTCTTTTTAAATTAAATTAGAATAATTAGATTTAAATGAATTCTCTTAATTTTACTTTTTTTTCTTCTCAAGTTTAAAAAAATGAAAGTTGTATGACCGCTGCAACGTGTAATGAACTGACATAAAGCATTTTTTTTTTTTTTTTTTTTTTTTTTTTTTTTTTTTTTTTGACACGAACATACGTCAAAATAATGCTTATGCGTTCTACGAGCTAAAATATTTTTAAAATCATTTAATTCCTTATGTACATTGGAAAAATATCAAAAAATAAGTAATTTTTTAAAACATCGAAATCAAATTTGCGTCGATAAATGGCGCATTAACATTCTAAAAGGTGTCATTAATTTTTTTTAATTTTTATTATTATATTTAGGTATATCATTTTGAAATAGTTTTTATATAAAATTTAATTAAATTAATTTAATGTTTAAATAAATATATTTATATAAGATTAAATTCTTTAAATAATTTTTAATTTGAAAGTAGTTTAAAATTTAAAAAAAAAATTTAAATTAGTTAAAAATAATCAAAATTGACTGAAAAAAAATTATTTGAAACAAATATGAGACCTAGAAGCGTTTAAAATAAAAGAGAAAATTTTAAATCATCGTTAATCACACATTTTTAGGATAATAATGCAATTTCGATTTCAGATGAGAAGAAGTATATATAATAATGTATAATAGAGATAATATATATATTAGATATGTGAAATATATAAGAATCATGCTTGCTGATAAACTAGTAGTGGTACAGGGTGTTTGGTGGTGCTCGGAGAGTGGTGGTGGTGGTGTTTTTTTTTTTTTTTTCTTTACTTTTCATTGTTACGTCACATTGAGTTTTGACACTCCAAAAACAAGTTACAAGATACATTTCTATAATATATATATATATATATATATTGAATGTTTCAGAAAATTCTGATCACAAGCTATATTTGCATCGAATCACATTCGGAAATATTTTCATCATGCCTTTAATTTTTATATTATTAAAAAAAAAAATTAGTTTCATTTTTTTTTTATCTAATATTTTTAATCAAAATTTTTAGAAAAAAAAAATTAATTTATTATCTGACAAAGAAATTAAATGTTCTCATTTGTTAATAATAATAATAATAGTTTTCTTTTCTTATATTTTCATTTTCATCGCTTCAATACTCGTATGATTTACGAGCTGTATATATATATATATATAAAATATATGAATAAAATTTATCTATATGGATGTTCGACTGAAAACCCGGTGGTTTCGGTCGGAAGATTTGGAAATCGAGTTAATTATGAAGTTCGCGGCTCGTTTCTTTTGATTTTCGAGGAGAGAAACGTGAAGAAAGGTGAAAGTGTTGATAATCTGCAAATAGATGCATCGCTATTTGGAATTTTCTTCTTTTGACAAAAGAGTTTTAGATCCACAGAATCTGTCATTTTTTTTTATATCGATATCCATGTGAATAATAATAATATTTAATTAATAATTAGTAATAGTAGATTTTTAATTGATATTAATAGCGAGTAAAGGAAAGAAATCACAAACGTATTTCTCAATGAAGAACGATAAAAATATACATATATATTTTTGTGATTAAGTATCGATGGTTCGCTTAAAAATTCATAATTATTATACAAAAAAGGGGAAGAATTTAAAAAAAAAAAAGTTATAATTAAATAATAAAGAAATAATAATTTATAAAAAAATAATTAAATTATTTTTTAAGATAAAATAATTTATTCTTCTTTTAAATAAAAAACTTAAAAAAAATGAAATAATTTAATTCGAAATATTATTAATAGAATATAGTGGCTGAATCCATTTCAAAACGTACAGGTCGACCACCTTCAGGTTGTAGATTTTCCTGTCGATGAAATATTTTATTCTACATGACAAATAAAGAGACACGTATTTTTTTATTTTTCATAAAAATTATGTTTAACGAAGTTATGGTCATTTGAAGTTTGAGTGGTAAAACTCGAAAGAACAATGAAAAAAAATTGTTTCGCCTGTAATTTTTTTTTTAATGAATGCAATCAAATTATTTTTCTTGAAATATTTTCCAATTCAAATTATCATTCAAAATTTTTTAAAAAATTTAAAGTTTTAATTTTCAATTTGGAAATTAATATTTGCAAATTTCATTTTAAAATAAATTGATTAAGTAAAAATTCAAGATAGTTTATTTTATAATAATTCAAATATTAAAAAAATATTTTTTCAAATTATTATGAATTATTTTCACATATAAATAATTAAATATTTTTATTGCACATTAAAACACATTTAAAGTAACTGAATATTGGAATACATTATTGTTGGTTATAAAATGACTCACTTCAGTTAGTTCATTTGTTCTTGAAACTGCACGTCAGCCATTTCAAATTTCGTAAAAAAAGATATTTCAAAAAAAATTTCTCCTTACTACCAGGATTGTTTAGCCCTCTTGAAACTCCTAGGATTAGTTCTTCATATTGGTAAGAATTTATGGTAAAAATTTGTGAGAAAAAAAAAGTGGGATTTTTTAGAAAATTAACTTTAATGATTTTTAGAAAATCATCTCCTGTTTTGTTAATTTTGAATCTTTTTTCCAATTTTAAATGGGATTTTAAAGAGGAATATAACCCTCTACAAGATCCAAGAAAAATAATTTGATTGCATTCATTAGAAAAAAAATTACAGGCAAAACAATTTTTTTTCATTGTTCTTTCGAGTTTTACCACTCAAACTTCAAATGACCATAATTTCGTTAAACATAATTTTTATGAAAAATAAAAAAATACGTGTCTCTTTATTTTTCATGTAGAATAATATATTTCATCGACAGAAAAATCTACAACCTGAAGGTGGTCGGCCTGTACGTTTTGAAATGGATTCAGCCTAGTTTAATATTTATTTATACATTTAAGTAATTTGTTGAGTTAAATTTAATAAATACAAAAATATTTTAAATGAAAAGAAAATACGAAAAACTAAAATTTTGAACTAAATGCAAAGAATATTTGAAAAAAAATGCAAGTAATTAACTTTATCATTCAATAAATTTAAAATAAATAAATATTATTAAATAATACCTAATGAATTAAAATTTTTTTCACACTAAATTCTTAAAATTATCATTCTCATTGCATAATTCTATATGTAACACTATTCTAAAAATAAATATATTTTATGAATTTTTTTTTTTATAAAATATATTTATGTATTAAAAGTGGTAGCATTTGTTCTATTTTTGAATAATAGCCTACTTTTAAAACTAATTGACGAACTTTATGCTAATAATAATTTTCTAAAAAAAAAAGCTATTACGCTCTATAATTTCTAAACTAATTTTCATAACTACAAAAAAATTCTCAGCTCGACTATATGTATATATATATATATATACATAGAGGAGATAAAAAATAGTTTTTTTTGCGGAAAATGTTTCTCACCGCGAAATTACTGAATCCTCAACTTCTGGAATAATTAGTAGACGCTAATTTGTTAATTTGTGCGTCTCTCGTTTTGCCTTTTTTTTTTTTTTTTTTTTTGTTTTTTTGTTGACAGCGCTCGATATAGTTGAAGTTTAATTGTAGTGGCTGCGGAGTAGACTTTTGGAATAATAATGAAAAAAATTTGAGGCTTTTTGAATTGTTCGATGTGTTATTTTTTTATTTTTATTTTTTGTGAATCGTGCATGCTAAAGACATCTATGTAGAAAATCGTGCTTTCAAGAGTACAAAGTACATGAACAATATATGAAAAAAGGAGCATGTGCAAGACATCTAAGAAAAACACGTACACTCGCTATATCGACTATTTGCTACCTCTATATAAAAGAGCAATATTTTTATCAAAAAGTATTAGGCTTAAAAATATTTTTTTTTATGTGAAATAGAGAAATCTAATTAAATTAGACATGCCAAAAGAGTGCCTTTTAATATATATATAATATATATGATTATGTCGAATCGATTGTCGTTATCACTGTATTAATGTCAATGTTTTTGTCTTTTTTCCTCATTTAAAATATATATATATACGTTTCATTTTCTTTTTTTAGAATTAAAAAAATTTTTTTTTCTTTTCATTTCGAGTATTTTCAAAAATTTTAAATTTTCATACTATTTTTAAACAAACTGTATACAATTATTTGAAATATAAAATAAATATTTTTAAAAAAAGTAATTTTAACTATAATTACTTTAGCAAAATTTTTCAACACTTCCTGTGATAAATTTAATAAAAGAAACATTACATTTATTATTTATTCAGAGTTTTACTTTTAATTATTGACCCCTTTATAATTTTCTTATAATTCAAGAACTTTTAAATTGTTTTTTTAATTTTCGTAGTATACATATTAAAATTTGTTATAAAAAATTCTAAAACTTTTATCATAATCAAAGGAGGATTAAAGATTAAAAATAAAATATAATAACTTTTTTTCAATTATAGAAACAATGGAAAAAAAAACTAATTGAATAAAATAAAATTTTATTATTTTTATTCATCTAATTTGATTAAAGTATTAAAATTTAATTATAATTAAAAATGATTAAATTATTTAATAAATACATATAATAGAAGGATGTTTAACATTTTTCATTTAATTAGTTGACAATGTTTCCCATTTATAATTGATTAATGACTTTTGAATTAATTAGATAGTGACTTTTTAATTAATTAATCAATGATTTTTGAATTATTTATTCAATGACTTTTCAGATTAATTAGCTAACAAATTTTTAATTAATTAGTTAATTATTTTATTGTTTTTTTAACTTTTATCCAATTAGTTGACAGTCTGTTTCGTTTAATCTGCAGTAGATTTTAACTAATTTTCATTGAAAGAGTTTAAAAAAAAATTTTTTGTTTTGACCAAAAAGACATTATTTCATTGACCTATTTCATTAACTGGAAAATTTATTTTTACTTTTCTCAATTAAATTTTGAATTCTGTTATTTTAATTAAAATTTTTTCCCATTTTTATAGTAGAGAAGATAAAAATTTTATTAAGCTAATTTAAATATTTTTATTTGTGAAAAATAAAAAATTTTGGTTATACAATAAATGAAATATTTTATAGTTAAAGCCAATTTTTTTTGTCCGTGTGCCTTTTTCGTTTGTCTATTTTTCTTTTTTCTTTTTTTTTAATGAAGATTTTTCAAAATGTCATAACTATTTTCTTTTTATATTTCAATATATTCACTTATTTTTAATATTTATTATACTTGTCTTTGTCTAATACGAAAGATCGAAAAACGACATGGATATGTGTGTAAGTCGCCAAAGTGCTTGTGAATTAAATATACAGAGATAATTTAGAAGAAAAATCATCTCAAGAGAAAAAAGCCCAATGAGTATATATATTATATATAAAAATGTGATTGATAACCGTGATTATAAGATATTAATATATATATATATCAATCGCAGGCAGTAGCAAATGATGCTGAAGGTGGTAGACCCAATTGAAGTGAGTAGAGTCGTAGAGGCCACAAAATGTACATAAATACATAAATATAATTATTTAACACTATATCGATTTACAACTTCGATTCACTTTTTTCCAATCACTGTAAATACACTTTTCATTGTTACAAATATATTACTCAAAAAAAAAATTTTTTTATTTGCAATTTTTAACCCCTTGACAGTCCAGGGCCCATATGTGGCTAGAAAAAGTCATGCCACCTTTGTGCAAGTGGCCATATATGGCCATCGCAAAAAAATAATACTAAATTTAATTTGATTTAATTTGTTACTCGGGGGTTTTTGGGGTCGCTGAATCCAAATTTGAAGTCAGATTTCAAAAAAACAAAATGGCGACCATGAAAACTTAAAATTTATCAGATTTACATGAAACTCGTTGCTCAGGGGTTTTCGGGGTCTCTGATTACGAATCTGAGGTCGGTCTGTCGCCACAAAATGGCGGATCCAATATGGCAACCCAATATGGCGGATAATTTAAAAATTAATGCGTTTTGACCACAAATTGTTACTCGGGGGTTTTCGTAGTCGCTGAATTCGAATTTGAGGTCAGTTTTTCAAAATTCAAAATGGCGGATCCAATATGGCGGACAAATTTTTAAAAAATCAATCCGATTTGTCTGAAATTTGTTACTCAGGGGTTTTTGGGATCGCTGAATTCGAATTTGAGGTCGGTTTTTTGAAATTCAAAATAGCGGATCCAATATGGCGGACAAATTAAAAATTTTTTTTTTTAAATTTGTCCGCCATATTGGATCCGCCATTTTGAATTTTGAAAAACTGACCTCAAATTCGAATTCAGCGACCACAAAAACCCCTGAGTAACAAATTTCAGGCAAATCGGTTTGATTTTTTAAAAATTTGTCCGCCATATTGGATCCGCCATTTTGAATTTTGAAAAACTGACCTCAAATTTGAATTTAGCGACCCCAAAAACCCCCGAGTAACAAATTTCAGGCAAATTGGATTGATTTTTTAAAAATTTGTCCGCCATATTGGATCCGCCATTTTGAATTTTGAAAAACTGACCTCAAATTTGAATTTAGCGACCCCAAAAACCCCCGAGTAACAAATTTCAGGCATATTGGATTGATTTTTTAAAAATTTGTCTGCCATATTGCATCCGCCATTTTGAATTTTGAAAAACTGACCTCAAATTCGAATTCAGCGACCACAAAAACCTTAAATATGATGAAGTCATATTTTTTTGGAAACTTTTTTTTCGGACCGTTTTAGGCCCACCAGCGATTTTTAACTGGACTGCGAAGGGGTTAAGTAACTTATTTATATAATAATTATATTTTTATTTCTATATATTTTTGAATATCTACAATTTAATTAAAGACTATTATTTTTTTTTTGTTTTAAATTAATTGAAATTTAGACATTTTCTAGATTATGTTTTGAACAAATTACAATACAATTTTATTTTTATAATTAATAAAATAAATTATAAATTGAACATCAATGATATTTATATTATTCTTTGAAATTAAAAAAATAATATTTTTTAATTAGATTTAGATACACTGAAAGACACTTTTTATTTTAAAAATTAATATAATTTATTTCAAACTGGGGGAAAACTCTGTTTTTGTACTACAATTTAATCATATGAAACTTACTAGTTTCTGACCAAATAATACTTAAAATTAATATGGACTATATTAATTTAAAGTATTATCTGGATAGAAACTAGTAAGTTTCCTACAACTAAATTGTAAAAAAAACACAGTTTTCCCCCAGTTAGAAATAAATTATATTAATTATTGAAATAAAAAGTCTAAATTTTATTGGATTCATTTGTATTGTATTAGAAATAAGTTACCATAAATTGATTAAAAAAAATCTCCATGAGGAAGCAAAGTGCTCATGAAAATGAACACAAAAATTTTATACTTCAACTTATACTGACAGATTGAAGCTAAAGTCAAGAACTGAGATTATCTTTCTGGGGGTTAAATGATAATAACCCACAAAAATTAAAATTTTCTACAATATTTTCCAAACGTAAACAAATAAATGCAGATAAATTTGCTAATGGTAATCTCTCGATTATTATAAAGAACATTTTACATAAAGTTTTAATAATTTCAAATTCTTGATAAAAAAAAAAAACATAATTTTAATAATATTGAAATATTTGCAGTGATCGAAGAAATAAGTGAAATTTTGAATAGTGTATAATATATTATGTAATAAATGTATATAATGCATTTTATAAAAAAGAAGATTGTGCGGGAATTTTTTTTTTGGTTTTTTTTTTTGGAGAAACTTACGAGGGGTCTGGCGCCCCAGTACCAGGATTTGACGCGTTGAGTAAGGCCACCGAGGTGAGACCTCCAACCACCAAAACCTCCCCCACTCTCCGAGTTCCTGTCCTCCCTTCCTTCTTCATCATCCTCAGTATCACGATCACGATCACGATCTCTTCTCCTCCCATTACCAATCATCTCGGCGTCGCTACCATCGCAACCTCCATCGCTTTCCTAGTCCCCATAAACAGTCCCAAAAGAAAAAAAAAAACACCGAAACTTCATTAGTTGACCTTCACAAAAGTCTTCTTCTTCCTCTTCTTCTTTAGTTTTTAATTCTTCAAAAAAGAGATTTTTTTTCTTTTATTTTCAAAAATTCGACCCAACTTTAAAGATTTTTTTTCCCAATCTCTTTTCTTTTCTATTATTTTTCAGTGATTTTTTTTACGGTCACATAACTAAAAAAAAATTTATTTTAGGGGAGTCGAGATTCTGTAACATTCTTTTTTTTAAAAAAAAAATATTCCAAGAAAAAGACCAATGGTTCTGTGTGCACAAAGAAATTTCTTATTCAAAGCAAATATAATTTATTTGAATTAAATAAAAATATATTATATATTTGTCTCAGAGATGTAAAGAACTTTATATTTATTTGCGAACCAAATAAAATTTATTTGAAACAAATAAATATTTATTTGCGAACCAAATAAAATTTATTTGAAACAAATAAATATTTATTTAGTTCTGAAAGAAATATATACGCCATTTCAATATATCGTTGATTTTGACACTTTCGATTTAGCTAAATTTTTTTTTCTTTTAGTACTTCACAAAAATGTGTTTTATGATTTTTTTTTCAAATTTTTTATGAAGGTGTTTGAATTTTAATAATTTTTTATTTTTGAATGCTCATGACTTTCATAAAAATACATCAATTTTAAAAGATTATTTTTGTTTTTTTTTGAAATTGTTAATATTTACGTGAACTTTTTCAAAAATTCGATGCAAAACAATAGCGAAAAATAATTTACTATTTTTTGTTTGAAAAATTAAAAAAAAAAAACTACTTGCTTTTATAAACATTTAAAACCTGGTCCAGTTGTGAGGAAACAATTTTTTCAATATTTTCGAAATTTTGAATTTTTTTTTTTTAATGCCTCCAGTTTTTTTTTTTTTTTTTGATACTACGTATTTATGTATTTTGATGCGCTAATTACGAAAATTGTAGTGAAAATACCCGCAAATTTGATTTTTATAGTTAAAACGATAAAAAAAAGACATAAAAATTCTTATCTCTTAAACAGCTTGATAAAGAAAATTTGAAAAAAAATCATGGAACACTTTTTTGTAGAGTACTAAAAAATAAAAAAAAATTTTAGCCAAATCCAAAGTGTCAAAATCAACGAAATGAAGACATTAAATTTTATAAAAACTATATTGAAAATTATTATTTTTGAAAAAATTTTTTTTTCTAAATTAAAGAAAATCTATTGCAAGTAAAAAAAAAATTCCACGATACTAAGAAAATTTCTCATAAATTAAATAAAATCACTTATTGGAATTCAAGAAATTTTCTGAAATTAAAGAAATTCAAAAAAAAATTCGGTCTTTGAATCACAAGTTCTTTTTAATAAAAAGAAAGTTTTCTTGTATCGGAGAAAATTTTTTACATGGAAAAAATATCTTGTTTAAACAAAATAAATCGAAGTTTTGGTCTCTTAGTAGAAAAAAAAAACTCCCAGTTCTATATGAAGTTTTACGTTATTTTATTTAGTTTCTAGAATTTTTTTTAAAGGTTACAATGATGGCCGCTGTGATGAATTATAGTTTCGGAGGATGAATTCGATTTTTATAATGCTATATCCGTTTAGATTTTTAATCCAGATATATGAGCATGGTATTAATGGATAAACTATATACAATATACTAAAATATTATCCTAGGAATTGTGTTTTTTTATTTATGAGAAAATAAATTTATTATTTAAAGAAAAACTATTCGGATAATAAAATATTAGCTGAAGTATAATAATTAATTTGTAGTAATTATCATTACTGTTAATTTATTATTATAATACAATCAGTAAACCTGTGCGAAGTTTTTCAAATTTTTTATACTATTTCTTTTACACATGCAACTTTATACAATTTCATTAAAACATATTTTTCCTAAAATTTTTTCATTCAAATAAAAAATTATTTAAATTTTAAAATTGATTAATTTAAAGAAATTTTTCATTCGAACCAAATATACATGTTTATTTGAATTAACTAAAAATAAATTGTAAATTAAATTGATTTGTTTCAAATAAAAGAAGTTGCAACCCACGTGAAAAAGTTCCCGGGAGACTCCCGGGAATGTCCCGGGAGTTGATTCCCGGGAATTTCTCAGAAAAAATTCCCGCAAACTTGTTAACCCTTACGTGAAGCATTGTAGGTGTCTCTGAAACAAAAAACTTTTGTTTAAGGCGTAAAAAATTTTTGTAAGTATTTAAAAAGTTTCATTTAACACTAGGAAGTACCCAGAAGCATATTTAAAGTTTAGGTTATGAAATTTCAAATTCAGACAATTTTGTTGGTATTTTTGTATGTTATGTTTAATACTTCGAGAATGTTTTATAGTTAAAAAAAATTAATCAAAATGTTTTATTCTGCACCCAAAAAAAAGTAATCTTATACTTAGAGGAAAATTCCTCTTCTAATATCCTCTAAATATTTCCTCTTAAAACAAGATTATTCAATTGAAATGTAGAATATTTTTATTCTTCATTTTAATGGAAGAATGACAAAAGGATTCCTTTTGTATTTTCCTCTTTAATTAAGATTTTCCGTTTTAAATTTAGAAGATTTAAAAAAAGGAAACGGAAAAAAATAATGTAATCGTTTGATCCCTTTCCCTGGGTATGATAGTTGTGAAGTTGTTTTTTAACCTTTCAGTTTTAATATTTCTGGTAAAATGTCAACAAAAAGGACAAAAAAATGGATTTGCTTTATTAAAAATACAGAAAATATAGTTAAATTCAAATTAAATGAATATTTTTAACGCTATTTTTAGATTTAAAAAAATTTGGATATTTCTTGTGAAATTTTACTACTCAGGTAAATAGAAATACTATAACCCCATTTTTGAATCTTTCGAATTTTTTAAATCTTTTTATTTACTTTTTTAAAAAAGTTTTAAAACGTTAAATAATTTCATATATGAAATTTTTTTCTGTCCTATAAAAAATGTTAACTTTTAAACATATCATCATGTTTTAAAATTATTTTTGCGCTGAAAATCTCGTTGATCATTACAACTGATTAATGAAAACTTATTTTTTGTATTTTAATTATCAATATAAAATGTTGATAATTAACCAAAAACATGACATTGTTAATGTTATATTAAAAAACAATTTTTATTATTATATTGAAATGAACTATTATAATTTTACTTAATTTTAATTTAAAAATGTATTTTCTGCAAAGATTTTATTATTTGATTGAAATTATAAATATTTTATTGATGGCTTTGACATTAAAAACAATTTTACGAGGTTTGGATGTCGACATTTAATTTAAGAGGAAAATCCTCTTAAATGAAGAATAATAATTTTGATACCAAAATTAAGAGGAAAATATGCATTTATTTTAGAGGAATCCTCTAGATTGAAAATTACTTTTTTTAGGGTGTGTAATTTAGTAAATGTCTGTACATAAAAGTTTAATAAAAATTAAAAATCAACGATATTTTTGAAGATATTTTAGTTGTTTTTCAAGAATTAAAAATATAAATATAAATTGATAAATAAATAATCAGAAGAAAAAATTTTAATTATGATAAAAACTTTTTGTTTGAAATTACATGGAATAAATAATTAACTGATTTATATTTAATTTGACGGAGACAGTTGATAAAAATCAATTGACCTAGGAGCAAATATTTGAAGGTTAATTGTAGATATTTGATTTTGACTGAGTTTAGGTAATATGATAATTGCTTCTCGTAAACGATTGAGCTGTTTAACATAAACTTCCCTGAAAAAGTTTATGAAAACGACCTGAACACTAGGAAAGTATTTTGAAACTTCCTAGTGATCATTTATCACGTTTTAAGGTTAACTTGTTCCAGAAGTTGACGAAAAATTACCCTGAGTAATCATAGGTACCTGGAAATCTCTTGTAGCGATCGTCTTTCATATTTTAGGGTTTTCTTCCTCGAAGAAGTTATCGAAATTTAACTAACTTTTAGAGAAGTACCTGGAGAGATCCTAGTAATCGACTATTGATTTTTTTTTCAGTTTAATACATTGGAAAATGTCGATTAATTACCTGGATCTCAGACTGAAACCTTGAATAGGTTCCTATAAGTGCAAAATATGATTAACCTAAACTTTAAATATGCTTCTGGGTACTTCCTAGTGTTAAATGAAACTTTTTAAATACTTACAAAAATTTTTTACGCCTTAAACAAAAGTTTTTTGTTTCAGAGACACCTACAATGCTTCACGTAAGGGTTAACAAGTTTGCGGGAATTTTTTCTGAGAAATTCCCGGGAATCAACTCCCGGGACATTCCCGGGAGTTTCCCTGGAACTTTTTCACGTGGGAAAAAAAATGATTTAAAACATATTTTTCAAATATATTTTTTTGGGGATAAATGTAGAACAAATCAAAGAAATTTTCGTTAAAAAAAAAATATTTTCTTTTAGAGAAAGTAAATTTTTTTTTTTTTGAAAACAAATCCAGGACCTTATTTTTATTATATGATATGAGAATATGTAAAAAAAATGAATAAAAACAATAGAATATTATTCTCTCTAAAACATAAAAGAAAATTATTACTCTTGCGAATATAAAAGTAGATATATAATTATATATACTCTCTAAAGTGTATATATATTTTAATACAGGTCGTTAATCCATTCCTTTCAGTATATAACTTTATTTCTTATCGATCAAGAAATATAATGGCACATTAAGAACTAAAGTGCGTGAGAAAGATTTTACATATTATAATGCCCCAGAAACAAAAATCGTAAATCAATTAACTTTGTCTGAGAAATGAGTCTATTATAATTGAAGAGCCTTGATATTGAAACTAATTACAAGAGTTGATGCGAGAGGTTTCTGATATGAAACCAAAAACTCGTTAGCTAAGAATTCTTATAATTATAATTAATCACTGCGCTTCCCAAGAATATATATATATATATATTTCAAGTTGACATTTAATAATAACTTGTCAAACATCTGAAGATCTATATATATATATATATATACAGTGGGATCACATTTTTTTATGAAACACAAAATTTTATAAATATATACATAGAATTTTATTTAATCCCAAATTTTAAGTAAAATAATTTTTTATTACGAAGAAATAATTTAGAAAAAACTTTTTTTTTTTGTACAATTTGTTATTCAGTACAAATCTAATTTGGTCGCGGTCGATTTTTTCAGACATGGGAAATTGGATTATAAGATAATTGAATAATAAAAGTGGATTCTAGATTCCAGATTTATGGACTCGAGTTTTATTACCTTTGTTAATTTTTAATCTTATGGTTTATTATTAGAAATATTGTAATTATATAAATATATATATAAACTAGAGGGGCTACGCCCCCCTGCGCGCCAACCTCTCTGTTTTAATCATTTTTTTTTAATTTTCCATTGATCTTATTTTTCCAAATGAACCACCTCATTGAAATCTGAATAAATATTATTAAAATTAAAATTATTAAATTTTAATTAATAAATTAATTAAATTAATAATAAATAAACAATTAAATAAATTAAAATCGACATTAAGAAATTATTTTTAAAAATAATTTCAATGAAATTGCCTAAAAACCATAATAAATTATTAAAAAGTCTTGAAACGAACATAACCTTTAAATTCAAGTCATTTTTGGCGGGAACTCCACCTCCACTTGCGGCTATATAGAAAGTCTTGAAATTTACATAACCTTAAAATTTATGTCATTTTTGGCGGGAAATATAGAGAGAGATGAGGGAAGGGGGAAGGACTTACTGCTTTATTAGGGTCTTAAAACAAACATAACCTCAAAATTTAGGTCATTTTTGGCGAAGGAGGGGAAATGAGAGGAGGGAGGGGGGACTTGCGGCTATATTCAGAGCCTTGAAACGAACAGAACCTCAAAATTTAGGTCATTTTTGGCGGGGGAGGGGAGGGGACTTGCGGCTATATTCAGAGTCTTGAAACGAACATAACCTTAAAATTTAGGCCATTTTGGTGGAGGAGGGGAAATGAGAGGAGGGAGGGGGGACTTGCGGCTATATTCAGAGCCTTGAAATGAACATAACCTTAAAATTTAGGCCATTTTGGCGAAGGAGGGGAAATGAGAGGAGGGAGGGGGGACTTGCGGCTATATTCAGTCTTCAGAGCCTTGAAACGAACATAACCTCAAAATTTAGGAAGGGGGACTCCCCCCTCCTAAGTCAAGAATTCTTGAAACAGCGGCGGAGGCGGCGGCGATATCTTTTTGTAATATATATATATATATATATATATATATATATATATATATAGGTATTGCATATTTATATTAAAATTAAATTATTTTTTACCTAACGATAAATAGCGTTATTTTTTTTTAAACTGAATAATTTTTTAAACAATGTATTTTTAATAAGATATGCGATGAAATAGGTAAAAAAAATAATTTAAAATTGTGAATTTATAAATCTTAACCTAAATTGCGAAAAGTTGTAAAAAAATACACCAGTGAGGATATCAAAACTTTCTCCGCAATTCACATTGCCTTTATTATTTCTGCGGTTTGTCCTGAACATGTATATCCTGTTACAAAACCACCGAGGTCATCGTTTAAAGTTCATATCCGACGTATACTTTTAGTTGCACTCAAAAAAAAAAAAAAAAAAAAAAAACGGATATTTAATTGTTATTTGAAGAATGCAACTATCGTCATCATTAAATTCACAAAAATGACAATGATCCACACACATTGCAATCGGAAATTCTTGCTATAAACTCTCCCCATGAGACATAAAGTATGTTTGATATTTTAATTCTCATCATATCAAAAATTCTTTATATCGAATGGCAAATAATAAAATCGCCAATAAACATTTTTACGAATAAAAAAATTTCCAGAAAAAATTTGTTATCAATTTTAGTAGTATACAAACTATTGAAACGCATAAAAAATGAAACATTATTTTGAGTAACTTGAAGTTTGTCACTTATACTTATTTCGATACCTAACGCAAAATGAGTTATAATAAAATTGAGTCCAAGTTTTTTCTGTGCTAGTGAAAAGTAAATTTCTTCTATTTTTTAATTTATAAAATTTTGGAACATATGATTATGTTCTAAAAATCATTAGTTAGAATTTTAATTTTTTATCATAATTATTTTTGAGCCGAATTTTTATTTGTTCGAATTAGAATTTTGTACAATTTTTATCAAAACGATTTTTTATATTACAGAATTTTTACTTAACCGAAAAATCATTTAACAGAATTTCTATAATTGATAGAATTTTCATTTGTCCAAAATTGCAAATAGTCGAACAAACAATTGGCAGAAAGATTTCGGCGTGATTTTTGAAATTAACCAATCAAAATTTTATGAATAATAATTTTTGATTGGTTGATTTAAAAAATTGCGGCAAAATCTTTCTGTCGATTGTTTGTTCGGCCATTTGCAATTTCGGACAAATAAAAATTTTATCAATTAGAAATTTTGTTAAATAATTTTTCGGTTAAGTAATAATTATGTAGTATGAAAAATCGGTTGTATAGAAATTATATCAAATAATAATTTGACCGAATGAAAATTCATCTGAAAGAAAATTCTATGCAATGAAATACTACCCAATAAAAATTCTTTAAAATGCCTATTATTATTTTAAATGAAAATTCAAGCAATTAAAAATTCTGACAAATAAAAATTCGGCTCAAAAATAATTATGACAAATGAAATCCTATAAAATTAAATAATTCTAACTAATGTTTTTTAGAACATAATCATGTGTCCCAAAATTTTTAATATCCTATTTCTTTTATTAATAATTACTACTTTCCAATAATTTAAATAATTTATGAAATAAATGTTAATTTGAAAAATTAAAAAAAAATTTCCAGTATAAAAATTATTTTCTATTTTTTTTTTTTTTTTTTTTGTTACATGCAGTTTAACAATGAGTTAATTTTGTTTTATGTAGATTAATAGCTCGTAAAAAAAGCAACAAGCAAAAAAAGTGGTTTTCTCAAATTGACGTGTCGTTATTGTACCTTTTATATACATATATATGTACTCACAGTGACAGTTACCTTTATAACAGAACAATTTCTTTTCACGCTCAAATGAAAACGAATGAATTTCTTTGAATCTGCAAGAGAATCTTTTTCCCAGTGGCATAAACTTCATCTGTTTCCACCCACTCTAGCATAAAAACTCTTTACTTGGATCATTACTTCTTTGATCATCATTGTTTTTTAAAATTTAAATTAAAATTAAATTTTCTCTCTCATAACTTTATCATAGAATATGAAAATTATCTAAAGATCAACTAAAAATTTAAAAATGCATTACTTTTGGAATTTTTGGTTTAAATTTTCAAAATTCAAAATATAGCTATTATTGAGAAGCATGAAGCATCGGTTACTTAACTATTATCAAATAAATATTTACTTGAACCAAATAATTTTTGAAATCAAATAATTGAATTAAATAAACTCTATTTGAACCAATAAAATTTGTATTTATCTGTATTTAAAATAAAATTCTTTTAAACAACAATTTTGTATAATGAAAATTCTAGTAAATAATAATTCTTTCAAATTCAAATTCGATGGAATAAAAAGTCTATAAAATAGAAATTCGTTTAAGTAACAATTCTGTAATATATCTAGAAATTCGATTAAATTGCATTTCTATTAAATAATAATTCGGCTAAAAATAAATTAGAGCTTAATTAGAAGGTTTCGTATGAATAAAAAACGATAACATTCGGACCATTGTTGTTTTAATAAAAGTTTACTCCAACGTTTCGAAATCTAAATGATTTCCTCTTCAGGGAGTCAAATAAGAAACATATGTCAAGTCATAGAGATAATGGTCAATTGCGGTGTCAATTAATAAAAACAAAACCACCCTAACGTTGAAGAGAAACATACAGTCAATCAAACCATTTAAAAAAAAAAAAAAAAAAAAAAAAAAAAAAAAAAAAAAAAAAAAAAAAAAAAAAAAAAAAAAATTTAATAATTGAACAGACACATTATAAAACAAAACACATGATAAATAAATAAATAAATAAATAAATAAAACACATAATCTATAAATGAACAATATAAATTGAAATAAATAAAATAAAATAAAATATTAAGTGTTCTTTTCCCAACGTCAACTTTAAAATGGAGATTTAAATTAGAGCTTATTCATGGGTCTCCAATTATTCCACAATACTGGAAAAATATAACATTTTTTAAGAATGAAAAAAATTAATTTAAAAATGAAACCTATAACTTTATAATATTCTGATATTTTTTTGCTAAAGAAAAAAAAATTTCATTTAAAACTGTAATTTTATAATATTTTGATCTCATTAACTAAAAAAAAAAAAAAAAAAAAAAACCGGAATTCTGCTTATTTTAAGCAAAATTTTTTCCCATGTATATTATACATCGAACGTGGATCAAAACACCTGTTACGATCAATCGATAAGGATCTAAATCGACAAAGGTTTCTTGCTGGCATGTATTGGAATCAAAGGAAAGATGCGGGGATGATGAAAATGGCAAAGAGAAGAGACAAAATTTGAAAGCACGTCGTGAGTAAAGTGTCGAGAAACGTGATTCTCGTTATTTTGCCTTTGCCTTCTTATATACTCACTATTATTTCTTTTTCCTCATTTCTATCGAATGTCTCTTTTTTTTTATTTTCATTTTGTAAAGCATATCTTTCTTTACAACCATTGAACCGAATCGAAATCTCTATACTATATTCGTCTACATTGTCTAACATATACAGTACATTTATATTTAAAAAAAAAAAATTCTAATTTAAATATAATAAGAAACGATACAATTTATAATTTTCTATTTTTATTCTTCTATAATCAATTCAAAATCAAAAAATTAGCACAAAAATGACCAAATTCTATTTTTCCACAAAGATAGGAATTTTTTTTTCTAACATTTACAATTTTGTAATTATTTTAAATTTAGATATTATTTTATCATTTTTAAAAATATATAAGTTTACGTATTTTTAAAAATATTTATTTTACAACAGTATGTAGAAAAAAAGAAAGAAAATAAAGAAATTTAAATTTCTATTGTAAAATAAGTAACAGTAATCTTTCGTTTTATGTGTCATAAAAAATTAATGCTTAACGCCTCATTAAAAGAACCAGTCATCAAGTGGGGAGAGAGAGAGAGAGAGAGAGAGAGAGAGAGAGAGAGAGAGAGAGAGAGAGAGAGAGAGAGAGAGAGAGAGGGAGAGAGAGAGGGGGGGGGGGGTGTAATTATTCCAATTTGTATAGGTTTTTAATTTGAAAGTTTAAGAGAATTTCAATGCTCAAGAAAGTTGAACTTAAATAATAATTAATACGGGGAAAATATAAAAAAGAAAAGGTCTTCATTACTACAAAATCTCGAAAGTATTTTAAAAAACTGAACGAACAAAATTTTTTTTAAATTTACTCCAAATTTTTAAGATTTACATTTTTTTTTAAAAAAACATTTTTAAGATCATCTATGCAAGATTAAAAAAAATTATATATTTACAAGTGGATATATATTTTTAAATAGTATATACAAATTTCTAAACGATACAGAAATTTACAAAAAGTTTATTAAATGAAAATTCTGCTAAATAGAATTAATTGAAATCTACATTAAATATAATATTTACACTTCAACTTGGTTAAAAATAAAAATTCTGTTAACTTAAAATTTTACTAAATGTAATTTCTGCTAAATTGAATTTCAATTAAAAGAAAATTCTGCTAAATGAAAATTTATATATATAAAAATTCAATTAAATGAAAACTCGATTTAATAAAAAAAAGTCTGTTCAATTAAAATTTTGTTAAATTAAATTCTGTTTAATGAAAATTCGGTTAAATAAAATATATCAATTAACCCCTTGACAGTCCCCTATCAAAAATTAACTACTGGGGCAGTACAGCGCCAGTATTACCAGTAGTGGCGCGATATTGTTACCAGTACAGCGCCAGTAGTGAACTCTGGTAATTTTTGGTAGGGTCCATGGCCCATTTATGTCCAAAAAAAAGTCGTGCCACCTTTGTGAGTTTGAATCAGAATTACAAAATTCAAAATGACGGACTCAATATGGCGTCCAAAAAAATTTTTTTTCTAAATTTTACTAGAAAAAATAGTCGACAAATCAACATTGTAACAAACACGTAACTAAACAATCACATGATGTTGATTAACAACTTCAGTAACAATAATTCATTTATTTAAATTGTATAGTGTAATAAAAGTGATATTAAAAAAAAAAAAATGTTAACTGAAAATAATACTAAAAAAAAATATACGAACATAAATTTTCCATAAATAATAAAAAGTTTCGATGGTAAATCATAAAATAGAATTACGATAAGAAGGTGTTTAAATATGATGAATACCCGAGGGATTCCTCTCTAATAACAATACTAGACAAAATTTATTGATATATAAGAAGAATCGATTTTTTGGATATAAAACCACGCCTTAAGAATGGATGAGAAATATCTTTCAATTCTATATATATATCTATATTATATTTATATAGAATAAATCTGTATATATATATATATTGTTCGCGGTCAAGGTTTTCTTTCTCAATGTGTCGGAAGAGCAGTTGAGATCAGTCTGCTTGTCTACCTAAGGAAAAATACGTTCCAGTTCAATTACCCGCTCACCCATTTGTCTGCTCTCGCGGTATCCTATATACTCAGCTCCACGTGAGTCACAAGCACATATATACACAACCGCGATTGTGACTCACAATCAGAAAGGAGTAAGAGCTGCTCGACGAGTTTATACGCCCTGGGGAAGAAGACGACTTTTCAGTCTCTCAATGGGGGCCTCTTGATTACAGAACACTTAATGCAGGTCATCCTACTCTTTTTGTTATTTCATGCACTTACATTACTCAACTTGCAAAAACAAAAATAAATAAATAAATAAAACAAAAACAACATATATATATATATATATAACTGCTGTGAAACGTTTTTCGTAGAATCCTTTAAGTACCATACACTTTACGTCCTTATACAAGAAAAACCTTAAGTACCTCATAATTACGTTCGAGGAATAAATTTCTTCCTTTCAGTCTTCAAATTATTGTGTCGTTTTTCACAAAAATTAACACGAGATGCATAATATTATAACAAGGATTCACTTGTACATTTTTTAGGACTATATTTAAAGAAATAAAAAAAAAATCAAGGCAAAGGATTTTTCCTATAAAGTAGAAATGATATTGCTTGTCAGAATATTCAGTATTTCACAAGTCCTTGTTAGTAGACTTTAAAAAAAAAGGGAGACGCATGAATATTCCCCACGCTGAATTTGTTGAAATTTCTACGGTTTCGATATTAATAATAAGCTCGAATTTCAATGTTAAGGAATTTTATAAAGTAGAATTTATACTGAATTTAATTTTTATATTTAAGAATTTTTATTTAATTGAATTCATATTTATAATTCACAGTAAACTTGGTTGTATCTTTTTCTATTGCAATGTTTTGATGCACATAAGTTATATCAAAAAGAGATCGTTTTGTGTATCATTTTTAGAAATGATACACGAAACGATCTCATTTTTTGATGCAAAAAATTTAATCAATTTATATTAATCATGGCCGAATTGAATCGACTCAAAATTAAACGAATTTTTTTCAGATATTTTGGTAATAGTACAATTGCGGAGACCATTTCACTATTTAATTTGAAAATGAAAATAACAGAAAATCAAAGACAATGTGCAATTCGATAATTAAAAAGTGACAGCTTATAAACATAACCTAAAATGCATGAGAAAAAATTTGTCGATAAAATCAATATAGCCGAGCTTTTTAGAAGGTAGATGGCAGTTTTGCTTTTTATAAAAACGATTCAGAAAAAATTTAAAGAAAGAAAATAGATGAGTGCTGCCATCTACCTTCTAAAAAGCTCGGCTATATTGATTTTATCGACAAATTTTTTCTCATGCATTTTAGGTTTTGTTTATAAGCTGTCACTTTTTAATTATCGAATTGCACATTGTCTTTGATTTTCTGTTATTTTCATTTTCAAATTAAATAGTGAAATGGTCTCCGCAATTGTACTATTACCAAAATATCTGAAAAAAATTCGTTTAATTTTGAGTCGATTCAATTCGGCCATGATTGATATAAATTGATTAAATTTTTTGCATCAAAAAATGAGACCGTTTCGTGTATCATTTCTAAAAATGATACACAAAACGATCTCTTTTTGATATAATTTATGTGCATCAAAACGTTGCAAAGATTTGATGCAATTTTTAGTCTCAATTTGATACTTTTAAGAAAACTGTGAAAGGAATTTTTATTAACTACCTGTGATTGTTAGGTTCACAATGTTAATTTTGTCGGCAATTTTATTCATGAAATATTGAATGGAAACTGAATTTTATTAATTCGATACCAAAATTTATTTATTTTTTTTTTATTATTAATTAGTAAAACCTAATCTAACAATCACATGCTGTTTAGTCGAACTTTTATACAACAGAATCTCTAGTTTACCGAATTTTTATAAATCATAAATAATTTTTATTTAACGGAATTATTATTTTGCAAAATTTTCATAATACAACCCCAATCAAAAATTTACTAATGGCGCAGTACTGGCGCAGTACTGACAAGATTTGGCGCAGTACTGACACCCAGTATTGGCGCCAGAGTTGGCGTAACTTTGGGATGATAACATTTTACCAGTATTGCCTGCCAGAGTAGGCACCAGTACTGGTAACTACTACTGGTTCAGTACTGGCTGAGTACTAGTAGTTTTGTAATTTATTGTATAAGAAAAGAAAATTTTAACTGTAACAGAGATAAGTTTCACTGCAATAATGAAATCTCTGCTCCAAGTAATACTTTTTTTTAGGAAAAAGTGTGTGAAATTTTTAGTAACCCAACACAAATTAAATATTTATTAAATTAGTCAACTAACTAATTAATATTTTATAGTTCAGTAAAAATAAAAATGTTTATAAAATAATTATAATGTATATAGTTATACAATTAGCTATTTAATTATTTTATTATTCACTTTAATTATTTGCAACAAAATAAATTTTTGAAAAACTTTTTTAAGAAAATAAAAGTTTTTTTTTAATTTTTAGCAAGTGTTGGCAAGAAAATTTTTTTAAATTTTTATTTTAAAAATTATTAATTTTTTTATAAAAAATTTTATTTTTTTTTAGTTTGATCATTTAAAAATTTTTTTGGTTTATTGCATATCTGAAAACAATAAAAAAAACTTACAAAATGTTTTGGAATTAGTCTCAGGAAACTTTTTGTTTAAATAGTTTTACCCACAAAAAAGCAAAATAAAATACCTTTTAATTTTCAAAAATAAAATCAGGTTCACTTTAGAACTTTTTGTAAACTAGTATTAATCAAAAAGAAAATCTATTTGAGCCAGTACTGGCTCAACATTGGCTCAGTACTGGTTTGCCAGTACTGGAAGGGTGGTACTGCACCAGTACCGATACAATAAAAATACCAGCACTGGTTCAGTACAGACTGACCAGCCTCGGCAGCCAATACTGAACCAGTACTGCGCCAGTAGTTAACTCTGGTATAATACTGAAATTTTTGGTTGGGACGTTTTAATTTAACATAATTGTTTTTAATCTAATTTTCATTCTAATTTCTATGTGACAAAATATTTATTTAACCGAATTTTCAATAAAGAGATGTACACTTGTGGCCAGATATATGCCTATACACTTTTTTGTCCTTTTCTAACGCACGTGTTGCCATGACAACGCGTGTGTTAGAAAAGGACAGAAAAGTGTAAGCATATACGGCAAAAAGTGTACAATCACAAAAAAAGCCTGAACTCAAAGTGAAGTGATTTATTTTGAGAATAAGAAAAAGGGTAAAATATTATGAAATAACGAATAATTTTGCACAAATACATGAAATATAATAATTACCAGACATAAATAACATGCACGATTTAATATATTTGATTGAAAACTGCTTGTAATCGCGTAAAATAATGACGGAAATATGTTTTTAGGTTATAAAAATGAAAACATGTGTTCTGACAGAAGGAGCAGTACTGCCAACTTAAATAATAGAGGTAAATTAGAAACTTATGAAATGGATTATTATCCATATAAATAATAATTAAGTAATACTTTTTACTTAAAAATTTCTAAATATTCGTACTGGTAAAAATAATCTTTCAGGTATTGTTGAAATATTAGAAAAAATAATTGTAATACAAAATTACTCTGCAAATGATGCCAACCTACACTGAGAAAAATGTTTAGTCAGAGCAACCAAAATTTGGTTAAGCCAACAAAAAAATTTTATTGGTATTTAAGCAACCAAACTATTTGTTTGAGTCATTCAAAAAATTTGGTTGAGTGTTTTTTGATGACATAACAAAAATGTTTGGTTAGCTCAACCACATTTTTTTTGTTAGGTCAACAAAAATGTTTGGTTGATCAAACAAACATTTTATTCTACCTTATTTTTTTTTTTTTTATCTTTTTTATTTATTTCATTATTTATTTATTAACCAATTTAACGTTTAATTTATATTTATCCAATTGAAATATTTGTGGACTTTGAAAAATCTCATCTCCGCCTGGGATCGAACCTCTGTTTTAAAACTGTAGGTCGGGAGCTCTGAACACTGGACCACCCATCCTTGTGAGAGATTTAAACTATACCTGTCTTCTTAAGCTATAAGCTGAGAGCGAATCAAATTATTTGGTTTTTTAGACCATACTATTTTGTTGTGTTAACCAAATTATTTTGTTGTCGTAACCAAATTTTGGTTGGAATTTAAAAATGTTCAACCAAATAATTTTGTTGGCCTAACCAAATGTTTGATTGAGATAACTCTACAACTTTGTTTCAGCCAACCAAAATTTGGTTACAAGAACCAAAATTACCTAACCAAACAATTTTGTTGCAAACACTAAATTTTTTTTCTCCGTGTACAGATCTGAATTTTCGGGAAGGATCATTTTGAGAGAAGAGCTATTCACTCTTGTGATTCGTAATGATTCCCAAGTGACTCATTTTTATACCTTAGTGACTCATCTTGATTCACTGTAAAAAGAAAGTACTAAAACAGTACCAATTTTACTCTCTAAATTTGAATCAGCGAAATCTCGCTGATTCTCAGCTGTAAGTATACCACTGATTCCAATCAGCGAATATGCACTGATAAATTAGTGAAAATTCACTGATTTTTCAGCGTATATACGCTAATTGGTAACAGTCGTATACTTATCGCTGATTCAAATTTAGAGAGTAGGTATCAAATTAGAACCAAATGACAATGTAGTACCTGAAGTCGGTATTAAATTAATACCTTTCGTTTTACAGTGTTCATAAGTGACTCCGGAACAAATTCTCCATGAGTCACCGTGAGTCACTTATGAATCACGAGGAGTCACTACACTCTAAATCTGAATCAGTGAAAATTTCACTGAATTCAAATCAGTTGCTCAATTTTCTTTAATTCACCAGTGGAATTTCAATGAGAATCAGTGGTTTTTACTGATTCCCAGTGAAATTTCACTGATGAATTAAAGAAAACTGAGCCATTTATTTGAATTCAGTGAAATTTTCACTGATTCAGATTTAGAGTGTAAGTGGTAAAAATGAGTTACTTGAGAATCATAGCGAATCATGAGAGTGAATAGCCCCTCGATTTTAAGTAACATGAAGTTTGTCCCTTACTCATTTTCGATACTAAACTCAAAATGTGTTGGAACAAATAAATGAGTTCAAATTTTTCTGTGGACAAATTGAAAATAAAACAAACCTTCCTGTACGACAAAAAAAAATCACAATTCACTGTGTTTTCACTTTCATTTAAAATTTTTGTTTTTACATTAGCGCATATTATAATTTCATTTTAAGATAACATTGTCTGAAATTAAATTTTATAATTTTCTCTTAAAATGAAGGCACGTTTTTATTTCAATGTCCAATGTTTATAATTGTTACTTCCGGCTTTTATAATCTTATATATATACAAATATAAATATGCATACATATATAATAATATAAAAGATATATGATATTATTCAACGTGAATTATAATTGATTTAAATAAAAAATTCTTTGCGAATCATATGTTGAGTTCAATTTATTTGACGTTAACACTCTATTTACATTAGATTTACACCTCGATTAATTAACGATTGATAGTATCTTTTAGACTCGTAAAGTTCTCGATAAAACTAAATATACACTCCTTCCGTGATAACGGGATCGACTCGAAGAATGAACTTTGATACTTAATATATATATACTCAATTTTTTTTCCTTAAGCGTTGCTGCAATAATTGCAGTTTCGTAAAAGAGATAGACGATGCTAATGCATCCAAGACCCTGAAAGTGCTTCCGTATTTATTATTTTAGTTTACTTATACGCCAATTATACACACCGACGAGAAAAATAAACATATAACATATAAAATAAACACGCCAATATATTTTCATGAATAATAATTCCTCAATTAAGAATATTAATTCATAAAATTTGTCAATATTTCATTTTTGATTCGGTGGTGAAAATATTCTTTAAATTTGAATTAGTGAAAATTTTGTTCACTAATTAGAATTAATAATTATTAATTGATAATTAATTAATAATTGACTTTAAATAAAATAATTCAAATATAGTTTTAAATGAAATAATAATTTACCAAAGTGAAAAAAAATTAAAATTAGATTTGTTTTAAATAAAAATACTGTTAAAAAAATAAGAAATGATTGTCATCATATTAAAAAAAAAAAAAAAAAAAAAAACAAATAATGAACAATGTTTATTAATATAAACTAATTCTGAAAGTGGAAATATAAATACGTCTCTGAGAATCGTGAAACAAGAAGTTTCTTTTTTAATAGTGAGAAATTCTCATTGAATGAAAATTAATTGCCCCGGGAAAATATATACATTTTCAATTAGCATTTATTCATAAGATTTTCAGTGTCACACATAAAACTATAAACATAATGAGAAAACAAATGCAAATTTTATTTGATATATATATATATATATACTTTCATTTTCATAATTTTCATTTCTATTCATTCTTGCGCATTATCGTATTATTTCACTTATTGCCTCATGAAAAGAAATTGCACTTCTCTCAACAAAATTAAATTAGATATTTTCAACAATATAGTTGCACAAAAAAATAACTGAATAAAATTTCGATATATTTTTGATGAATTAACTAAAGAAACTTTTAAAACCCGTGCAGAAATTTACCTATTTTGCACTATTTGAAATGGGGATTTGGTCAGGGCTTCTCTAGTTCTCCGTGTTTGACAAAAATGTAAATGGGGCATTCTATGGGAAATCATTGAAAATTTTTTTTGTCTGAAACATTTTTTTTCGAAATCTGTATGAAAAATAAGGAAATACGTATTTTTTTATTTTTTTATTTGATGAAAATGAAGGAAGTTATGATTTTTTGAAATTTAACGTCAACGTGTTTTTGGAACATTTTTTAATCTATTGTACTAATAAATTAAAAATTATGCTATATATGAAATTTGTTCATTTTCTCTCAAATTTTTCAAATATGTGCTTAAAAATAACGTACCTATAATAGGAGCAACAAAAAATTAAAATTAAACTTATAAAGTGAGTTTTCTCAAAAGAGACACTTTCGATTTTTAATTTTTTTCTTTTGCATTACAATCTCTGATGACTGAAGAATTTTTTCCCCTATCTGCGAAAGTGGTACTTTTTTAGTTTTTAAATTACTATTTACAATTTTTAAGCTCGACGCAACGTTTTTTAGTATGTTTTTATGAAAATTAAAAAAAAACAAATGAATGTTAATGGAAAAAGGATATATTTGTAGAAAAATGCTTAAATTCTGTGAGCCGTACTAAAAAAAATTATAAATAGTAATTTAAAAACTAAAAATACCACTTTCGCAGATAGGGGAAAAAATTCTTCAATCATCAGAGATTGTAATGCAAAAAAAAAATTAAAAATCGAAAGTGTCTCTTTTGAGGAAACTTATTTGATAAGTTTAATTTCAACTTTTTTGTTGCTTCTGTTATAGGTACGTTATTTTTGAGCACATATTTGAAAAATTTGAGAAAAAATGAACAAATTTCATATATAGCATAATTTTTAATTTATTAGTACAATAGATTAAAAAATGTTCCAAAAACACGTTGACGTTAAATTTCAAAAAATCATAACTTCCTTCATTTTCATCAAATAAAAAAATAAAAAAATACGTATTTCCTCATTTTTCATATAGATTTCGAAAAAAAATGTTTCGGACAAAAAAAAATTTTCAATGAAAATTTCCCATAGAATGCCCTAAATAAACATTTTTAACATTATCTTTTTGAAAAAGAAAAATTGTTACCAATTAAAGGGAATCTTTATAATAGTGTTTTAAGAATTTAAAGAAAATTGTTTTTTGCAAATTGTAAGAAAACGTCTTTTGCCTACAAACCCTTAAATTTTAATGATCGCACGATGTTATATTTTTTTATTGCATCATTTCGGTCATAAAAACGAACAACATGGTGAAAAAAGAAAATCTTAATTTTTGGCCATTATAATATAGTTTTGAAAAAGTTAAGATTTTTCAAAATAAAAATACTTTCATACAATTTTGACTATATTTTTCATCGACAATTTTTTTTTTACAAATTTTTTGAATAATATTTTTAGAACACCTTTCCCATGAATTCTTAAAAATTTTAATTTTTAACAAAAAGAAAGAAAAAAAATGAATTAAAAATTCATTAATTTTTCCTCTTAAATATTTAACTATTTTTCGTAGCCAATTTTTTTACACGCTTTTTTTAATGATTTTTTAGAATTTCGCGTATGGATTTTCAAAAATTTTTATTTTTTAAAAATATACAAATTCTAAAATGATCAAAAAATTAAATTTTTCTTTTTTTGATCACCCTGTATATGTTTTTAAGATCCAAATGATGCAATAAAAAAAATTCTATCCATAAAAAAAAAAAACAAATTCGCTAAAATTACTCTCATTTTTTTGTGACAAAAATTTTGTTGCTATAACGATAAATGAAACCATTATTATAATAAGGAAAAATTTCATGAGAATATTGATATTTATGTGTACGAGAAAATCGTTTAGTCGAAAGACCACATAAAACGCATATGTATTGGATATACTCAAATGAGATAATGATCGTTAACGTATATTGCATTAAACCATAACGATCATCGTCAAGCAACATTCGATCAAGACGATCAAATTTTGAACCCATTACCTGAAGAGCTATATAAATATAGTGATATCTCATATATTTATATACATGGGTCTAAACAGAATAACTTTCTTTTTTTTTAATAATATATTTATTTCTATAGAAGTGTGTATTCCACTTTGTCTTATCACTATAAACAGAGATCTATTGGCTCTATTCTATCTTTAATACTACATAAAAAAAACTAATGGCATTTATTTTAACCTATAATACTAACACTATTCTAGACTATAGGGCATGTCATTATGGATAGTCAATATAGTTTCGATAAAGAATACATTTTTTAAAACACATCATTATTGTCCACTTGGGTGTTCCGAAAGTGATAAAATTTAAAATAACAAAATTTATTGTCCGAATTTGACAAATATATCAAAAATTAGTAATACCTCTTAGAAAAATAACATTTTTGATATCTAATTGTAAGCTATAATTTTTTTTTTTTTTTTTTTAAAATAAGACATCTTTTTTACAGTTAAAAAAAAATTAGAATTGTTAGCACTAACTTTTAAGAAAAAACACAAAATGTTTATTAATTATTATTTAATAACAAATTTTAATTTATGAAATATTTATTTTTGAAAACTGTTGTACAACTGGATCTTTCGAATTTCAGGGAAATCAATTTTAAATATATTTTTAAATCTGTTAAAAATTACTTTTCAGTTTAAGGTTATGTTAATGATTACCTCATTAAGCTATTTTTTCTTCTTTTTTTAATCTGTATTTATTTTTTAATTTATAATTTACTTTATAAATTTTGAATAATTAACATTTTTTATATAGACGACATAGAATTTAAGAATTAAAGTTCGTCTAAAATTCAGTCTCATAATTTATTAGAAAAACAGTATAAAATCTTTTATTATATTAAGTTAACAAATTTCCAAAAACGACCCCGTGACCTCAGCACCGTCCTTGAAAAATCTATTTTCACTTATTTTCAAATAAATCAAAATACTTTGCCATATGTTTTTAGAAAATCTTACATACTTTTTTTGTAACATGTTTTTTCAATTTTAACCCGAAAAAGGGTTATTTTGCATTTTCATCCCAAAAAGGGTTATTTTGCAATTTTATGCAATTTTTTTCAATTTTTTATGGTTTTTTAAAATTATTTATTGTTGTTTTTTAAATTTTTAGTTAGGAATCTATAATATTGTGCCTAATTTTTTAAAATTAAGATAAATTTTATACAATATTAATAAGATATTAATTTAAAACATAAATTATATATAATATACATAAACTACAATAAGTAAACAACAATAAGTACAACTATAGCCGAGCGAGCGAGGAATACATCGCTAGTTATTATTAATTTAAAAAGTCAAATCTGCTTTACCGATTGATGTTAAAACAGATTTGACCGTATAAATCAGTATTAATTTTACTTGTTTTCATTGTAATAAAATTAAATTGTATATAATTTTCCAATTTTTAATCACATTTACCATTATAAGCTTTCAATTAATTTAGTTTCAATATAGTTATAGAATAAAAAAAGAGAATCCAGTTTTAAGGGAGAAAAGGAGTCTTAAAGATACAAAAAAGTACATATTGAATTTCTGAATAGATTGTGTATAAGCAATTAGCAAATTTTGATGAGTTGAATTTAAGGCAATTTTTTGGTAAAACCAGAAGCTCTTTGTTGAATTTAAGACTAAATAAATTAAGTCTCAAGAGAATCTAAATTTCACATACCTCTTAAATCCAAATTCACAAACATCTTATTTTACACAAAATTTAGTTTAATTTAAAATTATCTTAATTTTCAAGATTTATTTTATTTAAAACTAATTTAAATATAAGATTATGTGTAAATTTAATAATTTTTACTACTTATAAAAAAAACAAAAAATTAATTAAAATCGTAATTACAAAAGAGTTTTATAAAAAAAAAAATAATTTTTTATCCGTCAGTGAAAAATTAATCATAATTCAACTAATAACATGGAGAAGTGAATATTAAACGAGGAAGACGAGGAAATAAAAATTAATTGATAAATTTGGAGACAAATGGGCCGTATATTGGTAAATTAAGAGAAAACAACTTGGCAACGGTGTATAAGAATCATTGGTCTCCCTTCCTCACAGGTAACTTAGTCTGTCTTTTGTACGTCTCTCTGTCTCTCTCTTTCTTTCATTCTTTCTCTTTTACTCACTCCTGATCAGGTAAAGTAAACGTAAACCTGGCTACGGCTACTCCGCTACTTTATGCTAACTTCTTGAATCAGTCGAGTCAGTACCTTCGCCTTCACAAGACCGTTGTTCTGTTTTTAAAATCGTGCTCTCTACTTTTTCATTATTATTATTATTATTATTAATGTTTTTTCTTTTTCTCGTTTCGCATTTATTCCACAATCTATAACACACCTTCACCTTTTCCTGACACCTTCCCTCAACTTTGACCCTAATTTCGATTTCTACTTCGACCTCGATTTTCATTCGCGACTTTTATCCGGCACACGCAACATCCTTGTTGGAAATCCCAAGAGGTGCCAGGAAGTGCAACAACGTCAATCACATAAGTAAGTTGCAGCGCAATAGATTTTTCTATAACTATTTGTTGTTGGTGTGTGCAAAGAAAAAGAGAGAGTTTCTAAGAATTTTATTAGTCGTTTTCAATTTATATTTATTATCATGATATCTAAATAATTTAATACTAAAATTCTAAATCACACGTTTTTCTACTTTGGAATGATATAAAATTTTTATTTCTTTAAATAAATTTATGAAAAGGAGACGATGAAAATTTCCCCAACATTTATTATGCAGTGCGATTACATTTATTTAGCTACTCCGTTATTTCTTCTTACGTTCATTCATTGATTCTGTACTCATCCTTCATTCATAAAGTTCATTTTCTCAAAAAAAACAAAGTTAATTATTATTTTATGAATTTTCGATTTATGATCGTTTTATCTTGCAAATTTAATTTTACCTAATTTTTTTTTTTTAATTTAAACTTCATAATTTTTTTTTTATTATAATTAAAAAATTACTTAATTTTAAGTATATATGATTAATTATAATTTTATCAAATCAATTTTGAAATAATTATCATTACATTTTGACATTAAAAACAATTTTTAATTTGCAAAAGTATATTTAAAATTTTAAGTATTTTTAATTTATATATATTTCACATATATTAATTATTCGAATTATTTTTTTACACGGAGAAAAATGGAAAAACGAATAAAATAACGTTTTACTACTTTAAAAATAAAACCGGAACTGTCTGTAGTTTCTGCGCATTTTTGGCAATTTTTACTCCACAAAATAGTGAAATTTATTACTGAAATAGTAAAAATTATTTCGGAAATAGTAAATTTTAGTATTTCTAGAGTAAAAATTTGTCAGAAATACGCAGAAACTCAGGAAAATTCCGGTTTTAGTTTTAAAGTAGTAAAAGTTACTTTATTCGTTTTTCCATTTTCCCCCGTGTACTAATTATTTATAATTAATATTACATAGTCAAATTTGAAAAAATTAAATATTATCAATATTTCTGAATCGAACAAAATTTCAATTAGGGTCAGTCGAGGTAAATCCGAACGGAGGGTAAATCCGAACGCTAATTATTTCAGCTTAATTAAAATTTTTAAAAATAAGTTCGATATGAGAATTTTTACCTCAGATCCTCTTGAAGAGATTCTAAGTATTATCCCATTTTTTGTTTGTTAATTAGCAACAGCATAAACAAAGATAACAAGTATTGCAAAAAAGATTGAAAATCAAAGATGACACTCTTTCAGTATTTTGTCTCGTATTTGAAGAAAAAGAAGCTAAAAATTCATTTTATTATTTATAATTGTTTGTTATGAATACTAGAACAGAAACTATATTTGATTTTTGCCTTCTGTAAAATTTTATTAATAATATCAGACCGTTCGTATTTACCCAAGAAAATTGGAAAACTGGGGTAAATCCGAACGGTATTTTTAATAATTTTTTTTTACATCAAAGCCACACAAAATTGTTTTTATTTGATTACACTATTATTTTAACATTATAAAAGTACATAGAAAAAAGTTTTTCTTTCTATACGTATCCTCGTTAGTAATTAATAAGCAGAAACTTAATCTCTGTTCTCTCGAAGGAGTGCTTCAATTTTTTTTGCCAAATGGTTTGTTGAAAAAAGTTTTTCAGGATCTTAATAAAATTTGGTATTCTACGGTTTTTGGGGTCGCTAATTACCAATTTGAAGTCAGTTTTTCAAAATTCAAAATGGCGGACGAGAATTAAAAAATTCATTGGATTCGCTCGAAAATTGTTACTCGGGGGGTTTCAGGGTTAGCAAATTTGATCATTTTTAAAAATAAGTTTTAGGAAAGTACGCCATTTTGAATTTAAAAAATTTGACTTTTATTTTTGTATTTACATTCAATCACTCCAAAATACTTTGTGTAGCAAGTTTTGCAAAAATCCGTTATGATTTGATAAAGTTATTGAAGGTTTTAATTGTGTAATGCATTTTAATTTTTAACCTGTTTGATTTTTGTATTTATATATGATGCATTATTACATAATAGGTTTATTATCGTATTTTTTTTGAGTTTTTATATAAGTTTAACAATTGCAATACTTTAAATTTATTTTCCCTAAGATTTTTCTAAAATACAGTGGCGTTCGTATTTACCTCCATATTTTAGGAAAGTTGCAAAGTATCGAGGTAAATACGAACGCTAAGTTTCCTGCGATTGTAATTTATCAAAAATTTTTGCTACCCCATAAAATTGTTCTATGGAAGTAAAGTAACAACTTCATGCACCGGAATACCGGAAGTATTTTTTTTTTAAAGAAAAAACTTATGTTATTGTTGAAACTTACTAAAAGCGTTCGGATTTACCCCGGTTGACCCTATAATTCTTTGTGAAAGTATAAAATTTTTTTTTTATTAACCCTAGACAGTATAACATAGTTGGCTCATAGGTAGAAGTATAACCACCCAAAAATTGTTTTGTTGCTAGAATTTTTATATTTAACGCAAAATAACTTAAATATATGTCATTTTTTTCCCTTTTTTATAAGGAAAATGGTAGAGTTTTTTGTTTTTTGATAAAATCAAAAATATGGTCAAAAAATTACAAAAAAACACTAAATCTGCACAAAAAAAATGCCAAAGCTTGGATTTTTTCTGGGGTAGTTTTCTACCACACTTGTACTGACTTGGATTAAGATATATTTTTAAAATAGATACCAATAACTATTTATAACACAGAAAATTAAAAGGCATTAAAATAAGCTGCAACGCTTCTTATTTTAATCTAATTTTGCTTATTTTAATCCATTTTGGTATTAAAATAAGCAAAATTGGATTAAAATAAGAAGCGTTGCAGCTTATTTTAATGCCTTTTAATTTTCTGTGAACCAAATTACAAAAAATTTGTAAATTTGTACAAATTATTATAAAATATTATTATTATTATTATTATTATACATTTATAAGCATTTTTAATATGTAACATTCGTTATCTAATATACTTAGGTAATCTATAATATTAAGGTAACAAATATATTTTCAAGTAAAATATTAAAGTTGAAAAATACTTTGTTAATGAATAAGCGCACCAAATGTCAAAGACCGTTGTGTAATAAACAAGTTCAATTTGTGTTGCAAAAGTGCATTTTAAATTTAAATAAAATTTTGTCGGTTCATTTAAATTGTTCTTAATAAAAAAAGAAAAAAAGAAAAATTCTCTTTCATGCATATGTAATTAATATTTCATATGGAATTTCAAATAATACATTCATCAACTTGCGAGACTTGATTAAAGTAACAGATGTCACAGTCTCATGCTACTCTTATGTATATGTATATGAGAAAGACAGCCAGCATCGGCGAAGCGTGAACTTTAATTAATGATTATGAGAGACTCGTCCTGCTGGATAAACTGTCAGGAGGTATTTACGGAAGAGTTTACAGAACTCGACAAATGACTGTCTCAATGCAAATCAATTAGTTCCATTAAAAAGGAAAATTTTCAGGAAACACACTCACTTTCACGCGAACTCATTTACTTTTTCTGTTTTCATGACGATGATTGCCCTCAATTTATTTCATAATTAAAATATTCATTTACGAGCAGTGAATACTCGGAATATTTGAAAAGTTTGAAAATTTTAACTAATGTTATATTCGAATCAGTATAAGTGACCTATTTTTTTCTAAAAAAAAAAAAAACAACTTTTAAGTTTAATAATTTTTGGCAGTAACTATTTTCATTTAATAACAATTGAAATTAAGATTATTTTAAGCCCAAAACTTAAATTGAGACTATTTAATTTTAAGTCTAAAATTGGGTTACATATAAAATTATTCTTTAAATGTGAATAATGACTTAATGAAGTTAAATTTAATTGACAGTATTTTTAATATAGAAATAATAATTTAATTTGAAATTAATTACAATACAATAAATTTTTATATTTTAATGATTAAAAATTCCTGTTATTGTGATAATTTATAATTGTAACAGTTATAATAGTCTGATTATAATAATGATAGTAGTAGTTGGTCTAATTTTTAGAATGGTTTTAATAGTTTTAAATTAGTTTAAAAAAAAATTAATATCAACAGAGATAACAGTATTAATATGATAGTATTAATAAAAATAAAATAGAAACTAAATATTCTAAATATAAAGAAACGGTAAATAAATTGGTGGTTTAGTTCAATTGAGAATAACTTTTAATGAGGTTATCAAATAATAGATTCAATAATATTGTTATTATTATTGGCTTTTCAAAGAAATTATTCACCTTCTTAAAATAAAATTTTTTTTAAAATTTTAATAACACAAGAATTTGGGATATGTAAAACATTCTTAAATGTAATTTATACCCTAATATTTACAGTATTATAAGGACCTACAGTGCTACCAATATAAGAATTTTACTATTTAGAACATAACCTATAACTTGACAGTTCTCTACACAATTTTGAAATTAATATTTTGAACAATGTGAAGTTTTTTACATTAACTCTCTAATTCTGAATTACTTAAAAATAATTAATTGTTAGTAAAATTTTTGCTGACTTTTTACATCACCAGTTAGTCAAAAATAACTAATTATTAGTACACGGAGAAAAAAGATTTCTTTTATAAAGTAACTTTTACTACTTTCAGAGTAAAACTGGACCAACTCGAAGTTTCTGCGCATCTCTGGCAATTTTTACTCCAAAAATAGTAAAATTTACTCTAGAAATAGTAAAACTTACTACGAAAACAGTAAAATTTACTACAGAAATAATAAATTTTACTATTTTTGGAGTAAAAATTGCCAGAGATGCGCAGAAACTTCGAGTTGGTCCAGTTTTACTCTGAAAGTAGTAAAAATTACTTTTTCTTTTTCTCCGTGTATAGAAATTAATTTTCAGTGCAAAAATAATCAAATTTGTCTAATTGAATTAGTTACCAGAAATTTTATTTATTTTAACCCTTTAAAATCTGCTAGGTGTTGAAAAATTACTCATTAGTGCTTTTCCCGGTCTCTCAGACCGATATTTCTTTATTATGTTTTTCTATACTGATTATAACATAACCTAATAATAGTGAATTTAAAACTATTAATCACTTGGTTTTTAATTAAAAGATTAGTAGAAATATTACTAAACTATTTGGGTCAGTAACTAACGTTTTGTTATCAAATTACACTGTAAAAAGAAAGTCTTATATTTTAAGGCCGAAAAGAGGTCTTATTTTAAGAGGCAACATTTTTATGGCAGCTTTGCTGAATTTACTTTTTACTGTGTAGGGTAAATGTCCCAATTACTGTGATGTACTCTCTAAATCTGAATCAGTAGAAATTTTACTAATTCAATCAATACTTTTCATTTTAACTGAAGTTTCAGTTATTCTTTGAAATTTACTAATATAATATAATTATATAATAAATAATTTGATAATAGTCGAAATATGCATCATTAGTGGATATAATATCAAATATCATTTGGAATAAGTTTTAAAGTTATTTTGAAACAGTTTTATGTTCTCAATTACTAAGTTTTACTAATTTTATAAAAATCGCAGTAATTGGCGCATCAGCAGTAATTCATACACTTATCCTAGTTATTTTTACACTGAGAAAAATATGCTATTGAATCAATATCATTTCTACCAAAGGTATAAAAATTATAAATTCTAAAGCATATATACTATAAAATTTGTAAAATATTTTATAGATTCTATATAACATATGCTTTTGAATTAATAATTTTTATATCTTTGTCAGAAATTCTGTTGATTTAATAGCATATTTTTCTCAGTGTAACTAATTCAAATTTGGAGAACAAAAATAAACGTAGATTTTTTTTTTTTATACGAGGAAGTAAAAGGACATAAAAATTTCACTTCACTTTTGTTTCTGAAATTTCTAATTTTTGCATAATTTTTTGAAAAAGATTTATATTCGATAATATGATTAGTATATTTAAATGTCAAGTTTCTAATTTTCCACAAGAGGAAATGATTGTTATTCCTTAAAAAAAAAAAAAAAAGGAAAAAATATTGACTATCTTAACAACTCTATTCACGGTTAACTGTAAATCTTAATTCTTTTCACAAATATTTCTACATTAACGTGTTTGGATGAGGAAGAGAAAGAGAAAGAGCGTAAAGGAGCCGGGTTTCTCGATGGTCAACTGCGGTGACGTAGAATTGCATAACGTAAAACGAGCTTTGTGTGAGTATTTATATATATATATATAAATATATAAACTTTGCGTGGATACATACAGTTGTGGCTATCATGGAATAAAATAAAGTAACAATCGCCTAGGAAAAGGAAACCCGCAAGTATATACATATATATATAAAGTTAGGCCGCGAGTTGTGATAGAAATGGGATATCCCACCATAGTAAATCGGCTTTTACTTTATGGAAAAAGTTTACAGATTTATCTAATTCTCACTCTGTTTGTTGCGCGTTTCTCTCTATAAAAATTATCCTCCCCTGGCAGTGGATGAGGCCAGACAAGAGGGAAGAAGAGGAGGGGGGAGGGTGATAGGAGAAATTATTCCCGGCAGCGAATACATCCTTGTGAAATTTATGAGCGATTATAAACCGCTAAGAATAATGTGCAACTTGTAAATATATATATATATGTATATATCTAAAGGTATATACATCAGCACGTGTAGGTACAACATACAGAATGTAACAACCCACAGAATCTAAATGATCGTTAAATATAGTAAACAGCCGAGGTGACTTTTAACAGACCATTCGCGATTTCATAATCAGAGCGACACGGCTATTTAGATTTTTTTTTTCTTTCCTTGTGTTGGCGATAAAAAAAAAATGCAAAAGATAAAGACCTGCTATTTTCACCGTTGACAAATAAGTACACTGAGAGGAAAAGATTAGTTACGAGTTAATAATTATATCATGACTATTTTTAGTTAGTATAATATCCTGCTGCTAATTTAATAGTTAGGGTTACCAATTTTATTTTTTTACAGTTTATTTAACTATTTAGTTTGTTGGTATAATCTCTAAATTTGAATTATAGTGAGAATTCGTTCACTAATTAAAAAAAAAACATTCGCAAGTGTTTCAATACTATTTTTTTTTTTTTTGGTATATTATAGGTTATTTTGTATTATATTGATCAATGTATGTGAGAGACATTACGTTAAAAAACATTTAGGTTATGTTTAGTAATAGTTTTACCCACAAAGTCCTACGATATGATTACATTCGAAAAATTTTGATAACGATTTTTCTTTTCTGTTCGAATAATTCTTAGTTAGTGATACTAGCGCTCTTGCGGAAAAACTGTTACAACTCAGGTGACCATGAAATGGCGGACATGTGAATTTAATAAATTCCATGAAGTAGTATAAGGAGACCCCACTGCTATATTAAGGCCAGGTCCAAGTCGAGTCAGCTGTTCCTTTGAAGTTTCAATGGAACAGCTGACACGACTTGGACCTGGCCTTAAGCCCACGAAAAGTTGAAGCTGATTTTCCCGTTTCTCTTACAATTAACGGAGGTGTCGAACCTATCGGAAAATTTGGGAACTAGTTACCCACACTGACACAAAATGTCTACATACAGTTACTAACACATAGAACTTTCGCAAAATGGCTGTCGTGACATAACCTGCATAAACTGATTATTTTTATATCGCTTTGTTTTTTTCTAGTTTTTGTAAATAATTTAAAGAAAAGTAACAAAAAATCATTATTTTCCACGGCAAGTGGGAGCTCCTTAATGAAGCTTCTATAATAAGTACAAGAGTAAGTCCAAGTTCAAGTGCAAATCTTTTTTTTTAAATTGGATCACTTCAGAAATTTTGTCTCATAAATATTTTTATATTAAAAGTTGATTCTCTGCGAGTATTTTCACTTCAAAAATCACAAACATAACCTAAAATTTTTTTTTGACGTAAGGTCCCTTATGTCGTGGTGCGTCAAATATTATATAACTTTCATTAAAAGAAAAAATTTAATTTGAAATTCATTTTCTCGATTGGGAAAGTTTATATTGTACGGAAATTGAAACATTAAACTAAATTATTGTAGCGAATATAAATTTTTATAATGAGATGATAAAGTTCTTAATGTATAAAAAATTAAAAAATTCCATTACAGTTTAAAACATATTTATAAAAAAATTATAATATTATTTTTACAAGTTTTTTCTTTTATATAATTAGAGTTATATAACCCAATTTAAAGGTAGGTGCTTCTAATTTATGTAAAACCCATTAAAATTCATATGAAAATGAATAATAGTAATTAAAATTAATAATGATTATTATTATTATAAATAAATTAATAACAAATAATTAAAAAGAATAAATCGAGGAATAAATAAATAAAAGAATCAAAATAAAAATTTAAAAAAATAACAATCGATTTTGAATTTGTAATAATTATAAAAATTGTCACCATTTAGTGAAAACACTGATATATTAATTCAAAAATATATTATATAATATTTCGTCAAAAACTATAATATATGAGTGAGTTTAAAAATGTAATTCGTATAGCGAAATTTCAGTATTAAAATTGAAAAACTAAAAAAATAATTTGCAATAGAAATTTACGATCAATCAATATCTGATTACTGATTGCAATGTAGGTTCTTGAAATGGTTCAGTTGATCATTAATTATTCCCGATTAAATCCCGGCAACCAGATTTCACTTTGTAACAGTTGTTTCGTAATTAATGCGATATACGAATATATATTAAATTGACAAATAAAGTGATAGTAGAAAAGAAGCAAACATATTTAATTAATCCAATTTAATAGAAACCATTTTATATTATTACTTATTCAAGTTTATAGTAATTAATATTAGTAATTCAAAAAAAAAAAAAAATAATAACATTATACACGGAGAGAAATAGATGGTACGGCGTACTATCTAGATAGTACCAGGTACCATATTTGATCTTACATATACGGACAGCTATCTAAATGAGGCGCATAATTTTTCCCAAAAATTAAAAAGTTCAAAATTTTAATTGATCGAATTACTTTAAGTCGATATTTTATTTGGTCGAAATTCTAAAAGAACGACAGTTATGAAAGTCGTCATTTTATTCAGTCGATATTTTATTTAATCGAAATTCTAAATGATCGATATTTAAAGTGGTCGACATTTTATTTGGTCGATATTTTGTTTATTTGAAATTCTAAATGATCAATATATAAAGTGGTCAACAATTTATTTAGTCGATATTTTATTTGGTCGATATTTAAAATGGTCGACATTTTATTTGGTCAAAATTCTAAATGATCGACATTTAAAGTGGTCGAAATTTTATAAGTTAGATATTTCGTTTGGTAAATATTCTAAATGAACGACATTTAAAGTGGTCGATATTTTATTTGTTCGATATTCTAAATGATAGAAATTTAGAAGCATCGAATTTTATATCCATCGAAATTTAATTTGGTCGATATTTAATTTTTAAATATCGTCTAAATAAAATGCCGACCACTTTAAATATCGAGCATTTAGATTTTCAAACAAATAAATAATCGACTAAATAAAAAGTCGACCTTCATAAATGTCGGTTATTTAGAATTTCGACCGAATAAAAAATCGACTGAATAAAATGTCGATCTTCATAAATGTCTATCATTTAGAATTTCGATAAAATAAAATATTGACTAAATAAAATATCGTCCACTTTAAATATCGATCATTTAGAATTTCGAATAAATAAAATATGGACCAAATAAGATGTTGACAATTTTAAATATCGATCATTTAGAATTTCGTTCAAATAAAATATCGACTTAATGTAATTCGATCAATTCAATTTTCGACCTTTTTAATTTTTGGGAAAAATCATGTGCCTCATCTATATTCTATCTGTAACTATCTAGATTATAGTGGGTAACATAACCATACTTTTTGTAACATCTTTGATAGTACCGAGTAGCATAACGATAGTACCGGATAACATTTACTTTTTACCATCTTAATATCATAAGTTCTTACCATCTATTTCTCTCTGTGTAATAAAGAATATCTAAAATAATAAATTAACGGCATAAGCAATATATAATATATTAATAAAACAATATATTATATTGTTTCCAATAAATTATATAATATTTTTCGTATTACTAAAACCGATTTTATTAACCCATAAAACGAAATGTTCCCTTTTAAGTAACAAAAAAATTGAATAAAAAATCTTTTACATTATTTGTTGATTTTCCCAATATAGAAGCAAATTGTATTGATTTGACGTGAAAAGAAGCGGGAACAAATATAATAATATAGGAAAAAAGACAATGTATCAAAGTGTCACCGAATTTACCAATTCATTTAATTAAATAATTATATTAAGTTTTTTTTAATACTATTTTAGAATTTTTTTAATTAATTATAAACATTTAAAAGCTCGCATTAAATTTCGTAAAAGTTTTCGTATTTAGAATTTCTTCCATTTACTTTAAAATAAATATTTAAAAAAAAATTTATATTTACATAAATTTATTGAAAAATTAAAAACAAAAATTTTCTTCAAAAATTAAATGTTAAACTCCTGAGATAAAAAAACACGGAAATAAATAAAAAAAAAAAATCTATAGTAAAACCAATAATTCTTCTACTATTGAGGAAGTACAAAAATTAAAATATTGATACTTTGTCAATATAAAAAAAAATATATATGATGTTAATTAAACAAATATTTAGTAACTGTTTACGAAACTTTAGACATATATATATAACTTTCGACAAGTGTAATATATATAGTTCTCTCTCGTTTTTCCACTAATTTTATAAAAATAAAAAATGAACACCTGAACAAAGTTTACAGTAGAAAAATAAGGAACTCACAATCGGAAACGGTAAATATACTCTCCATCGAAATAAGTAAACGTCAGAAATAGTATTTCAAGAAAAAAAACTTATCGATTTTGAAACTCTTTTTTCCTTTTATTATTATCTTTCTTATTCGCAGAAGAATTATCAGATTATCGCAATATTGCACAAAAAAAAAATTAATAATAATGATTAGTGTGTTTACTTTATTGAAATTATATCTAATATCAGGTGTATATTTTACAACATGATTGTAAATTCTTGAAATACACAAATAAATGAATATCATAATACATAATTATATTTGTATGTACGCACTAATTAATTAACTGTATTAATTTTCATTTAATTAAATCTGAGATTATTATAACTATATACATATAATCCGGTTATATGATTATCATATACAGATTTTTTTTGTCAGATAATATTTTTTTTTTTTGCCAAATGAATATGTATTTATAATATATATACGTGTTTGAGAAGATGATTTTTAGATTCGCAAAAGCAAAGGCATAGAAACAAAACATATAAAGATAAAAGCTGATAAGAAAGTAGAATGTCATGATTAAAGGCCTAAAGAAGGTCAGGGTAACAAACTAGAGAACAAAAGAGTGTTTAGAGATATAACCTGACAAATGAATATACAGCTTTTGGAAACTAACAAATTGTAAAAGACTTTATACATTCATAAGAGTATAGCAAAAATAGAATTTTACATTTAATTTATTTATATCTCCTTAAATTTGCATTAGTAAAGATTTTAATTAATTGAATGAGTGGCTAATTTTTTTGCTACGAATTAGTAAGGTATATAAGTTTTACTAAATCATTATAGTAAAAGTTAAATTTTATATAGTAAAATAAATTCTATAACAAAAACAAGCCAAAATGTATATTTTCGTATTTTTCATTGAATTTACTGTGTTCAATTTTATGTTAAATAATAATTTGAACCATTAAAAATTGCATTTTAAATAAAGATTAAAAATTTCTAACAAGAAATTTAAAAAAAAAAACAAATTAACAAGATAATTAACATTTTAAAATATATTATATCTAAATCGTTTCTTCTTGTCTTTTTTATTCAAATGCAATTTTTTTTTCTTTCGTTTGTTTGATTCATCATAAATTCCAGAGAACTTTTGTGATTGAAAATCCTATTACATAATTTACCTAAGGAAAAATGGATAAAGGATTGTTAAATCTAATAACCGAATTGTTAATTCTTTATCTCCGTCTGGAATAAAAGAAATTAAAATAAAGAAGGAGCGCATGATTATGTTCTAAAAATCATTAGTTAGAATTTTCATTTTATGGAATTTCATTTGTCATAATTATTTTTGAGCCGAATTTTTATTTGCTCGAATTCTTATTTAACATAATAGGCATTTTAAAGAATTTTTATTGGGTAGAATTTCATTGCATAGAATTTTCTTTCAGATGAATTTTCATTTGTTCAAATTATTATTTGATATAATTTCCATATAAACGGCCATTTTAAATTTCGGACAAATGAAAATTCTATCAATTAGAAATTCTGTTAGATGATTTTTCGGTTAAATAAAAATTCTGTACTATGAAAAATCGTTTATATGGAAATATAATATATATGGATAATATATATGGAAAAATTCGGCTCAAAAATAATTATGATAAATGAAATTCCATAAAATGAAAATTCTATCAAATGATTTTTAAAACATAATCCTGCATGCCATAAAGAAATGCATTGAATAAAAATGCAATGATATGGAAGAAATATAAAAAGAAAATTATACGTAAAAAAAATATTATGTATAACATTCCATGATTTCAAAAAAAAAAAAAAAAAAAAAATTGATTGTTTCGGTTCTATGCAAAACTTTATTATCACGTGTCAGAAAGCTGTCAAAATACGTGGGGTATATATTCAATTCATCATCGGGGTTGAAAAAGTAGGTCAGAGACCAGTGAACGTATAGTCGACAATGTCACTGGGACAGGGAACTGATGAATTCAGTCGGGTCAGAAGAAGGCAAGGTCTGCATCTTAAACAGAGTCATCCTTCCCAAGCTTGTCATCGTATTAATTTCTTTTGCATATATACAGACAAATTAAAATATTATACAATTTATATTACATCGTATTATTATTATTCAATAAAAAAAAAAATGGATTCTTAAAAAATTTTCATTCAATTTCAACATGAAGATAAAAAAAATATATATCTATGGAAAAATACTTTCTTTAATAATTCTTTTAATAACGAGAGATTAAACGGAAAATCACTATCAGTTCTTGAGAATATTTTTATAAAGACCTTTAAGTAAATGATACGCTTGGAATCAAAGAAAAATTTGCATGATATAAGAATTTCAAAGAATGCAAGTAGATTTTTTCTTTTTTTCGTGAAATAAGTTTACTGCGAGGACAAAAGAAAAATTTCACAAAACTGTTTATGCAAATAATTTACTCCCTTTTATACATATAAAGAAGTATAATGAAATTATGAATAACGAGGATACTCGTGATATATACACTTTGAAAAGAACTCTATTATAAAGAATCTCGTGAAACCTTATGAAAAATTCTATATTAATTAAAAACCTCTTAGCTTCAACTATTATATATGAAGGAAATGTACGCCTAAATTGAATGCCACGGATGAAAATATTAAGGTATTTTAAATGAAAATCAAGGATATTATACGCTATTTAAAAAAAAAATCTCTTTGAAAAAAAATTGTTTAAATCAAAAGATAGTTATATTAAATCATCTCAAGAGTAATTTTTAATATTTAAATTAATTAATTATTTAAAAAAAGGTTTTTCATTCGACTGAAAGAAAATTTATTTGATTCAAATAAATATTTATTTGATAATAATTCAAGATTATTTGAATTAAATAAAAAAATTTTTCAGTATAAAACACAATTTAATTTATTAAAAATATTCTAAATATAAAATGTACTCTCTAAATCTGAATTAGTAAAAATGTTTACTAATTTGAATTAGTGACTCACTTTTTGCTTCTGAATTAGTAAAATTTAACTAATTTAGAAGCAAAAAGTGAGTCACTAATTCAAATTAGTAAATATTTTCACTAATTCAGATTTAGAGAGTAATTAATACTTTTAAAAAATAATTTCTTGAGCTTTAAAATTGTACTAACATTTTTACATATAAAAAAAATTAGTGTAACATTTTTCAACTTTTTAGTAGAAAAACAATTGCATATAATTATTTTTTTAAAAAAATATCTCTGACCTTAGTCTCGAATCGATGTATCATATTACTTCAGACAATAAGATATTCCGAAAATACGTGTGATTTAAAAAAAAAAATTCAAACCCTCCCGAAAGCACATTTAAATTAAGAAACAAAATACTTTTTCTAAAGATCTAAGCGATCGCGATTTTAAGAAGTTCGAACACTTCTGAAACAAAAAATTGACTAAAGTAACAAAGAAATAAAAAGTTTAACACTGAAATTACAAAATTTCAAGCACTCTCGAAGCTAAATTTCTAAACAGGTCAATACACGAATTGCAACTGACTTTATTATATTTGGGATTTTATGACCTTTGGCTTACAATTATTGATACCCATTGTACTTTAATGTAAACATAATAAAGCTCGGGAGACAGAAAGTTAATAAAATTCCAAAATCGCTTCAATACATTCAAAATATTTCTAAATTATAATTTTTTAAAAATATTAAATAATTGACAATTTAAATTAGTTATATATATATATATATATATATATATATATCTCAAGGCCAAATATAATTTTATTTCATTGAATTAAATATTCATTAAATAAAATGATATAAATAAAGGTTTTATATTTTATTTCGCAATACCCAAAAATACACTCAGGATAGTGTTTTAAAATGTAAATTAATAAGGCTTAAAAATCCCCATTTGGTGCATATTTGTCAGAAAAATTTATGATCACTAAGGCAAGTTTTGTGTGAAAATGATACCGACCCGAAAATTCGAAGAAATAAAAATTCTGTCAAGTGAATTTTTAATTATATAAAAATTCTGTGAAGTGAATTTTTAATTATATAAAAATTCTGCAATATAGAAAATCGGTTTAATGAAAATTATGCAAAATTCTAACAAAAAATTTTTGAACTTACTTTGCGTCCAAAAATGAAACTTTTCTGAAATGATGTATTAGATACATATATACAAAACTTTCTCTCTATAAAGGAAGCAAAAAGGGATTATCTTAAGTAGGTACATTTCTTAAAGATGTTAAGCAACCTTGACGTCCGTTATCAAAGTTTCTCATCATCGCAGAACTCAAGAATATTCATGGCAAGAAGTGCTTGGCAACAAACCGAAAACCCTTTAAATCGAATATATAAATAACATTCCATTTGTCATATAAATTTATGAGATTTAAAATAAGATTTTCCAAAAACGCATGGATTCCAACAGCGACCCTGTTCTTTCTCTTTCGTCTATACCTCTATATACATATATCTAAAATCAGTAACAGCAACTCTAAATTGTTTCCTCTACTTTTTTTTTCACAAGAAGCTGATTTTACTCTTTGATTTGTGCCCCTCTCGTCAGTATTTCCCATCTCGGAAGAGATCAGCAACAGCAGGCATGCAACTCTAAGAGCTGTAATTCTACATCGGCTCGACTCTCTTGACTACAGGTACTAATTGGAATCCGCCTAGATTCTCGCGAAACGACCATTTTACTGCTGCGAGACTGGCTCTCGAACCTCCCCACTCAAAGAGGAACCACACGTAAACAAGACTGTAAAACAACACGACTTGGGTTTGAAATCAGTGAATGGAAGTTAAGCGACTGAGACGAGAAAAAAAAGGGGGGAAATTCTGTGTTGCTTATTTTACTTTATTTATTTTATTTTTTTTTCTTGTTTACGTATAAAAATTTTCTCAACGCTGCCTGAGTGAAATTGGTATCGTATCTGCGATTCGGTTTATCGACGGACACACCGCGCGCCATGTAGTACCGCCTCTAATTGGATTTGCTTGGATAGGATACCATCGAGATACGTCAGAGTTGTGTCTCCCTCGCCCTGGCCTACTCGTTTCCTGTCGCACGAGTGTCATGTGAAAGGCGTATTATATATATATAAACGACAAACAGAAAATTATTTTATCGCATTATATCCAAATAATTTTTTAATTCCAATTTAAAAAAAAAAAAAAAAAATTCGTAGTGAAATTGTTATTCCCTCATCTACAGATTTTACATAGAGAAAAGAGATGAGGAGCAAATAAAAGATTTCTCTGGGTGTATATTTGTTTCAATTTCATTGAATGTTCCATTGAAGTTACATTTAAATACCATTTTTTAAATACTTCAAATTTTGTAATTTTATTATAATTTGGTTTGTAAAAAACTTTATGTTTTACTTCGAGAATATCAAAAGTTATAAATTTGGTATATGTTTTAGATATATATGTTAAAAAAAAAATGATTTTCAGAAAATACAGTTACAAGTTGCTTTTAAAGTTCTAAGTAATTCATAAGCTTTAAGAACTTCCTTTAGAGAACCTCTTTTAAATTCCATTGAAAATTTTTTGCTATTTACTAATTCATCATCTGCCTTTCCTTTTGACACACATATATATACATATATTTTTTTCTCTTAGCCGGTTAATAAATAATTTAAGGTCCCTCACGTACCTGAATTTCTAAAGCAAAATATTTTTCATTATTCTTCACACGTTTTTTGTTAAAAATTCTTCAAGTTACATGTGATAACACACACAAATTTACATGTGATATAATATAATTCTTTTCATCATCTTTATATATAGACTACTTTCGGATTTTTTTTTTTTTGCAATTAGGGCTTTTTTTGGAAACAACGAAAAGAAAAAAACATTTAATAAAATATTTTATATTTATTCTATCTGAAATATTTCCTCCAATAAAAATATAATCCTCACAAATAATAAACTTATATATTCTTCATAAATTCTTATGATTTATTTATATATAAAAAAATATTCTTCTCATTTTAAATAATATATATTTTTACCTCAAGTGTAATTTTTTCAGTTGATTAATTTTCTACTTATTTAAAATTGTTTCTTTTAGAAAAAAAATCCCACGTTCAGAATCGAAATTTAAGAAGATTTTTTTATTCTTTCGGGATTTTTATACCCCTTAGTTATGAGTTTTATCATTCTTTTTTATGCATTTTATATCCAGTGAAACATGATTTATTGCTCTTAGCAGGAAAAATAGCTTGAGCATCATTTCAATTTACTTGATTATAAGGGTCTTTTTGATGGATCATAAAATTTCAAAATTCATCTTTTAATGTTTACATACATTAAAAAAAAATATATATATATATATATAATATATATTACATTATTTTAATATATATTATATACTGGATATAATTTCAATTTAAAAAAGATGAGAATAATTTCATACCGGCTTTTAATATAGTGTAAGATTATTTGCTTTTCAAACGTATAGAATCCAATTTCCGGGAGAAATTTGAGAGGAACGTAAATTGAATTTTTAATATGCATTTCTTTCGATGAATTCATTAACGTGAAAAATTTATTGCCATCTTTTACAAAAGATTGTAAATCAACTATCAATTAATTAAATACAAACAAAATATTTCTACTCGAAAACTTGAAAAAAAAAACAATTTTCTTGAAATTTTCAGAGTGTTCCCTATCATTAACTATAATAAAAATTTTAGAACCCCTTTGGCAATACTAAAAATTAAATTACTCGAGTTCAAATATCGATTTATGTTAAAAGCTCAAAAATTTCAACATAAATATCTTATTTTCTAGCTCTGTAAGAGATTTGCGAATTTTTTTTACCACATTTAAAATCTATGAAGCATGGAATATTTTCTCTATAAATTTGGAACGCATAAATATCTATAAAAATTTTGTACTAAAATTATTGTTTAACAAAATTTCTATTCAGCGATACTTATTATGATATGATAGAATCTTATTCTGTAGAATATTACTTTTGCAAAATATTACGTCATTAAGAGTGCTTAGCCCATTAACATAACCTCAAACTAAAAAGTTGTTTTTAACAACAAATAAAACTATATTTAATAAAATTAATTTTATAAAATTTTGAAAGATTCGAATGTATAAATTTCAAAATAAATTATTTTGCGCAAAAATTTGTCGTTAAATAGTAATTATTTCACATTTTATATTTTTTGTTTAAACTTGGTTAACAATTGTAATTTTTATTCAATTCTTACAAAAAAAAATTACTCATTTTTCTCTTTGAAAGATTTTCTACAATTCTGTTCGTTGAATTTTATTAACAATATTTTGTATAAAAATTAATAAACAAATACAATTTTTATTTTTATATATTTTTTAAATTTAAACAAACCATTATTTAACAAAAAAAACACAAAGACAGAATTGTAGGGAATTTTTAAAAGAGAAAAATGAGCTATTGTTTATAAAAATTGTATAAAAATTACAATTGTTCACTAACTTTAAAAAAAACACAATATGTTTATTAGTTATTATTTAACAACAAAATTTATCGTTTAAGTTAATTTAAGTTCGACTTGGCTCCACAGTTTTCCTAAAAGTATCAAACTGTGACCAAAAATTGCATCAAATCTTTGCAACGTTTTGATGCACATAAGTTATATCAAAAAGAGATCGTTTTGTGTATCATTTTTAGATATGATACACGAAACGGTCTCATTTTTTGATGCAAAAAATTTAATCAATTTATATCAATCATGGCCGAATTGAATCGACTCAAAATTAAACGAATTTTTTTCAGATATTTTGGTAATAGTACAATTGCGGAGACCATTTCACTATTTAATTTGAAAATGAAAATAACAGAAAATCAAAGACAATGTGCAATTCGATAATTAAAAAGTGACAGCTTATAAACATAACCTAAAATGCATGAGAAAAAATTTGTCGATAAAATCAATATAGCCGAGCTTTTTAGAAGGTAGATGGCAGCACTTATCTATTTTCTTTCTTTAAATTTTTTCTGAATCGTTTTTATAAAAAGCAAAACTGCCATCTACCTTCTAAAAAGCTCGGCTATATTGATTTTATCGACAAATTTTTTCTCATGCATTTTAGGTTATGTTTATAAGCTGTCACTTTTTAATTATCGAATTGCACATTGTCTTTGATTTTCTGTTATTTTCATTTTCAAATTAAATAGTGAAATGGTCTCCGCAATTGTACTATTACCAAAATATCTGAAAAAAATTCGTTTAATTTTGAGTCGATTCAATTCGGCCATGATTGATATAAATTGATTAAATTTTTTGCATCAAAAAATGAGACCGTTTCGTGTATCATATCTAAAAATGATACACAAAACGATCTCTTTTCATATAACTTATGTGCATCAAAACATTGCAATAGAAAAAGATACAACCAAGTTTACTGTGATTAATATTAATGTTCTAGAAAATGTTAATGTTTGAAAATCAATTTGACAGAAATATTTCGTTGTATAAGGTTTAAAATTGACCAATCACAATTTTGTTAATAATTTCTGATAGGTTAATTTTAAACATTGCGCAAAATTATTTCTATATCAAATATTAATTTGCGACTATTTGCATTTTTCAAGAAAAATTCGAACAAATGAATATTCTGCAAAAATTAAGATTCTACGAGACAATGTTTCGAACAAATTTAATTTCTGACATATTAATTTTCGTCTAAATAAAATTTTTGCAACATTGATAAACTATTTAATGGAAATTCCGCAAAAATATAATTTTCTACAGAATAAGATTCTATAAAATGATAATTCTAAAAAATTTATTTTCATTCTTAATAATGATTGTCTGATTTTTTTTTTTTTTTACAGGCAGACGGTAGAAATGGAGACCTGGTTGAGTGAAGTTCAACGAGTACGCATCCCGCGACCGAAATTCGGTAGCGGAAATTCCGTTAGACGATCTAATTCAACGGTGCAGCACATCAGGTCTGAGGTTCACGGAAGGCAAGTTCAAGACGTGACTAAAGCAACTGAGGAACTTCGCCAGGCCATTCAGGACAAGCTCTGATTCACGAGGAGTCGAGTTGGATTGTTCTTTATTTTACTCTGCGTACCTACGTCGCACGTCCTGACAAGCGAGGACACACGCCCCGTAGGTGTGTGACAAACTTGTCGGGACTTCCATTCAAAAGAGGCACTATATGGCATCGAGAAAACCTCGCCTGAATCCTTGATCGCAAATGGTCCATAAATCTTGCAAGTTGAGCACACACACATACAAACCAACATATATATATATGTATATTCATCAGGAAAACAAAAGGATATCATCATGGTAAAAAAAAAATCTGGTGCGGTGTCGTGATTGTGATCCATTAGTCCCACTCGCTTCAACCATGTACAACTTGTCTTTTTTCTTCATTCATTTCTCTCTCAATCTCTTTTCCTCTATTTTCCTTTATCAGACTACCAATTAATTCAGAGTGAATTCCGTCCTTTTGTCCCTCAATTTTTTTTTTTCCCATCGTGAGCAAAAATCAGTCTTTCAGAAAATTGGGTCAATTTTTGTATTTGAACAGATTTCATTATTAGGAATCGTATTTTTTTCTAAAAATTATTTTTTTAAATTAAATTTTTTTCGGACTACGTAAAAGTGTTATCAGGGATCCGACCATTGAATATTTTGTAAATAATCGTTATCATAGATTATAGTTTATTTAGGGATTTATTTATATATGTATCAGGAGAAGAAACAAGTTGAAATGTCTTTTTTTTTTTAATTTTCAATGTAAATTTTTTTACATTGTTGGTTTAAAAAAATGTTTGCTAATTTATAACAACAACAAAAAAATACATAATTTAAGGAAAGTTCTATGTTGCAATTATAAAGTACGTCATAAAGAAAGTTTATTTATCTAAATTTTTTAAAACAACTTTGTTAAAGCCAACTCAATTTCTTTTTTGAAATACACCATAAAATGTTATGAAACAAGTATTGGACTTGTGATTTTTTTTTCTTTTTTTAAATTAATATCACTTTCTCTCGACTATTCTGTTATTGTCAACTTATATTACAGGAAACATAATTTTGAAAGTTAAATTGAAATTTTTATTATTTTTTTTCTCGACATCTCTTTTTACTTTTACTAAACGAATACTGATTAATTAAATTACTATATTTTTAAAAATGTCCAATCTTTTTATATCAAGAAAAATTTCCATTTAAACAATTTCTTATATAAATCATTTTATTTGACAATTAAGAACAAAAATTTATAAGAAAATAATAAAAATAAAAAATTTTTTATAAAATAATATAATAAAAAATAGCCAAAAAAAAGTTGTTTCTTAAAATAAAGATATCATTGAAAAAGATTTAATCATAAACAAACCTTTTAATGGAAAATAAACTGTTTAAAGAAGAATAAACATTTTAAAGAATAAAAAAAAGAAAAAAAAACGAATGTCAATAAAATTTTACTCGTTAAAGTTCAAACGAATATTTTCAACTTGTTTTTTTTTCATGTAATTATTAAAAGAACGCTGACATTAATTCAATAATCGAAAAGCAAATGTTAAATTTCACATATTTGTCTTCAGCTTTCATAAATCCGACTGATTTGCAATTTTTTTTTTTTTTTTTTTACATACATCCATTCATCTTTTTCTTTTATGTATAAAAAGCGTAAAAGTTCAAATGCGTGTATCACGCGAATTATGTGATAATGGAAATCTGCGTTTATAGCGATACCGAAATTATTAGTTTTTTATTGATTAGATTAATTTTGATAATAATTTGTGTACAAATTTCGTACGCGACCTTATATAACTAATGTATATTTTAAGTATACGTCAAAATTCACAATCATATAAATAATTATTTATATTATTTACAAAAAAAAAAAAAAAATGTTTTTTAATTCTTTTTATGATTTGTAATAATTTGCATTTTATCTGTTATTTAAAATATATAAAATAGAACAAAGACAATTTTTTTATTAACCTTCTTTTTTTTAATCATGAAGTATTAAAAGAGGATTTTTTTTTTCCACCCGAGAAGGAAAATCGAAAGGAAGTGCAGACTTATTTCACATCTTGGAGGGTCTCTTATAATATTTCTTTTGCTCTTTGATACGATTCCTCTCGATCAAGAACAAAGCCTATAGCAAAGAGATGGATGAGAGAAAAACGGGCCACGTCAGAGGTAAATAAATGATATAGAGGAATCAAAGATATTGGATAGAAGGATAGATAAGCACCATGAATCGGCGGTATATCATCGATTTACATCTAGAATTTTCTCATCAAAAGACCATTTTAGTTCTATAACGTCATCAATGGAACCATGAGATTTTTTTTTTCTTCTATTTTTATATTTGCCATTTCAGACAACTATATTTTTTTATGAATATATTTTTCAAAAGAAATATTCATATAAAAATGAATAAATATCTTTGGAAAAAATACGCAGTTAATAAAAATGTCTATCTCATAGGAAAGTATAACATAAAAATGAGTAAACTTTCTTTTTTTTTTCTTTATTTTTCCTTCAAAAAATAAATAAATCATATCAAAATTTCAAGTGGTTCAAATACATATTAAATTATAATCGAATTTTTATTTAACAAAATTTTATAAAATTTCATTGAATTTCTATATTAAACAGAAATTATATTTATTTATATAGGAATTCATAATTCCTATTTAACTGAATTTTTATTAAATGAATTTTTGATTGACAGAATTTCTAGTTCACCGAATCTTAATTTGTCATTTAAATTAAAAAAAAATTCAATCCTTTATCAAAAATGAAATTAAAATTTTTTTTTCAAGAGCAGTCTTTATTTAATTAAGGAGTGAAACAGAAATTTTCCCTTCATATTTTTCTTTTTATCGAAAAACACACTTATAAAAAATTTATCTCAGAGTTAAATAAAGAAATAAATATTTAATTTTTATTTCTTTAAAATAAATAGTTATTTAGCTCTGAAACAAATATTTATTTATTTAATTCATATTAGGTTCGAATAAAAAATTTCTCTATTTAAAAAAAATTAATTAAAAAAAAATTTATAAATTAACTTCCACTATGATAATATTAAATTTAAGGATTATTATTTTATAATTAAATAAAATTTGTAAAAAATTACGTATCAAAACTTAATTAAAATTATAATTTTCTCCAAAAGAATGTTTCAAAATTTATAAGCAAAAAAATTATCATAATTCACGTTCCAGTTGAAAATGAGGAATAAATTTTAAATTTTATATAAAATATATATATATATAAAGGTCAAAGTTTATTTTCATAAACTTATTTTATGCATCTGAAATTGTCTCCATTCAGAGATACATTTTATTTTCTATATGAAAATCATGTAAAATTAAATTTTATTTTTTCCTCAATAGAAAATTTAAAGATTTCGCACAGGTCTACTGAATTTTATGAAAAATTGACTCAAAAAATAGCGACGTATAAAACGTTTTCTGAACTCTGCGGATGATTTCATAACTTTTACGCCTTTTGACCCTCAAAGCCAATTATAGTTTCTTCATTATTCTTTCCAAATTGAAACGTAAAATATAATATAATAAATCTAAACCCGTTTGTAAATTATTTTTATATAGATATATTCAGTACCATGATAAGGTACCTTAATTCCCTTTGTGGTAATACGTAGACGCGCTACCTCCATTTTTAATTAAAAAAAAAAAAAGTTGTGAAAAATTTTTCAGGCAATGATATATATATTATAAATTCTACAATTTTTTTCAAACTCTAAATTCTACGCCTCTTTTACTAATAATAATAACAACAATAGTAATAATTATATAGCTATAAAATTCACTATGTTCTCGACTATGTTCTAATTCTGGATTGTCACATTTGTAAACTATTTTCATCATGTAAAAAAATTCAAAAATTTATTTGAAGTTTATAAATAAATATTTAAATTTAAATATTAAAATAAAATAATGTATATTAAAAATTTTTCAACAAAAAGCAAATATTAAAATGTAATTTTTATATATTTTATGCGATTTTTTAATTAAAATTTTCAGCAATCTGACGGTCAATGAAAATGGTTCAGAGTTTTTATTTTAATCACTTTAAAGTCAAATCTTTTGTGAATATAATTTATTTGTAAAAAAAAGAATAAAATTATTTAAATTTTCAATTAAAAACATGAAAATGAAAATTTAAATAACTTTTATCTTTTTTTTTATAAATAAATTATGTCCAGAAAAAATCAGACTTTTGACTAATTAATTAAAATTATAATAAAAACCCTTACAAGTAAATTACAAAATAAATATTAAAAGAATATAATTTCCTATTTTTTAAAGGTCAATATATGAAGGGTAGAATGACAAAAGGGGTCAAGCGCCAATTTTTCGAAAATGAGGTTTTTGCATAAAAAAATCAAGAAAATTCATTTACACATTTCTGTAGAAGGATTTCCTTTTTTATTGCGTATTTAAATCAGTTTTTAATAAAAATTAAATTAATAAAATAGCCTCAAATTTACTTTATTGCAACCTGATTGAAAAACAAAAGAAAGTGGTGAGTCAATAATATTATCAAAATAAAAAAAAATATTATTTTTTTAGGTTTTATTTTAATATTTTATTTTAATTTTATTTTAATAATATTTTAATTAATAAAATTAATAATAATAATAATATATTTTCAATTTTAAACAATTTTAAAATCATTTTGTTATTAATTTTTAAATATTTTTATGATTATACTAAGTGAACAATTGAATTTAAAGATGAAAGTATTGCTCAATTCCAAAGCAAGCAATTAATTCGTAATTTTCTTGAAAACAAACAATTTTTTAAAGGAATTTTTTTTCTATTCATTTCGTCGATTCCATAGAAAGAAATTAATTTTCCAGTTTTTCTTTAAACTGTATATTTTTTTTATAATTAATGCTTAAAGAAAATGTGCGCAGTTGATATAACCTCAAGGCACCACAGTTTTTTTTAATTTTATCGTTAATATGTACCCAGATAACCAAGCGTACTAATCGTTATTTACGAGTACGGCGTACTAGTATTATACTAGTTTTATACAAGTACAAAATAATTATATATGTCGTACCAGTACGGTACTAGTACAATAAAAGTATGTCGTACTGTTAGAATTGTAAAATATGATTACTCGATAAAAGTATAGTACTAGTACAATATCAGTACGTCGTACTTCTGAAATAAGAAGCACAACATACTTGTACGATACAAGTATAATACTGGTACGTCGTACTGGGAATCTTTGCTGGTAATGCCAACCCAACCTCACTTTCTTGACAATTGTCAAATATGAACGCGTCACTGAAAACGGTGCATTAAATGTTGGTGAAAAAAGTCGTTTATGATGCAGCAAAAGAGTTTTAACGTTTGTAACTTGTGCTTCTGTACTCATCTTGAATATCCGAGATTAAATTTATATTAAATTATCGATCTTTATAAGATTTATATTCTTTTACTTTGACATGGTGCCATGGTGTTATTTCATTGAAAAACATCAAAATCTTTTACATTTATAATGAGAAAAATTCATAAATTCGGTCTTGATCATATTGATATATTTTTAAATTCAATTGTGTGTTATTTCGTTATAATTTTTCTTATACATATAACATATTTATAGGTTAGGATGTGATAATATGTTTTTCAAAGCAAATTTCAAAGCAATTTATAACATCAAGTTTAAAATTCTTTTGAAATAATGTTTAAATGTAAAGAAATAATCAATTAATATTTGATAAAGTTAAGTAATTAAAATAATATAAAATACCAGATATTTTAAGATAAGTGAGAATACAAGTTACATATATGATGTAAATAAAAAAAATGATTCAATAAAAATGAATTATTATTATTTCAGTTCTCCCACAGATTTTCTTTTGAATAATAAATGAAAATAATGAAAATACTATTGTGGGAAGAGAAAGGGGAGGGTATATAATATTTTATATTGTACATCATACTAGTATTGTACCAGTACAATAACAGTACGTTATACTAAGTCACAAAAGTTTTCAGTACGTCGTACTCGTATAGTACTCGTATTCTACCGATATTGCATACCGGTACGCCGTACTAGTACAGTACCTGGTACCGTGCGAAGGTACATGGCTGGTACAGTACTAGTACGTCTAGTACGTCGTACTAGTATTATACTACTACCGTACTAGTACGTGTGTTATCTGGGTAGGTTTATTTCAACAAATTGTTGTTTATTTATTAAAACATACTAATATATCGAAACGGTTTTCTCAGTTTTTTTTTAAATGACCTGCAAAATTTTTAAAAATGTTTTTTTTACTTCCTGTAAAAACAGTGAATTGTCGCTTGACCCTTTTTGTCATTCTACCCTTCATATTATTTTTTAACAATAAAAATATTTTCAAAGAAGTAAAAAATTAATTTTATAAACTAAAAACATATTTTTTTCTCAATGATTTGTTTTTTTTCTTATTAAACTTATTTTTTTAACATCAAATAAATTTTGATAAAGTGTAAATAATAAAATTTTATAAAAAACTAATTATTATAATAATGTTCGAAAGAAGTAATTTATATATGTATTGTATATAAAAAAATAGTTACAAGTGACAGACCTTCATTAAAAACTAATAGATTGTATAAAAAATCCTTTGTTATATATATATATTCAACTGCCATTGCTCTAAGTATATTTTACTGACGCGAAGCTATAATAATAATATTTATGGCCTAATGATATTTTTTTCGTCAATCATGAAATAACACTTCCTAGTTTCTAACTGATAACTGTTCTATACTTTTTTTTTCTCGAAAGAACAAGTTCTTTATATTATAATGATATTCATCTTTAAATACAAAAGATTCTTTTCATTTAAAAAAAAACTTCTTTCAAATAATTTCAAATGTTTCAATTCTTTATTATAATAAATTCCTTTCTTAAAAAAACTTTAGACTGAAGAGGACATTATTTTAAAAATATTTTCATTGTTTTTTTGAATAACAGTATTGATAAAAAAAAACATTATAAAAATGTAAATTTAATTAATTAATCAATTAAATTTTTTTTTAAAAGGTAGAATCGAAAAAATATTTTTATTTGATTCAAATAATTATTAATTAAATTTAAATTAAATAAATTATTTATTTTCAAATAAATATTTACTTGAATTAAATAAATTTTATTTGAACCAATTTTATTTTTGTATTTGAAATAAATACAGTATTTAATTGACGCAATTAATAGTTATTTAATAAAAATGAATATTTATTTAATAATAGTCAAAAAATGTAATTAACTTGTTCTTTCGAGAAGAGCTTGAAAAAGAAAACATGATTAAAAAAGTGAAAATAAGGCAAAAATAAGATATAAATAGACTTACCAAATTATCGGCATGCAAACGATGATGATAATCCCGCGAATTTCCACGAGAACTTCCAGGGGAACTGTGTCGACGTCCTCGATCATTATCAATCTCATCGTCATAATCCTGAAAATAAGAAAAATTATACTCTTGGACGAAAAAGTAGAAATTTTCTCCCACGCAATCTCTCTCTCACACACACACACACACACACACCGAATGTATCGACGTTTGTTTTTTTATTTCATATGCTCAATGTTTATGTAAAGAATAATATATATCAGGTAATTTTTTTTTTTATCAAAAAATAAATAATAAAGGTTAAAATCACGATTTCAGAGTCGCGGTTACGCGGTTCTTTGTACCTGATTGTCACACTCGTCATCGTTGGAGAGGGCGAGGTCAGAAGTGGCGACCTGGTACTGATGACCCTTTCTGTAGCCCACTCTGCAATGCCCAAAGTCCCATGAATTTTTTTTTTTTTTTAGAATTTTAATCCAATAAATAAATATATATTTAGCTAATCTCAATATAATGTACTTTCGATACTCAAGAGTCTTACACCAATAGAAAAAATATTTTTTAGTCAATTAAATGTATTTTAGGAATTAGATAATAATTGTTAATCATATATAATTAATTAGTTTCTATACAATTTACTTATAAAAATAATTATTGTGATTTTTATTTTTTTCTTTTAGTAAAAAAATATTATTTTAATTTTTGTGATTTATTTATAATTTTTTCTGCAGTTTATTTTTATTCTAGAAAATTATTATCACACCAACTGATAAAACAAAAATGTAACATTTTTTTTTTTTATACACTTTTCTAGAAATACACTATATAAACTCAAGTATAAAAATGTATTTTTACCGTATATTTTTATTGATTCGTTAACAATTTATTTTTAAATCTATTTCATTTTAAATTAGTTCATAAAATCAACCATCCATCATCAAAGAGATGAAAAAATATAAAATAAAAAAAGGTGCATTTTTAATTTATGATTAAATTTATCTGCAATTAAAATATGCAAATTTTTGTCATATTTATTTGAATTCAAAATTCAAATATTGCTCTCTAAATTTGAAATAGTAAAAATTTTAACTAATTTGAATTAGTGACCAAATTTTTGCTTTTGAATTAGTTAAGACATTATACTAATTCGATTGTAAAATTTATTTTGTTTACTATTAATTATTATTAAAATTTAACTAATTCAAAAGCAAAAAGTGAGTCAATAATTCTAATTAGTTAAAATTTTTACTATTTCAAATTTAGAGAGGGTTTTACAATTTAAAAATATATATATATATATATGTTAATTTCTTAATGTTGATTAACTTTTTTTTTTTTTAAATAGAAATAAAATAAAATTAAAGAGAAAGTCAAGTAGCTTTGTCATACACCAGGGGAAGTAAATCATAATTCCTTTCATGCTCAATGATTACCATCTGTCGTTACCATAAAACTGGATTAGATCCAGGAAACATAAACGACATTGCTTTGGACCCGAGCTTTATAGCACACACAGTCTCATCTCTATTCTATATATCGAGATTCTCTTTATGTTTTTCCCAATTTCTTCTTCCGTTTCTCCAACCTCATATCGTGCCACTTGAATACATTGACATTTCCTGAACGCGATGAATCGATTTACATCTGGTGATAATTTACTTTGGCCCAATTTCGCGAGGAACGTATATTCTTTTTTTTTGTAAAAATAATGTCCTTGCATACTCGCAAAACCATTCTTTTCATTTAACTTCAGTAATTTACATTTTTCTGTAGGCACAGTTAATTCTATTTGTCCTCCTGTCGATATTCAATTCTGATTCTACCAAATTGATTAAATGCATAAAAAAAAATATTTTACTTGTTAAGACAAGTTGAGATAATGCAACAATATCATGGTTCCCATGACTGTTTGGCAACTAATGAAATTAATTGTGAGTTAATTTAAAATTTATTTTAAACTAATTAAGTTTTAAGGAGGTTCCATCCCTTCACTGAACTAGTCAAAGCAATAACCATTTTTGTCTGATTTGACTTGCTCGGTATTTTGAAACGTCTGGCAACACTGCAACTCACGTTATGTACGTTGTCAACAACTGTTGTTTTGTATTGTCGCGCATAACCTCAAAACTTTGACAAGCGCACGCGCACGGTGGAAACCGTGAAGACGCGAAATGCCGTATTGCCAGATGTTTCAAGTTATCTTTTCTGTATCACAAAAAGTGGAAAAAAAATTTATAAATGAACTATTTTGAACTCTCACAGGAACCTATTGTCCTTTTTTAAATACAATACCGGTTCATTGCATATCTGTCTTTAACTACACTGAGAAAAATGTTTAGTATCATCTACCAAAGTTTGGTTCTCTCTACCAAATTTTTTATTTGATATATGTGCAACTAATCCGTTTGGTTCGGGCTACTAAATTTTTTCGTTGAATCATTTTGTTCGGTCTACCAAATTTTTTGTTTTGCACAACTAACTTATTGTTTTTAAGCAAACAAAAAATTTAGTTAAATGAAAATTTTTTTTTTGTTTTCTCAACCAACTTATTTTTTTGTTTCACCCTTTTCTCTTTATATAACCTACCTATGCCTACTTAAATTAATTTCTATCGCGGAAAAAACCTAACACTGCTGGGGCTCGAACCCTCAGACTACGCAACGCTAGTCGAGAACGCTGACCACTACTCTACGAATCCTACTAACAATTTGAGATTAAATCATTTTCACAATGTATAAAAGCTGGAAAAAAACTTTCGTTCTTGTAACAAGTTTTATTTATTTATTTTCACTACACAAACTTTTTTTTAAAAAAATGTCTGAAAAACATAAAAACTTCAACACTGAAACTTCACGACGCGAACGACATATGGTTAATGTTGACATCCCGTGAATGGGAAGCGACGCCATATTTACGAGAAGAGCGCGTGCGCAATACAGCATGTCAGCTATTTAGTACTGGGAACCAAACTATTTAGTTCGTAAACATGAAAGCTTCAAATATATTTTTTGGTAGAGCCAACTAAACTTCCCGATTTATTGCCACTTCCTATTCTGTTGTGACAACCATATTTTAGTAACGCCAACTAAAAAAGCTCAACTAAATTATTTTCTTATTATTACGAAATTATTTTTCTCAGTGTATACAAACTTTGATCAACATCTGTTTGTTTAATATTTCATAGTATGAAAATATATGTGACAAAGTAATGAATTCCTATAAGAATCAATGTTAAACAGTGAAAAAATAAATCGATCAGAACTTTTTTCTCCGGAACCTACAGGTCTCAAAAATTTAACTACAGAATTTTAGAAGCTTTATTTAGTAGTGTATCAAGTTTTACCAACAACTGCTTGTTTATTCGATAATAGGTGGTACCTCCTTAAACTAATTCCCCCAGTTTTTTTTTTAATTTAGAGCTTTGCTACACCGAGAGCCAATAAGGAGCATTAAATTTGATGCTCAGGCGTATTGATGCCATGGTTGCGATAGGGACAGGTTAGAAAAGTTAGGTTAGAAAAGGCGCCCGAGGCGAAATTTAAGCCCTAATTTACAAGGAGTAAAGTAGAGTTAAACAGACCCTCTTTAGCTTCCTCAACTAGTCGCAAATTTCCCTTTCTTCCACGTTTGGATTTAAAGTAGGGTCTAAAAATTGATTAAAATATTGAAAATTTTGAAATTGCTCTAATTCTATTAATTTTTTGAAAACGCTTCAAAATATGTTAATTCCAGTTTTTAAAGGGTAATTAAAGAAATATTGTGTGAAGAAAAAATTCATTTTGCTTTAATCAAAATAAGTAAAAGAGTTTTTTTTTTGCATTTTTTTGTACTTTAATCGAACTAGACCCTCTTTAGCTTCCTCAACCAGTCGCAAATTTACCTTTCTTCCACGTTTGGATTCAAAGGAGGGCCTACGGGAGTCTACAAGATCGTAAAGAGGGCCTATTTAGGTTCTAAGGGAAGCTAAAGAGGATTCAAATTTCGCCTCGGGACCTTTATGCATTTATAGATTAAGAAAATCGTAGAATCAAAATCATTTTTTTTTTGTTTTCAATGTATTTTTCTGAGAAACAAACTTTTAAACAAAATTTAGTATAAAAAATTTGTGTGAAGAAAAAAAATTCAAAATCACTTTTCTCAAAAATTTCTCGATTAAATATTTTAATATTCTCCGATTTTCTTAATCTAAAAGCATAATACTTTCAAAATCCACAGGAAAATCTAAAGTATTTTGACTTTTAGTTTAATTTTTTTCAAGCTCATCGTGTATAGTTTTAAATCAGGATTTAAAGATTTTTAATGTCTTGATTTTAAAAACGTTAATTGTGCGGTCAACAAAAAAAAAAAACATATAATAATATGCGCCTGCTAGAATAAAATTTTTCTCAGTAAAATGTAAAATATTTAGCACACTATATTTCATCCATATAAATCACAGGGAATAATTTAAGAGATTATATTAAGAACCGCAAGAGAAAATGTGTAATTAATTGTACAACAAGGCATAATTCCTTGAAAATTTCTTAATGTTACCATATACGCATATATGTGTACAGAATCCCCATCACAAGGCTTCTTCTTGCGCCTCTAGCTTATTTTCTATGGCTAGGAAAAGGAAGATAAGAAGATATGAAATACGACTTGCTAGCACGCTGTTTCGTGCCCTTAAAAATGGCAATAAAATATCCCAAGAAACGTGCAACCGATTGGTATCCCTTTTTAGAATCTTTTCACTTTCATCTTTCTCTTTTCACGAGATGAGAGAGGCAAAAGGAAAGAAAAATTAAAACCAAAAAAAAAAAAAAAAACAAGAGGATGATTCTGACTCTTGACTCTCTCGTTTATGGTGCAGTGCACGTTTATCTATTGAGAATGGTGCATACACAAGTTCGCCATCGCATCTGTTTACTTGCCCCCGGAGCACCTACATATCAATTTATCTCCATGCACCCGTGCGAGATCCGAGATGCAGCGTCAGGGGTCCGCTATAAAGGAAAGGAACAGGAAATGAAATATCGATGTCCTGCCGACTTCTACATAGAAAAGCCATTAAGTCAAGCAAACTCACGTTCAAGGAATATAACACTCCGAAACAAGTTTCACTTCAATTCACTGTACCAATGTCAGGAATATAAAAATTTATAGTCGTATTATTCTTGACAGTATAACATCAATTATTGTTAACTTTATATTTGACTATATATATAGCATTTCGAATAACTGTATAAATTCTTAATTAATGGCAATTTCTATTAAATCAACATGATGATAAATTTATCGCTTATTTATTATGTTTTAATTGAAAGACTACATTTATTATAGTAGCTTCAATTTTAATGATAGGTTTATAGATCGGCACGGGAATTTTAAATGATGATAAATTTAAAAGCTTGAATTTAATGTTTCAATCAAAGCGCTGAATTCAAATCTGTTGGTAGTTTTTATGGTAGATTTAATAAGGGGAGACCGATGCTAAATGGATTTATTTATCCAATTTGTATCTCTTTGTTGTTTTACTTTGTCATTACTGCAATTTGTTAAAATTTTATTAAACAAAGAACTTGCTGTAATATCTCATTCCTTTCATGTTTAACCCATTAATGCCCATGCGTACAGACAAGTATATATCGCAAAATTAACTATTGAGATTCTAGATGCAGAAATTGAAATGTGGGCCAGACGCGGTACCTACCAGATTTCCCCATCTCTTATGTGACCCTTCCCACACTGAAAAACAAAATTATTTGATTCAAATAATCGGTTACATTACTATTATCAAATAAATATTTACTTGAACCAAATAATTTTTATTTGAATTAAATAATTTCTATTTGGGCAAATAATTTCTGTATTTAACCCGAGGTCGTTGATTACTAATCTAATATCAGTTTTTCAAAATTCAAAATGACGGACGACAACATTAAAATTGGTTGAATTCACTTGAAACTACTCTAGGGTTTTTGGGGACATTTTGAATTTTGAAAAACTGATGCCAGATTCGTAATTAGCGACCCTGAAAACCCCAACAGCACTGAAACTTTCCTAAAGATTTCCTAAAGATTTATTTGAAATGTTCGGAATATTTAATTGCAATGTTTAGTGAAAATTGTGTAAAGATTTAAATGTCCGCACTAAATAAATGTTCAGGAAAGTTTCGCGCTAAACATTTATTTAAGTGGGACATTTAAATCTTTACACAATTTTCACTAAACATTGCAATTAAATATTCCGAACATTTCAAATAAATCTTTAGGAAATCTTTAGGAAAGTTTCTTTGCTGTGGGCGAAAGTTTCATAAAAATTCATTAAAATTTTTTTTCAAACACTTTTGACCCAAACAGTGGAAATCTCGTCGACAGCTAAGGGCTTAAAACAAATACCATTTGATTGACTCAAATAAATATTTATTTGATAATAGTCAAGTGATCGATTATTATTTGAATTAAAATAATGATAAATAATTGAATTTAAAAAAAGAGGTCATATTCCAAACTAATTAAAATTAATTTTTCTAATTACATTACAGTTTTGTTATCGAGAAATTTTGCTCTTAACAACTTTTAAAGGAGAAAATTAATGTCAATATTGATAGATAATTTCCTTTGTACCTATAAAATTACGATTAAACCCATCAAGAACATATAAAAAGCTTTAAATAATTTTGAAATTTATTTTAATTTTTAACTTATCAATTTTTATTTTTAACAAAAAAAAGGAATTTTTATATTTTTAACAGATCTTATTTTAAAAAGATAGTTTTAGAAAGTAATAACTTTTTTGATTGTTTAAAAAAATGAATTTTTTTTTATAAACGTAAACTGTGTACTTTGTTTTAGGGCGCTTTACCTTGAAGCTATTTGCAACCCTTCGGTAAGCGAAACTTTGTTGCGTCGTGTTAGCAGTTAGTAAATTTACGGCAATCAAATGTCCACTAAAACTTTTATAGCTGGGTTATATAATACAAAAAGCCCAGTGTTGTTTACCACATTCACTTTGTCCCTTCAAACCACCACCTATCCGCAAAAGTCGATAAGTTTTCAACAGCCATTTCAACTTTATTGCCTTAACAACAGCTTCTTCCAACAACATTCGCAAACATAGTAAAATAGAAAATGGGTTTATTTTCCGGTTTGCTAAATTAATTTTTGGAAAATTCAACCATATTATACTTTGTTAGGTTTTACTGAATTTTAGTAACTTTTACTTTGCAGTGAAAGGAAAGTTTCTTTTTAAGAGTGTCGAACGGTCTCTGAAATTCTTTGGCATTTAATTATCGCTTTATAAAAACGGCACTGAATGTGAAAATGATAAACATTGATTTTAAAATACTTTTTTCTCGAAATGCGGACCCTTTTTACAAAATCGGCCAAAACACCATAAGGATCCTTATCTTATAAATTTCTTAAATCAGAAAGATTGTGCAAATCTATACAAAAACGCGATTGTAAAACAAAAAGTAGGAAAGTAATATAATGACAGCTTTATTACATCCTGCCGCCGTCAGATGGCAGAAGCATGCAGGGAGCACAATGTCGCAGCTGTCATTACATTACTTTCCTACTTTTCGTTTTACAATCGTATTTTTTGTATAGATTTGCACAATCTTTCGGGTTTAGAAAATTTATAAAATAAGAATCCTTATGGTGTTTTGGCCGATTTTGTAAAAAGTGTCCGCGTTTCGAGAAAAAAGTATTTTAAAATCAATGTTTATCATTTTCACATTCAGTGCCGTTTTTATACACGGAAAAAAATGAATGGATATCATAACCATAAAAATATTGTTATTCATAATATTGTTGGAAGAATTAAAAAAAAGGGTTGTGGGAACCATATAATATTTGTAAATTTGATATGGATGTACCAACCATATGTTTGGTTGTGTTTTCAATACCGCTATGGATTTTACTAGTTTGGATCTCCTATCCATTTTTAAATGGTTACGCTCGTTGATCTAAATAGATGTACGCGTTTGCGCGGTAATCAGACTTGGTCAGCTGGTCACATATTGCGTCATTCTATTTCGCGTCCTAAAAGTGTGTTTGAAAGAAAAAAAGCAATTTTGGCATAAATTAAATTATTTAAAATTGGCTCTAAGTGGTTCGGGTTAGATATAAACAACATGGAAGCTGAGTGCTTTCAATTTTTTAAAAAAGATGGATTCGAGGAATACATACCGCATTTTAAAGGTAAGCAATAATATCAGTAAATTATAGGTTATGTTTCCACGTGCTCAAATCTTTGTTGGATTTTTAATTGCCGAATTTTAAACTGCCGAATTTGATTGTGTTCTTGTAAATGATTTGCATTCTCCTTTCCCAGTCACAATTTGCAAATGGAGAAATGGTTCCATGTTTGCAACTTTACGCCATAAATTATAATTATAATATTATTATAAGTATATCGCGATATTATTTTAAGTTGTTCGCGCGAATTATTATATATAATATTATATTTTATTGTAATAAACATTTACATTTACGTTTTATTGGAAAAAATAAATATGTTAATATGATACGCAATGTTTTAAATTAATTAAAAATAACCTTATTAATAATATAATTCAGAAAATAAAATAAATATTAAGTATAACCATATAAAATAGATACGTTAACTATATTAATATAGTACACACAGGTCAATGGTTGCAGCAACAATTAAAAATGGTTGTGACATCCATAATGAGATTTGTGCTACTTCCATATTATATGGTTCACACAGCTATAAACCTTTGTTATTGCATCAATTTACAGCTAACTATTTTATATGGATGTAGCATCCATAGATATGGATGGGACGTATTTTTCAATATAATATGGTTGGGGCAACCAGACGTATGGATGTGACATTCATTGCTTTTTTTCAGTGTAGGGCGATAATTAAATGCCAAAGAATTTCAGAGACCGTTCGACACTCTTAAGAAGAATCTGAACTGCCTTAAAAATATTGCATCTTTAGACTTCCTTTTTGTCCTAAAACAAGACATTCGTTTGACTGTTTCTTACACAAATCCACAATTATTTTCAGTTAATTTTGACTAACTTCCAGTAATCTTTGACCCACTTTTAGTAATTTTGACTGACATTTAGGCAAAAAATTTCATTCTAAAAATTTGGTGTAAGGACTCTCGAGTAATAAAAAGTAATTTCACAGAAATATGATTTCTTTCTCAGAAAATAGTTTTTTGAATTAAAGAATAGAAAAAAGATTTTTAAAAAATTACTAAAATCTTGCAAAACTAATGAAATAAATAAATAAAAAAAAGAATCATTTCGACCTGGTCCTGGGCATATCGGACCCGAGACCGCTGTCCTCGCTGGGTGACCTATATTCCTGTGTTTCCCTTGATGGTTGTGGTCCCTTGATTCCTCTGGGATCAGCCTCGACGTCTGCCAGTCGTCCTGCTCGGCAATAACCACCGGATGCACCCCTCTGCGGGAAATTATCAAGATCCGGTCAGGCCGAAGGTCACCCTTTTTATACAAATACCAATAATTGAGCTTGCCCGAGCTTTGTTCATTATTCTCTGAACAACTATACCTATATATGTACATTATTTTTGTTTTCTTGCCTCAATTTAATACAATATTCTATAAAAAAAAATACATATTTTGATATATCTGTGTTTTTAAAAATTAATATAATTTTCTTATACCTCATATATGCGAAATTGACTTTTTCATGCAACACTAATAACTAAAAGAACATCGGTTTACGACGATTCCTTAAGAAGTAGGCCAGCCGTGACAAAACGCAGCACGTGACAAGGTAACGCGGTCAGCTTATATGAGAGTTCAGATATGATCAAGAACGACCGAGTGTGCATCATCAAACATACAATACTACTATTGTTTTCTTTTATTGACTGAAAGGGTTTTGTGATTTCCCATTGGAAAATTCAATTCTTTACAATTGTTATATTTGATAAAATTGCAAAAATTATCTTTAAAAAAACTTATGGTTAAATAAAAAAAATTTCTCTTAAAAGACCTAGTAAAAATAGGGCTCATGAATATCCCATAAAAATCATTAGCTAGAATTTTTTTCATTTGTACGAATTTTATTTGATATAGAATTGTATTTGCATTACTGTCTTTATAAACGAAATTTTTTACTATTGATTGATTATTGTTTCGTTTAATAAATTCCCGAATATAATAAAGAAATAGTTTTGTTTAAAAAATTATGATTTAAAAAAAAAATGAAATTCAATCAAAAACACAAGGCGTTAATAAAAGTTATAATTTGAAAATTAATTCTATAAATATTATATGTGCCATTCCAGGAGTTTATTTTTATCAATTTTCGTAGTAACCTCAACAATTTAAATAAAAATTTGGTAATGTGATATTTTTTTCGATTTATGTAAAAAAAAAACATTTTTTTGGGTAAACCTATTGTTTATTTAAAATATACAAAAATAAACATTGAAAAAAATTCACTTCTGAATGATGACTTGACAAAATGAAACGGCTCAAAATTTTAGAAATTGCTTTTCGTTTTGAGTTCTTTCATTTCAAACAGCTGTTATGACTGCGCGCAATATATCTTATTTTCCAGTCAATGCTACCAACATAATTTTTAAAAAAAGGTTATGTTTATAATATTTAATTCACGCAACATATTGGTATCATTGACTGGAAAATAAGAAACTGGAAAAACAATTTCTAAAATTTTGAGCCGTTTCATTTTGTCAAATCGTTCAAAAGTGAATTTTGTTCAATATTTATATTTTTTAAATAAACAATGGCTTTACTCCAGAAATAGTTTTTATTGAACCTAATATAAAAATAAATATCATACAAATAAGTTTTGTTTAAATTGGTGAGGTTACTCCGAACAGTGATAAAAAAAAACATGTCACATAAATGTAGATATAAATAAAAAAATAAATTAATTTGAATTGATATTTTCATCTTAATTTCATTGGATTTTAATAAATTCAATAATCTCCAAAATTAATCGAAAAGATTTTATCATACTCTCATATATATATATATGTTTTTATTACTTTCTATAAAAAATCTTAAACTGTTCTTTGTCGAGAACGTAATTTAAGTTATAAGAATCAAATTATGTCTTCTTTGAGACTTTAGGCAGAACATGACAACAACTAAATTAAACTTTTTCGTTCAAGAGGAATTCCAAATCCTAATTGAAAAAGTTTTACTGCAATTATTTTTGCAATGAAAATAGGAACTTTATAATAGAGGTTATCATATTTTTTTCAAATAAACTCGAAGAAACTTGATATTACCAATCAAGAGGAAAATATAATATTGCATTATTAAATAATAATTTATATTTTATAACACTAAAAATATCTTATTCAAATTAAAAGTAAGCTAATAGAGAAAACTATCAAAGAAATCAAACAAGATACTAATATTAAATTGCATTCATAAAAAAAAAATAAAACATTTTATAAATGTCATTCTAAATAAAAATGCAATAATGATCTTATCCTTTATTGGTTCATTACTTTTGAGAAATTCAATGATTATTTGATTTTATCTCAAAATAATATAGCTTCTCATTATGAAGCAAATATTCAAATCGAAATTAATCCAAAGCTAAATAATTATTTGTTTTAAATATAAATTTTCATTAATACACATAAAATTTATTTATCTCTGAGACAAATATATTTTTTCACCTGCAGAATCTATATGAATTATTATTATATTGAATTTTTAAAAAATAAAAATTCTTTGTTTAAATTTTATTAAACAATTAATTACCAAACGTCTCTAAATAATGAATAGAAATTATAATCTTATTTTATTAAATTTTAGTTCAAGAATAAGAATATAAATTTCTTTTTATTTGATAAAATTAATGAAACAAATGGTAGACATTAAAATAATTTTAAACAATAAATATTCTTTATCTTTTATACTTTCTAAATTTGAATCAATGAAAATTCGTCAAATTTTTAATTATCAAAGATATGAAAAATTTTTGTAAATAATTTTTTTTTCGTTTTTATAAAAAAAAAAAGTTGTTTTTATGTGTCGAATGCGCACTCGATCGTTGTCACATGAAATATAACCAAAATAGAACAAAAAAAATTATTCAGCAAAGCTCAGGCGAACTCGTAACACGATTATTATATGTCGGTGGTGTTATAATAGTGAAAAAAAAAAAAAAAAAAAACAGTCGCATTCACATTATATAGTATAAATGTCGATTGAAGTATATTAAGTATAGAATTGTAATATATATGTATATGTATATATCAACGCCTTGTGTTTTTTCTCGTTCCTCTTTAGCTTTCGTGCTTGGTGTAATAATACTGCGCAAGAATAAATATATATATATACACCGTGATAATATAAGGCCAAATGAATTCTGAAAAAGCCTGAGAAATAAGCGAGCGTAACAAGCTTATAAAGGAAATTATAAAAATTTCTATATGTTTGGAGGTAGATGGTGCAAGGGGTTTTTGCAATTTGGAATTCACATGCAATTTTGTGTCATTGAACTTAATATAAAAGCTTAAATGAACTAAGGACATAATTACTTTTCATAATATGTAGAAAGAAACACATTTAAAAGCAAAACAAGTTTCTTAATGTACATAACACAAGAAACAAAACGGTAATTTTACTAAAACAATTTTAACAAAAGAAACATTTTTTTAGTGTGCGATATTTAATTGTTTTTCTTTTTATTTTCAAGTTGCAAATTTTTAAAAATAAAATATTTTTCATTAAATATTAAATTAAATCAATTTTTTTTTATTTAAAGAAATTTTTGAAAATATTCACTTGAAATTCGCAATTTTTTCTGGTTTAAGGAAAAATCTTTACACATTAAAAAATTTCCAATGCAAAACAATTAAATTTTGATAAAAATAAAAATAATTTTAAAATTGATTTAAAAAAATTATTGAATATGAATTTCTTCTTAAATATTAAAAATCTAAAAAAAAGAATAATCTCCGAGTATTGTACATATTTAAACAATGACCTTCTCGATAAAAATTCCTGACAAATTGTAGGTTGAACTTTATTGAATTCTGGACTATTGCATGTAGTTCATAATTACCAATGCAACCTACTTATTTTGTTTACTGCACTATAGTTATACTGAAAAATGTCAATCCCTCTTTATAGAAACGAACCAAAATGAATATGTAAAAAATTTCTTTTTACCCTAAAAAAAAAAAAAAATTAAACATTACACGTACATTTACGAATCATATTTTTCGAGTTAAAATAATTTATAAAATTAAAAAAAAAAAAGAAAAATAAAACTTTTCTTTTGAGCATAAATACCTAATAAATTATATATAGGTTGAAATTTCATAGAAATTCAAGATTACAATGACTACATAATTTCTAATTACCAATGCAAAATACTTTTATAAAAAATGTAAATAAATAAATAAAATTTGCATACTTGTTTGCTCACGAATCAAAATGTAGACTCAACTTGTCGGTCGCAGAGACTTTATAAATGAGTTTACAATCTTACTCAAGCTTATAAAGTACCAACATAGTCATTTACTTAACATATAAATCGTATATTAAGAATGTATCTTCATATTAAAGAAAGGCTTTTAAAAACTTTTTTTTTTGCGATCGCAAGCACAAATAAAATCAAATTCATTTTGTTTTATACTTTTTCTTGGTAATCTCTCGTTTTTTTTTTTTTTATTTCTTGTTCATTACCTCATAGACCGCTATTTTTATTGGACACCTACCGGTTACGTGATTGAAGGAATCTGTCTCAATTGTAAAACAGTTGTAAAACAGCGTGTGAGTGTGTCTTTATGACTTGCCGTTACTACTTAAACAATGCAAAAATAGATCGTTGCGACAATATATTAAAGAAATTTTACATCCTTCAATGAAACGTTTTTAAATAAAAGACATTTCGAATCTTTTTCCTAAATAAAATACTTGTTATCTGATTATTAAATTAAAAAAATAATTAATTATAAAAATAAATAAATTTTTAAATAATTAATTTTTTATTAATTAATAAAACAAAATTCATCGAGGAAATAATAATTAATCAAAAATAAAGGCAAAAGTAATTTTTGTTCATAATTTAAATCATCTTTTGTATATATATACAAAGTGTAAATAACGTTGGCATTAAATTTATGAGTTTGCATTGAATTTGTCAGTAAATTTTCTCCTTCATTATATGAATATAATATCATAAATTTACCAAGTTTGACAGTTACATGAACATTTTAAAAGTGCGCCACTAAAATGAGTCTTATTAAAAAAAAAAAAAAAAACAAAATCTTACATTCATAATTCTAAAATTTTTATGGGTTTTGAATGTGGCCAATTGAAAAATATTGAGCATAAAATTTTTATAGTCAGATACTTCATAAATTTTTTCATTCAATTGAAAAGAAATCATATATTTACACATATTATACCAACATTAAAGGTCCTGCCCTTTGGGTTCTAAATTATAAAAGAAATGCACATACATTACTTTCTTTTATATTATCATTTATTTCACTTCCTTTAAACGATGAACAAAAAAATTGAGAAAGTATTCTTTACTGAATAAAGGGAAGCAAATAAAATACTCAGAAAAAAAAAATTTTATTCTGTGTTTCATTAAAATATTTTATACGATTTTTGGGAAGAATTAATAATATGGTTAATAATGCGAATTTTAAAAGAGAAAATAATATAATTCATAAAAAAAAATGTATGACTATATAGCGGTTTAAAAATAGAAATTATTTATAAAGATTTTTAAAAATATTTTCAAATATTTTTAAAATTTAGATATACATATATTAATGAAAAATATTTAATTTTTGAATATTTATATGAATATTTTATAGGATATATATATATATATATATATATATATATATATATATATATTAATCAAAATTTAACTATCCGAATAAATCTTTTCCCACATGTACTATAAAAAAAAGTATATTTTAATAATTCCTACTCTTAAATAAAATGACATAAAGACTAGAAATATTGTAAATCTATTTTTAAAAATATTTAAAATATTTAAATATTTATTTATATTTATATATTTAAAAATATTTGTCCTTTACAAAATAATTTCTCTTTTAAATTCATGTGAATTCCAAATCGTAAGAAATGCGAAAAAAATGCAGTAATCACATATAGTTAATAATAATTTCATAATTTTCAAATATGTATAAACTTTTAAAAATCAATTGTTTTTCTAAAAATTAAATTGTTTTGTTAAAAAATTTTATTTTCTAAACGTTATAATATGTAACTTCAAATTTTCAGAGTAGATCAAATTTTATAAAGTAAAATTAATATTGAACTGAATATATAAAATAATTTTATTTATTTAAATATTTTTTTGTGTTACTATTGTTTAACAAAATTTATCTATTTAATTGAATTTTAACAAAATTTCTGAGGAAATCATTTATTACAGAAACAAAAAACTGGATTAAAGCTTAAAATTATAGCGTAAAATTATTATAGAAAACTAGAGTTCAATCAGAAATTGTAAATAAAAATTGTAATTTGTTAATTTTTAAATTCATACTAAATTTTTTATATACAAATTAAATTTATTTTTTAAATGAGGATTTAAGGATTCTATTGAAAGAAAATTTTGTTAAATGAAAATATTTTAAGCTATAATTACGATTAAATAAAAAATGCCGTTAAATAAAATTTCTACATGTTAGCAATTTTCATATTAACGATATTATAAATTTATTTTGAAATAGTGCGTGTGTGCAGTATGGACGCAGAGGGCGTTGTGTGGAGCGTTGGCTCGTTTTGGTTGTACGTAAGTTTGAGTTAGTTGAAAAATGGCATGAGATGCGTTATTGTCACGTTGTCAAGGGGACGTATGTCCGTTTTGTTCGAGTCAATGTATATTCCTTAAATTAATATAAACAATTACTTTTTCACTTTTATTTAATGTGTCATCATTAAGAAAAACCATTAACAGTTCAGAAGTGGGATAAACCGGTGATTTGTGTGTTTGTGCGTGCACATTTTGTAAAAGATGGCCGACGCGAACGAGTTTGAAGATTTTGCTCAAAGAGAGATACGAGCGCAGCAAGCCGCCGCTGCCGCAGCTAATCGTCTCATTCAAAACCCAAATCAGGATGGTGATCCTGGAAATCGCAATCCTAACCAACAGCCTCATGCCCCTCCCCCTCCCTTGGACATGCAGCAGTTTATGGCAACCATGATGGCCATTGTGCAGCAGAATCAAGCCACCATGCTGACGCTTCAACAGCACATGCAACAGCAACAACCTCAGAGGTTCCACGTTATGCCCGACTTGCATCGTAGCGTGGAAAATTTCAATGGTACTGAAGGGCCTGAAAAAGCAAAATTGTGGATCGAGAAGTTTGATTCCTTCATACACTTGCATGGTTGGACTCATGCAATGGCGTTTGAGACGGCGCGCATTCATCTCGTAGGTTCGGCACGAGAGTGGTACGAGGCACGAGTCGCGACAATTGTTGATTGGTTAAGTTTGCAAACTGCCTTCCGTGGAACTTTTGTGTACGAAAGAACAAAGGTAGATCTGCTTTTGGAACTTACACAGTGCGTGCAAGCTTCAAATGAAACAGCGACAGCATATTTTCACCGAAAGTTTAAACTTTGTAGAGCTTTGGAATTAAATGATAGCGAAACTAGAAAACAGATCTGTAAAGGATTTCGTCTGCGCAACCTTAGTGATTATATAAAGGCAAAATCATTTTTTGACCTTGATCATATGTATCGTTCGATCGAAGAGTACGAGAAAGATGATAAGGAGAGAAGAGAATTGTTTGGCATTCGTGATCGGCGGAACCCTGGAGGTGCAGTATTATCGAAAGAGCGCCAGAATTCTGATTTCAACGATAGGCGACAGATGGCGACACCTTCAACATCGACCGGAACATCGAATTCAGTGTCTGAGTCAACGGAGGAGCGAAAAGTAAACAACGGAGATGTATTGAAATGCTTCAATTGCGGTAAAAGCGGTCATTTTAGTAGGAATTGTAATGAGCCGCCAAAACAGGTAAAGTGTTTTAATTGTAAACGTGTGGGTCATAAGGCCAATAAATGTGATCGTTTTATAAAAAAAGAAAATGTAAGCGAAAATGTTCAGTTGGTAAATTCTAATTGTTCGGATAATTCTGTCGAAAAATTTATTAAATCTGTCAATTTAAATGATAAACCGTTTATTGCGTTTGTGGATGCCGGGAGTTCCGTGTCAACAATTAAACTCAGTGCCGCTATTAATTCGGGATTTTTCATCGAGGCCGGGAAATTGGAGTTGAGAGGATTTGGTGCGTGCGGAAGTTTTGTCGAATCTCCGGGAGTGATCACGGGAGTTTTAAAAGTCGATCAAGTAAAGCCGCGCAATGTTGTTTTCAGAGTCGTTCCCGATAATGTTCAGAATTTTGAGGTTATGATCGGGCGAAATTTCACGGAGTTGACAGATCTCGCGTATGTTCGAATCGGAGATAAGTTTGAGTTTCGCGATATCGATAATTTTCCATTTAAAGATTTGCAAATGACAAATGAATTTCCGTTTAAAGCCGAAGTTGCTCGAACTACTGTAGTCGAGCAGAACTGTATTAATTTCGTTGATGTTGTTTACCGAGATCGTGAAGCGACTATTCCGTATGTCAATTTCGATTCTAAACCCAAAATATTAAATAAAGGGGATTTAATTGGGGAAGCAATATTATCGGTCGAAGAATTAGATGAAGTGAAACCTCGCGTTTTACCAATTACGGCAAAAGATATTGTGACAGACGACGATGTCACTCCCGAGCAGTTACAGGAATTAATTGATTTACTTAATGAATATCGGTGCTGTATAGCGTTAAATCTTTTTGAATTGGGTAAGACCAATAAAATCACGATGGATATTCAATTAAAACCTGGATCTGTTCCGTTTTGTTCGAAGCCGTATAAAATGAATCCGACTGATAGGAATGATTTGGACGATATAGTGACAGAATACAAAAAAGCGAAGATTGTTACAGAAACAGACGCAGAATATGCCAGTCCCGCCTTTCTTGTTCGTAATAAACACGGTATTCCGAGAATGGTGACTGATTATCGCGGGTTAAACACTGATACGATTAAAATTAGTTACCCTTTACCAAACTTTGATGACGCATTACGTTTTCTTTCGGGAGCAACACGATTCACGATTCTCGATTTAACTAAGGGTTTTCTCCAAATTCCTTTGACTGACGACGCGAAAGCAAAAACTGCTTTTATAACCGAAAAGCAGACTGGTCAATTTGAAAGAGTAAATTTTGGATTAACCAATGCTCCCTTTTACTTTGCCAAATTGATGCACAAAGTTCTAGGCAAAGTACAGGGGAAAGTGGTTTTTAATTTTTTTGACGATACATGCATACCATCTACGTCATGGGAGGATATGATTAAAAAATTGAGAACTGTCCTTGAGTTGTTGAAGGACGCTAAATTGACCCTCAACATTTCTAAATGTCGTTTTTCGATGAAAACTGTTGAATTTTTGGGATTTAAGATCGGTATCGATGGATTACAACCGAGTGACGCGAAAACACAAGCGATTAAAAATTTTGAACGACCTCGAAACGTTCATGAAGTTCGTAGTTTTCTTGGTTTGGCGAGTTTCTTTCGACGGTTCGTTCCCGGTTTCGCCAAGATTTCAGCACCGCTAACTCATTTAACAAAAACTAAAAATTGCGAAAAATTTTCGTGGGGAATTGAACAAGAAGATAGTTTTCGAGAAATTAAATTTAAACTTACGAGTTATCCGGTTCTAATGATTTACAACCCTGATGCTGAAGTTACGGAACTTCACACAGATGCGTCCTCGCGTGGAATAGGAGGAATGCTTTTGCAAGGTGATAAGAAAAATTTGCGACTAGTTTATGCTGTTAGTAGAAGGACATCCGAGGTCGAAAGCTCATACCATTCAAGTAAGCTTGAGTTGATGGCAATTGTTTGGGTTGTTACGCGATTACGAGACTTTTTAATATCACTTAAATTTACCATTGTCACGGATTGTCAGGCTCTTGTTAACATTAACGCGTTAAAAACAAAACATCCTCAGATCGTTAGATGGCTGGGGATAATTGCGGAATTTAATTTTACAATTAAACATAGAGCTGGCGAACAAATGGCACATGTTGATGCCCTGTCACGTAGACCAGTAGGTGAGCCTGATGATTTGATTGATGATGTTTATATTTTCAATGTTGAAACGCGCGAAGATGAGCTGCTTTTATTTCAACGATCTGATTCTGAGATTTTGCGTAAGGTAAATATTTTCAAAAAAGATCCGAAAGATCGTGATAAGTCTGAGAAAAACGAAATTAAAGATTACAAATTATCTGACGGGATGTTGTACAAACTGATTAATGTAAACGACACACAGCGCGAACTTTATGTAGTTCCTCAATCCATGCGTAAAACAGTAGTTATTCGAAATCACGATCTGAAAGATCATGGCGGCGTCGAAAGGACTTTAGCTAGAATACGCAAATTTTTTTATTTCCCGAAAATGAAGAAATATGTTCAAGTTCACGTTAAGTCTTGTCTCGAGTGTATTTTGTCCAAAGGAAAACCGGGGAAACAGGAAGGCGAGTTACACCCAATACCTCCTGGTAAACGCCCCTTTGAAGTTGTTCACATAGATCATTTAGGTCCTTTCGTCGAAACGCCACGTAAAAACAAATATATTCTTGGCATAAATGATAACCTTACTAAATTCTCGGTAATCGAAGCAGTAAAGAATACGAGTACTAAGATTGTAATTTCACGACTAGAAAGATTTGTAAATACCTACGGAGCGCCATGTAAAATTGTAAGCGACAGAGGAACATGTTTCACTTCGAAAGCGTTCGAAAAATTTGTTCAAGATCACGGCATTAAACATGTACTTAACTCTAGCAGACATCCGCAGGCGAACGGAAATATTGAACGATTAAATGGCACTATTTTGCCTGCTTTGCGCGCTAAACTCGGTACTCTGGATGCGAACAAATGGGACACGCTTCTTCCCAGTTTACAACGCGACTTAAATACATCTGTATCGAAATCCACTGGATGTTCTCCATTCGAAGCCTTGTACGGTTACATTCCTCGTTTTTCAGAAGGCGCTACTCGTCAACTCACTGTAAACAGCGAAACTTATCGAATTCCATCTGAATTACAATCCGAAATCCGTGAGAACATTCAAAGTGCACAGAATGATTATAAAACGCGTTACGATTCTAAGCGATTGAAAAATGTGAGATACAATGCTGGAGACATTGTTTATATGAAAACGAATCCGATTGCAACAGGTGAGTCTACCAAATTGCAGCCTAAGTTTAAAGGTCCGTTGGTAGTTACACGAGCCTTGAATCATGACACTTATGCGGTGACTAGTCTTCGAAACGAAGGTGCAAAAAGATCGTCTACTACGGCACACGTTAGCCAATTAAAAATTTGGAATCCGCGAAATACGTTCAACGACGATTATAGTATGTCCGATTCCAATTCCGATTCAGACGACGAAATTGATAAAAATAATAGGGAAATAGTTGATCAAACTGTAAACACAAATGTTAATTCTCAAGTAATTCAAAATCAACAATCACCTATTGTACTCCGACGAAGTGCGAGAATTAGAAAAGCTCCGAATTACTTTTGAGATCGCAACTAACAATAATTTCTTTTTACAATTTAATTACTTTTATAATTTATATCTTATTGTAATAAAATTTTACAGTGATTGTGATATTACTTTGAAGCGAATATCTTAAGTTTGAGGACAAACTTCTGTCAGGATGACCGACTGTTAGCAATTTTCATATTAACGATATTATAAATTTATTTTGAAATAGTGCGTGTGTGCAGTATGGACGCAGAGGGCGTTGTGTGGAGCGTTGGCTCGTTTTGGTTGTACGTAAGTTTGAGTTAGTTGAAAAATGGCATGAGATGCGTTATTGTCACGTTGTCAAGGGGACGTATGTCCGTTTTGTTCGAGTCAATGTATATTCCTTAAATTAATATAAACAATTACTTTTTCACTTTTATTTAATGTGTCATCATTAAGAAAAACCATTAACATACATGATAGAAATTCAGTTAAATAAAATTTCTGTCAAGAAGAAATTGTGCTAAGCTAAATAAATAAAAATTTTGCTAAATGGAATTTTAGTTGAATAAAAATTCTGCTGAATATAAATTTGGTCAATAAAAAACTCTGTCAAGTGAAGATTCTACTTAATAAAAATTGTGCTAAAATTAAATTCAGTTTAATTAAAATTCTATTAAATGAAAGATTTACTAAAAATTCTAATGATTCTAATTTTCTAATTAATGAAAATTCTGTTACATAAAAAATAGAAAATTCGACATTATAAATTCGTACTATATATGTAATGATTTTTAGGGAATATTTATGTGTCTTTATTGTTTGTAAATTCTAAATTAAATATTAACAAAATAAAATCAAAGTATGAAAAAACTATTTATACTGAAAAGTTCAATATATTTTTCATAAAAAATATTTTTAACAGTGTGTTTACTATATTATTATAGTCAGGTGGAGTGCTTATTTAAGCATGCCTTTGGACCAGAAAATACTAAGCTGGGAAAAAGCAACTATATATAACGTCGAAAGTTATATCGATATAAGTTTGTCTAAATTGTGATCGATATCCTTGTTAAAATCGTTACATAATTTTCTTTCATCGCACCTCTCCATTTGACGAGTATATATTTTTTTTTTGTAATACATTTAAACCTACTTTATTATTTCCCTTCTATTTCCCGAGTTCACTCTCCTTTTGTTTCCGCCTAAAATTCCATTACCATTTTGTGATTTATACGCATAGTTCTCTTTACTTCAAAAGTGATTCTCTATATATGTGAAAGCTTTAGCCATCTAATCATTAATAATAATATACGACTACACGAGAAAATTTATCGCAGTACCAGCAAGTTGGAACTGAATAAAAAACACTTATTTTCCTCTCGTTTCATATTCATAAGGAACAATAAAATTAAAAAAAAAAAGCTCGATGAATACAATGATATCAAAAGGGTTACCTCTATACGCCAGAAATTCTTTATAATTTTTTTTTCAACTTCACCGTATAATTGAAAAAGTTTTTGATAACAAAAAGAAATTATCTTTCACATTTCGTTGCTTAAAAATAAAATTTTTTTTAGCAAAATTTGAAAATAATAAAATTTTTTTTTGATTTTAGATTTTAAATATTAATATTTTAATAAAAATTCTTTCGACTTCGAATTATTGTAAAGTATTCTTTTTAAATTTAAATTTTTTTTTCAACTAATTTGAACTGACTTTTTGCTACAAATTAATTAAAACTTTTACTAATTCAAATTTAGAGAGTAAAAAAGTTTTTTTATAAACGAATCAATTTTCTTTAAAACAAATAAAATTTCTTTTACACAAAAGAAATTCGTCTATAAAATAATTAATATTAAGAAAATAATTTTTATTATTCATAAAATAATTATTTTATATTTCAATAAAATTTATCTGCAAAAAGAAGTTTATTTCAAGTCAACGAAATATATTAGTTGATGAAATTAATTTTCTTAAAGTATCAAAAATCTTGTTTTTTACTCAACTTAATAAATTTTAATTTATCATCTATAGCTATCTATTTGAAAATTTTGTTCAGATTTTTATTTTTATAATTTTTTTTTATAATATTATTCAGTGTATTCTAGAAAATTAACACACAAAATACTAATTTACAAAGATATAAAAAAAGCAATAAGTGAATTTATTGATTTTAATTACGAAAATAATAATAATTGTGAGAAAATTAAAAATCTTTGTTATATATTTTAAGTGTTCAAAAATTGAATATCAATTGTGCAATAAATGTCAAAGAAAAAACAAAAGTGAAGTAAATATATATACATATATATACGAATGTATATATATATATATATTATAAAGACAATAAGAATGGACCGAGAAACACACAACAGGCATCCAGTATAGATATTTAAGAAGATAAAGAGATAAATATTTTGGGATCATTTATACGGCACAATATATATATATATATAACAAAAAGTTAATATTGATGAGTAAATTAAAATTAAATCTGTAAATGACTTACCGGAAGGTCATGAAGCGACGGAGTTACCACTAAATCCGAATAGGCTCGATCTCCTTTTCTCTAAAAAATGTAAAGTAATTTTTTTCAATTACTAAAGTTTTTTTCATTTTAAAAATTTTTTATTTAGATTCAAAAAAAAAACAATTCAAGATAATAAAAAATATATAATAAAATTTAAAAGATAACAAAAAATAATTGAAAAACAATGCAAGATAATAAACAACAAAAAATAAGATAACAAAAGATGCTTAAAGATAATAAGAGAAAAACAATATATGTAATTAAAAAAAAAAAGAAAGAGAAGAGAAAAATTTAATTACTCTGGACATTGCGACACGTGGCCTGTAGACTAAATCATCAAAGCAGACTCTATCTTTGCTGTCGACAAGTTCTCTAAGTTCAATGAGCAAAGTGAGCTTTTCATGAGTGTTTAGAAGATCAGCTAGACTTGCCACAAGTTCCTCAACTGTTATCCTTCGAGTTCTATAATCAGCCAAAAGTTGTGAAAGGGCTGCTCTTTCACTTCTGGCAAGAACAACCCTCGCTTTCTCTTCCACCATTGCCGCTGTGGCTGCTGATACAGAATGAACACCTCGATGCCTCCATTCGTTAGTGCTATTCCTAAAGAACAATACAATACAGCTAATTTACTTTTCTTATTACTCTCAATTCTGTGTAAATGGTACTGGCAATTTCTTCTTGTTCTTAATGACTATATATTTTATTAAACTAGTAAAATAAAAACTATACAGAAATGGAGATTTCTTTTTTCAAAGAATTAATAATTATTCACAATTTATAATAAATAATTAATTAACTTTGATTCATTGGAATTTTTAGGATTTCATTTAATCTTATTACCAACTGATAAAACGATAATTATTATTATTAATTATTACCCTTTAAATTTGATTATAAAATTACATACTGTATCAGTTTATTATTAAATGAATAAAATTAATTTATAAATTAAATGAATTCAAAATACATTTAAGTGATTATTCAACTATAATTTTAACAGAATGTCACTTTCAGTTTTTATATAATTAAAACTTTTATAATCATTGAAGAACATTGAAATTATATTAAATAATGAATTAACATTAATGTCATTTGTGACTGAATATTAATAGATTAAAAAAGTTTTCTAGTTAAAAATGTTTCATCTAATATTAAGGCGATTCAACGCTTTTATACATTAAATAGAATAACTTACGCAGGACTAGGAGGTCGATGATTTGGGGGACTTTCAAGTATCATTGAATCATGATCCGGATACCTAGACACAGGAACAACCATCGGTGTACTTGTCGTACAGGAATGGGGCACTTTGCCAACATCACGAATCAGAAGAGACATTCTTTTATTCGTTTTAAGAATCTGGACGGCTTCGTCGTGAGTTGCTTCCTCGAAGCTTTGTCCATTCACTTCAAGTATTTGATCGCCTATCTATAAATCAAGCAGAGTAATAATTTAAATAAAAAAAAAATTTTTTTTATAATTCATTTTTTTTATCCTAAATTCTGGTACATTTTTTTCTTTTTTTTTACAGTGAAATAAAAATAGTCTCTTCTAAATTATTTTAAACTTTTTTTTTGAAATAGTTTAAAAAATTAAGATGAAGTTACTTTTATAGTTTTCTACAAAAATAAAAAGTAAAATCGTAAGTTGAGAAAAAAAAATTCTAAACTAATTTTATCAATTCTTTTAGTAAACAAAATTTCGGGAAAAAAAAAATTAAATAAATTTCAGATTTCAAAATTTGAGAACTTACCAAAAGGCCAGCACGATCGGCGACACTGTCTTTGTCGACTCCAGTTACATAAATACCCAAACCATACTCGAGACCACCTCTAATCATAAGTCCAAGAGATTGACCAGGTTCTATGCAAAGTTCAACCTTACGAGTTCTTGGACCATAACGTGAGTCACGCGGATGAAGTGGAGGTGGCGATGCTGGTCGACCCTGTCGGTCCATCCAACTGCAAGACTGTTGTCTTCCGGTAGCGGTCCATACTGGATGACCACCTCGACAACGAGGATCCAATGCTGGACCTCGTACTGTCATACTCAATGTCCGACAAGATTTTAACATCTGCGAACAAATCAAAAGAGTCATGGGTCTTCGTTAACTGTTCACTGATAATTCTAGATCTTAACCCGGATTGACATTTTAGCTCCTATTCCATTATGGTGCTCACAATTTTTCCTTTTTTTTTCAGAAAAATTAATTTTTTTTTTTTTTTTTTTTTGTTCTTTCATAAAATAATAATTAATTAATCAGTGACAATATTTTCTGATAAATAATGAATCATTAACATTACGAATTCAAATAATAATTTACATATTTTTGTTATTAAAAAAAAAGAATATAATTTTTATAATTATAAATTTTATATAAAATTTAAATATAAATTATAGGTACAATATTAATAGTATAATGAAAAAAAACATTCGATTCAAATTTATCGGTTATTTGACTGTTATCAAATAAATATTTACTTGAACCAAATAATTTTTATTTGAATTAAATAAACTGTATTTGAATCAATAATTTCTGTATATGAAAAAAAATACCATCTCAAATAATTATTTGATACAAATAAATATTTATTTGATAAATAGTCAAGTAACCGATTATTTGAATCAAATTAATTTTTTTACAATAATTGTATTTATTACAAAATTATATTTATAAAAAAACTGAACAAATAAATAAATAAAAAAATATATAATACACATTATTATATGAATTCGTTAAGTAAAAATCGAACGAAAAATCAAAGTAAAAGTTAGTCCAACCTTTTGAGATTTAAAAAAAAGCAAATTTTAATTAAAAAGTGTTGCAGTGAAAGTGTCGATAATTTTATTTTCAACTATAAACTATAAAACGCTGTTCAATAGGAAACTCAATTCTTTTTTTTTTTTTAATCTGAAATATCCCTATGTAAAATTGGACTAACTTTTTTTTCAATTTTTTATCCTATTTTTTCTTAAATAATGAGAAATTAAATGAGATTATTTGCGTATTGCTTTTAGAATACCTTTTTTTTTTGTCTATGCATATAAACATTGTTAGACAAATTTTCTACTCTATTAAAATTGGTGTAAGAGTAATAATTATATTATTCTAATGCATCGCTAATTTTATTATATGGTTCGGATCATTATTCAATATAGTCAACTGTATCAAAAATTATTTAATCAATTTTTATATTACTATCAGGAAAATAGGCCAATCCGGACTAACCTCTTTTGATAAGACAGAGCCTAAAACGAGTGTGCAAGTGAAATTTTCAAAAAAATCACAACAGAAAAAAATAATTTTTTTTTTTTCAAAGAAATTCATGCATTTTTAAAGATGAACGAAAATGAAAGCAGTAAAAAAAGAAAAATCAAAATTAATTGTATTTGTTAATATTAAATATAATAAATTATACTTTAAATAAAATATTTAAAAGTAACAATTAAAAACAATTATAATTTTAAAAATAAATGAAAACTAAAATAAATTTACAAGAGAAAAATTAAAAAAAAAAAAAAAAAAAAAAATTCAAATATATTGCTTTTTTTGTAAAATAAATATTTTACAAAATTATTTCAGTATAAAAGTAAAATTTTCTGGAATTGGTCATTGCACTCTGATTTTTGGCACTATAATTAATTCTACTGTAAAATAAAATTAATTAAAAACTTAACTTTGAAAATAAAAATAGGTGTTATAGAAAACCCGAAATGAACCTATTACAATAAACGTGCTATTTTCTTTTTTTTGAAAATAGTATTGCGATGTAAAATTTTTTTTAATTTTTAAAAATTACGAAATTTTACAAAAGTAAACAATTATTAGCAATTATTAACAATTTTTAACAATTAATAGTTGTTTATTAAATTTTATATTAAAGAGAACGATACTTTTAAAATATTAATTTTAAATTATTTATAATTATTAAATTCTTTTTATTATCATGAACCATGAATTTTTATCACCATTAGTTAATAATCATTAATTAAATATTAAAAAATATTAACTTTTATACTTTTTATTTCAAAAAAATCGTTATTATCTAGTTTTGAGATATTAAAATTATTTTTCACAATTATTAAAAAAATTCTCTTTTCTCTAAATTTGCATCGCAATATCATTTTACCAAAAAAAGGGGGGATGTCGAACAATAAAATATTCTTCACTATTAATAACTTAGTGCACTGAAAAAAGTTTTGGTTAATTACACCATTATAAAAAATTCTAATTATTTAACTAGAATAATAATTATTATTTTTGCAATAATTCTAGTTAAAACAACAGAAATAATTTGCTAAGATTATACTTTGAAAAAAAATTATTTAATACAAGCATCGAAATTGTTACTAATACAATAAATATTTTATATAAATTATTATTATCCAAGTAATTTTATTTAAAATTGATTCGAAAATTGAAACAATTTTTTCTTTAAATTCATATTTTAAAAATTAGTTTTTTTTTAATATTTATAAATTGTTTAAAAATTTTATATATTTTTTTATAGCAAAAAAACAATAATTTAAAATATTAGTTTTCAAAAAAAAAAAAGTAATTAACAATTTATAAAGAGTGCAATTGATGCATGAATCAAATAATTTCTTTACCAGTATAAAATTCTAGTAAATTTAACCAGACTATTTTTTCAGGAGCTAAAAATATTTTTGACTCGAGGGGGTCGTGAAATTTGTGTTTATCGAGGAAGTATTTGAAAAGTGTTACTTACACTCTGAATCTGAGGTGGCAAGACAGAAAAAGAAAGCACAAAGATAGGACGATTGTACAAGCCAGTAAGACTTTTATATTTTATTAAATATGAATTTTTTTTATACGATAAAATTTATATTTTCATAATTAAATTATATATTTTGTATTGTGTAAATTATCATAAATCTGATGCCATTATTTTTTTTTTCAAACCATTTATTTCAAATTGTACTTAAAAAAAAAAAAAAAAAAAAAATTACTTTGTACAGATTATTATATTTTTTTTAATAATCAGAAATAGTTTTTTTTTCCCCTAATATTTCATTTTTTTTATGTCTTAAACTATATATTACACATTTGCAATCAGTGATTACGAATAAATACATATATAATAACTTTAAAACTTTGGTTAATCTAGTTTGACTTAAATTTTTGAGGACAACTTGCCAACTTCAATCAATATACGGGAACTCTCTAATTGACCAAAAATTGGAAACACGAATGTAGAATATCAAGAAGTGCGAATTTCCTCTGGACGTTTATTTAAATACGTTTACGTGCACATGTATATATGTATACTGCACACTGTGGGTTATTTGAAAAGTTTTCCAAAGTTTACCAAAGTGATATGGTAAAATTAGAAAACTTCGAATTACTGAATATTGTCTTTACAGGCGCACAGTTAGCAGGATATAGACTAAAAATTCACATTGGATATCTTAGAAAATTTTACATTTAATTTACTAATTAAGTTTTTAGTGGTAAAATGGCAAGCGATATAAATTAATAAAATTTCAAAGTTCAAAATGGCGGATTTAACGCATAGAAGGCGAAATTTTCTTTTTTTTTTGATAAAATTTGTTAGAAATTTATGCTAATTGGGGGGGAGTTTGGAGTCGTTGAATTAAAATGTAGCTTTGGATTTTTAGAATCCAATATGGTTTATTTGTTCTAAAAATTGCAAGCAAAAATTAAGTTTTTTAAAACTCTTCCGTCATTTTGAATTTTGAAAATCTGACTGGTTAAAATTTTACAAAAAATAAATATTTTTTCCCTATTTCCCGTGAAAATTTAAATTAATTAAAAAAATAAAATAAAAACTACACTATATAAATACAAAAAAAATTTAAGTCTCACAAAGTTGGACAAAAAATTTTTATCAAACAGTATCTCCAGTAGATGCTCGAATTTTATAAATACTTCTAAATTAATATCATTTATAGATATATAAATATTTTTTATCTGTATATATTTTTTTTCTCTAAAGAATAAAAAAAAAATGTATTTAACCAAATTTAAGAGGTCGACTTAAATTACACGTGAAATCGCCGATAAGTAAAAAACAAAACATATTTGAAACAAACCAAATAAAACATTTTATTTTAAATTTTAAGTGAAGTAGAAAAATAAGCAAATTATTTAAATCAAAAAAATTTGTTTCTTTATAGTGTGCATTTTATTCTAGTTTTTCTGATTCTTTTTTTTCTCTGTTTTTAATAAAATGCTTGCAGTGCTAAATTTTAATTAAATTTTGGAAATTTTGAGGATATACAAGCGCAAGTGAGCGACATTAAGACAATATGCAGACATAACGTTTCGAGTTGACGCCATGCCATACGGTAGCTAGGATATCGATCTCGGAGCAGCCCGTGACGTCACATCCTGCTTATCCTTGACCCAACGCGAGTCTCGTCCTTACGATATTTCCGTATGAATTGCATGAACGACAGAAAAAACTTTACATCTTTTCAAGATATTAACTTGTCATACTGTTTACTTTGTTTTTCCAATCTCAAAATCAATTCTATGGAGATTTTCATATAGAACACAAGAGCAATTGTTGACGCTCTTATATATAGTATAGATTTCACAAAATTTTCTTCAATTCCCTAACTAATATCTCTTTTTTTTTATATAAAAATAAAAATAATAGAAACTAAGAAAGTTCAAAAAATTGTAAATAATATTAATTATATTATTATAACTATAATAAGTTTATTATTTTTTTAAAATATTATTTAATTATTATTATTATTACTTTATAATAAAATATTAACTATTTGCAGAGATTTATCATTTTTAAACATTTATTTATTTTATAATTGATAAATCACTGTATTGAGTGTAAGAGTAGGTTGAAAATGTATAAAACACGATAAAATAAATTTGCAAAAATCTGATATAATATGTTAGAAAACATTCTTTTCAGTAATATTATATGGTAAGAAGTTAGCTTGAAATTATATAAGTTGAATTAATTTACTATATACCGTAAAGTACTATGTATTAATTTTATGTGAAACTTTTGATTGTATCTGGTGAAAATTATAATAAAATTCAAATTAACAAAGATTATAGTCATTAATGATAAATAATAAATAGCTGTCAGTTACGGTTTTTTAAATTTACTTCAAATGATATTATATTACGAAAAAAAGAGCAATAATAATGTAAGTAGATAGTAAATTAATTTATATTATTAATTTTCCATATTAATTAATTAATAAAATTAATGAACAATTATAAAATCAGATTTTATTTCTTTGAATTTCTAACGTGTTTTTTTTAAATATATAGACATATCTCTGAAACCTGTAACTTTAATGTCCCTTGCATATATTTTCGTAATTTTAATAAATTAGTTGGTTTTTGTTGGAATTCGAATTTGACCTTCAAATTCAAAAATTCAAAATGTCCGACATTATTTTTAATGGATTTGAATAAAAGTTGGTATAGGGGGACATAATTTTAAAAATTTTAAGGAATTTAAATGAAACTTGATTTTTGCATAAATTAAAAAAAAAAAATGTCCACCATTTTGAATTTTATTTTTGAGATCATATTTGAATTCAGAGACCCCAAAAACCCTTATATACTAACCCAATCAAAAATTTACTAATGGCGCAGTACTGACGCAGTACTGACAAGTGTTGGCGCAGTACTGGCACCCAGTATTGGCACCAGAGTTGGCGTAACTTTGAGATGATAACATTTTACCAGTATCGGCTGCCAGAGTTAGCACCAGTACTGGTTACCACTACTGGTTCAGTACTGGCTGAGTACTGGTAGTTTTGTAATTTATTGTATACGAAGAGAAAACTTTAACTGTAACAAAGATAAGTTACACTGCAATAATGAAATCTCTGCTCCAGGTAATACTTTTTTTTAGGAAAAAGTGTGTGAAATTTTTACTAACCCAACACAAATTAAATATTAATTAAATTAGTCAACTAACTAATTAATGTTTTATTATATATAAAATCGAAAACACCAAGAGTTATTATTTTTTATTAAGTATAATATATATTGCAAATTATTATTTAAAAAAATCAAAAAATAAATATAAAAATATGTTTATTATAAAACCAAAGTTTTTATAATATATAAAAACAGTTCAGTAAAAATAAAAATGTTTATAAAATAATTATAATGTATATAATTATACAATTAGCTATTTAATTATTTTATTATTCACTTTAATTATTTGCATCAAAATAAATTTTTGAAAAACTTTTTTAAGAAAATAAAAGTTGTTTTTTTAATTTTTAACAAGTGTTGTCAAGAAAATTTTTTTAAATTTTTATTTTAAAAATTATTAATTTTTTTATAAAAAATTTTATTTATTTTTAGTTTGATCGTTCTAAAAATTTGTTGGTTTATTGCATATCTGAAAACAATAAAAAAAAACTTGCAAAATGTTTTGGAATTAGTCTCAGGAAACTTTTTGTTTAAATAACTTTACCCACAAAAAAGCAAAATAAAATACCTTTTAATTTTCAAAAATAAAATCAAAGTGAAAAAATTTTTATAAACAAAATATTTAAAGAAAAAGATTCATCAGGTTCACTCTAGAACTTTTTATAAACTAGTATTAATCAAAAAGAAAATCTATTTGAGCCAGTACTGGTTCAATATCGGCTCCGTACTGGTTTGCGAGTATTGGGTGTGTGGTACTGCACCAGTACTGATACAATGAAAATATCAGTACTGGTTCAGTACAGACTGACCAGCCTCGGCAGCCAATACCGTCAAAAATATCCCCGTGGAAATCCTCGAGGATTTCCTCGTGTCAAATTTGGACAGAATTCCTCGAGGATTTCCATGAGAATTTTGTACTCTAATTTTTTTGTCTGTATTTCAAAAATCCGTAAGGGATCCACGAGAATTTTATACTTTAATTTTTTCGTTTCTTTTTTAATAATTCCCACGGAATCCACGAGGATTTTGTACATTATTTTTTTCGTCTGTTATTAAAAATCTTCACATATTCCACGAGGATTTGTACTTTAATTTTTTGTCTAAATTTCAAAAATCCGCAAGGAATTCCTCGAGGATTTTGTACTTTATTTTTTTCGTCTGTTATTAAAAATCTTCATAGATTTCACGAGGATTTTGTATTCTAATTTTTTTGTCTGTATTTCAAAAATCCTAACAGAATCCACGAGGATTTTGTACTCTAATTTTTTTGTCTGTATTTCAAAAATCCGCAAGGAATTCCTCGAGGATTTTGAACTTTGAATTAATTTCCCTGCACCTATAAATTCACGAGGATTATTATCTTAAAAATGTCTTATCTGTGTTTCACTGTCGTCAAAAAAATCCATAATGATTTTAACTTAAAGTTAAATATTTTTATTTCCTGATCGTTGAAAATATCCACGAGGACTTTTCAGTAAATATTTTTTGTCGGCATTTAATTACAATAAATTTCCTCGAGGTTTTCAAATTTTGAAATTCAATTTTTTCTCTTTGTACAAATCCTCGTGGATTCCTTGCGGATTTTTGAAATACAGACAAAAAAATTATAGTACAAAATCCACGTGGAATCTGTGAAGACTTTTTAATAACAGACGAAAAAAATAATGTACAAAATCCTCGTGGATTCCGTGGGAATTATTAAAAAAGAAACGAAAAAATTAAACTACAAAATCCTCGTAAATTCCGTGAGAATTATTAAAAAAGAAACGAAAAAATTAAAGTATAAAATTCTCGTGGATTCCTTGCGGATTTTTGAAATACAGACAAAAAAAATTAGAGTACAAAATCCTCGTGGAAATCCTCGAGGAATTCCTTCCAAATTTGTCACGGGGATATTTTTGATGGGTGCAGTACTGCGCCAGTAGTCAACTCTGGTATAATACTGAAAGGACCCCGCACTTTTTACATTGAAAATGGCTTTCAGACAAATCTTTTGAAACTCTGTAGTTTTGTAGTTTAAGGCTTCCTCAATAAAAAATCCATATGCTAAAATTCAATCCTACGAGTAGTTTTTTAGCTACAGCACTTTAAAGTTAAAAAATAATAACGTAAAAATAATGTATTTATGAATGTTTTCTTTTTCACAAATGAATCAAAATCTGTTAATCGGGATCGCTGAGTACGAATCTGTGCTCAGAATTTCGGAATTCAAAATGGCGGATCCAATATGGCGGACGCGCTTTCGAAAAATCACTTGAATTCACCTCAAAATCATTACTCGGGGGTTTTCAGGGTCGCTGAGTACGAATCTGTGCTCAGAATTTCGGAATTTAAAATGGCGGATCCAATATGGCGGACGCAGTTTCCTATTGTGTTAGATTAGGTTTGACAATTTTTTATTCGTTTATTACTTTAATTCTTTCTTCCTGTCGTACTCAGCGACCCCAAAAACCCCCGAGTAATGATTTTGAAGTGAATTCAAGTGATTTTTCGAAAGCGCGTCCGCCATATTGGATCCGCCATTTTGAATTCCGAAATTCTGAGCACAGATTCGTACTCAGCGACCCCGATTAACAGATTTTGATTCATTTGTGAAAAAGAAAACATTCATTGAACATTTTTTGTTCAGGAAGCCTTAAACTACAAAACTACAGAGTTTCAAAAGATTTGGCTGAAAGCCATTTTCAATGTAAAAAGTGCGGGGTCCTTTTTGGTTGAGAAGTTTCATATATAAGAATTGGTTGGACATTTTGGGACCACAGTGTCAATTTTTTCTCTAACATTTCAATGTTTATTTCGAGACACAAAAATGGGTCCAAAAAAATAAAAAGATTAATTAATTCTAGTTAATTTTTGACAAATGTTTTCATACCCAGTGCATTATTACCTATATCAGTATTTTATTTTTCTTATAAATATTGAAAATATTAAACGAATTTTATCGCTTTTTAAAGTTATAACCCCACAGTCAATTCCTTTCCTTCCGTTTTTTTTATCTTAAAAAGTAAACAACTGTTGAATATTTGTTTGTTACAGGGTTAAAAATAATTTGCAATTTTCAAAATTTATAACTTTTTGAAGACGACTGTTTTATTTGTTCATTTTTATAATTGGAAAGCTTGGGTTCTTGATGTTTATGTAGACTGAGTTTTACACTGAAGTATCAAAAATATATATATATATATAGTTATTTTGATATATTTTCCACAATAATGAATAAATAACAATGAAACTTGGTAAAAACTTATACAGTATATATACACGGAAAAAAATTTTCTGTAGAATTTACAGAAACTCCTGCGCCATCTACTGATGTTTCTCCAAATAGAGAAATATGTTGAATCATTGGCATTAAAATCTGTTAATTCTACAAGTTTGAGCTACAGTTCTTAAAAACTGTTGAGTGACCAAATTATGTATACTATATGGGGATAATATATATTTGGTATAGAGTATTTCTTATAGGTTATATTCTCCTCCGAATACATTAAATTCGCGGAACATTATTGTATAAATTAGTATAACTTCTATGTAAATAAATTCATCCTTCAATAATTTTCTAACAAAAAAAATGAGGAGCAAGTTTTCAAAACTTATGATAAATCCACTTTTTTTTATGTCGAGAAATTGAAACAAACGTCTTTTCTCACTTAATCACTACAGTTAATTTTAAAATTAAAAATTTGTAATAATTTATTTCTATAATAATGTTTATGGGTGATTCTCTCAAAAAGGACAAATTACGCTTTTAAGATATTTTGTTAAAAAATATGAAAATTAATTGAAATTATTTAAAATTCTGTCAGCCATGCGTTAGGATTTAACAATTTTCAATCGGACCACTGAAGAAAATTTTAAAAAAAGGTAAAATAACTGAAATATTGAATAAAAACTGATGTTACGGAATGGAGTTACGGAATGGAGTTTTAACACTAGTTTTCATTCAATAATTCAGTTGTTTGCCATTTTTTTGAAATTTTCTTTAGTGATCCCATAAAAATTTGTTGAATTTTATCGTATGGCTGGGAGAATGTTTATTAATTGAAATTAATGTTATTATTTTTTAACAAAAACCTCGTCCAAAATTGTGCACAAATAATTTGTTCTTTTTGAGAGAATCACCCTTATATACTTAAGACGTTTCCTTTTTAATTAAACTTTCTTGACGACACTATGATAATAATAAAAACACTAAATTCGCCTTAACCTCTCGCACTCAATCGTACTCAGCCTTAGTCGAATCACTGCATTGTTTTCGCGCATGCGTTAAATCCTTACAGAAAATATCTGTAGAATTAACAGATTTAGGAACATGTAAAATCTCTAAATCGATGTTAAAGAATTACCAGAAAATTTTTTTCCGTGTACCAAGTACATTATGGAGAGGGAAATTATTTCATCTCATCACTATTGAATAAATTTAAATGTTTCATTACACCCTTGTTCCATTAAACCCAGGTTTCCACTATTTGTTACAGAAGTTATAAAATATGATATTTTTAAAGCATATTTTGTAGGAATCCAATCATTTTCATATTTTTCTCAGTGCATAATTACTATATATAATGGTTAATAAAAATTATGAACTATAACGTAATAATGTTTACGATATACGCATATGGGTGATTCTCCAGAAACGGGTCACTTTTGAATAAGGAATTTTTTTTCAAAATTATTTAAAAATACATGTTTATTGCATCCTTTGTATTAATTATGATTGGAACAAGTGATTCTAATAAATATTAGAGCTTAAAAACCGTTTTTAATGTAATTTTAACGATAAATATGTATTGTAGTACTTTCAGCGCAATAGCGTAGCAAGGGCGGCCGGGGCCCCAGGCACCATTGTTTTTGCGCAGACATGTAATTAAATTTTTAATATTTAATTTTTCGAGAACAAAACAATAATTTCTTTGCAAAAATTAATTGTTTTGTAGAAATTTATCTCGGCTTTTTTTTATAAAAATAGAGAAAAAAAATTAAGTTTCTTAAACGCAAGGGAACTGAAAAGCTGAATGACGGCCCTGTAGTTGAGTGTCGTTTCTGCTCGCGCGAAACTTGCGCATGCTCAATAAAATTTCGGGGGCCGGAGTTGAGAGAGCTGGAGTTGAGAAACAAATGAAAAACATTAATTACTTTGTTAATCAAGGACTAAATAAAAAATCCTTTAGGGATTTTATACAATTTTATTACTTTTATCGATACTATAGGTTGAAATTCAAAATTATTTTGAAAAACGATTGTTTTAAACAGGTTCGGAGTTGAGACATAATAAAAATACGCAAATTGTATTGTTTAATAATATAAATTTAAAAGTTAATTAGTTAATTAGTACCGTTGATTTTTATTCAATTGGGATTTTTACACATATTTATCAAAAAATTGCTTTAGTTACAATGAAAATAACAAGCAAAACCTCGAAAAACTAGTCAAATTCTCAACTCCGGATCCAGAAAAAAATTTACGAAGAAACATTATAAATAAACATTTTTTTATTTAAATGGACGAAAAATTAAAAACCCTTTTAGGGAATAACAGTTTTTCAGCCATACTTTAAAATGACTATAATGACAAATTTTATTTTTTTAATTTTAATGTCAAAAATCTTATTCAAAAATAGCAAAATCCATGTGTGGAACGAGCAAAAGTATATTTTTAGCATATTTCAGATGACAAAATAAATTTTGGGAAGTAAAATATCATTATATTGATAATGAGTTTATTAAAGATCATTAAAATGAAGAAATTAAAAAAAAAATAAACCAATTCTAGATAATATTTATTAACTAATTAATCAAAGAATCAAAAGTGACCTGTTTCTGGAGAATCACCCATATATGTATATTATTCTTTAAATGCTTATTAAAATAAATTTTAAAAGTCGTCTCAGATTAAGCAGCTTTCAATTTCTGATATGAAAATTTGATTTAGAGTGACAGTGAGTTATGAGATAGTTATCTAACCGAAATCTCAGAGTATCATCAATCATCGTAATTTAACGTAATTAATTGCCTCTCTAAATTATAATACAAGAAGAAGAAGACGATTATAATTTCAAATGTACATACCTATTATATATAGAGACATGGATAGTGAAATAAGCGGAATTTATAATCCTTTTGTCAATTTTTTTTTCGCGTTAAAAATATTATTTTTATAATTCTAAGAAAATATTTTGTAAGTCTCAAATAAAATTATCTTATAATAACAAAAATAATAATAATAATAATACACTGTAAAAAATTTATCTCCTTCAAGTAATCAGTTACTTTTGAAGTGTATATCTATCAAAATTCAATAAAATCAATTTTTGATAATTATAATTTTGCACAAATAACTTTTTTGTTTAAGGTTATGTCAATGGGTTGAAACTCTTTAAGTAACCGATTAATATTTGAATTAAATACATTTTTTCCAGTACATATGGGTTTTAGAAAAAAGTGCTAAAAAAAATTTTGGTTAGAACTCTTAAAAAATGACAAATTTTATATGATTTTAAAAAACTAAATATATTTTTTTTTAAAGTTTAGTAACAAATTTTTAACAAAGGTATAACTGAATTTATGTCTGACACTTATGCTAAGGTAAGGACCAAGTTAGACCGAAAGTACTATGATCTAGGTTATTACAACAGGATATTATGGTTTAGACTATGTGTGAAAGGGTGGTTATTATCCTAGCGTCAAGTGAGTTCCGGAATATTCCAGATAACCATACTATTATTAGTACGAAAATATACTTTCATAACGTATATGTCATCACGAATGACGAATAATTCGAATAATAGTGCAAAATTTATTATTTAAGACTTGAAAATCGTAAATAAAACTTTAAAATGGGAAATTCTAATTTTTCTTTCAAATCCTATTTGAAGCAACTTTTCATCTACAATATGATATCAAAAAGATAATAATCTTTTCAATTTAAGGAAAAAGTAAAAGAGTCTGTTGTCTTATCATTTCTATCACCTTAAAAAAAAATAGAAAAATAGTATCAGTTGAAGAGTAATAGTCTTATTTTAAGAGTATAAAATTGTCGAGGAAAAGAGAAACTTCTAAGAAACGCGATCGTTATGAAGAACTTTTTATTCTTTGTTGTCTAACTTAGTTATTTTCCTATTAATTAAAAGTTTACCGCACTGTAAACTTATTCTAATACGAATTATGTTAATTTAATTATAAATTAATTAATTAAAAATAAAAGTAAAATTTTTTTTTTAATTATAAAAAGAAAATAAAAAGAAAAACAAGCCATTATGAAACTACAAAAACACAATTATATTGATATAAAAATGCTTTCTAATTGTAAGTAGAAAAAGTATATTTCAATCAGACATTTTAAGTAGTAAAAGTAAATTTGATATTTGAGAAAGAATTCATTTTATAAACAAAAGATTCTAATTTCATTCTCCTCTCTTATATTTTTTACATTCATTATATTTTCAAATTCTTCAAAAATAATTATTATTAATAATTAAATAATGTGAATAATCAAATAAATAATTTTATATTTAAAATATTTTTTAATTTTTCAAATACCGATTTCAGTGAAACATTAATTATTATTTAAATGTAATAAATTCTGTTTTTATATTTAGATGAAAATGAATTCTAAGTTAAAGGAGGGGAGGGAAATTGAAACGTGGAAATAGAGCCTATTTCAATTACAGACGAATCAGAAACTTGAGAATGAAAGGAGGTGAAAAATACCAGAGAGGAAAACCCCCGAGCTCTGTCTGGCTTCAGGTAATCTCCGGTATAATAGGTCTTGGATAAATTTCTTTGCGACTCTCGCGTACACTTGCGTTAAAAATCACAAGAATCTTACAGTGAAAAAAAAAAGAAATAATATCTATCAGCAATAAATACGAATGAATTTAGAAAATTTTTAACAAATAGAAAGCAATTAAATTTCAAATATTCTTTGGGTGCAGTTCCGAATAAGGTCCCCCTCCGATTTTAATAAAATTTGGTATACTAACGTATTTTGGTGCGCTGATTACGAAAATGATAGTGAAAATTGGCGCAAATTTGATTATCATGGTAAAAACCATAAAAAACACCATAAAATCATGGTTTTTTGCGATTATCTCGTAAAAAACAAAAAATTTCGAAAAAAGTTTTAGACAAAAGTTGTAGATCTCTAAAAAACACACATTTTATGTTTTATGCATTTTTTACCAAAAGTCATTATTTTTTGAGAAAAATGGTCCTAAAGTAATTCGCGGAAATTGTGGGGTATGGAGTCTACAGCAGCGGTAAACGGAAAATACTAAACACGGCCTTCGGCCGCGTAAGGTACTGCTCGCTTTTCTTGTTAAAAAAACCTTGGCGAGAGGGGGTGGATATGGCCGAAAGTATTTTGCAGAAATTGTGGGGTGGAGTCTGCAGTAGCGGTAAACGCAAAATATTAAACACGGCCTTCGGCCGCGTAAGGTACTGATCATAATAATTTTCTAATTTAATAGATTATTTAAACAAAATTTTGATTTCAACGACAACTATACTTTGGTACTTATTAATCCAAATTATTACTGATAAAAATTTTAAATTAAAATAAATGAAATTAAGTAAGTGATATTTTTACTATAATAATTAAAAATTTATTATATTTTAATTTATTGTCTAACCTAATCATATTTTTTATATCTTTGATTCAATAATTGTTGTATGATATAATTGATACTGAGAAATTAAAACTTGTCTGCAGGTACGCGTCGTTAGCATAGTGGTTAGAGCGTTAATCTACAAGTCCGTAGGTCGTAGGTTCGATTCCCCTCGTGCTCAGTTTTGTTTATTTCATAGGTTTGCGTTATTTTCTAGATTTTAATTTATAAGTTGTACCAAACCTTGAAAATCTAATACATACACTATTATTTAATTTTTAAATTATATAAATATTTTTTTTACTTTTTTTACTATATACATTGTTTGTTAGTCGTCATCTTTAATACAATTTAATTTAAAAGGAAATTATATTTATTCATTTAATTTAATTTACTTTTTTGTTGTTAAATTATTTATATAATTATTAATTAACAATTATAAATAAAAATGGAATAACTCAATCCGGCCCCAGTTTGGGCGTTGTCTGGGTTGTCCACTTTGGACATTGGAAAACCCAGTCTGGCCCAGATTGAGGCCCAGTCGACTTTTCAACACGGGTAAAAACAATTTTCACTGACAATGACTGATAGATTTTACAAAATTACTGGTACATAAAATAAATGTTCCAATTAATGTTGTTGATCCATATCATTATATTAAAGAAAAGTTTTAGTATTTTATGTTTGAACTTGAAAAAGAAATAAGAGAATATTTATTAATATATATACATATAACATGCGCAAAAAAAGGAATAAAACTAAAATAGATAAGAAAGTATAGAAATGATATTATATGTTCTCCTTAAATTACCAGCAATAAGTCTGTTGTGAAGTCATTCTGATATTGACTTACTAATAGACCGTTTGCAACTTTAGCGTTTCTTAAGACTATAAAGCTCTAAGTAGTTTTGTATACTGCTGTAATTTTTTTACCCCCATTTACCTTAAAAATGTTTCTATTTTTAATTATTTTTTATTACTTTGTTTCATTATCCAATTCTAAAAAATTACATTTTTCTAAATATATAGTAATACTTTCAGTTTTATTACTAAAAGAATATTATCACCAAATTATAATAAAATGTTATTGACGCACGAACTAAAATATTTAACAATGGATTTCAATAGAATTTTCATTTATTCCAAATTCAACCGAATACATTGAACAGAACTTTAATTAAATATAGTATTCTAATTTAACCAAATTGCCATTAACGAAACTGACATTTTACAGAACAAATTTTTTTTAAAAAAAGCGGAATTTCTATTTTACTTTACTGAATGTTCATTTGACCAAATTCAGCTAAAGTAATTTAGGCCGAAATTCAAAGATAAACAAATAGTTTGTCTAAATGGAGATTCGGTGAAATAGAAATTCAAAAATTTATCTTAAATAGCACCTCGAGATTAAAGAAATTTTTTTTTTTTAATTTTAGTTCGATTAGAATTTATTGACAATATTATTGTATACGGTCAAAACAAATTCAATCAAATGGCAATACAGTTAAATAAAATTTCGATCATTAAATTTCAACTAATATTAATAATTTCTCAAGTTTGCTAACAAAAAAAAATAAATACGCATTTCCTAGTACGCGAGTAGTTTCAACGGTATTATGAGAAAGGTAAACTCCATTGTACTGTAAATTGCTCTAGTCATAAAACTAATAAAAGACTGACTCTTTGTTCCATTATAGAAATAAATTTTATCTTTCATCTGATCACGACAAAGGAATTATTACGTCTCATAAAGTTTTCATCTCAAATTCAACATCAAAGTTACAAATACTATTTATATATATATAGATCAGTAGAAAAAATGTCGAATGTACAAAACTACATTAAGAAAGAGAAAATCAGAGAGAAAGAGAAAATGTAATGTGAATACTTGTAACTTAATTTTCTGGCTAAATTAACTGAAAACTTAATAAAATGTTTAAATGTTTCTTACAAAAAAACAGAACAAAAAAAAGTCAATGGAAAATTCATGAATAAATAAAATAGTTTTTTCACAGTTTTTCCTACACTGAAAGAAATTTCATAGGAAAAAATAACAAAATGCGTATTACATTTTAATATATTCTTTTAGAATTTAGGGAAAAGTGTACTTTTTATTAAAATTCAATATACTTTATATTAAAGTTCCAACTTAAAATCTTTTTTCAAATATTAATAATTATTGTAGAAAGAACGTAAAAAGATTACCAATATTTGAAAATATTATATTAAATTCTCATAGAGTTGTTGCATTATATGGAATGTAGCGTTCTAATATTTGTAAAACTTTATACGAAAAATTCAGAATGTCGAAAGAAAAGGGAAAAAAAGTGGAAACTCGGACGTTTCCGTTAATTCTCGGGAGGAAGAGGAGTGAGACTAGGAACAACACATTCACACTTACGATACAGGTTAACACACATACTAATGAACACGCACGTTCATTTCGCTTATACATAGACATTACACGATCGCAACGAAACCTACACTTACAATTCTATACGCATAACGATAAATTTCGCTGGGGGTCGGCATATATCGTTTTCTTATATACTAACTACTGAATATTTTTACCACTTGCGAGAAAGAAGTTTACTTATAATAACTTAATAATAAAAAATAGTTTACTAGTGCCAATGGTGTAATTTTATAGAGGTTACGCTGGGTTCATTTTTATTATTAATTGTTTATATAGATTTTTCTTTTTTTTCAGATTAAAAATTATGATTGTTATAAAAATTTTTATTGCAAATAAAAATCAAATAATTGTAAAGATGACATCAAAAAATAATAATTAATAAAAATAATAATAAATTTAATAATTATAAATGTTTTCTGTGGCACTATAAACATTTGAAACACGTGTGTTGACAGTTGATAGGTACGTTCTGCTGGTTAACAACACTTTCGAAAATCGGATCAAGTCGTAGAAGTTCGAGTAGGACACGAAGCCGCAAACAGACAGAACTTCGGTTAAATTCGTAGTCTCTCGGGAAAATCCGTGACTTTTAGTATAAAGTTTTACAAAATGTGAAATAAGTATACGGATATATGTTATTTTTCTTACTATTTTGTGAAATTATTTATTATAATATTTCGTATTCTGTGAATTCATAAAGAAAATACTAATTTTTAAAATAAATATACTAATTTTTATTTCTTAAAATAATAGTTACTCTTAAATTCATTATATATTTTCATAAAAACTGTAATAGTAATCAGTATAGGTGCACTTTTTCCCTAAATTGTAACATTTATATTAAACTCTAATATGAGTTTAATACTTAGTAGTATGAATTTTCTTTCAGTGTAATTATATTAACTGTATACTTGTTTATTTAATTTTAATTATCATTTGTAAAATAAAAAACTAGAAATAAGTAAATACTAAAAAATAATCAAAATTTGGTTGTGTCAATTAAAGGGTCAGAATTTTTAGGCATGGAATTTTTATTTGGTAGAATACTTAAAACGCTAAATTTTTATTTGTCCGAAATTGCAAATGGTCGAACAAACAATCGATAGAAAGTTTTCGGCGCGATGTTTAAAATTTACCAATCAAAAGTAGTCAAGAAAATCGTGATTGGTGAATTTTAAACATCGCGCCGAAATCATTCTGTCGATTGTTTGTTCGGCCATTTGCAATTTCGGACAAATAAAAATTCGGCGTTTTAAGTATCCTGTAAATTAAAAATTCGATACATAAGAATTATGTTTAGTAAAAATTTGTTTAAAAACAAATTCAGTCAAATGTTAACACAGAAAATTAAAAGGCATTAAAATAAGCTGCAACGTTTATTATTTTAATCCAATTTTGCTTATTTTAATTCATTTTGGTATTAAAATAAGCAAAATTGGATTAAAATAATAAGGATTGCAGCTTATTTTAATACCTTATAATTTTCTGTGAATTTGAAAAATAAAAATTCCTCTAAAAAATAATTTTATTTAATAAAATTCTTTAAAATGAAAATTTTAACTAATAATTCTTATGGAATAATCATGTGCTCGCAATAAAAATTTTATTGGAACGACAAAAATTTTTTAGTTGCACATATATATATTTTACAAAATGTTTCGTTGTCAACCTATATATATCTTTTTTCTCATTGCAAGAACTAATTTTTGTTTGCAAGTAAATTTATTTAAAACTTTAAATATGATATTAAGATTTTTGAGATTCTAAATTTTAAATTCATGTCACTTTTTAATCTCTCTAAAAAAAATCAATTTTTAAATTAAAATTAATTATATTTTAACAAATTCCGATTTTCCTTTATCAAATATACCCTCTATTATGTAATTTTTCATTTATACTTTGACATTCTGAAGACAGAAGAAGATCAAAAACAGGAAAATCATTGAAACTCATCAGGAAGTATATCTTTAATCTGTTCGCATGAAAGGAGTTCAACAGATTACACAGACACAACAAGAAGAAAGGGCGCTGAGCAGAGCGACAATAGGAAGAAAGGGGTTGCTTCCTCGGAAAATGAAGACAATGGACCAAGAGAATATCTCGAAAATCGATTGCCTAAACGAGTAAGTTAGAACGTACAGATTGAACTGCGAGAGAGGATCGTTAAATTATAACACAAAAAGCAAAAAAAAAAGTTATTTTGCCAAAGTGTGATTAAATTTTTTTTTCTCTATATATATATAAATATATAGAGGGGAAGAACCATTTAATTATATTTTATCTCCAATGTTGTTGTGAACTATTTTTAGAAAACTGACTGTGAAAAAAAAATGTCAATATGTAGAACAAGAGGGATATATCAATTCAGAGCAGATTTTAGGTATTGAAGCAAAAATACATATGAAGGTCTAGTACCCGAAATCTGTTTTCAATTTATACTCTTCTTGTTCTAAATTCACATTCTTTTTTTACAGTGTTGAACAAATTTGGAAGTTTTTTTATTTAAGGTAAAAAAAAAGTTGATTTACATTAGAAGAAAAGTCGAGAAAGTCGATTTTTTAAACTGCATAGTAATTTATCAAGAAATTTTATTTAGATAATATTTCAAAATTGAACTGAGACATATTTTCAATTTTCAAAAATTTTAGATTTAAAAAAAAAAATATGAAAGTTACTCTTTGGAAAAAAAATCTAGTCTGATTTATGCAAATTATTTGTGAATTCAGAATTTTGTCAAAATTTGAATTTGAAATATGGTTAAAAAAAAAAAATTCAGTCACTTTTATATAAAATCATATACTTTATGGAAAATGGGAGAATTTTTACCTAAAAATATTTTAAGGTTATGTGATTTTAGAATAACTTTGCTAAAATTATAAAGAAATAATAATAATAATAATAATAACTTGGCCAACAAATTTTAAATAACAAATTTTAAAAATAATCAAATTTTAGGAGATTTTAAATTAAAAACTTTATAAATTTGAATCGCTAAAGACTTTTTTAAAAGAATTTTAAGCAATAATTAAATTTTAAATAATTAAAATTGTCAAAGAATTTCATAAAAATTATTAAAAAATAATTAATTTCGCAAAGACATTTTAGATTAAAATTTTCAAAATAATTGAATTTTAGAAGTCCTACAGTTTGTACAGAAAAAGTCATAGGTATTTTGTTTTTAATTTAATAAATTAATTAATATTCAATTTTATTTTATTATTATTATATTTTCTTTTTTTTTATTTAAAAAATATATCATTTCTACAAATAGAATTTATTGAAAATGTAGACTTTAAATGAAATATATACCTATATATATATAATGTAATGACAAAAAAAATCTGTATCTAATCTGTATCTCTATCTGTATCATAGCTGAGAAAAAGAGAAAAAGAGATAAATGAAGAGGAACATCATTCCCTCTCTCGCTCTCTTTCTCTCATTGTCGCCTTTATAGTGCGTCGCGGCGCCAGTCGTCTTGACGCTATATGAAACCCCGTCATTTATTTTCTCTACATAATGCAAAAGCTACTGCCGCATGGTAGTCGGCGCTTTAGATTCACCAAGCACACTTTTGCCTTTATTCTTTCTTTTCCATGTTTTTCCTTTTTTTGCATCCCTTATTCAGACGCGTAGCCCTTAAGATGGAAATATATATATAGTATAAGCACCACCTTTGACATTTGATCGATCTGAAAATTGCTTCGCTCAACGAAAACCGTGTTTGCCAACGAGGTAACTTTATAGGTATAGCATTTACGTCTTATATAGAATGAGCAAATCGGAGAAGCTGGAGCTTACTTCCGGAAACTATGTTATATGAAATTTCGATGCCGCATACTACATATATTGAAATAGTTATAAGGACATGAAAGAAGAGAAGTTAATAATATGGTGACAAAATACGATAGCGAATATACGCTGGAATTTTGTAATTATAATTTCAAATTAATATATTACTGAAAATTTTAACTTATAAAGTGTTATTATAATTATCTCTTTAAAATTTGAATCAGTGAAATTCCATTGATTCAAATAGTTGATATTTAGTAACTGATTTTTTTAAGGCAACAAAAATCTATTTTTCATTTTTTACTATTCACTTTAAAATTTTTTTAAAATTTCCTTTTTTTTATAAATTTACGGATTTCTGTTCCATAATATATTATCGGTAGACGTTAGATAAAAAATTTGATAAATGTGTACAATTTATGAAGAATCTTTTAAAATGACAGATTTGAAAAATAGTTTAGTGTATATAAAGAAGGTGCATCGGATAGAAAAAATTTTCAAAATATAAATATATTAATAAAATTGAAAAATGTTACCTATAAAATATGATTATGAAAATACTATTTTCCTTTTTTCCCCATCATTATTTTATATAGATGAATAATTAAATATTATTTTTTATCTTTTATGAATGCAAGAATACGAAAAATGATATTCAGTTTTATTAAACACAATTTTTTGCCATTATATATGGTGTTAAAAAAATTTTAAGACGACTCAATTCCTTGACATAACCTTAAACTAAAAATTAGTTTTATTACCAAATTAATTTTACTAAAGTTTTGTAGGATCCAGTTGTACAATTTTCAAAAAAAAATTATACTGAGTCAAAATTTGTTGTTAAATAATTATTAATTAATTCGGATCAAATTTGTTATTGAATAAATAAAACGTTTTTTATATTTTTTAAAACAAATATTATTTATCAAATGTAACAAACGGAATTGTAGAGAATTTTTTAAATATTAAAATAAACAACAAAGTCATATAATAATAATTATTTAACAACAAATTAGGACTTAATATAATTTTTTTGAAAATTGCAGAGCTAAATACTTCGAAATTCGGTGAAATTAATTTAAATTATAGTTATAGTTGTTGTCGAAAACAGTTCGACAAACCAATAGAGATTTATAAGTTTCGAAAAGCAAAAAAAGTATGAGAAGCCATATTAAAGAACTTACTTAACCTTATTTCTAAGTGTCTTTTATACTTTCAACAATAAAAGTAAATTTCAAGTTAACCATTTTGTTTTAATAGTAATAGCACAGTTTTCTTATTTGTATACAGCAAATTTTTGTTAAAAAAGTTAATTTCCTGAAAATTTTATATAAAAATTATACCTTAACGTTTAAATTTTTCAAAGAAAAAAAAAAAAAAAAAAAAAAAAAAAGATAATGTGCGACAATTTCCTTTTCCGCAGAACATTCAACTTTCATTTTATGAAAAAAATATAAATGTCCATAATTAAAAAATCTTTTCATGAAATTGAAAGAAACGACGGAAATAAAAACTTAAAAAGAAAAAAAAATGTCGTATTTCCATTTCAGTTATATATTATCAGCAAGAACTTTAAATCTTTTAAACGTTTTAAGAACATAAAAAAAATTTATTTAATTTTTTATAAGCTTAATAAATCAAAAAAAAATATATTAATATATAAATATTTATAGAAAAATAGCATCATTTTGCAGTAAAAAAAATTAAATTTTTGTTATTTTCTATTATTCAAAAACTTCTTTACTAAAAGTGTAGATATTTAAAAAAAAATGTAAAAATTTTTTATTAACAAAAAAAAAAAATGTATAAAAAAGCAAAGAAAAAAAATTTCCACAGAAGTTATTTTTTCTTCATTGAAAATTAATTCAATTGGAGTCTATTTGCTTTCCGTGATGAAAAGTATTATTGTCTGCGAAACCGCAGACTTTAAATGAGAAGGTGATAAGAAAGTTGAAAGAAAAACTCACCTTTAAAGCTTCCTCGTGGGTGACAGCCCGAAAGGGCGTGCCGTTCACTTCCAAGATGGTGTCTCCTGGCCTGAGTCCAGCACGTTCGGCCACCGAACCTTCTTCCACCCTCGAAATGTAAACTCCCACCCCTGAGAACAATTCACATACTTTCCATTAGGCTCTAAAACATTTTATATACTCTTAATAATCGACAAATGTGCACTAATCCATTCCACTCATGGCGCCATGTGCATTCAACAAACCAGATTGCATTTTCCACTCAACGTAATGTTCATGCAATCGGGAAAAGCTTCAATTTCAAGGTCTTTCAATTTATCTCGTTCCATAAACTCAATTGGCACTGATTTCATACTACAGAGTCGCTATACAGAAAATCCTCTCATCTAAGGATTCTTCAATTTTTTTTATTCTTTTGTAAATTTCAAACCTTCAATTAATTAACATTAATTAATTCAATTAGTTTATAATAATTAATAATTAGAAAAAAAAGAAACACTAATGAAAAATATAATTCCATCAAAGAAAATAAAATGAAAAATAATAAAATAAAAATTTAAAGTAATAAAACAATATTTAATTGTAATTAACAATAAGTTAATTACAATAAATACAGTAACAATTATATACAATAAAAGATAAAAATTTACTTAACTTTGAAACAAAATAAAAAGTTACTTCTTCAATATAATAAAACCTAACAATTTAAAAAAATAAAATCTAAAAAAAAAACAAGTAAAATTTCACTAAACACTTTTTTAATATTTTCTTTTCTTTTTATAAAATTTTACTTTATATAGCATGGGAAAAATATTTTATATTTACATGTGCAGTTGACAAATTTTATTTTATTATTCGACCCATTTTCTCTGGACTGAAACAAATTCTCTTGAAAGTAAAACAATTCAACATTGAAAAATTGCACTTTCAAATGCATATATGAAATTTGTATGGAAATTGTGAAAATTGAAAAGAAACGAGAATCTTAATTTATCAAATGGAAAATATTTTATCAGAATGATGATTTAAACTGAAAACATCTGAAGTAGAACAATTCATTATTGAAATCGATCATGTATGAATTGTTTCAACGATTTTATTATTTAACAGAATTCCCGTCATACGTAAATAAAAGAGTTTAAATTGAAAAGCATTGAGAATTTGAAATATTTTTAATAGAACCCATACACTAGTGTTGAATTTTTTTTTTTCAATTGGAAACACTTTAGTTGATTTTGTTTAAAATAAAAGAATATATATTATCTCAACCTCAACAATTACTGTAATTTTTTTATTGTTTAAAATTCAAATCTCAGCTAAATTAGTGCATTTAATAAATTATTTTTACAAAAATTATTCAATATTTAAAAGTAAATTTCAAATTCACTGGATCATTTAAAATTTAATTCACTTTATTTATACATAATTAAATTAAAAAATTCTAAAAAATCTTGATTATAATTTATTATTTATAAGAAAATAGTAATTTAAGAAAATCATATGCAAATTTAAATAATGGAAAAACAACATTTGCGCAATGATATTTTTGTCTAACAAGAAAACTGTATTTTCTTAGATTACAGGGATTTCTAGGTTATTCTGTAATTTAATCAGAGCACAAGAACAAATTGAAACAAGATAAAATCATAGTATGTCTACAAATTTCAGCAGTAATCTGAAAATCAGAGTTCTTAAAGCCCCGATTCAGTGACCTCCAACCTTTGGTCTTTTATTAGAAGCTGTTCGAAAATCTAATGTAAATCAGGTCGCCATGTGTGGACATTTAATAAATATATATGATAAAAAAATTGATTGAATAAAAATGAAAAAAATAATTAAATATAGTCAAAAACTGGTGCGAATGCATAAATGGTGTACAAAGAAAAATAACTTCATTTGAATTATAATATTCAATTCAAAGTTTCATTATTATTATTATTTATATTCCTAGAATTAATAATAATAATAATATAAATATTAATAATAAATAATAATTTAATTATTATTAGTATTTCTTTACTAATATTTTCAATATTTATAATTTAATTACACCTCAAGAACAATATTCTAAAAAAAAAATAATATTCTCTAAGAATAATATTCTTAAAAAAAAAAAGAATATTCTTAATTTAACAATTGTTTTTTATGTTAAAAATATATTCTTAAACTTACAGAAAATAATTCTTTCGGTGTAATTAACTAAATAATTTTTAATATTCGTTGATTATATTCATTACTTAACAAATTTTTTGGGAAAAAATAAACTTATTTACATTTTCAAAATAATTAATCAATAAAATTTTGTTTCACTCTCTATAGCTGAATTATTGTCAAACTAAATATAATTCAAAGTAGAAAGAATTAAATTTTAACTTCACTGAAAATGTACTATATATTCGCAAAAAAAAAAAAAAAAAAAAAAAAAATAGTCACAGTAATTATGATTTGAGTAGTGGACTATTTTCTAATTTGAATTAATAATCCATTTTTGACCATTTTCAGATTTAGAGTACAAAACTGCTAAATAAATATTGAGAGTTCTTTTTTTTTTTTTTTTGTTTTTTTTTTTAATGATTGTTAGGAATTTATTTTTCTCTGTGTAAAAAGTGAGCTGACCATCTGACATGACAAATATTATCGTGCAGAACGACAAATTGCCGAAAATAAAAGGCAAGTGATATAAAAGTGATGTGATTTATAGAGAACATGCTTTTTCTGCATTTTGCATACACACACTCACACACATGATATTTAATATTACATATTTGTGAAAATTAAATATGGCCTTATTTTCATATACCATATATAGTAAAAAATATTCACATAAAAATATTTAATCAAATATTTTACATTAAAATTCAATAATTTTATTTTAATAACCATAAACTAAATAGTAATTAAAATAAAGTATTTAGTCTAAATAATTCTATGTTTTTTTTTTTTTGTCGAAATTGTTCTAAAATTATTAAATTTAATTTAATGTAAAAATTGTGATATTGAAGAACAATTTTCCACTTGCTCTGACGATATTTTCTATACAAGAGAAAAAAAAATTATTTTTTTTAATGACTGTATAACTATTTTTTTTCGCTAATAAAAAATAGAAAAAAAAATTTCAACAAAATATGAATCACAATTCAAAATGGTAGGTATTTGACTGGAATTTTCAACATTCAAATAGCTTTCAGTAGTGATTTTCTGAAAGGGTCCCTACTCCATCGCACGTACGGCCAAAGCTCCTTTCAATTCTCTACCTATTCAAGATTTTCAAAAGCTTGAGTCACAATTTGAAAAAAATCTCCCTTTAAAGAATGTACAAAATGGGAAATTAAAACTTTTTTTTTTTCAACGGTTGCAAATATCGAGCGAACAGGAAATTATGAATAAAAGCTGAACAAGAAAAGTGGAAAATATATAAATCAAATTTAAAAACTTGTTATAATCAAAAAGAATTTTTCAAAATCAATTAATAAATCAACTTTTGAAAATTATTCCAATATATAATACATCTACATACATTTTTTGTAACAATGAAAAGATATTTTAAATTAAATATAAGTATACAATATTATTAATATTATATACATAGAAGAGAAATTTTAAGATAGAAATTGATTGGAAATATAAGGGAAGATGCTTCTTTAACTTCATTAGAGCTTAAACCGTTTATAGATAGTGAAGGATTAAATTCTGACAAATAATGCAAGAAGGAATTACATTATAATGCCTAATTAATCTTCAAGAATGAAGGCAATAATCGAGATAAGATAAGCGTTAATAAGAGATAATGAGAAAGGACAATGAATAGTGTGATAAGGGACAATGGCAAGATGATTTCATCGAAATTCCTTTATAATGAAAGGATCTCTCTCATTATACATAATAGTAATTGCAAAAGGCAAATAAAGCCGCTCTTGCAAATCCTATTTCCGCCAAAGAAGCTTTTTTCGTTTATATAAATGTTAAGCATTCGTTTAATTAAAATCGCATTATTTCAAAACATTCATAATTAAAGCATTGAATATGCTAAAAATGAGAAAAAAAAAATTAACTCGATATATTATTTTGAATAAATATTACAAAAAAAATTTCAATATTTTTAATTAATTACAAATATCACAGTGTATTTATCAAATTTTATAAACTTTAAAACAGACGAAATTTTATTTTCAATTTAATTAAAAAGATTAACAAATAAATATATTTATCTTTCAACTGCGAAAATACAAAAACACAAATTATTGAACAAAAATAATACTAAGACAATAAACTATTTTTAAAGGAAATAAGAAACACTTAAAATATATACTAAATTTGAAGCCATTTTTAATATTTCGTTTTTAATTTATAATTAATTTTAAATTTCAATACCAAAAATTAAACACTTAAATTTAAATGGATTAAAAAATAATTTGTTTTCATTTTATAATCGATAGTGGTAATTTATAAAAGAAAGTTACAAAAAGAGATGAATAAATATATATGACTTTCTATGATATCTGTAATTAATATTTTAATAAAAACATTTTTATAAATATGTCAAAATAAAAAAAAAACAAGGATAAATATAAAATGTATACCTGTAATAAAAAAAAATTAATTAAAATTTCGTAAACAGTTTAATGATAATTTGAAAAACAAGAATAAAAATATAAAAATTATTTAAAAAATGTTAAATTTATATAAAAATTATTTATTGTAAAAATGTTTAATAATAATTTAATTGAGGCAAGTTTTAATAAAATTAGAAACTAATTAGTGATCTATAATCGTGCAAATTAATAGAAAAGATTGATGTGACCGACGGGAAATTGCATATTAAAAGTTTATATAATAAATAATAATAATAATAATAATAATAATAATAATAATAGTAATAAACGTTCCAAAAACATTTCAATCGTTATAAAAGATAGTTATCATTATTTGAAATATTTAAAAATAGTTCATAGAAATATGCATACAATTCATGCAGATACACTCAGCAAAAAATTTGTTTGAAGCAACCAAATTTTGGTTAAATCAACAAAATAAATGCATTGATATACAGTTAACCAAACATTTGGTTGCATAAGCCAAACGTTTATTTAGCTCAATCAAATTTTTTCTTTGTTCAAAAAATTTATTAAAATAAACTAAACAGTTATTTAGATCAAATAAATATTTATTTGAATTAAACAAATTTTGTTTGAACTAACCAAAAAATTGGGTAAATATAAAAAAATGGCACATTTGGTTCAAACATATCTTTTTTCTGAGTGTACATATTAAAATTCGAAGACTAGAGATTCGTTTACCTATTGAAAAATTAAAATTTTTTCCAATTAAAAAATGTAAAATTTAAGTTTATTCATAATTTTTAAATAAAACTATTAACTTTGAAATTATAAAAAATGTAAAATTCATAAATAAAAAAAAATATATATATATAAAAAAATATGATATAATTAATTAGAATAAATATAATTACATTTATAAATAACAATACTTTTTCATATGATGAAAATATAAAAAGTTATTTTATAATTTTTCAATAACATTATAAAACTATAATAAATTAATTAGAAAAAAAAATTATATCATTTTTAAATAATAAAATTAATTATGTACACAAATAATAGTGTGAGATAATATTTGTTTTCAATTATATATAGGAAAAAAAAAATTATAGTAATCAAGCCAAAAGCAGGAATATAAAATATAATTTGTGAACATTTTCTATAACGAATACATGAATAGCTCATAAAAACTGTAAGTTTTGCAACAGTTCATTCTCATTTGCACCTGGAGAGGAAAATATATATATATATATATATATCTGTCGCGCATAATTCAAAACAAGATCTCGAAATAGTTCACGTCGAATAGGGAAAGAAGCCAAAGGATAGTATATAGATGAAATAAAAAACACTTGGTGCAACCGAAGCTGGTTTTAGAGCATTAAATTTTAACAGAGCATTCTAGGTTCAACTTCCTTTTGCTTCTTTCTCTCTCTCTCTCTTTTTTTAAACTATATCAAGAAACTGAAGGAAAAGTGTGAAATGGAGCAAATGTTATTTAAGAATTATATCATCTCCACCTAACACTTTAGGAATTTAAGTACATCGAACAATTTATCTACATTATACACGACTTTAAAACTCATTTTCCAGAACCACATTTTATAATTCTAGTTTTTTAATATGAATAATTCTTGTTTTTTTTTTTTTTTAAGTGGTTTAGTGTATAAGTGGTTATTTTATCATTATTTATTAATAAACCAATAAAATTCTACGAGAATAACATTTAATCTTTTCATATTTTTAATTATTTTTAATCATCAAACAACAAATTATTTTCGTTATAGAAATGTACATATTGATTTTATTTTCACGATTTATATTTTATATTTAATTGATTACCATCTTTTATATTTAATTAATTTCTGGCTTTTAAAAAGAAGTTTTCAATTTTATTAATTGAATATTTATGTATATATATAATCGTCAATGTAAATATTCATCGATAAATTAAAAAAAAAAAAAAAAAAAAAAAAAAAAAAAAAAAAAAACCATTTCTTTATGATTATTTAAAACAAGATTATTATTATTATAGTTAAAAATTTCAAAAATTCTGTTTAAATATTAAGGGGAGGGACCGGTGAAATTTCAGCCTACTAAAGTTATTATTGTTAAAGAGTGTCAATTTTTTTTCTGGCATAATTTAGGATCCAAAATTATTATAAATTATTAAAATTTCAAAAAAAAAATTTTTTAGCCATTTTAGAAAATTTATTTTTTGGAAAAATTAAATTTCTTTAAATTCCATACGATTGATTGTTTAAAATCGTGAAAAAAGCGTAAAAAAAATTCGACAATAAAAAATAATTAAAATTGTGGAAGTAGTTGAATTTTTTCAAAATTACCACTAAAATTGAAAGCAATCAAAATTGATCTTGTTTAGGGGTAATAATTTTTTTCAACATTTTTTTTTCAACCAAAAATCTTATTCTACTGAGAAAAACAACAAAAGGTAATTTTTAACAAATTTACAAATATTTTTATTTTTCAAAATTTTCATTTTTTGAAAAAATTGAAATTTTTCAAAATCCATACGGCTTGATTGTTTAGAATCATGAAACAAGCGTATAAAAAAATCGTCAGTCAAAAATAATTAAAATTGTGAGAGAAGTTTAAATTTTAAATTTTCGATAATTTTGAATTTGATTTTAAAAATTATTAACAAATTTATAGTTTTTCAATTTTTCATGATATATTATACATTTAAATAATTAATATTGTCAGAAAAAAAATTGACCACCCTTAAACAGCTTTAATTTTGATGTGTTAAAATTTCAGCGGTCCCTCCCCTTAAAGATAAAGATGTATAAATACACAAAGGAAGTAATATATATATATATACATAATATAAAACTATCAAAAGAGATTGAAAAATTCTTTTACTTTATGGAATTAAGAAGCATTTAAAAAATAATAAAACTTGTTTGCGTGACTTCGAAAAGAGTTATTGGCATTTTTATTATTAAAAACTCTTTAGAGTCTCCAGTTCTCGAATCGAGAGATCTGCGTGTAACTTTCATGCGACATTGAGCGTAAATAAATAAATGAAAACCACCGAGTCTTAAAACATCATCCAGAAAACCAATGAAATTTTTAAAGAAACATATTTATCAACTAAAATAATTATATTTGTAATTTTAGATAAATTTAAAAAATAAAATTATTTTTATCAATTTAAAAATTATTTTTTGTTTTTTTTTTTTTTATTCTGTCACAGACTCAATTTCGTTCGTCGGTGGTTTTACTGAATTTTAACAGCATGTGATTGTTAGGTTCACAATGTTAATTTTCTCGGCAACTTTATTTCTTAAAATATTAAATGGATTGATCTGAATTTTTGTGTAAATGTCTAAAATATAATTAGGAATGGCTCTTTGGTGTGAAATTTGGGATATTTTGTTGGATTAATTATTATAATAACACTTTATAGTCACACAACACCTCACACTTTTTAAAACTTTATAAAAGTATATTATAATAATAAATTCAACAAAATATTACAATTTTCGCAAATAAGCGCCATTCCTAATTATATTTTAGACATCTTCACAAAAATTCAAATCAATCAATTCAATATTTTAAGAAATAAAATTGACGACAAAATTAACATTAAAGAGCTAACAATTACATGCTGATAAATCTCTTTTCTTTTTGCAACTACGCTGGTTACCTGACTGCGCATCTGGTTTAGCGAAACAAACAAGAAAGACAACGCAGTCACTGACTTACTCTCACTCTCAATTCAATAATTGAGAATCTCCTCGAAAAATTTACACAACAATTTTACATTGTCATAATTATTTAACATTGTCTCAAAAAAAAAAAATAATAATTAGGAATCATTTCTTTTTTACATAAAATTCAGAAACTTATTTTAATCCAAAAATAAAAATAATTTTCTGTTGATAAATAATTTTAATTAAAATTTTAATTTTAAAAAATAAGGAATTATTATTAAAAATTTTTTAGTAAAATAAAAAAAAATTAATTAAAAATTTTAATTAAAAACTTTCTCAGAGATAATTTTTACTAAACATATTGTAAATATTGTTAAAAAAAAACAATTTTTAATTATTTTCGAGAAGATCCTTGAATAATATAATTTAAAAAATGATAAATCGTAAAAATACCAAATAGAACAAACGTACTTGCCCCCCCTCGACTTTCTTTTCTCAATATAATAAAAGCAGAACACTAAAAACATTGATTCACCATTTTCCAATAATAGAAAATACTGAAAAGTAGGTATTTAAATCTCAATTGTATTCTATATAAATTCAACGAATTCTCATAAAAAATTTTACAATATACATATAGATATGTATATATACAGTAATGTTTCTTATCAATATATTCTCATCTTTTTATTTATATATGTATAAAGCGTATTTTAAATTATTATAATGGAGAATTTGTTAAATTGTAAATTATATAATATTATGAATTTTGTCGAGAAAGAGAAAGCAGTTGCAAAAAAATTGTCAGCGTAAACTTAGAAATGTCTCTTTACAATGAGATATTTTTCTTTTTCAAAATGGAGTATTTTTTACATTTTTAACATTATCAGATATGTTTTTATTTTTTAAATAAACCACTATAATTACCATCGATCACTGTATTGATGTTAAAATTTAATATTAAAATATTTATTTATTTATTTATTTGTACAAAGGTAAACTGGGGTAATATTAAAGCATTTACAACTGAAAAGTAATTTGTCTATTGTAAAACTAAAACTAGATGTGAGATAATTTTTTAATATAAAATTACGTAACAAAAGTTTTTGAAGTTATTAAATATACACTCAAAAAAAAATTTATTTGATTCAAATAATCGGTTACTTGACTATATTATCAAGTAAATAATTACTTGAAGCAAATAATTTTTATTTGAATTAAATAAACTGTATATGAATCAATAATTTCTGTATTTGAAGCAAGTAGCATTTAATTGATTCAATAATTAATTGATAAAATTAAATATTTATTTAATAATATTTTGTCAAATAAAAGAAAAATCATAAAAAAAACGTGAAAAAAAAATTTAGCGATGAAAAATAATAGAAATTATGAAAAAAGTTGAAATTTTAATATTTCTTTTAATGTTCTATTAAACAATTTATCTTATAAATTTTTTTCTAATTTTTTATGATCGAGCATAATTTTAACTATAAATATAAGTTTTGAAAATATGAAATTGTTTTAAAATTTGACTTTGTTTTTACAGTGAAATAAGATGTAACAATTTTAAGATTTTCTTTCTGCAAAACCATTTTAATTACCAAATATTACAATTACTGTTAATTTATGTTAACTAATTATAACCTCAAATAATTTCAAATGTATAATTTAATAAATATTTCATCGACATTGACTGTCGTTTTTAATTATTCTAAAATAATATTAAATATTCACTTAAAATTCAACAAATTTACTCCATTCTACAATATTCTCGTTTTACTTTTATATTTTATTTATAATATATATATATATATATATGTGCCATTCCAGGAGTTTTTTAGCACTTTTCGGAGTAACCTTTCCAAATTAAATGAAACATTTTTTTAATAATATTTATTAATATAAAGGTCCAAAAAAATCACTTTTTAAGTAAAAACAATTGTTTATTTAAAAAATACAACAATAAATAATGCAAAAAATTCACTTTTTTCCTGCAACTCCAAATAAATTGGTTTAAAGATCAAAATTTTCCTTATTTTTCAAGCTTTAATACCGCACAAGAAACATAGAGTCCGAGAAAATATTCAACTCACAATTTTTTAAACAATGTTTGTTTACTTTTTTGTATTTTATTTACTGTGAAACGTCTGCTAAAGCTGCGCGCGACTTTTGGAAGTTGTCGCTTTCCTTATTGAGCAGAAGCTCATTACACTAGCGTAGTAGAAAGCATGTTGTGCGAAAAGTGAGGTTATGTTGTCATTAAACGAAACGTAAAAATTTCTGGTTATCACATTGAATGCTTTTTAATTATCTACTTTGCAGTAAAAAATCATAAAAAACATTTTTGAAGGATGAAAAACCTCACTTTTCACACAACATGTTTTTTACTACGCTAGTGTAATGAGCTTCTGCTCAATAAGAAAAGCGACAACTTCCAAACGTCGCGCGCAGCTTTAGCAGACGTTTCACAGTAAATAAAATACAAAAAAGTAAACAAACATTGTTTAAAAAATTGTGAGTTGAATATTTTCTCGGACTCTATGTTTCTTGTGCGGTATTAAAGCTTGAAAAATAAGGAAAATTTTGATCTTTAAACCAATTTATTTGGAGTTGCAGGAAAAAAGTGAATTTTTTGCATTATTTATTGTTGTATTTTTTAAATAAACAATTGTTTTTACTTAAAAAGTGATTTTTTTGGACCTTTATATTAATAAATATTATTAAAAAAATGTTTCATTTAATTTGGAAAGGTTACTCCGAAAAGTGCTAAAAAACTCCTGGAATGGCACATATATATATATAATATCACTTAAGCACAAGTTTTTAACTACCAATATTTTTGAAAAATATTTTAAATTAAACATTTGTGATAAAATGAATTTTTAACGAATCTTTTTTCGGTATAAATAAATTTTTTTAATTTCTGAAAAAAGTAATGATTGAAGATATTTAATTTAATTTTTACTTTTTTCAGAAATTAATAATCTTAAAATATAAAATACGGATATAAAAGATTTAATTTTATTTATATCATCGATACACCTAGATAAATTTTTTTATTCAAATTATAAGTAAATATAATGTATTTGAATCAAATAAAAAAATATAATATGTAACAGTGCTTAATAAACATTTTTTTTTTCATATAAATTGTACTTGAAACAAATAAAAAATTTCTTTGTTGCAAATAAAATTTTTATTTGAAACAAATTTTTGTTTAGCTCTACGACAAATAAATTTTTTCTCTTGTGTGCACGATTAAAATAAATTTATTTAATGACTTTATACCATTTATACAATTAATTTTAATAATTTTTTGTTCTAATTTTATAATTAAAAAATGGTTTCAATTAAAAACTCGTTTTTTCAGAGACACTTCTAAGCTATTTTTTTTTCTTTAATATTTGAAAAGAAAATCGAAAAGAAAATTGAAAGATTTGAAAAGCTTACCGGCGTCCTTTCCACCTTTAACACAGATGCCGAAACCGTGATGTGATTCTGGAGGTTCACGTGTCATGGTCACTGTCCTTACAGTGAGTTCCTGTAAACTTAGAGCCTGAGGTCCAGGAGGAGTTTGAGGACTTTGGGCGTTTTGTTGTTGTTGCTGTTGTTGTTGTTGTTGCTGCTGAGATGATGAGGATGAACTCCTAAGGGCTGACACACTAGCTGGACTGGAAGCTGGAGTTCTTTTATCACCTTTTCGTCTATCGGAAGCGAGACCATTGCCGCCAAAGAGCCTTGAAAAATTTTTTCAAATCATTTCTTTTGCTTTTTGACTGGAGAGGCACAATTTTCGCAACGACCAAGCAGAGTGAAATATATCAAAAACAGTGAAAAAAAAGTTTAATGAGATTTATCAAATATTTAGAGAGAATAAAAATAATCCATAATTCTAAATTACAAAATTTCACTCATTCATGGATTGGAAATTGAGCCTCTCCAATCAAATTGATAAAGTATTGCTCTAAAAGAGTGAAATACTCATTCCATGAAGTGAAGTTGCAATATTTTATAGATATCTATGAAGTAGTGAAAATTTATTTTTATTGGCTTAAACTTTAAAAAAAATTGAATTTTCACTCAAGTGGAATTAGTTTTCACTCTTTTAGAGAAATTGTCACTCTTATTGAAGTGAATTAATTTTCACTTCAATAAGAGTAAACTACTAATTCAAGAAATGTAAAGAGACGCATAAGTATTTATTATTCTTCATTCTTTAAATTCCATTGAATTAGTATTTTTCCTTATCTTTCTTTTTTTTTAAAACTAGTGTTGATTAATAAAATCAACTATTGTATACAATTTTTATTTTTCAAAATTTATAATTTATATTTGTCAGAAATGGAAAAATTGTTTTTATTCAAAGATGAAAGCATTTTTTTAAAAGTAAAAATAAAAAAAATGGAAAATTTATTTATTTGAAAAAAAAAAAATCGTAAAATCGACTCTTAATTCAGAATAATTTCTTCTTTAAAACTTTATAATAAACCATAAACACACACTAATTTAAAAGTATCAAATTGATACCAAAAATATCAAATTGATACGAATTCTTATATTAATTTGATATTTTTGGTATCAATTTGATATTTTTAAATTACGTGTGCAATTTTTAAGTATCTACCAGCAAAAATTTAAGAAAACTTTTATAAACAACTTTTTTGGTTTCTCTTCAATTTAAAGATTTCCGTTTTATATACATTTTATGTCGGTATTAAAACATGAAAATTTTCTAAGCAAATGGTAGAAAATAAAACAGAATGAAAAGAACGTATCTTCTTCCTGTGACTTTTTTTTATTGATATGTATTCACTTCTTTGGTATAAAATAATATTTCTTCCCCATCTTTCCCGTCATCTTTGTGACTTCAGTCTGAGTGCATCGAGAGCTTCCAGGATGTAAACAGGGAAAAGGAAAATAAATCTGATTTCTCTAACTTTTCTACTATTTCTTTGTACTTTATGTTAGTTCTTTTGTGTGTATATATAATAATAATAATATAAAGTAATATATTTCTTTGCTAAAATTTTTTTTACCAATAGTAAAATAAATCAAACAATAATTTTTCGAAGCTATCATTGTTTTTATTTAGTCATATAAAAAAAAATTAGACGAAAAATAAGTTTTATCTTTTTAATTGAAATTTCACAAATATTTTAACTTAATGTAAAATACAAAATGAGGAAAATTATTAAATATGTATTGTGTAAAAAAATTTTAAGTACAATATAAATTTTAGTACAATATAAACTTTAAACAAAAAAAAAAGAAGGAAGAAAAAACATCTACGTGACAAGGAGGAAAAAACTTTAACTTGTACGCATTTTCAAAATCCTCCAAATGTTATTTTTCAAAGAATTTTAAATGTCGCGTATTTTTTTCTTTTGCTGAAAAAAAATAAGTGTTTTAACTTTTTTAGTAGATAAGATATCTTATTCTTATTTTTCCCCCTTTTTTGATCTAAAAAAGTTTTCACCCTTCTTTAAAAATTCCGATGGGAAAGTTAAGAAATGTAAAAAAAAAAATTATTTTTAAGAACACTAGATAGTAATAGAAAAAGATTTTCAATAAAAATTATTTGTTTTTTTTTTCCATAATATAGGAAAGAAAATATACTGTTACTGAACTTAAAAAAACGACAATAAGACACTTTAATAAATTTTTTGAGAAAAATGTGGAAAAATATTCGAGATAGAGAAAAATGTTAAAATACATTTTTTTACATTTTTTAAAGAACATCAATTGAGAACTTTCTTTACAACTATATTGCAGTTTTAAAAGAACAAGACATAATTTTTTTCTTTGTAAAAATTGGACACAAATTAAATTTTTTTTCAAGAAATATTCTTCACTACGTAGACAATTTACAACAAAAAAATTCAACAAATTTGAGATTTTCTAACGGATTCTTTAGAAAAGAAAACTCTAAACTCTTTTAAGTTTAATAAAATGAGATATCTTAATTTTTAAAAAAGTTATAACACTTAGATTTTTTTTCTAGAGAAACAAAAAAAATGTGTGTCGTCTAAAATTCTTTCAAACTTGACAATTGGAAGATAAAATTGATTTTCAGTTCCCACTACATAATATAATAAATACAATTAAAAAATTCTAATTAATATTTTTTTTATAATAGAAAAATATTTTTGAAATTTAGAATATATTCATATGGGCAAATTCACGAAACTTTTAACTTTTGTGATTCTCGAATCGAACACTTAAAAATTTGAATTATTTTTAATTAAAACTTTGGGTATCATTTTTTTTTTGCTAAATTATATACAAAGGAACATTTATGTACAGTATTAGAAAAAAATATTTATTTGACAATTAGTTTTATAAGTTAAAAAGTGAAAAAATGCTAAAATTTCATTTGAATTTCTCAAGAAAGTTTATATTCTTAACGTTTTTATTTTTGCGGCTTGTAAAATATCACTTTAGCTACAATGGAAATATCTAGCAGACATATTTTGTCAAAAAATTTTCACTATCCCATTAGCGTGACACGACTAAAACTAAAAATACGAAGGAAAAAAACGCCGCTTAAGAATTCATTTTAGCATTTAGAATATATTCTTCTTTTACGAAATAGAACGTAATAATTACTAAATAAAAAATAAATTTTTTTTTTATATAAATATTTTTCACATTTTCCCTAGATTAGAAAAATATTTACTAAAATTTCTGTTAAACTTATTGAAATTTCTTAATATAAATATTTTCTATCAGTGCATTTATTTCTAATTTCAAAATTTTGCATATATCGTTGGTAAAATTCATTTACCTATAATTAAAATTCAAGTTTTTTTTTATACAAATATTTTTCACATTTTCCCTAAATATCAAAATATTTATTAAAAATTCTACTATACACTGAAAAAAATTTTTTTTTTTTTATTCAAATAATCAGTTATACTTGATTATTATCAAATAAATATTAATTTGAAGCAAATAATTTTTATTTGAATTAAATAAACTGTATTTGAACCAATAATTTCTGTATTTTAAACAACATTTAATTGACTCAAATAAAAATTATTTGATAATAGTCAAATAACCAAATTATTTAAATCAAATAAATTATTTTTCCAGTATATTTATTGAAATTTCTTAATATAAATATTTTCCTTCAAGTGCATTTATCTCTAATTTAAAAATTTTACATATCGTTGGTAAAATTCATTTGCCTATAATTAAAATTCAAGTTTATTTTTCACCGGTTTTAAAAGATAAAAAAAAAAGAAATGAATTTATATAAAACTCGAGTACAGATCGTAAACCTTTCCTTATAAATATATATTTAAATAGAATTCTAAAATCCCGACGAGAGCATTGATAAATAGCGGCTTAATTATAGTTTACCTAATGACTTGTTCAGGCGAAATGGGTCCTGTTCCCGAAGCATGTCCACGATGCCGATAAGGGGTGGTATGGGAGGAATGATGTTGGGGGGCACTGGGTGGCCTTTCAACAATTGTATAACTCGTTCCAGGTGGACTGTAGTATCCTCGATGTTGACTGGACATCGTGTGATGTCTACTCGTTGGTTCCAAGTCCTCAGCCTCGTAACAACCGCTGGTCCCTGTTCTCATAAAATGAGAACCACTACGTAAGTAGTGGGAACCAGTGTTCCTACCCCACTGTAACTCCTGCAGCTCGGATCCGTAATCCTCCGTGCTGCTGGCCATGCCTGATGCTCTTTAGGTCACACCTACGAGGAAATGTTCTACTTTAGTAAAAATAAAAAGAAAACCACTTTGTATACTATATCAAGAAATAGAGAAAGAAGAAATCAACTATATCAAGAAAGTGGAGAAGGTGTATACAAAATTTTTATTGCTAACTGATCCTCTTCGGCCACGAGGTCACAAGTCCAGTTACGTGACAACTATTTACGCTCTGACTCAACAAGAAAGAGAGCGAGTCAAGCACTTCTCAATAATGCTTGATATGTAATATTTTATCTCAAGCCTTATTGCAAAAAATGTGCAGCTCGCGTCACTTCTCAATCAATATTTTATGCCTCGTTTCATTTATTATTACTCAACTACAGTCTTTTTTTTATTTATATTATTTTTTTAATCAAATCTTTAATAAGCGTGTGTCACTTTATTGAAAGTTGTCTTATATATGTGAGGCTCAACGACAAAAGTTACCTAAGCTCCAAAAATTTTTAGGTTATATTTTTGATTTTTGAAGTGAAAATACATAAAGTGGATCAACTCTTTATATACAAACTATTAATGTTTAAGTCTTTATTACATCTAAATTATTCAATAATTTCTATTTTTGATTTTGCCTAATTAGAATAAAACTTTTTCTTGAGGTAAAGCTATCACTAAATATAACCTAAAAATTTTGGGAGCTTAGGTACCTTTTGTTGCGAAGTGTCACTTATATATAGACAAACATTAAGGCGCTCTCACACCTTTTTGGCTGCCTGCAGGTTACCATGGCAACGCATGAGAGTGAGTGCGACAGAAAATTTAAAAATTTAAATATTCAAATTTTCTGTCTCACTCACACTCGTGCGTTGCCATGGTAACCTGCAGGCAGCCAAAAAGGTGTGAGTGCGCCATTAGTTGTAAATTTAATTCACCAGGGGTCGCTGGAGACAGTTTTTGTAAGGCGCCAAGTTTAAATCGTACAACTTTGTGTGCACTGAGAAAACTGTTTGGTATCATGTATCAAAGTTTGGTTTTCCCTACCAAATTTTTTATTTGATATATGTGCAACTAAACCGTTTGATTGGGAGTACTAAATTTTTTTGTACAACCGTTAAATTTCGCTCAATTGAATTATTTAGTAGGTGTAACCAAATAATTTAGTCTACGTAATAAATACATTTATTAGAATGAAACAAATGTTCTGTTGACGTAAATAAAATTTAGTTATTTCAACTTACTGTTTTCGTTGATTAAAAAATTTTTTTTTGTAGAAATAACTAAATAATTTATTTTATCTAAAATAGTTTCTTTGGTCATTTTTACGATTTTGCATAAAAAATAAGGTATTTTAATTCAAGAGAGATGAGATTAATAATATAACTTTATTAAATTCATTATGCTTAGACATTACAAAAATAATTTATCTTCCCGTAAGTACACACTACGCGCGTTTCATGAAATATCTCAAAATGATATCGCATAAAATTGAGGAGCAAGTTTTCAAAAGTTGATACATAAATCCATTTTCCAAAAAAATTTAAATAAATACTGATTTAACATATGTTAAATGTTGCCACGAGGCATTCTAACCTCCATTCTCTTAGCAAACGTTTTGTCACTTAATAGACCAGCCGAACAATAAAAACACATGACATAAATGATCGGATAAGCATAACGCGGAAGAGGTCCACGACTGACTAGGCCCTACGACTGACGCCACATTTACGAGAACAGCGCGTGCGCAATTCTGCGTGCCAGCGATTTAGTACGGAGAACTAAACTGTTTAGTTCGTAGACATGAAACCTTCAAAAATATTTTTTGGTAGAGCAAACTAAATTTTTCGATTGATTGTCACTTTCTTTTCTGTTGTGCCAACCATACTTTAGTAAGACCAACTAAAAATGCTTAAATAAATTACACAGACCCAAAAAAAAAAAAAAAGTGTCATGTACTTTTGACCGGAATACCCTAACCCTATGTATTTTGACACGCTGAACACGAATCCGAAGTCCGTTTTGCTCCATCACGTCAGGATTTTTTCTAACCTCAAAAAACATGTCGGATTTTGTGAGGTAGGCGATTTTTTTAAAAATTGATGTATTAACTTCAAACTTGGTATCTGGGGTTTTTTTGTGTCGCTGATTACGAATCTGAAGTTAGATTTTCAAAATCCAAAATGGCGGATCCAATATGGCGGACGAATTTTGAAAAAATTTTAAGATTTACTTCAAACTTGGTACCTAGGGGTTTTTTGGGTCGCTGATTACGAATCTGATGTCAGATTTCCGAAATTCGACATGTCTGATTCAATATTAAGGAATTATTTTTAAAAAATTGTCAGATTATTATGAAATTTGGTATCTACAGGTTTTCTAAGTTGCTGACAAGTAACACTAGGGAAGTGCCATACGACGATTTTTCTGAAACTTGGCAGTTTTGTAGTTTTTTAAAAACAATTTGACACGTATGTTTTGTTTTTCCCCAAAAGCTGATTTATGGGGGGAACTACCCCTTGAATTTTTTTTTGGTAGGGGGACATTATTTTACGAAATTTTTTAAAAATAATGTGCAATAGTGTAAATGGGGGTTTTTTGAGTCGCTGATTACGAATATGATGTCAGTTTTCAAAAATTGATAATGGCGTATCTAGTATGGCCGATAGAAGTCCATGCTGGATATGCCATTTTGAATTTTTGAAAACTGACATCATATTCGTAATCAGCGACCCAAAAAACCCCCAGATACAGATAATGGCGTATCTAATATGTCCGATAGAAGTCCATGTTGGATATGCCATTTTGAATTTTTCAAATCTGACATCATATTCGTAATCAGCGACCCAAAAAACCCCCAGATACCAAGTTTGAAGTAAATCTTAAAATTTTTTCAAAATTCGTCCGCCATATTGGATCCGCCATTTTGGATTTTGAAAATCTAACTTCAGATTCGTAATCAGCGACACAAAAAACCCCCAGATACCAAGTTTGAAGTTAATACAGCAATTTTTAAAAAAATCGCCTACTTCTCAAAATCCGACATGTTTTTTGAGGTTAGAAAAAAATCCTGACGTGATGGAGCAAAACGGACTTCGGATTCGTGTTCAGCGCGTCAAAATACATAGGGTTAGGGTATTCCGGTCAAAAGTACATGACACTTTTTTTTTTTGTGGGGCTGTGTTATTTTCTTATTTTTACGATATTATTTTTCTCAGTGTGTAATTTCAATAAAAGTTATATCCGTAAATACATTTTGCGATTCAATTTTTCAAATTAAAAAAAGTACAAACAACCATTGCGTACTCCCCCGTCCACTACTTTTTATAAACTATTAAAATATATTTAAGTATTCCCACTTAAGGCCATGTGAGACAAAGACACTTTTTGGTAGTTCCAAGTATTCTCGGAAATGAGAAGAAATTTCGGGTTGAAATTTTGAGGAATGATAAAAAAGGGTTGAAGGAATTGGGCCGTTCTACTTATTTTCTGTAATTGAATGCGAAATAATTTAAAACAGTAATTAATAGTGGAATTATTATTATTATTTTCAAACTTTTATTTTTAATACTTAAACGCAAAATTGTGCTTCAAATCGAGAACAGCGCCATTCTCAATGCTATTCTCTATCACATTTTACAAATTTCAACCAAAAATTCTTTACCATTTTAGAGAAAATTTGGTAATACGATACCATATTTTTTGCATGGGGGTCACGTGGATATTTCCCACATGGCCTTAAATTTACTAAAAATTACTTATTTTTCGACGGCAATTCAAGAATGAAAAGTTACTGAATGGCTTTGAAAGTTCTTGACCCTTAATCGAAGAATATCTGGGTACATTGAACACGTGTTATAAAGGTGATAGATAAGATCTTTCTTACAACTGCATGAGTTCTGAAATGCAAGTGAAATTTGAATAAAGATGACTTTCCGTCAGTTGGTCTGAACGTTTGCGTGTCGGGCGTGGGTTCAATGTGTTCTAGGAAGTGCCTTACTTGCAATATTTAAATATCTCACTTAGCAAAGTAGTTCACTTACTTTTATTTAGCAAAAATATGTCATATATATATACATATATGCATAATATTAATACACAATCTCTCTTGAGCATTTAAAATCATCATAAATTAATTTAATTAATATATATCTAAAAAATCTTCGTTTTAAATTGTAGCGAAAAAACTTGCACATGTTGAAATAATGAAAGAAAAAAATAGTCAAATCTCAAATAGCAATCAAAACTATTATTAAAACATTAAAGAAACGAAAACAGTGTTTTCTTTGAAAATGAATTGAATTATATTGTAAAACTTTTTCCTCTTGTGTATAATGAACACGAAGTAGTATAAGGAGCCCCCACTGCATAGGCAATTTCAGGAAAAACATGTTCTGAGTTTTCCGACTGCCTTTCAATTTGGTAGGATAGCGATACTAGCGCGATTACCGGGAAAATTGTTGCAACTCAACTGGATAATGGCGGAAATGTATGTTTGTGACAGATTTGTCGTCTGCACTCGACTCTTCACGAGCAGATACGAATCATCACGAAACATACATTTCCGCCATTATCCAGTTGAGTTGCAACAATTTTCCCGGTAACCGCGCTAGTATCGCTATCCTACCAAATTGAAAGGCAGTCGGGAAACTCGGTACATATTCATTTTGCATAGTGGGGACTCCTTATACTACTTCGTGATAATGAACCAAGTGGGCTAATTGTTTTTTGAAGAACTCGATTTTTAATTTGAGAAAAAAAAAGAAAATATGATTCTTTATGTACCTATGGGTATATTTAAATATGTACATATATATATATTCTTATGCAGCTCAATTCCAGTCATGTGCATGTTTCTTCACGTAAATTTCGTTGAGCACTCTTCGTTCCAGGGTTTACCAGTAAAAGCGTTTTCAGAAAGATTCTTAGAACGTAACAGGTATATGAAAGTCTCCTCGCGAGAGAAGCAGAGTAAAGCCAAGGAGGAATGGGTAAAAGAAAACCGACCTCATTTCTCAAAAGCAATCTAGACGTCGAGTCGTGGGTCGTGTTTATATTGCAGCAGGTCGCGTTTATTCTCAAGTCGAATGACGCTGTTTTCTCATTCATGACCCCACTGCCCTCCCCCATCATAAAAGCTTCCTTTTTTCTTTTTTATGCTTTCATAACCTGACATAACTAGCTGAAAAAAGTTCACTATTAACACTATATTGACACTTTTTGTGACCTTCATCTATAATGTTGATACTACACTTGTACGATTATTTAAAATCATCTGCTTTCTAAATAATCAATGAATTTTTCATTCAATCAGATTTAAATATACTTAGTGAATTTTTGATTTTCCTTTCTCATTTAAATGAATGAATTACATATAGTATTACTCAAATATTAATTTCTAGAAATTATGTTCAACAAAAGAAAAGATTTAGAGTATAATTTGTATATAAATTATTAAAATATGTAATTATATTTTAAATTCAATTGTGACGAGAATAATTACCAAGTATATAATGTAATTTTTGAACATTTTAATATATGTTAAGCGATTAAGCATGAAAAAGTAACATTTTCGCATTAAAAAAATATTTCTATATTTTCATCAAAAGAATTTAAATGAAATATTTTACATAAATAAAGCTTTTATTAAATTTTTCAAAAATCAAAAAATCGTAATCATATTCATAATTTTCAACATGAAAATATGTAATTTCGTTTCTCACATATATATATATATATATATAAATTGTAGAAGAAGTAAAATTTATTATCCAATTTCCTCCCATGTATAATCCTATATAATCAAATGAAGATTTTTGATTCGATTGAATAAATTTATTTATTAAGGTTACCAGTACTACAATTTTCAAATCATGTTAAATCATACTAAAAAATTTTTTTTTTACTTTTTTCGATATATGAAATTATTTGTGAAAAAAAATTCCAACCCTTCCTGCAATTTAGACAGTTGCATTTGTAATAAATTACTCACAAAATTACAATTTTAAATAATTTTATATACATTTTTTCATTCTTAAGAGGAATTCAAAAAAAAAAACAAAATAAAAGAATGGTCACTGACAAATTTTTAGGTGGATGAATGGTAACGGTTGCTATAGTAACTGTTACAATGGCAACCGTACAACTGTACGACAAACGGACGGACGGACGCCAAAGCGAAACTATAAGGCTTTTAGCCCTGGGGCACGAAACTCCAAAAAAACGATAAAGATAATGTAAATAATTTATTTAATACTTAATACAAACTTAGAAGAAAATAAAGATTTCAGTACCTTTTGTCAGCTAAAAGTATTTTATCATTAAAAATTTTCTGCCTTCCCACTTGGAAAGATTCCCCGGAAAGTGCCCCCTGGAGGTTCTATCAGAATTCCGCCGGAACTTCCAATGTAATTCCGTTGGAATTCCATCGGAGTTCCAAAGAATTTCCGATGGGATTCCGACGGAATTCCGATTAATTTTTTTCAAAATTTTTAGAGTCCTCATTCCGTCGGAATCCCATCGGAAATTCTTTGGAACTCCGATGGAATTCTGATAGAACTTTCAGGGGTCTGAGACAGGCAGATTTCTTATTTCAATAAAATATATAAAAATTAAATAAATAAGATCTACACTCACTTGGCGCAGCCGGGTTCAAAGCCGCAAAGGGTCAAGAATTAATAATTTAATAAAAATTACCGCCAAAAATATGTAATACAAAATGATTAGATTTACGTTAATTACCTTCAACTAAAGCAAGAGAAATATAATTCCAGGGTGGGTAAAATAAGAGAACCCAAAAGAATAAAATGAGCAAGTTCAATCAGTCGATTTAATCAATATAATAGACGATCTACTTACAATTGACGTCTAATAGATTAACTTTCCATAATTTGTCAAGTAAATCTTCCTAAGACAACACAATATGAACACTCACTCACATACAAGTTACATTTTCAAATATAATTTTATACGTCTATTGACATTAACGATCGATCCAAGAGTGCCATGTGCCCGACAAGCACGCAGTTTTACGGCGTCCCGTCAAACGCATGCGTTCCATTTCTCATAGATCTCCAGGATCGAATCGATAATGAAAGGACCCTAAATGTCGACCTCATTCAAAGAGTGTTAAGTTTCAATAAAAGAATATCCTGTCACAGGGCACTTTACGCGGAATCTTTCCAAGTGGGTTAAAAATAATTTTGTAATCACTTCAAGACGTGATATTTGATGTCAATAAATAAAAATTAATAAATTATCAAATGTCGAGAAATATAGTAAATGACAATGTATTAGGATCAGTGACCGAAGTGAAGGAAACCTTTTACTATGAAAAGGAAGCCCTAGATACAGTTTGCGTGCCAACAAGGCAATTGCTTAGAAGAAGTCGATTATCCCAGCCAACTTCCATCATCGAGATTTCTGAGGCTTTGACCAGGAGTTAATTACCTCCTTCAATACTTATATATAAATAAATAGTAGAAATAAGATCGATAGCAGTACTAATCAAAAGATTCATCCATCTTTCCGTTTAATCCCTTAATTTTCGATTATCTTCTCAATTAATAACAGAATATATGCAAAAAAAATTCCATATGTCATGAATTATATATAACACATTCATCGACATTATAATACACATATAAATGCATACATACATATATATAAAAAATAGTCGTTTCCACACACGAAGGATAAACATTATTTACGTGAAGGCTTGTTAGCATTAATTTACTCTCTGCCTCTTGTTTAATTAGTCTAATGAGTTTTGTGCAAATGTAATTTCAAAGAACTAAAATCATGAGTATAATCAATATTTAAACTATACAGAGAAATGTTTAAATTTAAAGTTTTAAACACATATTCTCGCATCGATGGGTTTTATTCGCAATTTCCGATTTATAATAATGATAATGTTTTCATATTATTTTACATGATATAATAATACTGACACTAATAATAATAATAATAATATAATATTTTCTTTATTGTATTTTCCGAAAATTCATTTTCACTTCGTTTATATTCATTAGATGACTCTATTGTTTGAAACTATCAGTTTGTTGAAAGCATCAATTTTTAATTGACAATAATTATAGGAATTACCATTTATCGAAAGTGACAATTAATATTTAATTAATAATTAAAGTTACTGATATCATTAATTGTCATTGCTATTCACTATATGTCACATTATTTAGAAGCAGCAACCTTTGTGACAACCAATAACTAATAATGATAGTTAATATTAATAATTGTAACTGCTGATCATTAGAACTAGCAACTATTGTAATTATACAAATGACTATGATAACTATTTTTGTTAACTAAAAACGATAATAATTAAAATTTCAATTAAATTTATTAATATCATTAAATACAACTACCATTGTTACAAATAATAGAAACAGTGTAGAATTAACGCAAACCTTAGGAAATAATTTAATTAACGCCTGAGGGGATTCGAACCTACGATCTACAAGCACCTCAAACCTGACGCTCTAACCACTACGCTATAAACGCTTCATAAAATATTATTTGATGTAAAACCACTATTCTAAATTAATACTATTTCATTCTGCTATTTCTCACCGTATATACTAATAATACAAGAAAGAAACATTCAAAAATACACCTAGAGAAATGATATATATTTTCCTATATTACAAAAAGATATCGCCGTTGCCGCTGTTTCAAGAATTCTTGACCTAGGAGGGGTGAGTCCCCCCTCCTAAATTTTGAGGTTATGTTCGTTTCAAGGCTCTGAATTTAGCCGCAAGTCCCCCCTCCCTCCTCTCATTTCCCCTCCTCCGCCAAAATGGCCTAAATTTTGAGGTTATGTTCGTTACAAGACTCTGAATATAGCCGCAAGTCCCCTCTCACGCCAGAAATGACCTAAATTTTGAGGTTATGTTCGTTTCAAGGCTCTGAATATAGCCGCAAATCCTCCCTCCCTCTTCTCATTTCCCCTCCTCCGCCAAAAATTGACCTAAATTTTGAGGTTATGTTTGTTTTAAGACCCTAATAAAGCAGTAAGTCCTTCCCCCTTCCCTCATCTCTCTCTATATTTCCCGCCAAAAATGACATAAATTTTAAGGTTATGTAAATTTCAAGACTTTCAATCGTGCTTTCAATATAGCCGCAAGTGAAAGTGGAGTTTCCGCCAAAAATGACTTGAATTTAAAGGTTATGTTCGTTTCAAGACTTTTTAATAATTTATTGGTTTTTAGTCAATTTCATTGAAATTATTTTTAAAAATAATTTCTTAATGTCGATTTTAATTTATTTAATTATTTATTTATTATTAATTAATTAATTTTAATTTTAATAATATTTATTCAGATTTCAATGAATTTGTAATAATAATTCTTTGAAATAGGTGGTTCATTTGGAAAAATAAGATCAATGGAAAAGGCAGTGAGACAAATATACGTTTATTTAACTCAAAATATATATTATATTTGGTTCAAATAAAACATTTCTCTGGGTTGTACGGGTAATAAAAGATGAATATGAAATTTTTGGTACAGGGCAAAAAAGTAAAATGGCAAATATAAAACTGGCGAACTTATTATTATGCAAAGCGGGAAAGCAGGCCATTATCTTGAAAGGCGATGAATTTCAAATGTAGGTAATGGGAATTTATTGTGCACCACTTGCTTGAGACAGCCATTTGTATGGGAGGCCAGTGTGCACACCTGCGAGCTTTTGCGTTAGCATGGTTCAAAACAAGAGTGCTCTTGTGTATTAACACACGTTTAGAGCTTCAGAATATCTGAAAAATTTCCCACGAGCACGTATATGAAAAGTCATTAATGAAATTTTCATTAAAAAAAAAAAAAAAAGTTTAAAAAAAAATCCACTATCAATGAGAGTTTAAAATACATATCCTTGAGAGATACGAAATATTTATTTTATCTTCTAAAAATGTAAATTTGAATTTGCACGCATGTAGTATACTTTTGTTTTAAATATACCTTTTCTCAATGATATGTAAAAAAAAATTTAAATAATTTAAAAAGAAAATTACAATTTATTTTCTTTTTTTATAATTTTTTTTTTTGTTCTAAAATGCGTTTTAAAAATTAAACGATATAAAAGAGAAAAAGGTGATATAAATGTATATATATATATATACATACATACATACAAACGAGAAAGTTAGAAGCACCTAGACTAGGGTTTCTCATAAAAATTTTATACCATGTAAAACGTGGTTCGATACTGAAGTATTGGTTCTTCATTCCCTGATGGCACATTGCTAAACTGAAGGTAACCTCAATATTAAAATTGAAATTACCTTCACCTTTAGTCCCACCAAATAAAGTATGATGATGTATGACCCTATTTTTGAGACAAATGCACATACTATATATATGCAGAAATTTAGGAGAAAACTTTATGCAAAAGTTTTGCTTTATGGACTGAAAATTGTGAATGTTACAAACACAAATGATAGTTGGAAAAATTTTACTGCATATTCTTTTGTTTGTGTTTTTTTAAATTACAGAACTCGTTGAAATGCATAAAAAAAACAAATAAACAAAGAAGTCATATTTTGAGCGTGACTAATGATGATGAAAATTTTAAATGCTGCAAATCCCAAGAGCGTATATGTCAAATATATATATATATATTATATATATATATGAGACAAGAGCACTTCCTCAATTTCACATATTTTCCTACGTATATAATCGTAAAAAAATTATAGCTTCTTAATGATATCAAACATACTTATATATGTATAGTAAAACTAACACAACGAAATAATTTTAAGGTCATCGTAGAATTTTTCATATTTGACCTTGTTGACAAAGAGCTGATAGGCGAAGTGAGAAGGGAAGGGTAAGGGGGGGGGGGATTAACAGTTTTTACATGAAAAATTTGACGTAATTCGCGTTTTGCTCGAGCCGGGACATCAGGACGCTGATTCCGGAAATGAACGAGCTGTTTTTCAAACGTACCCTGGAGACCAATCCAGACCGGAGTCATAAATTTCCGGAGTTGATACCCGCCAATATTGAAATCCTCGGATAGGGTGACATTCGACACTAACAAACTGAATTTCTTTCTAATCAAGAATTTCCATTGAAAAATCATTTTAAAAATTTATTACATAAATTTTTTAATATTTTATTTTAATTCATTTTTCTCTCAATTATTTTTGAAATTTATTTTTTCATTTTTAATTTTAATGAAATTTATTATACCTCTATACCTGAACAAAAAAAAAAAATATCCAACGATATTTATTATTTTCCTAAAAATGTGAAATGAATAAAAATACTTCATTTTAGAGAAATTTTAATTTACTTTTTTTTTGTACATTTTTACAATAATCCAGTTAAGACATTAAAGTATTTTAATGGGTGACATTATATGATGATATGCTAATAATATAACTTCTCTTAAATAATACCCTTGGCACTTCTAATTAAAGTGTCAGATAAGGCAAATTGAATGAGTGACATTAAAATGTAATATCGAATGCCCCAATTTTTTATTTTATATATACATTTTCAAAAATCTATATTTACTTTAACCTCGACTTGAATTAAATTGTTTCAATTGATTACAATGTACAAAGAAAAAATATAATATATTTATCTCTGGATTTAAATAAATATATTTTTTCGGACGTAAGGTCCCTTTTAAATGTCCAAGTCACATTTTATTAAAATCTGGATCATCAAAGAAATATGAAAATTGATTAAAAATTTGAAATTAAATGAAATAAAATTAAGAATATATTTTTCTCATTGTTAAATAACTATGCTTAATTTCCGAAAAGTAAGCAATATTGAACATTGTCACAAGTTAATTATATTTTCCTTCAAGTTTGAAAAATGTTTCGTCAACAGCTTCTCTTTGTGTCTAGTGTTGCAGTTTAACCTTAAACACATACCCATCAATACTACGGCTCTCTGACAATTTGAAATGGGATTGATCACTGATGAAGCCAATAATGCTAAACAAAAGCAGGGCTTTAAACTGCCAAGGGAAATAATAGACACTAAACATTCCAGTAAAGTGAAGGAGCATGAATTGTGAAGTAGAAACTAAAACCCTGAAATGTTGGGAAAATTAACGAAAAATGGTACATTTCACTATTACATATACCAACAAAATGATATCTGTAAAGAACAAAATTTTTTTACCAAAATCGTGTACCAGTTTCGAAAAAGTAGTCAAATAATGAAAATTAATATTAAAATCAGAATCATTGTAAACACTATTAAATACATCACACATATTGTTTAAAATAGTATTCTGTAGAGATTTACATTACAAAGAGAGTTTCAAATGATAGTAAGTATGGACAGTCAATTATATGTAGTAAAAGGAATTATTTTCTTTAATTAATATAATTGCTTTGAGTAGTAAATTTTTTATTAATTTCTATGATTTTATAGGCTTCAATAAAATTCTTGTTGTAGAATTAACAAATCCTTTGTGATTAAAACTACTACTTTAAGTAGTAATTTTTTACTATTTTAATTAATTCAATAAGCTTGAAAAACGTTTTTGATGTAAAATTTACAAATCGTTTTCAATTAAAACTACTACTTTCAGTAGTAGCTTTTACTACTTAAAGTGGTTCAATAGCCCGTGCAGAAATTTCCACCCTTCTTCCCGATTTCCGACCTGGCCCCGGCCAGATTATCTGGTCCGGCCCCGGGTCAGTAAATGTTAGTGGCCCCGGTCGTGGCCAGGCCGGGTTGCAAGACGCAGTAGCCTCCTGCGCATATTACGAACAGGTGATAATAAAAAAGCAGATATTTATTTTACCGAAGCATATACGTACGTATAGAATCAGTGTTAATATTTTATTCTGAATTACCGCCAGATGGTAAGTCAACAGTTAGTCTGCGCAGAAGGCTACCGCGACTTGCAACTTATTCTATTGCTCTGCCTATTTCAGAAAACCCTTTTTCTTACGTATTCGTACGGTACCTCCCATTTCTAGTCTTCTTGGCCTAACTTTTGTTTTATTTTGGATACATAAATTATTTATTTCTGTGAATAATATGCCAAAACACAAAAGTACGAAACGTGTACGGAAACATCGACTGTCAACCCAATTTTCATCTCTGCCGAATATATCAAGTCGTAAGTAAAAAATATTATTCACATGATATTACATTACCAAATAAAAAATAACCTAAAAATAGAGATTTTGTATTCTAACTTTATAAATATTGTTTTTATTTTTATAGTTTTACAAATGTTCTAGTAGTATTCCTTTGAAAAAATCCCGAATTTAAGTTAAAAATTCTTTTATTACATCTGACTTCTTATATATTCTTTCACATTTGTTATAATAATAATATGTATAAGTATGAATTTATCACTCGATCGAAATTAGTTTTATAAGAATGATCTTTCTTTCTTATATAATAATAATGATAACAACTATTTTCATGTATGTTAAATATAATTCTATGCCTTATAGCTTCAGATGATTCAAATCATGAAGATGCGAATGTTAATGAGAATATCAGCTCACAGCTAGGACAACAATATGATTCGCTTAGTTCCCATATGGAAGATTGTCTCACACCAGGCGACATTGATTCAAACTACGAAATTAATGAATCTGAAGACCAAAGTAAATATTACTAATAATAAAGTAAACTTAAAATATTTTTAAAAATTAATTTCAACGTAATGAACGCGAGATCACAGTGATTAACATTAGGTGAAAAGGGGGATATTAATTTTTGAAAGAGATATTTCTTCAAATTAAGTAAAAATTTTTTTTATTATAATTCAGGGGCTGAATGCTATATGAGGATACGCGCAATGTTACGAAAATGGCGCTTATTCCCTGATATTTAATTATTATCTTCTTCTGTAGCCTATATTTCTTAATTCTGAATACAAATTTTTGTTAAAATTCTATTTTTGATTTAAAATTCCAGATTTAAAATTCCATGAATTTTACTATATTCAAATTTATGTATATAACGCATTAAATTTAAGTAAAAATTAAAAAAATTTGCTTCGGATTAATTTCGGACTTAGTAAAATTTCCTCTCAAAATAATAAAATGTACTATGAAAAATTATTATTTTCAGAATTACTTTTACTATTTACCAATAAAATTTCTTTAGAAAAATTTACTTTGGAAATAATCACAATTCATAACAAATTGTACGACGTTCGATTAAATTAAAAAAATTTTCATAAAATAATTAAGTGCAGAAATAGTAAAATTTTCAAATAAAAATCTGAGAATGGTAAAAATTGACCGATATTTCAAATAGCTACACTCTAAATCTAAATCAGTGAAAATGTCACTAATTTCAATTCGCAGTGGACGAGTTTTCTTTAATTCTTCAGTTGAATTTCACTGATTCATCAAAGAAAATTCATCCACTGCGAATTGAAATTAGTGACATTTTCACTAATTCAGATTTAGACTGTGTGGAAATTTGCTTTTAAGCAGTAAGTTATTTAATATTTGTTGCTATGTATAACAAAATGTCTATATTTAACAAATGTAAAAAATAATATAAAAACATCTATTAACTTTTAAAAGACTAAAATTTTCCTAAGGTTTGCAAAAATTAAAAAAAAATTTTTTGACAGAGCTAAAAAAACAAACAAACTGACCATTAATATACAGTATAAGTTAATAATTTTCAACCATTGCCGTTTAAAAATTATAAATATACGGTTTAAATTGTTCTACAGTTGAACCTTTTGGAATTCAACTGTATTTCTTGACTTTTTGTGGATTCAAAAAAGTTCAACATAAATTATTTTCACTTATTGTTAGATCCAAAATATTGTAAACATATTACGAAATTAAATTATAATACAATTTTAAGTGTTGTTTACTGTAATAAAATTTTTAAAAATTATTATTATTATTATTATAAATTAACAGTTTATTTTTGTAAAAGTCACCCAAGGATAGGGATGGTCATTGTCGTAAAAAAAAATTATTGTTTTGTTTTATCGATTAATTTATAAATATGTAAATCTTTGATATTTTATGCAATTTAAATAAAACTTAAATAAACTTAATATTATTGTTTTTATTTTATTAATGATACATTAGGGAATACAGTATAATAAGACACGTATTAATTTGGAGTGATTATTGCTAAAATTTTTGAGAAAATTGTAGATTACTAATTTACCATATTTCTAAACAAAATCTACATATTGTTCAAAATTTTTAACAATATCCACTCTAAATTGTTAGGCAGATGACTACTGTATGGTTTACCATACCACAAACATTTGAATGGTGGTCAAATCGGGAAAAATTTGATGGCCCCGGTCGGGTCCCCAGCAGGGAACCAGATCGGGCCCCGAGCCATGGCCCCGGTCGGTTTTATTGTTTCATCCAGGCCGGGGGCAGGCCAGATTTCCCGAAGTGGCCCCGGTCTTGCCCGGTCTGGCCCTGGCCAGGGCCCGGTCAAAATTTCTGCACGGGAGGCTTTAAGAACATTTATGTCGTAGAATTAAAAAATCCTTTGCAATTAAAAGTATCACTTTAAGTAGTAGATTTTACTGCACTATGCAATTAAACAACTTATAATATAATTAAAAGATGAAAAATTTAAAAGTCAAAACTTAAAAAGGATTGTTATAGCAACTAATAAAAGTAGTAAAAATGATTACTTTAAATAGTGAAATTACCAATTGGACAAGCAGAAAGTAGTCTTCGAGTAGTTTGCAGACTGTCGTAGCGAGCGTGCGTGGTTAGTCGGTTAAGGTATCGGATAGCGAGCGTTAGGGTCGAGGGTTCAATTCCCGTCGGTTAGAAATTTTCTCTGTTAGGTACATGATCGTTAGGGCATTAAATAAGCGTCAGTATAGGAGAGAGGATGAAAAAGTCAATTTTACTGATAATAAACAATTATAAATAAAAAATAATTTTATTTTCCTATTTTAAGTAGTAAAATCTACTACTTAAAGTATAGTAGTTTTAATTGCAAAAGATTTATTAATTCTACAAAAAAATGTTCTTAAAGCCTATTGAACCACTTTCAGTAGTAAAGTTTACTACTTAAAGTAGTAGTTTCAATTGCAAAATATTTATTAAATGTACCAAAAAAATGTTCTTAAAGCCTATTAAACCACTTTAAGTAGTAAAATCTACTACTTACATCTTGAGTTGTTTTAACATTTTTAAATTGAGTTAATACAATCACAAAATGTCATTCTACCAGTTACATTTTTAATTGGTTTAACTATTTTTATAAAGTTAATAGAACCGTTTAAATTCAGTTGAGGACCTATTGTACTACTCAAAGTAGTTAAAAAGTAGTAAAACCTACAATTTTTTTTCCAGTGTACAATTTTAAAGAAGAAAGTAACATTCTTGATAAAGAAGGTTACTTCTACAGAAGTACAAGTTACAGAGGTTGTGTATTAAAATTATTACACAATTCCTTATAAGCTGTGCCAAGTAATAGAAATATACGATATTTTTTAAAATAAAGAAATTTTAAGAATTGTTTGTGGAATTTTTGAATCAAATCAATTAAATACTGCGCTAAATTATACTAAAGAAGTGAAACATATTCCAATTTAGATACTACAAAAGCATAAAATAAAGATTTTAACGCAGATGTTGCCTGATGTAAACTACTACCTAAGCTAACCTTTAGTTACTCAAATTATTTAATTATGGAAGACAATCTACTAGCCAACCACAGGAGATGTATAATATTAAGTCCCTCTTTAACGGATTATTATATAAAAATTTAATTTTCTACAATTTTTGGGTTTTTTACATTCTCATCATAATGAGAAGGTATTACATTTGGGCGATTTTGAGCATTCTCTAATTTTAGTAAATCTCGACGTTTTGAGACTTTCTGATGCCGAAAAAATGGGTCCTAAAAAAATGTCTGTCTGTCTGTATGTCTGTAGACAAAATTTGGTCCGACGATAACTCGAACAAATTTTAATGAATCGACTTCAAATTTGGTATACACCTTAAGTGTACCAAAATCTCGCCTGAGTTCGTTGGCCAGATGATTTCGTTGAAAAACAACAAAATAATTCAAATTTTTAGTTTTTAAAAAGTTCTAAAATTCGCATTTTTCAAAAAAAAAATTTTTTCAATTTTTTTTCGAAAATTACGACTAAAAATAAACACTTTTTTCCTTTGACAATTTTTAATAGCGATTAAAACAAAAAAGTTATACCACTTTTTTAAAAAAAGACAAAAAATGACAAAAACGGATGAAAAATGGGTAAAATGCAGGGCGAAATTACTTTATTTTGAGAAAATATGAGCAACTATGTATTATTTCTCTTTAAACCACCTTAAATTAACATAAATTAAAGTAACTTTCTCATAAAATACCGAATTTTTTGTTTTTTTTTTTTTTATAAGTCCAACCATTGTTATCCATTTCCAAACATTTCAATTGTTTTTTAAAAAATCCTCTATTCCAAAATAGTTTATATTGCGTTGTTTATACCAGAATTTCTTATGTTTTCGATTACTAACTCGCTGAATCGGAATTTGTGTTCAAATTAAATATTTCAAAATGGCGGACCCAATATGGCAGAATAATTTCAAATTGATTTGTTTCGTTTAAAATTTTGTACTCGGGAGTTTTTGGAGTCGCTGAATCCAAATTTAAGGTAAAATTTAAAAAATTCAAAATTGCAAACCAATATGGAGGAAATTTTTTTTATTTTAAATTATTTATGAATAATTAGAATGTTTTATGCAATTTAAATATTGTTTTTTAGTAAAATGAGACTTTTTACAACAGTATTCACTGTAAATGTAATTAATTACCTAGTTAAATTAAATTATTTTTAAAATAATTTAACTTTATCTAAATTATCTAAAATTAATCTTTTATTATCCTATCTATTACTTTATTCTATGTAAGTTATTTTACTTTTTCACATTTCATAATTTAAATAAAGAATATTCTAAAATAATGTTTTTTTCTTCAAATTTTAACGGTGGAGGTCATCTTCCACTGTTTTCGAAAAATAAGAAAACCAGTATTTTTGAAAACAAGCAAATTTTCGTTTTAAATTTTAATTAATCGATCATGCTAAAAGTTGTTTGTACATTTACTAAAAGTTTCATATAATAGATTAAAAAAAAATTATATAGTCATTTTGATGGAAAAACAAAACCTGAAGCACAACTCCCCTCTCTCACCTATTATAATTGCTCGCTTTTGAGCCTTCTATAATTCCAGTGAATCTTCACGTTTTGAGACTTCTAGAATCCTAAAAAAATAAATTCACAATACAAAAATCTTTGTCTTTGTCTTTGTCATGTACGCATGAATGTCTGTAGACAAAAAATTTGGTCCGACGATAATAACTTGAATAAATTTTAATGAATCGACTTCAAATGTCGCCTGAGATCGATGGCCAGGTGATTTCGTCAAAAAAACAATAATATTATCCAAATTTCGTTAAAATATATCAAAATTTTCGGATTAAAATTCTATGTACAACATTTTAACTATCATAGCTAGCTCAGTTATATTATATAATAGTGAAGGTATATATCGATTAAACTATTTTTTTGAACCTTTTTTGTTTAATATTGTGCACGTCGTAAATAAAAGATTGGTATTTTAATGAAGAAAATTTAGATTAATGTTCTTATAATGGTGCAATATTGGCAAACACCATTGGCCTCATGCACCCCAAAAATTTCGACATGATAACAACATTATCAAGAATTTTTTTTCTCTTTAAGATTAGATTTATGCTATTTTGAATTTTCTTTAATAATTCCTCTAAATCTGCAAGTTTTGCTATCGCTTTTTTCTAATTTTCGAGCGTGAAACGCGAGTGCCGTGATGAGAATGTTATCCTTAAAGTCAAAGGACTTTAAGAAAATTAAATGTTTAAAAAATTTCACTTACATCCATTGTACACAAATTTTTTAGGAATTAAAAAAAAGGTTGATACCTCCTATAAAATTAAATTTTGTTGTTGCTTTAAAAATTGATTTACTATAAAGTTATTTTTTTAAAATGTTTTAAAATTTTCAATTAATTTATTCGTTTACTCAATAGAAATTAATTTGAAGAGGAATAACTTATTTTAATAAATAATCTGGGTTTGTTGATTTCGTTAATTACAAAGAACTGTCCAATCAACGGCGCAAATTAACGAACTAAGTCTGAACAGCTGCAGTGCCGTCCTTTTTTTTTCTCGATAAAAAATTTATTCTAATACCTTTCAACCTCACCTATTTGTATAATTTAATTCAGCGCATTTTAATATAAAATACTAGTTCTTCCTAATGAATTATACAAAACAGGTCATTTACATATAGCTTCCACCTTAAAGTAACTACTTTTGTACTTATTTAAACTCTGTGTGTAATTAAATTTACTCTTTTTAAGAAAATTAATAAAAAAAATTTCTTTCTATTACACGTATCACTTCAATATTTAGTTAAATGAACTAAAAAATCTGAAACTACTACAAAATCTCATTCTACCAAACTGATTCTTGGGTCATTCAAGTACTTTCTGATAGAATAATTAATACAAGTTTTAAATGAAATTCATGAATTTTTGAACTATACAATTCAGATAAAAAGTAATTAATGATACTAGGTTATTTAATTGTAAAAGACAAACGGAGCGTGTAGCACAACGTAAGAAAATGCGCGCGAAGCGCGCATCATGCTGACTCTACATTGGCTGCGTAAACGTGTACGTGAACGTGAACGTGCTGACGTCACCCATTTGAATAACATTGTGACGTCAGCACGTTCACGTTCACGTACACGTTTGCGCAGCCAATGTAGAGTCAGCATCAAAATCGGACCGCGAAGCGGGACGATCGTCCTACGCGCGCCCCGGGGCGCGCTCAATTATGCGAGCGAAGCGAGCTCCTACGCGCGAAGCGCGTGATGAGAATGTGGCCGCCCCCGTAGGGGGCTGCCGGATTTTTTTATTTAAAATCTGATGTCAGATTTTAAATATACAAAATCTAAAAATTTCTCAAAATGTGCGGATATTCTAATGGGATTCAAAAGAATGTTTATAGAATGGATCCTTTGATTAAGCTAACCATCTATGTACTTATCAGCTAATAGCTAGCTAGCTTAATTAATGGTATAGTTTTAATAAACTTTATACACAGCTTTTATCCGATAGTTGCTTCAAAAGTTACACTAGCTTTAACACCTATATAGATGTTAGATTTAATTTACTAATGCAAAAGCAAAAAAGAAATCCACTAATTGTAATTCGAGTTAATGTATAAATTAATTTAGTGAATACTTGTTAGTTGAAAAAAAAGTAGGTGTGTTGGTTCGATAACAAGTTGTAAATTTCCAGTCATGAGGCTGTAAATACAGAGGCGAATGTCAAGGAGTTCCTACGACATTGTTGATTTAAATGCAAACTAAGAGTATTTGACGTTAAAACCTAGCAATTTTATACTATATATATATTGTTGAAGTGACTTTAGAGTTTGGCCGCGCGTCATTGAGGTAAAGCACATTTATATATATGAGTCTATAGTAAAACGTTGTATAACCTATAGGTACATATAGAAGGTTTGTAGCGAAACGTGGGAAAGGGCGAGGGAAAAAGAGGAATAGGAGCTTCTGAATGAAGTCGACTACTGGGTTTGCAGTATTGATCGCCCCATCCTCGCCTATAAGAGAAAGCTCCTCCAAGAGCTTCCCCCTAACCCTTCTTGTCCTTCCTTAACCTCACCCGTTACCTTTCTTCGTATATAACCAGCCAACAACACGCAGACACGCAGACCGTCGAGGGATAACCTCCGACCAACCCCCTGCTGCTGCTGTTGTTGCTATTGCTGGCAAACAAGCTGATTTTCTCAGTGTCAAGGTTGGGTCAGACTTTCCTATATATACAAAGAGGGTGTGTGTGTGTGTGTGTGTTGCAAATGGGCAAAGCTCCCAAGAATTTACCGATGGTCATACTCATACAGAAACGATCACTATCTCTATATACCTTTGGAATTTAATTTTTTTTACCCCATTCTCTTAACATACAAACGAGAAATTCTTTAAATGGCTCTGAAACTTTGAAGGTCACTATATTGGATAACTACATACCATTTTACTCATCATAAAAGTATTTTTAAGTATAAAATAATTGTTTTTCAATTATTTTTTTTTTTTAGAAATTACTACCGGAAAAAGTATAATTCTTTTTTAAATTGAATTTCATAACAATTAGCTGAAAAATATATTTTAGTAAGTTTCCTTGTATTTCTTTGGAATTACTTTTCAGAACATACATCTGTTCTAATATTTGTGTTTATTTCTACAAATAGTATAAATAAATGATATCCCTTCTTTTTATGCAAAAATATATTTCTTACTCTCTAAATCTGAATTAGTAGTTTTCTACTAACGAAAGAGTGCGGATTCGTTTACCAATTGAATTAGTAACAGTTTTTACTCTTTTTTAGTAGAAGACTACTAATTGCTACTCTGAGAGACCTTTTGCACCGTAGCCGACTTTCGACAGGCGGCTGCGGAGCATTCTGTTAGTAAGCTACGAGACTATACGTTTTGGTTGCTGCGGTACATTTTTGGGCGCGTGTCTGCCAAAAAGTTGTACAGCTACAAACCAAAGAGTCAAAACTGTTACTAATTCAATTGGTAAACGAATCCGCACTCTTTTATTAGTAGAAAACTACTAATTCAGATTTAGAGAGTAACTTTTGGACAAATGAAAACAAAAATTACACACGAAAAAAAGAGTACAATTTTTACCCCAAAATCGGTATAAAAATTACCTGCAACAAATTTTATCCTAGTTGAGGGCGCCACCGTCTATGTGAATTAGCATTGGTTAAAATTACCCGCAACAAAATTTACCCAGCGTTTTTTCTGTGTTGAGATATTTTAACCCATTATTAAAAACATTTTTGGCCTGAAATTCAAGGTACGAATTTAAATCCTAAATTATTTAGACATTCGATTATTACTTAACTAATGGGGTAATGAGGTCAGCTTTCAGGATTAAAAATGCATTTTTTTAAAAATCAGGAATATGGTGGAAGTTATTGCAAAAAATGAATATACTTCGGAATTTTCGTGGTTTTCACTAATTACAAATCTAGTGTTAAAACTGCAAAATTCAAAATGTTATAGACAAAATGTTGAAATATGATAAAATTAACCTTTGCAAAATAATGTTAAAAAGTATGAAATATTTTAACTAATTGAGTACACAATTTTTAATCTACCTGGCAATAAATTCCAAGAAGAAAAGAGTTATGTAAATAAAAATAAGAAAAGTAGAATGTAAATTATAACATAAGAGAAGCCTTTTAAACGTTCATAATACAAATGTATTTCGAGATAGAAATTAAGAATATTGGATTACGGTGCATTGCCTTTGATATTTACATTTGCTTACACATGCGTCAATCCGAGTTATTGTAATATCTTTGTATATAAATTATATACGCAGCTTTAAGGAAGTAAAATGAAAATCTTATTTTAAAATAAAATATGTAAATGAAATTATTCTTGAAAGTAATGTTGGTATTAATTTAAACTGAAATTTGATATGAAAATATAAAAGTGTTTTGTAAATAAGACAGTACACGTTATAAATTAAAAACTCGAAACAGTTTGAAAGCTCCATCTTTAATTTAAAATATTGAACTGTTGATACGAAAAAAGTTATTTTTAATCTAACAAGTAAATGTTGTATTTTTAACTCAAAAGCATTTTGAAAATATAATGCATCATAATTATTCTAATTTTGAAATTTTCTTTTTTCCAAAGAAGAATATTTTTCGATTTAAAATTTTCAACAAACTCTAAAAACAGATTTTTATATTTGAACTAAAACAGTAACATTCTGAAGACATATATTCTGTCCGTTATCATGTTTATGAACCAACATAAAAAACTGCAAGATAATTTTGCAAACTATGTCAACTACACAGCAAATATAATGTTCGAAACAATATATTCGATTTTATGCGATTTTCTGCGAAAATTGACGTATATGTAATACTATATTTATATAGCTGATCCTCCCTAAGATTAGCAATTTAAATTTATATTTGCCTAGTCTCCATATTGAAATAAAATTGGACATTTTGTTGAAGTATAATTATTGTAATGTTGACTTTTGCACTATAAAATACTATATAAAAGTTATATTTACTTTAACATTTAATTGAGCATAGGAACAAATATTTTTAATACTCATTCTGCATGTTTCTTAAAATGAATTTTTATTTTTAGTAAAACACTGTCTGAAACAGTGAAAAATTTTATCAGAAAAGTGAAAGATTTATCTGTAATAATTATAAAACTTTTGCTATTCTAGTGAAACGTTTCGCTGTTCTCAGTAGAAATTTTAGTTTACTGCAAATATCTACTTGTTTATACTTAACTTAATAAATATATCGAGAAAAAAATTGGTCTGTCATTAACCACAGTTGGAAAAAAAACTAACAACATAAGTGTGTCACAACGGAATGTTAAAAATATTAAACATTTCTTTTTAGGTTAATACCTCTCATTTTTTTTGAAATTTTTTTTTTGTTTCAAAAGAAATGTATATAAATGACAGTAAAGTGATAGTTTTTCTTATCTTTTTTCTTTTTTTTACTTTAAATTTATATTTTACAGGAAATAATAAAAATTCTTAACAAAATTCTTTTTACTATATTCTAGAAACATGCAAAATTATTTCCTATAAAGTATATTATAATTTTTTTTTTCTTAAAATTAGTCTGCATCGCGACTTTGGTCAAAATAGACACGAAAAAGAAAATATGTTAAGATTTTGTTAATACTGTTTTAAAAAATAAATATCAATTGACTATATTCGGTCAAATATGTTTAAAAATATTTTACTCCGTTTCGACATCTAAAAAAAATGTAAAAATTATTCAATTGTTATTATTTTATAAAACCCTATTAAAAAAATTTTTAATACACTTTTACTCAACAATGTATGCAGGGCAAAAGTATAATTCACAATAAATCATCTCTCTTTATACTATATATGTGTATATTCTTTGGCTCCTTTTGTCCGCTAGAGTAATAGAAGTCACGAAACACAGTGAAGTGCTTTTTTTAACATAAGAAGGCAAAAGAAAAATAAAAAATTCATCAAGCCTATCTCTCTTTCTCTTATACACAGTAACAATACTGCGGCTACTGCGGTAGCAATATTTTACGAACGCTTGACCCGCAGCATGTACACTTTCGACATGGAATGTGCCTTGACTCAGGTGCACTTACCTACACCTATGAATCTAACATCAACCTATAGATACCATAAACAGATATATACACATACATCGTCTCTTATAATTCGATTTACTATACTATATACATATACATATATATATATATATATATATATGAGGCATTCTTCGTCAACGGGACCCCCCTGCTCTCCAAAAATGGTTTATGTTTAAATTATCGGGCATAGGCTTAAAATTTAGCTAAAAAGGAATACTTTTAAATGCCGAATGGCACTTTTTGAAATTTCAAAATGGCGGCTGAAATATGGCGGGCGAATTTTCAAAAATTAATTTATTTCACTTGATACTTGTTACTCGGGGGTTTTTGGGGTCGCTGATTACGAATCTGATGTCAGAATTTCAAAATTCAATATGGCGAATCCAATATGGCGGACGAATTTTTAAAAAAGCCCTGGAGATACTTAAAACTTGTTACTCGGGGGTTTTTGGGGTCGCTGATTACGAATCTGAAGTCAGAATTTCAAAATTCAATATGGCGTATCCAATATGGCTGACAAATTTTTTAAAAAGTGATTGCGGATTTGCTTGAAACTTGTTACTCGTAGGTTTTTGGGGTCGCTAAATACGAATCTGAAGTCAGAATTTAAACATTCAATAGTATGGATCCAGTATGGCGGACCACTTTATTTAAATGTAATTTTTTTAATAAAAATTGTTACTAAGGATGTTTTAGAGTAGTTGCTTTTGAATATAAGTTAATTTTTAAAAAATTCAATATATTGTATCACATATAACAAACGATTATTTTAACTTATATGATTTACATGATAAATGTTAGTTACTGGTTTTTAGGTTAGCTGATTACATAAATATAAGGTCAATTTTCAATAATTCTAACTGTGTAAAATATATCGGACGATATTTTTTAATTTTATTAGATTTTCGTAAACTTTAAAAATTTTAAAAAAAGGTTTCTGTGTTACACGGTCTGTCACTGTCATATCTTTCTAATGAGAAATCTTAGTACAATGAGTATTTGAACAGCAACTTGTCCTAAATTATAATTTTCTAGAAAAAAATAAATGTACTGATTTTTCCTACTTAATAATATACCTGAATATTCTCAAGGTATTGATTCTCGGAAAATTCCCTAGAAAATCCCGGATTAGTATCGGAAAAATGGATTCCCGAGAAATTTTCTGTAATTTTCGTAAAGTTTCTTGCGAATATTTTTGTATAGAATTGAATGTCACAAATATTACTTTTCCGATTTTTCATATACTAAATTTGCTGCTTTGTAATAATAAATATGATTTTAATTTCGCAAGTTTATGACATAATTCTTCAACAAAATCTTTAGAAGAAATTGAGTATTTTAATCAATTTGCATCAACTTTAACTAGTATTTACACAAGACATTAAAGACATTAAGACATTAAAAAATTACATTTAAATAAAGTAGTCCGCCATACTGGATCCATACTATTGAATGTTTAAATTCTGACTTCAGATTCGTATTTAGCGACCCCAAAAACCTATACGAGTAACAAGTTTCAAGCAAATCCAATCACTTTTTAAAAAATTTGTCAGCCATATTGGATACGCAATATTGAATTTTGAAATTCTGACTTCAGATTCGTAATCAACGACCCCAAAAACCCCCGAGTAACAAGTTTTAAGTATCTCCAGGGCTTTTTTAAAAATTCGTCCGCCATATTGGATTCGCCATATTGAATTTTGAAATTCTGACATCAGATTCGTAATCAGCGACCCCAAAAACCCCCGAGTAACAAGTATCAAGTGAAATAAATTAATTTTTGAAAATTCGCCCGCCATATTTCAGCCGCCATTTTGAAATTTCAAAAAGTGCCATTCGGCATTTAAAAGTATTCCTTTTTAGCTAAATTTTAAGCCTATGCCCGATAATTTAAACATAAACCATTTTTGGAGAGCAGGGGGGTCCCGTTGACGAAGAATGCCTCATATATACGTGACAATAAGTTCAACGATGTAACATGCCTTCGAAACTTAATAGAGTGTGCCTCAACGCGCAAATGGACAAATTTTAAGTTCATTGTGATAATTGATTAGTTGCCACTTCATAACTCCTTAGTCTAAGCACAAATTCACTTTTTACGGTTCAATAATCTTATACTTTATCGCCTTGTGGAGAAAATAGACTTCTAAAAAAATTGATTTTAACAGAGTATATAAAAATACTCTTTTTTTCCATTTTCTGTTTCTTATATATGAAAAGAACAAAGAGAAGAATTTATTTTATATCAAATTTTGTAAAAAAAAAAACCCCCTCACACCTTTTTTTTGAGACAGTAATTTTATCTAAATACACACTATGAATTCAAAATCGATGTTTCGCACACACAAGGATCGAAAAATGCATTATTTTGAAAAAAAAAAACATTTTCGTAACAATTCTTATATTGTACAACCGTTGATAATGCTGTTTTATACAACTGAAAGTAACAAGTTAATTTATTCGTAAAATTAAAAATATAATACACTAAAACGTCAATCGAGAACACGTCAGTCGAAAACAGAGCAACACAGAAAAAAACTGTACTCAAAATGAGTACGAAATCATGCTCATTTTGATATGCAGCAAAAATGATAACGCTCTTATTCATTTTGAGTTTTCAGTGAAAAAAATATCAAAATGAACAACGTCAGTTTTATTTTGAGTAAATGTTTAACTATGAATTATAGATAAATAACAAATGATTATTTAATTTAAAATAATACTAAAACAATTGTTTTTCATAAATAAACACTTTTAAACTAAAAAGACTTTAATTCTTAAAGTCAATTTATTATTATCACGAAGTAGTATAAAGAGTCCCCACTATGCAAAATGAATATGTACCGAGTTTCCCGACAGCCTTTCAATTTGGTAGGTTAGTGATACTAGCGCGATTACCGGGGAAATTGTTGCAACTCAACTGGATAATGGCGGAAATATATGTTTCGTGATGATTCGTATCTGCTCGTGAAGAGTCGAGTGCAGACGACAAATCTGTCACAAACATACATTTCCGCCATTATCCAGTTGAGTTGCAACAATTTTCCCGGTAATCGCGCTAGTATCGCTAACCTACCAAATTGAAAGGCTGTCGGGAAACTCGGTACATATTCATTTTGCATAGTGGGGACTCCTTATACTACTTCGTGATTATTATTTATAAAATAAAATAAATCAAGTTTTAGGTTAAGAAACATATGAAATGACAGACAGTAATTACAGTAATTTACATTAATTAATAAATAAAAAAAATTTATCTTTAAAAATTTTAACAAATAAATTTTAATTCTTAAAATCACTGTTTTGTGATGAATAAACTAATAAAAAATTATAAATTCAATATATGTGATTGATGTAGTTTTTCTTTGGATCTATAATTTTTAGTAGAAGTTGTTCTTTTTTTTATTTGAAAAAAATCCATCGTCAATGGACGAAAAGCTTTGCTTTTTTTGTAATAAACGAAATGATTATTTTAAAATATTATAATATTATAAAATTGAGTTTTTATTATTTAAAAATTCTTATGTATAATATATTTAAAATAAAAATAAATTTATATTATTATATAGTTAAATTAACTCATAATTATTAAAATTATTAATATAATATTATAATATGAATAATAATAATAATTATTATAATTATTATAAACAACTTTAATAATAATGTGATAAAAAACTATGAAATAGTTCACAGTTAGTACCAACATAATAGTGGTAAACAATTTTATCTAGCATAACCTGACATTTGATACTAACCAGTTTCATTTTGAGTAACGTGAAGTTTGACGTTTACTGATTTTGATAATTTACTCAAAATGATAAGCAGCAAAAATGAGTACAGTTTTTTTTTTGTGAAGGGAACACTTGAGGGGAAGTGGGGAAGCGGGTAGAATTTAGGTTATGAATGACGCCAAAGTCGTACTTGTGATTTTTAAATTTAAGGTGGATTCAGTGCCCCACTAGTGAAAATCCCCTCACAGAAAATTAAAAGGCATTAAAATAAGCTGCAACGCTTCTTATTTTAATCCAATGTTGCTTATTTTAATACCAAAATGGATTAAAATAAGCAAAATTGGATTAAAATAATAAGCGTTGCAGCTTATTTTAATGCCTTTTAATTTTCTGTGCTAGATAAAATTCACATTGTTGCTTAAGGCACTTCATACGGTTCTGAGTGTTTTTATTTTCGAGCGATAAAAATCGCGTCAATCGAGGACAGCACTGCACATTCGTCTGTTCTCGATTGACGTTTTAGTGTACACGGAGAAAAAAGATTTCTTTTATAAAGTAACTTTTACTACTTTCAGAGTAAAACTGGACCAACTCGAAGTTTCTGCGCATCTCTGGCAATTTTTACTCCAAAAATAGTAAAATTTACTCTAGAAATAATAAAACTTACTACGGAAAGAGTAAAATTTACTACAGAAATAATAAATTTTACTATTTTTGGAGTAAAAATTGCCAGAAATGCGCAGAAACTTCGAGTTGGTCCAGTTTTACTCTGAAAGTAGTAAAAATTACTTTTTCTTTTTCTCCGTGTACTAGCATTTTCGTTTTTAATAATAGTTGTACAAAACTAACATTATATCATCATCAGTTGTATATGGGCAAATCCACGAAACTTTTAACTTTTGTGATTCTCGAATCGAACACTTAAAAATCTGAATTATTTTTAATTAAAACTTTGGGTATCATTTTTTTTGCTAAATTATATACAAAGAAACATTTATGTACAGTATTAGATCAAAATATTTATTTGACAATTAGTTTTATAAGTTAAAAAGTGAAAAAATGCTAAAATTTCATTTGAATTTCTCGAGAAAGTTTATATTCTTAACGTTTTTATTTTTGCGGCTTGTAAAATATCACTTTAGCTACAATGGAAATATTTAGCAGACATATTTTGTCAAAAAATTTTCACTATCCCATTAGTGTGTCACCACTAAAACTAAAAATACGAAGGTTTGATTGAGTGATAGCATTTTTTTGAAAAAATTCAATTGAACGTCTTCTTATGAAAATATCTATTACGGCGTTGGATAAAAATAAAAGTTCAATGCATTTCTTAAAAGGTGATGAAAAAATAAAAATTTTAAGACCTTTTTCAATGATGTGCCTCTAATTGTATTCCTGTGGCAACATTTTAAAGATGATAATAAAAATCGTGATTTCATTTAAATTTATACATTTTTGAAAGACACAACTGCATTTTTGCTTTAAAGAGGTCAATCTATGGTGTGATAGAAACATTTTCATACAAATATTTGAACACAAAAACACCGCTTAAGGATTTTGAGTGAAATAAATTTTATTAAGTTAAGAATAAGCTGAAAAAACTTTTTTGGAGTCTTTACCCCCTCTTTTCTCAAAATCCTGACGTGCTAAGTCAATTTGGGTGCCAGAATCGTGTTCAGAGGACGAAAATACTTTGAAAACCACTCCGATATCAAAAATAAAAAAAGTTGAATTTTTCAATTTTATATGTAATTTATTAACATTAAAGAGGTTTAAAGAGTTAAACATTGACGGCGTGAGCTAAAAATGAATCACACATATGAATTTGTAGTGCTAAAATGTACTTAAACGTGTATACAAAGTGACATGAATGTGCCTGCAAATTAAAAAAAGAAATTTTTTTTTCTTGAAAGTTAAAAGTTTCGTGGATTTGCCCATATAAAATAATAATTCTTAATACGAAAAATTTTGTGTAAAAATAATACCTACCGAAAAAATAGTTGAAAAAAATTTAAGAACATATGATAAAAACACTATATATAACTTTTCAAAAATTGCTCAAAGAAATAAATTCTGAAAGTTGAAAAAGTCGTTTTTACGTCAGAAGCATTAGACATTATGACGACTCTTATTTTTCAGGATAAAAGAATGAAGTAATATATAGAGAAAGGAAAATTCAGTTCTGAAATTAATCTTGTCAGTATTGTCAAGTACTTTCTTTAAGAAAAGGAGTCAAGTGCAAAGAAACGAGATTAAAATGAATAAAATGCGAGAAAAAAAAATGTTAAAAGTAAGAGTTGAAAAAAATGTCTTATATAGATATCCTATTGTTTAAGAATATATATATATATATATATATATATATATATATATATATATATATAAAAGTTCAATTGTTGGGAAAATATAAAGTTTCGAATTCGTTAGCTTTGTTTTCCATTTTCCAATAAAATCTCATTTAATAATATTCAAGAATCAAAATGAAATTACATAAAATAAATTTTTTACTTTCCATAATCTATAGAGTGAGTGAAATAATATCAGATTTATGCGATATTTTTTAATATCATAATGGTAAGACCAAATATAATGGGTACTTTATTTTAACTATTATAATTTAAAATTTTCAACCCTAAAAAGTAGCAAATTTGATAGCAAAAAGTCAGTCGTTACTTTAAATAGTAATATTTCTACTAATCTTTGAGTTAAAAGAAATATTTAAATTTAATTGCAAACAAATATCTGAATAATAAAATGTTGTTTTTAAATATAGGAGCCAAAACATATTCTTAAATATGGAATAAAACATATTATTTAAATAATAGTAGTATAAATTAATATAGGCAAAAAAATAAAAATATTTTCGAGTGGATTATATTGTATATATATTTAAGTTTCGGGTATATGTGACTCGACTATAAATAATCCAGCACGTTCTATCGAAACCAATCGCCTATACGATGTAACCACCCGCAAGGAATCGTGCTTTACGTTTTAAAGGTAAAAGATTCTATATGTTTTACATTAAAATGATTTATACCGTGAGGTAATGACACAGAAATATACAATTGTAAACAGAATTTCTTAAGTTTAAATTTTGTTCTACATTTTTAACAACTGAAATACATTTTTTTTTTTGCCAATTATATTCTCAACTTTTATTATAAAGTAAAATAATAGGGATATATTAAAAAAATGTATATAAAATTTATATAGACCTTCACTGGATATTGAACTTTCCATTTACTGAAATTACTATACATATATTATTACTTAAACATCCAATCAATGAATTGCACCTTATAAGATATATATATATGGGACGTTCTTTGTCAACCGGACCACCCCATCTCTCCATAATTGGTTTAATTTAAAAAAATTTTATAATATTGGAAAAATTAGCTTGGAATGTCTACTTTTTAATCCCGTTGGGCGCTTTTTGAAATTCAAAATGGCGACTTAAATATGGCGCCTAAACGACATAAAAAACACAAAAAATCCACTAATATGATCTATATTATTGTTTAAAGCTTCACATATGACGATAAAAATAACCATAACATAGTTTACTTACAAACTGATAACGTATCTCCATTCAAAATCCAAAAATTCAAAATGGCGGATTAAATATGGCGGATAAAATTAAAAATTGAGCTAGACTCGTGAAAATTACTACTTGGGGGTTTTCGAGGTCGCTGATTACGAATCCGGTATTAGTTTTCAAAAATTCAAAATGGCGGATCCAATATGGCGGACAAAAATTGAAAAATCGTGTAGATTCGATTGAAACTTTTTACACGGGGGTTTCTGGGGTCGCTGATGACGAATCCGGTGTTAGTTTTCAAATATTCAAAATGGCGGATCCAATATGGCGGACAAAAAAAATTGAAAAATCTTGTAGATTCGATTGAAACTTGTTACATGGGGGTTTTTGGGGTCGCTGATTACGAATCCGGTATTAGTTTCCAAAAATCCAAAATGGCGGATCCAATATGATGGACAAAAATTAAAAAATCGTTTAGATTCGCCTGAAACTTGTTACTCGGGGGTTTTTGGGGTCGCTGATTACAAATCCGTTATTAGATTTTAAAAATTCAAAATGGCAGACTTAAAATAGTAGCCCAAAATTTAAATAATTGAGTTAAACCCGTGAAATTATTTACTCGGGGTTTTTCGGGGTCAGTGATTACGAATCTGTGGTTACTTTTTAAAAATTCTAAATGGCTGACCAAAAATCCAAAAAATTGAGCTAAACTCGTTAAAATGTCTACCTAAGGGTTTTTCAGGACAATCTTTACGAATTCATCGTTACTTTTTAAAAAATCAAAATAGTGAATCTAAAATGGTGGACCAAAATATAAAAAATTGACCTAACTTTTTTATATTGAACGTAAAAAGGTGCCATTTGAACTTATCAAATACAACGCCAGAAAACTTTTTATGGAAATTACGTGAGGATTATTTAATTAATAATCACAAGACTAGCTTAATTTTTTAATTCTATCCGCCATTTTGAATTTTAAATAGAGATTTGTCATCAACCATTTAAAAATTTTTTAAAACTGACAACGGATTCGTAATCAGCGACCCCAAAAACCCCCGTGTAACAAGTTTCAATCGAATCTACACGATTTTTCAATTTTTGTCCGCCATATTGGATCCGCCATTTTGAATTTTTGAAAACTAACACCGGATTCGTAATCAGCGACCTCGAAAACCCCCAAGTAGTAATTTTCACGAGTCTAGCTCAATTTTTAATTTTATCCGCCATATTTAATCCGCCATTTTGAATTTTTGAATTTTGAATGGAGATACGTTATCAGTTTGTAAGTAAACTATGTTATGGTTATTTTTATCGTCATATGTGAAGCTTTAAACAATAATATAGATCATATTAGTGGATTTTTTGTGTTTTTTATGTCGTTTAGGCGCCATATTTAAGTCGCCATTTTGAATTTCAAAAAGCGCCCAACGGGATTAAAAAGTAGACATTCCAAGCTAATTTTTCCAATATTATAAAATTTTTTTAAATTAAACCAATTATGGAGAGATGGGGTGGTCCGGTTGACAAAGAACGTCCCATATATATATTGCACTTGAAATAGTAATTATAAATGAAATTTAATTTAATGGAACATTTAATTCCATAAAATGGCAAAACAATATGCCCTACCTTTAACACACGTTTCAAGGTTCTTTAAACCAATTTACTTATTCCCATTTGTGTTATTTTATAAAGAGTTCAGTAGGTACACATTTATTTAATATAATTTAATTTAATTTGCGATCTCCTCCTATATTCCCAAGTTTCTCATAAATTAAAAGTAAACCTTATAATAAAAAGTTTATCTAATCAACATTTTTTATTATGTACGAATCATTGACAGGTGAATAATTTGCTTCTATACACTGAGAAAAAAATTCTATTGAATCAACAGCATTTCTGCCAAAGGTATAAAAATTATTGATTCAAAAGCATATGCTATAAAATTCGTAAAATATTTTATAGATTTTATAGCATATGCTTTTGAATCAATAATTTTTATACCTTTGGTAGAAATGCTATTGATTCAATAGCATATTTTTCTCAGTGTATATATTAAATGAAAATTAAAATTAATTTTTTGATCTTATAATCTTTAGTTAACTGTCATCGATTGGGATTTCTACATAAAAATATACTACATAAAATACTATAGGTACATAAAAATGTTGCAACTTAAAATATAAACAAAAAATAAAAAAAAACCTTATTCAAGACAGAATGTGTCCCATATTTCAGAAGAGAAAATAAGTCTTATTTTCAGTAGATTTTACAAAAAATAACTTTTTTCTTGTCAGGAGAATCGCTTTTGTCTCCACTTTTTTTTTAGTGCACAGGAACAAGGAGAAGTTTTATTTTCACGAGAGTGAGATTGTGAACACGAATTCCTACTAGGATTATTTTATGCTTGGAATTTCAACAGCGTGCATAAGAGCGTATGTGGTTCATAGCAGGGAACGCTAATTTTTCAGTACTTTTTTTCTTTTTTTTACTTTTTTTCTACATAATATATATAGGTATGATATTCTTGAACAATAAAAGCATTTTTTTCAAACATTTTCTTTTGAAACTATTTTTTCCCCCCTTTTCCATATATATATATATAATATATATTTATTTTTTCTTTTGCGGGACAAAACGTAATGTCAAGATTTGCATGGCATTCATCGCAACGTTGAATATTCACAAGGTGTAACGTACAAACGCACACAACGACAGAAACGCAACGTATGCATTAATGTAGAAATGTTGTTAATGTAGTAAATAATCTTCTCATGAATTTCAGTGTAATTTTTTACTAATTATTTTACAAAAAGGCTCATTTCTATATTTAATATTTAGAAAACAATAGGTAATAAATTTCAATAGACAACACTGAAAAAATATATGGGGCGAAATTCCTGAAGTGATCCAAATGCCAAAATGTGTATGAGCATTTCATTTTTTTGAAAAATCATAACTATTGTATAAAAGAATGAAAAAAATTTTGACCTATATGATTTCGAAAGGTTTTTTCCTACTCTTTCGAATGATGCAAAAATTTTTTTTTTTAAATTCAAAATTTACTTCAAAAATTTTGCCTACATATGAGCCGCCGGAAAGTAAAAGGGCGCATAAAATTTGTACGGCCGTTCGAGTTGGCCCCTGACGCTTGAAAAATCGATTTAAAAAAAAAAATTTTTTTTATTACTACATTACTGGAAATTTTATTCCGCATCTTTTTTCTTCTATGAAAAAAATCTCTATCTTTTTCGGATTTCGAGTAAATCGAAAAAAACTGGATTTTTAGAAAACACAAGTTTAATTAAATTTTTCACTTCAACTCGCTCTAAAAAACAAAATAAATATTTTTTGACAAAATTTACAGGAATTATAGTTTAAACTATTCTTAAGACGACAAACTTTGTAAGAATGTGATTTTTTTATTTCGAAAAAAGTTATGAATTTTTTTGTTTCACAGTGACAAATTTACGTTTCCAAATTTTCAAGGGCTTCGTTTATCTGAAAAATTTTCAGTCAGTGAAAACTTATCCCGAAAAAAATGTTCACTAGGGTCTTACAAACATTTTTGTAAAATATTTTTGTAATTGGAATAGCCGTTTACGAAATATTATTGAAAAACTATTTTTCGTCAAACGCGCGCGAGTCAAAAACTTCCCGTTTGTATAGAGCCGGCTAGTACTCAGCGATGGCTGCCAAGGTCGTTTATGTTTACTCGCGCGCGTTTGACGAAAAATAGTTTTTCAATAATGTTTCGTAAACGGCTATTCCAATTGCAAAAATATTTTACAAGAATGTTTGTAAGACCCTAGTGAACATTTTTTTCGGGATAAGTTTTCAATGACTGAAAATTTTTCAGATAAACGAAGCCCTTGAAAATTTGGAAACGTAAATTTGTCACTGTGAAACAAAAAAATTCATAACTTTTTTCGAAATAAAAAAATCACATTCTTACAAAGTTTGTCGTCTTAAGAATAGTTTAAACTATAATTCCTGTAAATTTTGTCAAAAAATATTTATAACTTTGTTTTTTAGTGCGAGTTGAAGTGAAAAATTTAATTAAACTTGTGTTTTCTAAAAATCCAGTTTTTTTCGATTTACTCGAAAACCGAAAAAGATAGAGATTTTTTTCATAGAAGAAAAAAGATGCGGAATAAAATTTCCAGTAATGTAGTAATAAAAAAAAAATTTTTTTTAAATCGATTTTTCAAGCGTCAGGGGCCAACTCGAACGGCCGTACAAATTTTATGCGCCCTTTTACTTTCCGGCGGCTCATATATTGAAAAAAAATTTATTTGTATCAAACATAATTATTTATTTGATAATAGTCAAGTAACTGATTATTTGAGTCAAATACATTTTTTTCAGTGTAGTTATTCTTAATTTAAGAATATGTATATTTTGTCTTTTACTTAAAAATAAAAAACGAATTTTTTAAATTAAGAAAATTTGTTGATTTTAAAAAAGTATTTCTTATTTTAAGAATACACTGAAAAAAGGGTTTGGTATTGACAACCAAACGTTTGGTTGGTATTTAAGAAACCAAATTTTTTTTTTTTGAATCAACAAAATTTTGATTGTCCCAATCAAACTTTTGTTAGGACAACAAAAATCCTTTTTTTTCTAATTTTGGTTGTGTTAAATAAATTTTGATTGAGACAATTAAAATTTTGTTGATTCAACAAAAAAATTTTGGTTGCTTAAATACCAATCAAACGTTTGGTTGTCAATACCAAACCCTTTTTTCAGTGTATTATATTCTAACTTTAAAAATAGAATATATTTAGATCGAAGAAATTTTGTTTCAAATAATCGGAATTTATTTAAATTTTTCAAAATACTAAACTATATTTAACCATCTAATGGATATTTGAAATATATTATTTAATAGAAAAAAAGCAACCGTAAATAAAAATGCACTTTCAGTCAGAAGGTTTTAAAAATTTAATGTCTTTCAGATAAAATACTTCAACTCATAAAAATAGATTATGGTAAAGTAGATACTATTACTTTAACATTTTGAATTTAGAATTCATTTATTATTCAATTAAATAAAAAAAAAACAAAGTAAAATTTTGTTTTAATCAACCGCAAATAATTTACTTTAACTAAATTTTACTTAGGTTAATCGAAAAAAAAAATTATTTACTCAACGAAATTTTTGTTTAATAAACAATTAAAAAAATATGATTTATTCAATTTCATACACTGAAAAAATTTTATTTGATTCAAAAAATAGATTACTTCACTGTAAACAAATAAAATATTTTTTTTTATTAAAAAACTATTTATTTCTATATCAAAAATTATTATTTAAATCAATTAAATGGTAATTGTTTAAAATACAGAAATTATTGGTTCAAATACAGTTTAATTGATTCCAATAAATATTTATTTGATTTAAATAGAAATTATTTAATTCAAGTGAATATTTATCTGATAATAATTAATGTATTGTAATTGTAATTTTTAACAAATCAATCAAGTTCCACTATTACTTTTTTCCATGTTCTTCCAAACAATAGTAAGTTTAAAACATTGGAAATTACAATTAAAAGCTAGTTATTGCTTAAGCATTATAGTAGTTACTATAAATGATATGTAATTTTAAGTAATAATATTTTTATAAAAATAGCAACTGAAATTAGTGATATTATCATATTTGCACAGAAAAAACTTGGACTCATTTTTGTTGCAACTCATTTTCTTTTGGGTATCGAAATGAGTATGGGACAAATTTCATGTTATTCAAAATGATATTGGCTGGAATTTGAGATTTCTAAGTTGGCATCATAAGCAGAGTAATTTTGTATTTCAATTATTGTTTCTAATATTTCAACAACACCAGAAAGATTATTTTGACCAGTACGAATATTTAGAAGTTTTTAAATAAAAATTATTTATTATTATTTACGTAGATAATAATTAATTTCATAAGTTTTTAAATTTACCGCTATTATTTAAGTTGGCAGTACCGTTCCTGTTGTCAAAACACATGTTTTCATTTTTCTAACCTAAAAACATATTTCCTTTATTATTTTATTACGCGATTACAAGCAATTTTTAATCAAATATATTAAGTCTAGCGTGTTATTTACTTCTTTGTAATTATTATATTTCATGTTTTTGTGCAAAATTATTCGTTATTTCACAATATTTTTCCATTTTTCTTTTTCTCAAAATGAAACTTGCCTGTTTCATTTTGATACTTTTACCTTAGAACTCGAAATGAAACAACCAGTTTCATTTTTGTTGCGAATCAAATTGAGTATAGAATCTATACTCAATTTGAATTCAGGTTTTTTCTGTGTGGTAAATATCACTAATTTCAGTTGGTATTACTATTATTATAGTACACTTGGAGAAAAAGTTTATGTGATTTCTAACTAAACAGTTAAACATATTTCCTTTTTTTTCGATGCAAATAAATATTTATTTTATAATACCAGAGCAGAAATTAAAATGTGGGATCAATGAGAAATTGCCCTGTACAGAAAAACTAACTAGTGCCCTACAAGACAGTTACGATGTGGCTAACCAATACCCTACTTAGAGAAAAACTTGACAGTTGTCCTTTAAATTGCGACCTATTTTGTGAAATAATTTATATTTTAAATATAACGACGTTTTTTGAAATTTCTTATCTTTAACTTATATTCCATTTACAGTATCTACATAAAACACAAGAATAATATTGAAAAATTTGGCACGCATAAGGGATCGAACCCAGGACCCTTGGGACGCGAGCCATGTACACTTACCTGACAGCCACGTTAACTTACAAATCTTTTACCCAACATTTCTTTCTAAATATTAAGACTGAACTATCTTTTGTTTGAGATAAAAAAAACTACATTATATTTACATTTTTACATCTAATAATAGTTTATAATAATTTTAAATAATTTATTTTAAAAAATCATCAAAATTTTTTTCAAATTTAATAATATAAACGACATTAAACAATGATAGTACTAATTAACAGTAAAAACATTAAAATTCCGTCAATTTCAAGTGGAATATGGTTGCAAAATTTGCTATTTATAATTTATGAGATAAATAAAACAGAAATGGACATATTTGACTACCAGTAAAGTTGGTTATTAACTAGATGGTGCTTTGAATTCTAAAAGTTGATTTGTTTTTCCATGAAGTAAAACGCACGCACTTTCAACGGTTTGATCGATTTCTTTCCAGTTATATGAGGTCGGGGGTTAGTGAAACGCTAAAGGTAGAGTATTCGAACTGAGCGTGACTAAAGGACTCTCTCTCTCTCTCTTAATATACATGTACAACTTTCTTTTATTAATACACGTGAATATAACTATATGTATATAAAACGCGAGTGAAGAATATTATAGTCAAGAATTTTTTTCCCTTCATTTAACTGCCAAACGACATGCTTCCTTCTTAAATTCTTATATATGTACACATTGCTAAAATATAAGGTTCAATTTTCTCATTTTTAAAATTGCTTCTAATTAGGAGCCAAGTTAAATATGTAATTACTTGGAATTAGAAGAGAAAAGAAAGCGTAAAATTACCTAATACGAAAATCAATGAGGGTGATACACTTCTCGAAAAAATGAGAACAAATCTATACTACTTTAATTTGTTATTTCAATAGAAGGTTAGAATCATCATGGTATTTTATATAGATTGCAGATGATATTTCATTGTGGAACTTATTCTTATTTCAAATTTACATATTTTTATTTTTTTAGTTCTAATCAGATTGAAATTAATTCTAGAGATTTTTTTCTAAAAATGAAGCCGTTCGTCAAAGAGGGACCTAATGTCAATTTTGAGCAATCAGAGAAAAATTTGTTTGAACCAACTAAATTTTTATTGAATCAACTAAATAAATGCATTGCCATAAAGTTAAATAAATGTTTGATTGATTCAACTAAATTATTCAATGAAAACTTTTTTTTGAATGAACCAAATGTCAATTGTATTTAACTAAATTTTAATCTTAATCGAAACAAAAAGTTTGTTCCTTTATAGTAAAAAATTTGTTTGATTTAAATAAATTATTTTAGCCAGCGTATTTGATTTATTTAAATACATTTTTTGGTTAAGTTAATTATTTATTTTTTTCGAATTTCTTAATTATTTTATAAGCATTTTTTAAATTAATTTATAATAAATTATCATTTATTGAAATGAACCAAATTTTTATTTCAATTAACTAAACTTTTTAATTGTTTCATACAAATTAGAATAATTAAAATGTTTCGTTAAATTAAATAAACTTTTTCACTGAGTGAGAAAAATAGAAAAAATAAGTGAAATTGAGTTGTTTTAAACAAACAATTATTTAAATTTTTTTAAAAAAAGATCAAAAAACTGTTTTATAAACATTTTCTTCAATAGTTTCCTCATTTTATGAAAAAAATAATTGCAAAAGTATTTCTTAAAGTGGAAGAGAGATCTAAGTGATAATTCTACTTAGATTATAATACAGGTCACATCGAAAGATGAATTAAAATAATCGATATAAAGATAATCTGGTTGTGGAATAAATAAATTTGGAAATAAAAGAACCACACATCAAGATGAAATTCTATATATATATTCATCAAAATGAATTCAATAGCTTTTCTGTATTAGGCTATTTTGAAAAGTGGACAGGAATACGTCCTTTGTAACTGACAGGCTTTTTATTCCCGGAACAAACCAAGCAAAACTGAATGCAGAAATGTCGAATACACCGATCGAAAGCCGATCTTGATAACCCTATGTCATTTCATCTATTCACCAATAAACACGAAAACCTGTCATTGTATATACAAAAATCGAACTTTACTGTACATATATAATATTGTATGAATCGTATCAATAAACTTCTGCCAAAAATTATAATTACTAAACGTAGAATAAAACAATAACTAAACGAATTTTTAAAGTTTTAGATTAATATTGACAAACTCTTTGAAAATCAAATTATTTTCTTTTTTCTCTTGAATTTACAAAGCGAGTCAAACTTTCAATAATTCAATATTTAATTTCCAATTTGATCAAAAATTAAATTCGTTTCATTAAAATACAAAAATTAAACAATTATAAATAAACAATAAATTTAAACAAAAATTTAAAAAATAATATATAACAAAATTAACAAAAATCCTAAACATCGTACAGTGAAAAAAAAAATTTATTTGATTCAAATACATGATTACTTGACTATTATCAAATAAATATTCACTTGAACCAAATAATTTTTATTTCAATTAAATAAATTGTATTTGTTAGAAACAAATTTTTTTTCACTTTTTTTGAGCTATAAACTAACATAAATAAACAAGACAAAAAACAAAATTTAAAGAAATCAAAGAAAACATAAAAGGGAAGCTGCTATTGTACTATTAATATACAGAATATTCGGTCATCGAGCACGTACCATGTGAATCCTGTACGTGACAAATACCGAAAAAAAATGAGACTTGACTTTGGAAGGTAATTCGTGGCCAGGTAGAAGTGGATGCTTAAGAACAAAAGCTCTATACCCGTGAAGGATAATAATGATAATAATAAAGAGCGAATAAGAGCACACATATAGCCAAAAAAAAAAGAAAGATAGGAAATTACTTTGTGATCGAGTCAGTGATCTACACCTCTGGGTATTCGGTCCAGCTTCTATTTTAAAACTGTCACTATAAAACATTTTCACATACTATCTCATGTTTATGTGTGTTGTTTTATTGGAAATAACTATAATATTGTTTTTAAAATTAAATTCCAATTACAAAAGAAATTTTTTTTCTATTTTTCGAATTATTTTCATGTCAATGTCATTTTACTTTTATATAATTTTACATACAAAAACTATATAGATTATTAAAAATTAAAAATTTTACAATTTTTAATTTGTAGATTTTAATTATAACAAATTTAATTAAATTTAATTTATTTATTAAATTAAAAATTTAACTTTAAACTATTTTCAATATATGCATTGAAAGAATATTGTATTATAATATAGCGGATATAAGAGCTTTTTTTGTGGATTGTCCATTAATTATCATGAAACACATTTTAGGGAGTGTGGGTCCACATTTTCCGGAAAATTAGCAAAGCATGCTATTATATGCGACACACTGGCTCCAATAACTATATTATATCAACACTATTAGCGCCACTAATGTAATTTATGATACATTAAATGATTGCTCCACAAAAAGCCAGAAATGCATTCACAAGAAATATAATTAACAAAAAATTATTAACGGAAATATGTTTTTTTTTTTTTTTGGTAAATATAAAATAATTAATTGCATATAACATTTTATATTAATTATGAAAAAATTAAATTTTGCACTAAAAAAATTATGCAATTGAATGAATAAAATTTTTGGGAAAAATCGTATTAATTGTAACATAAAAAATTATTCTAAAAAAAAAAAACGTATTACACGTGAATAATAAAAATAAATTAGTTTAATTTTAATTTGGTTTCATTTAAATTTTTTTTATTATACTAGGAAGTGAAATATGTAATTTTTTTTATAGAGAATTTATAAATGACAATAGGAAATATTTTATTATAAATGAAACAAAATTTTTAACAGTTATTAATTGTTTTGAATTAAATAAAAATATATTTGTTTCAGAACTAAATAACTATTTATTTGTTTCAGATAAAAAAATTTTTTGAAATAAATAACTGTTGATTGAGACAACTAAATGTTTTTCTAATATGTTTAGTATCTTTAATTAATAAACAAATATTCATTCAAAATGTGTGGTTTTGTTTTGTTAAAAATTTTTTTTTTTGTAATACAAAATGAAACCAAAATTTTTTTACATATTGTAAAAATTTTACTCAATAAAAACAAATATTTTAGGAACCCAGTCAACATTTTCCCAATATGTATATATAAAAGTTAAACCGAGACTATAACTAGAAATTTTAGAAAAAAATTATTTCATTAAACAAATATGCTGAAATACCCTAAAAAGCCATTTATTTTTTCATTATATAATTGCTTTTAATCAAATAAATGTTTTATTAGTCAATTTTTAAATAAATCACTTAAATCAAATAATTTTATAATTAGAAAATTAACAAGTTAGGGACAAATATCTCTCTATATTTTACATACATATCCAAATTGACACTGCTCCAAAACTGAATTAATTTCCAATTTTTACTAATTCAAATCCGAGATTGACTTTCGCTATATGAATTAGTTGAAATTTACTAATGAATTAAAAAAATTAATAATTATTTATTTATCAGTCAAATTTTACTAATTTACAGTCATTTATTTAAATCAGTAAAAAATTGTAATAAATACAGATTTAGAGTGGATAGAGAAAAATAATTAGAAAATTTTCCAGAAAAAAAAAAAAAAAATATTCAAAATAAATATGTAAAACATTCACTAAACTATAGCTAAAACTAAATATTTAAATATTACTCAGGAATAACGAACAATTGAACATTTTTACAAGAGACATAAAAAACGAAAAACCTTTAAAAATACCAAAAATAAATTTTTTCCACGCCATACGTTATTTTATTACATAATAATAAATTCATAAATAATAATAATTTTTTTTTTTTAAATCTGATAAAATTTTAAATCATGAGTAAACGTGTTTATCGATGTTAACTTTGTACAAATTTTCATAATTTTATTTTCATTAAAATGTGCTATAGATTTTTATTTGGGTGGAGTAATTTAATTCAATTTAAAAAAAAAAAAAATTAAATTAATATCAAAAAAGAAAAAAATTAAAATAAATTATACAGTCAACAAAATATTTTTCACCTCGCATTTTTTTTTGTCCTTTCTCTATAGCATATAAGCAAAAGAAACAAAAAATTACCAAAAATAGAAAAAAGAAGAAGAAAAAGAGAAAAATTCACTCACTATATAAATATAATGATCAGGGGCTTCCTAAGGTGAAAAAAAAACCAGTAGCCCCAAGGGCTCCACGATATCTTAATCCGACACTTTCATTTTGTCATCTCTCTGGGTCAAAGTTGAAAATGGTAAACATGAATGCGGCTCGTTTTCGAAGGAACTTCGAATAAAGAGTCGTTCCTTTTCACAATAATAAATTGAAAGAATAAAATTATTGACTAGAAACGCCTCGCTCGACTCTCTTCCGTTGCCATGTTAGGTGTAAAAAAAAAGTGGCTCCTAACGTGTTTTGTCGACCAATTTCAATAACCCCTCGAGGTTTTTATTTTTACAAATAAATTTTTTTTTTCCTTTTGCTTCAAAACACAAAACTCACGATTCTCATGTCCGCAGCATCAAGTACACAAACCGCGGTAAACACTGATTAACGCATACCGATTCACACACGCAAACGCAATGGCGAACAAAACTGACAGACAAGACGCGCATTGCCTCCGGCCGGCCTGAAGCTCCCAACTGCCGCTCGTGCTCGAAGCTTTAGCTGGCAGTGCTTTTACTTTGCGTGAGCTTTTGCAGTTTTTGGGTTCGTTAAGGAGGGGGAGGTTGACACGATGTGCGGGGGATGATATGGCCGACAGTGGCGGATCCGCAGACCGGGAACACCACCTGACGAAAACTTGGCAAACTATTCCGTTGACTGAAACCTCATTCTCTTGAACAAGGGGTGCGCAAGCTCCATGAGTTTTATCCCACCCAACCACCCTCGACCTAATGCCTTTTTCCATACACTATGCTCTACATTCACTATTATACCTATAGTTATACATATTGTATATAATTCCCACCCTTTCTCGATACTACTGTATATTATACTATATACCATTGCGTTTAAGTCCGGCGCAGTGTCACAGTAGTACGAACGCGCAATAGTCAGACATTATCTATATATATATACTATTGTATGTTTCTCTCTTTTCCTTCTATATATTCGACATTCAAATAAACATTTGTCATTGTCAAAAAAAAAGTATTTGATACTAATAATGACTGAATGAAAATTTCCCTTTTTCTTTTGGACTTCTCTGTAATTTGAATATGAGGCATTCTCTAAAAAAATCACCCCACCCCCCTCAAAAAAAAAGAAATTCTAGGATTAGCTTGATATTTTGGTAAATTGTTGTCCTATATGAAAGTAACATAATTTTAACTCTAGAAGGAGTTATTGAATTTATTCATCCTTTAAGGAGTAACTTAAGGGGGCACTCGCAGTTGTAGCGCCAAACAATAGACATTTTTCATGAATTTTTTCTCGTAAACCATTAAGTGTTTTTAAAATATCGATTTATTAACTAAAAGTACATAATTTAAACTTGAATTTAAAAAAAAATCGGACAAGTGCGAGTTACACTCCCATTAAAACTGAGGGTTTCGTACCCTTAAACCTAAAATTTAAGGGAGTTAAAGTGTGAAGGCAGGTGGAAAAATTCCAATTGAGGGTTCACATACAATAAGGGGACGCGCAGTATTTTCGTTAGCCCCTCGCGCAGCCGCAGAATCGCTGTACGCGGGGACTTTCACTTTCATGCGTATCCCCTTATTGCATGTGAACCCTCAATTTTGCTTAATTTTTCCTGTAATGTGAGCATGAAAACACATAGATAGAAACATAGTCACATATATCGAAAATTATCAGTTTTTCCTTGAAAACGCTATGATTATCAACTCCAATCATGCTCACTATAAGTTTCTTGTAATCTACACGTAAAAATATGTAAAAATTTATAAATTTGAAGCCCTTTAGATAAAATTTTCTACGTTTTTTGAAGAAAATTCATGATTTTTATCGAAAATTATCAGTTTTTCCTTGAAAACGCTATGATGATCAACTCCAATCGTTCACAGTTTTCCTAAAAGTATCAAATTGAGACCAAAAATTGCATCAAATCTTTGCAACGTTTTGATGCACATAAGTTATATCAAAAAGAGATCGTTTTGTGTATAATTTTTAGATATGATACACGAAACGGTCTCATTTTTTGATGCAAAAAATTTATTCAATTTATATCAATCATGGCCGAATTGAATCGACTCAAAATTAAACGAATTTTTTTCAGATATTTTGGTAATAGTACAATTGCGGAGACCATTTCACTATTTAATTTAAAAATGAAAATAACAGAAAATCAAAGACAATGTGCAATTCGATAATTAAAAAGTGACAGCTTATAAACATAACCTAAAATGCATGAGAAAAAATTTGTCGATAAAATCAATATAGCCGAGCTTTATAGAAGGTAGATGGCAGTTTTGCTTTTTATAAAAACGATTCAGAAAAAATTTAAAGAAAGAAAATAGATGAGTGCTGCCATCTACCTTCTAAAAAGCTCGGCTATATTGATTTTATCGACAAATTTTTTCTCATGCATTTTAGGTTATGTTTATAAGCTGTCACTTTTTAATTATCGAATTGCACATTGTCTTTGATTTTCTGTTATTTTCATTTTCAAATTAAATAGTGAAATGGTCTCCGCAATTGTACTATTACCAAAATATCTGAAAAAAATTCGTTTAATTTTGAGTCGATTCAATTCGGCCATGATTGATATAAATTGATTAAATTTTTTGCATCAAAAAATGAGACCGTTTCGTGTATCATTTCTAAAAATGATACACAAAACGATCTCTTTTTGATATAACTTATGTGCATCAAAACGTTGCAATAGAAAAAGATACAACCAAGTTTACTGTGTTCTCGCTACATTTTTTTTGTAATCTACACGTAAAAATACGTAAAAATGTATAAATTTGAATCCCTTAAGATAAAATTTTCTTCTTTTTTATTCGAAAAATCAATGATTTTTTCTAAAAATATGAGTTTTCCTTAAAAACAATATGTGACGCTCCACGAGAAAAGGGACCTAACGTGCTTTTGACTTAAGGTTCATTCACTGTGTCATTGCACGGTAAAAGCGAACCTTAAGTCAAAAGCACGTTAGGTCCCTTTTCTCGTGGAGCGTCACATATGATCATCAATTCAAATCGTGCTCGCTATATTTTTCCTGTAATCTATACGCAGAAATACGCATGTATACCAAATATGAACTGTCTTGGTCAAATAGTGTGTGCGCTAGGAGGATTAAACGTTTTTTTTTCAAAATTTTTGATTCTTACTTGACAACGGTATGTAAATCGATACGAATCATGTTCGCTATATTTTTCCTGTAATTTTCACGTAAAAATACATAAGTGTACCAAATTTGAGCTCTCTATGTGAAAAAATGTGGCCACCAGGGGGGGGGTACATAGTCATATTTAAGAATTTTTCGTAAAAATTCATGGTTTTTTCTTGACAACGCTATGATAATCAATTCCTATGAGATTCGCTATATTTTTCCTGTAATCTACACGCCAAAATACATATGTGTACCAAATTTCAGCCTTCTAGATAAATTCGTGTGGCCGCTAGGGGGGAAGGGGGGTACATGCCTTGCTTCACTAGTCTTATTAATAGGGTTTTCTCTTCGGGTACGGAACCCTAAAAAGGATAAAAATATTGAATAGTTCCAAAGTTATGTCTCGTCAAAGTGACGTCCATCTGAAAAACATGGTTTGCGGTGACCAACACTATATGGAAATCTGATTCGTCTTAAATCAAAAAGTGAAACGGTTATACATTTATTGAAAGATTATCTAGTCTTTAATCGAAGCCAGTATCAGCCAGTATATCTCATTCAATTTTTACCGGATCATTTTAAAATTTTGTAGACACATTTCTGACAACATATACTCTAAGAAACTGCAAGACAAAAGAAAATCGATTTTTTGAAAGTTACAACTGCGAGTGCCCCCTTAAATCTTATCACAATAACCAGTTATCTTAGTTACATTGGCTAGAATCACTTTGACTAATTAAATTTTAGTAAAATTGACTATGGATACATGTCATATTAACTAAACATCTTAGTTAATATAACTAGTAAATAAGGGGTCAATTCTACTAAATCGACTTTGACAATATTAACCAAGCTACATAACTGAATTGACTAGGATGCTTGGTTACGCTTACTAGATTTAAAATACTATGGTTAATAGTCATTAAGGGGTCTACCCACTTTAGACGCTCTAAAATAAAGGTTGTTTTCAAGAATTTTTCTGATTGGTTTATATTATAAATATTGACATATAAATTGTTAGACTAAAGAAATACACTCCCGAAATACATGAAAAAATTTTTGTTATTTGTTTTTGTAAATTTTATATGCATGAAGATGGTAGTTGAAAAAAAATCCCACAAAAAATTTTTTTTCCGCGCTGTTGATGAAATCTTGGAAACGGCTCCACCGATCCTTACCAAATTTTTACCACATATTCATTGGGACCATAGCTCTTGCGCATATCAAGGGATTTTAAAAATTTTGATTTTAAATATTTTTTTTAAGCCCTAAACGGTCAAAAAACAACGTTTTTTTTACATTTTTTTCGTAAAATGGCCGCCATTTTGTCAATTTTGCATAAAAAAAAAATCGTATGATATGCGCAATAGCTATCAACATGCTGAATCTAATACCGTTTGAATTTTTTGTTTCAGACCATCCGTGTCAAAAATTTCATCAACAGCGCGCACCACATTTTTTTTTAAACATATTTTTCAACATGTATTTTTAAATAAAAAAATTAATTGAAAAAAATCAAAAACATTTTTTTTTGCACTTCGAGAGTGTATTTATTATGTGCAATACCTCGCATATCAATATTTGTAATATAAACTTTAAAAAAATATATATGAAAATAGCCTTTTTTTATCCTGTCTAAAGTGGGTAGACCCCTTAATGCAAAGCAAATTTTTGTCAGTGTAACGTAATTTAATGTGGCAACAAATAATTCGCTGCCACAGCAAAATTTTTTCTATGCGCGTAAAGAAAATTTTATAGAATTTTGTTTTTTAATGAAGAAGTCTTTTTTTTGGGATGCATAAATTTCCCATAAAAATCAATGGTTAAAATTTTCATTCTAAAGAATTTTATTAGATATAATTATTTTTTAGACGAATTTTCATTTTTCAAATTAGCATATAACAGAATTTCTTATTTAATAAATTTTTACTAAACATAATTTTTTTGGTATCGAATTTTTATTTAACAAAATTTTTCTTTACCCAACTTTTTATTTAAAAGTATTTAAATTTAACTGAATTTTAATTTAGCAGAATTCGTATTCAATCGAGAATTTTATGTGATTCAATCCAGTGTGGCCACTGTAACATAAGAAAAAAATTCCCGGCTATTTCCCGGTTTTCCAGTACAGTATGGTTAGATATGATTCTGTACGGTACGGTTACGAACTGTACTGTATGGTTAGGTACGGTACGGTATGGTTAGGTACGGTATGATACTGTATGGTACGGAACTATTATGTTTAGAACTTATAATCTTCTTTGTGTGTACAAAGAAGTAAGGAAAATATTGCATTTTACAGGTATAAAGGTTGCAAAAAGTAACTTACTCCTTTTAACCTTTAAAAGCTTCTGGCGGGTAATCCAGCCCGAAAAGGGGGGTTGTGACCCAGAGAGCTTTTGCTTAGAACTTACAGGAAACTTGCAAGAAGCTTGCCATGCAAGATTGCAGTGCAAACATGTAGCAAGTTTGGTGCAAGCAACAAAATGTCCTCTTGTGGCAAGACAGTTAAGCAAGCTTGCAGCAAACTTGCAAAAAGCTTGCTGCAAGCTTGTATAATACCAAAAAAAATTTTTTTTTAAACAATTTGTTACTAGATATACATAAAGGGCACCCTGCTTTGAAGGTTAAAAAATTTATTGCGCAGCCGTAGGAGTTTCCGTTTACAACTGCGCATCGTATTAAGTTTTGCAAACTTGCAGTAAGCTTGCCACAAGAGGACATTTTGTTGCAAATTTGCTGCAAGTTTTTGTGCTGATTGGGATTTTTGGTATTTCAAATACTGATTTTAAATCTTTAAAAATGTAATAAAACTGTTTTATCCAACTTTATATAACGATCTCTAAAATATTTTCTACAAAAATAATACGTCCTTTTTACAAACAACATAAATTTGTAACAATGAAGTCATTAAATCTTAAATATAATCTCAAAACGAAAATTAATCAATTTTCTTCTGAAGTAATATCATCCTAAATTAAATTTTTTAATTCTGCATTAATTGTATCAATTTTCTTTCGTGTGTCTTCTTGTAACTTCTGTTTTTTTTATAGAAAGCTCTTTAATTTTTTGAGTTTGAATTTTTCGTTTATTTATTTGTTCTCTCTAAAACTAAATCAGTGAAATTTGACTGAGAATCAGTAAGTCTATTCTAGCGATTTTAATCAGTGAATTTTCACTGAAGATCAGTTAAAAATTATTGAAATATCAATTATTTTTCACTGATTGTCCCGTTAAAAAATAACTGAAATTTTCAATATGCGTGACAGAAAATTTCAGTAATTTTTTAATTTGACAATCAGTGAAAAATGACTGATATTTCAGTAAGTTTTAACTGATTTTCAGTGAAATTTCACTGATTCAGATTTAGAGAGTTCATTTTCTTGAGTTTTTATTTTGTTTTTATCTTTTAAAGCTTTAACATAACGTGAATGAGCGTCACGGACTAACTTGAAAATTGACTTGATTTGAAATTTTTTCAAATTTCTTTTCAACAAATTTAATAGAATATATTAGTTTTAATGCAAATTTAATTAAAATTCCTGGTTTTTATTAAAAATCCCGGCTATTTCCCGGCTTTTTCCCGGTATACAAAATTGCAGGCTAATTCACGATTCTCCCGATCGGTGGCCACCCTGGATTCGTATTTTTAAACGTCAGAATTTTCAATTCACCGAAACTTCATTTGTCTGAATTCTTATTCGCACGAATTCTTATTTAATAGAACTCTTAAAACGTCGAATTTCCATTTGCCCGAAATTGTAAATGGCCGAACAAACAATAATCGACATTTTGGCGCGATTTTTTAAAATTGACCGCAATTACACGGAAAAAAATTTTCTGGTAATTCTTTAACATCGATTTGAAGATTTTACATGTTCCTAAATCTGTTAATTCTACAGATATTTTCTGTAAGGATTTAACGCATGCGCAAAAACAATGCAGTGATTCGACTAAGGCTGAGTACGATTGAGTGCGAGAGGTTAAGGCGAATTTAGTGTTTTTATTATTATCATAGTGTCGGCAAGAAAGTTTAATTAAAAAGGAAACGTCTTAAGTATATAAACATTATTATAGAAATAAATTATTACAAATTTTTTATCGTAAAATTAACTGCAGTGATTAAGTGAGAAAAGTCGTTTGTTTCAATTTCTCGACATAAGAAAAAGTGGATTTATCATAAGTTTTGAAAACTTGCTCCTCATTTTTTTTGTTAGAAAATTATTGAAGGATGAATTTATTTACATAGAAGTTATACTAATTTATACAATAATGTTCCGCGAATTTAATGTATTCGGAGGAGAATATATAACCTATAAGAAATACTCTACCAAATATATATTATCCCCATATAGTATACATAATTTGGTCACTCAACAGTTTTTAAGAACTGTAGCTCAAACTTGTAGAATTAACAGATTTTAATGCCAATGATTCTACAAATTTCTCTATTTGGAGAAACATCAGTAGATGACGCAGGAGTTTCTGTAAATTCTACAGAAAATTTCTTTCCGTGTACGTTTTTTTTTTGATGATTTCTGCTTGGTTAATTTCAAAAATTGCTCTGAAATCTTTTTATTGATTATTTTTTCGGTTATTTACAATTTCGAAAAATGAAAATTCGACGTTTCAAAAATTCTATATTAAATAAGAATTTGTGCAAATAAAAAATTCAGTAAAATGAAGATTTGATGAATTGGAAATTCTGGAATTTAAAAATTTGAATCCTATAAAATTTTGCTAACTGATAATTTTGCAAAATTAAATTTCGGGTAAATTAGAATTCTTTTAAATAAAAAATTGGTTAAAGAGAAATGCCAGTAAAACCGAAATTCTGACAAACGAAAATTCGGTACCTAAAAAATCGATTAACTAAAAATTGGTTTAGAAATAAATTCTATAAAATGTTAATTCAAATAATAATAAATCATCTAAAAAATAATTATATTTAATAAAATTTTTTAAAAATTTGAATGTTCTCTGTTTCCTTTTGTTTTTACAGTATTTTTAGAAATGCACTTTTCTTCTACTAAAATTACAAGAATTTAAAAAGTTTTGTCTGACTAGAAATGGATTTTACTACTATTTTTATTTTATATAATCTATATTTCGACCAAAGTCGTTTCTGAATTATTAAAAAAATTATAATACTTTGCCTATGTTCCATTTTTGAAAATGAAGAATATGAAATGTAGGCAGCAAAAAAAAAGAAAAATTGTAATTTTTTTAGTCAGTAGAAAATAATTTTTGGAAAAAGTAGTTTTAAAAGTATAAAAAGAAAATTTTTGTCATTAGTTCAGAATAACTAAAATTTTTCAACTTTTTTCATTTTAATTCAATAAATATAAAAACTTTTTCTCTTAAAATTGACAGCTGATTTTTCAAATCTTATACAGTCATGTGAATATATCAAAAATAGGTATAAATAATATTTTCTATAATTTTTTAAAAGTTAAGTTAAACAACTGTTTTCATTATACAACTGCGAGAATAATATTTTTCAAGCGACCTAAACTTTTGCAAAAGTTCCGAATGTTTTAAATTTAATTATTAATAATTATAATTTTTGAAAATTATATTCAGATTATAATTTCTAATTAAAATTTTGTTATCTTATTTTAAAAATTCATATAATACATGAATTTTAAATTACTATTTTACTTTAAATTCCTAACAATAACGGAAGAAGCACTAAAGCGAGAATTATCCTCTATGAATATGTAAAAGTGCTCGTAAATCAATTTTAACCTATAAATAAACACCTCAAGAGTTCAACAACAACTTGCAATGATTGTTCTCTATATTTATATAACTACCATTAATTCTCTTCAGTTGTTTATCTTAAAAGTATTCTTTATAAATATTCATATATTTTCATTGCATCCGTTTTATTTCAACGATCCCTATCTTATAGACAAATTAAGATAAAACCAAAAGCAATAACTTTTTTCTCCATTTTTTAACAGGATCTCAAATCCTCTCGAATAATTATATGGGGATTTAATAAAATAAAAAAAAAAATCTTTGCAAATAAATAGTAAATAAATAAACATAACCTATTTTCCTTTAAATAAGATTCATTAAAAGTGAAAATATATTTATTTTGCTTACCTTATTATCCTTTTTTCTTTTCCTCTTCATCCTGTCTCTCTTGATTTCTGCCATTGATGATTGTACTTTTAGCGAATGACTCACATATCTCACATGAATCGGTTTGAAATTTAACTCCAGGATTTGACTGATGGAAATTTCTCCCCGTATTTTGATAACCTTTACAAGATTAACTTTTTGTTATGTGATGACATAATAAAATATATATTTAAAAAAAAAAAATTCAACAATTCAATCTCGTCTAAACTTGAAACTGGTAAAAGGAAACGTTTCAGAAAAAATCCAAAAAGTTTATTTGAAATATTTTTGACAATATTTTAATATTTTTTATAATAATTTAACTGAATTTCATCAATAAAATTAGAAAAATTTTCATAAATGAAAAGCCCGATTTTTGTTGATGAACAATAAATAATGTTAATCCGAAATTTTAGAGTAAACATAACCTATTTTCGTGTTGAGATTTAAAAAATATATAAAATTTATTTACCTCTCAGCCTTCTTATTCTTATCACTTTCGTTCCGTTTTTCATCTCCATTCTCTCAATCCGTTTTTCATTGTATTTTCATTATAGTCACATACAAACGTGTTTAAAAAAAAAAAACAAATTCGCAGGACAATCAACAAATTCGACACTCGACTTTTCTCTCATCCACATTTTGATGACGACGACCTCCATCCGATTATCTTAATGTCATAGAATAATGTTAAAATGCATAAACATAATAATGATAAAAACACATTGCATAGAATCGTTATTTTTTTTATAAACTTTGTTAAAAAATGTTTAATCAATTCTGACTGAATTTCAAGAAATAATTTTTATTCTTCACTAATCCCGATTCCAAAGTTGTCTTCTTCAGTTCAAGCAGGAGTACCAAATTATCAAATTAATAACAATCCCTACACTCTGTTTGTTTACTGACTTCCAAAGTTGGTACTCCTGACATATTCTTCATAATAAACAAATTCATGACCTTCGCGTCATTAAACTTTTACTAAATATTTAATTACTTTGAAATATTAATTTTATGACGAAAAACTGCAATTATTCATGTTTATAACGATCAACAAACTTAGGAAGGGGCGAGGATCGAAAAATGTAAATTTTATGTATTCGACACGAATAGGAACCAACTTCAAGTCGCAGAGCAACATGTTTCAATAAAATTGTAAAAATTAATTTTTAATAAATTTCAATTATTAATTTTATTTTTTAATAAGAAAAAAAATCCTTTACTAATAACTTGACAAAATTTTGTTCATAGAGTATAAAATTCGACTAATTCGAAATAAAAGAAAAATCATCCAATTTCATTGTTATGAGATTGAGACACTTTTTCTACACAAAATGACATTTTTTTCTTACCTTTTTCTCGTTTTTTCTTCTCTATGCAACATCTCTCTCGTTTTTTCATTGCGATAATCACTTTTTTTTACACATTTGCAAAACTTGTCAAGCTCTTCAGGCTCTTCAGTCACAGGACACGCAACTTTTCGCCGGCTGCGTTTCTTCCGCTTGCTTCAATGGCTTCAATGCGAATGCTTCCCCCTCCCAACGCTCCTTACATAACCTCAAAACTTTCTTTTGCGATACATTTTTCTCATGACTTCCTTTTTCATATATATTTTTTAAAGATTATATATATCATTATTTACCCCTACCCCTAAAAATTAATAAATATAATAATTTATATTATAAATGACAAATTTTCCACTTTCATTTCACACAATATTTCGGCGCGAAATTTGAATTTTTCAGTAAATATTAATTTTTGTATCTTGTTCCCATAAGATATTATAACAATATTAAAAAATAATTTTAGTAAATTACAAAGACACGTTATTTTAAAACATATGACGAAAGAAACGTGAGAAAAAATGTTAAATAATATTAAATAATAAATAAAAAATATAATACAAATTAAATTACTATTACAGTATGTTTTTTAAACAGTGTTATTAATATTTTTAATGTTAATTATATTAATGATAATAATAAGAATATATAAATTATAGTTTAGAAAAAAATAATAAAATCAAATTTTTTATAATTTAGAGTTTAAAATTTTTTTTAAATTATAAATTAAAAAAAAAGTTTACTCTATTTTGAAAAATTTGACTTTTTTACTGACCTCTCATAATATTTTCTCACTTTTTTTTATTTAATAAAATTTTTCCGAGCACTTAATGTATCTTTATAGCACACTATCTTAAACAGAAATAACCGCCTGCTTCATTTCGTTAACTGATATGGTTTAGTCATTAATGGCTCTCGTCCAGTGGATTCGATCTCGTTAGTATATAGATCCAGGACGTAAACCAGTGCACCTGAAGTGCTCTAGGTACACATATTCGATTCTAGCTCAACAGGTTCGCGTGCCGGAAGTGCTGCTGTTCCGGAAGTCCACTCATCAAGTGGGTATAGAGTCGTTACACCAACACAAACCAATTTGATAATCTCCGTTCGTTTAAACTTTAAGTCTTTTTGTTTTTTAATTAATCTCAATTGGCTTATAACCGCAATCCATGTGTGGAGAGAAAGATGCTTTTCAAACGTGAAAAAAAACATTTTTCTCCTATTTTCTAAATTTCAAATCACAGTTTTTTGCGTTTTTTTTTTAAAACACTCGACCAATATTTTAAAAATTTTTACAAACTAATTTAAATTTCCTAATTTACTGCAAAATTATATTTAAAAATATGGAAATTAATTTAAATTAAATTACTTCCTGAATTGAAAAAAAAATTTAATTTCAAATTAGAAAATTTAAATTTGACAAACGTTTGCATTTCTTTTTAATCAACATTATTATAAAATTGAAAACTAAAATCACAATAAAAAAATTCTTTCTACGAAAATAAACGACGAATATTACAATTAAAATTGAAAAATACAAGAAAATTCAAGGATATGAAATAAAGACAAATTCTTGGTCACTTGATTGATCTTGTTAAATGGAAAAAAAAGTTGTGTACATACTGAGTAAATTAGTGAGATACAATGATTGATGAAGGTAAGTACAAAATTGCCTAAGACTAACACTTTTTCTCTGAATCCAGACTTTTCCGAGTTGAATAGACCGAAGCAAAAATAATTATTCTCTTACATTTTTCTTTCGCTCTGATCTTGATAATTTCATAGTCTGGTTGTATAATACACTTTGGATAATAATCTGAGTCCAAGAAAAATTGGTCTCGATTAAAAATGGTATATATATATAAATTGACTCTCGGTATCTAAACTCGCTAAACGGTGCCCAGAGGCATATAATATGTATATGGTTTTTTTTTCAAACTTCTACGTAAAGCCGATCAGGTATTTGAGTATTCTTTCTCGTATGAGATTCTATCACGCGGCCAAAAAGAGCGATTTCAGTATCACAGAAAATTTTTTTTTTTTTCTTATCTTTTTCGCCGGATAAATGGAGCGTTATATTACAACGAAAATAGAACTTATTAACAAAAAATTGGTGTGACACTCGAGAAAACTGATCAGAAGAGATAAACAAAAATAAATAAAAATACTTGAAACATACCTAAATAAATTACAAATATATATTATGATAAATAGAAGTAATATAAATGAAAAGTATTAATAATAAGAAAAACAAAAATTTAAAGAATAAAAAATTCAAATAAAATAAATAATAAATAAAAATATAATAAACATAAAAACAAATAGAAATTTTAAGAAACAAAAAACAACTTAAAATATAACAAAAAATTTCAAACAAAAAATAAATTGATTGATAATAATAAAATTTTCTTTTATAAAAATAAAGAAAAATAAAAAAAAAATTTTGCATGTGTGATTTGATAAAGCATTCGATTTAGTTTTGACGAGACACAATCAGAATATAATCTTTTTCCTTCAGTTTTCTCAATCAACACACGCCCTATATGGATGATTCATATTTACAAGTTTTCGATCCTGCGCGCAAAAATTTTTTTGATAAAATTTACAGAAAGATCAATAACAGATAATACGTTTTATTATTAAAAAAGTTTAGTAAATCAATTGATTTGTAAATTTTACTAAGCTTCTGATAAATATAACAAACACATACTAAACACCATAATTTTGAGTTAAAGAATATTATTCTTTAAATACTTTTATCAATTTTCCAAAATTTCAAATTTTGTAAAAACTAATAAAAAAAAAAAATGTTTAATCATTGAAATTCTTGTAGTAGTTAAAATATAATTCACATAATAAAAGTAATAATAAATAAATAATTTAGTACTAAATTAATTAGTTATTACATTATTATTACGAAATTAATTAATTTGCATTGTATTTACAAATTATATAATAATTAATTTTAATTGATATTTCAATGAGTAAAAGTATTTACTAATCTTTCTGTAAATTTTAAAAATCTTTTTTTTTTGCATTATAATAAAAATAATATTCTATGTTAATTGCGCAATATAAATATTCTCTCATATACACAATTGTTCATGTGAATTAATTAATATAACTAAAACAAATCATTGATATTATAATTACAATCGTTGAATTCTATATCATTCTATTTTCACAATCATTCTTTGATTCATTTCTCACACACAGAGCACAGATGTCTTTAAAGTTGATAAATTTTAGATCCAAGAATTTCAGAAAGTTTCAAGTTCTAATGAACGAAATATTCAAGTTTAAGAATTTTGAAAATTTACAAATTTTAAACATCAAAGTAAAAATACAATGAAATTTAAAAAAATGAAAAAATCCAATTCAAGAGAACTTGAAAAAAAATTTTCAACTAAAATTAGAAGAATTCAAAAAGAACTTTAAAAAATTTCATTCTAGAAACTTCGGAAACTTCATTTTTGAAACTTTAAAAAGTTGATGTATAAAAACTTCGAAAAGTTCAATTATACAAATTTTGAAAAATCCAAGTCATAAAACTGGAAATACTCGTAAAGTTCTATTTAAAACTTGAAATAGTTCGAGTCAAAAAAACTCCAAAAAAAAAGTTCAAGTCTAAATTTTGAAAAAAAAAAATTGATCGAGACTTGATTGCACTAAAAAAATATAAATATACAAGAAAATTCGATTTGTTATATATATAACACTAGATCGTAAAACGCGTTTCGATTTACAAATATAACAACTACATCGTCAATACTAATATCGATATGTCATGATATGGAAAAAAGTCGACGAATCACCTTTAATCTATTTAAAGATTTGATTCGTAAAAGGCATCAAAAATGTTTGGCAAAATGTGCGTTTTTCTTCTATTAAAAACTGAAAATCAGTTCAAAAACAAAAGAAAAAGAGTTTCATAATTTATATACGATATTTTGAAAATTTGGTACAGTCTCTCGTTGAGTTAATGCGCATTGCCTAATTTTTTTCATATATAAATGCAATAATACTCAACTTATTATTATCGTTTGTGACAATTCGTTTTACTTTTAGGACTGTCCGTGGTCCCGTCATTAACATCACGTCTCGATCGTAAGATAAAATTTAAATTGTGAGCCGTATTAACAGCATAATAAACATTTGCCGATGTTGGTAGTACCATATCGCGATCTGGTAATACTTGTGCCAATGTATATTGATCCGGATTGCCCTCAATGCCCAATTTTAGCATTGCATTGCGAATAACTTGTGGAGTTCTCTCATTGTTTGAAAGCATTATTGATTTATAAAGAACAACACCGTCTGTCTCGACATTGTCACTCTCCATTGTTACTTTAATAATATAAAAATCTGGTGAACTTTTATGCGAATGACTGGGACTTGGTAGTCCAGGATGACTGGGACTACCACCACCATTTGTTGTAACTCCAATTTGAGGCGCTAAACGTGAATTCTGACCCGATGATGCTCCACCACCTGAGCTAAGAGACACGTCCAACGATGGAAGAGAAGAACTGGAAGACGAGCTGGACATTTGTGACGGCGATGTTCTTCGATCCAATGAATTGTGCGGTGAACTCGGCAAGGAATCAAGATCACAATAGAACTGAGAACTACTCGAACTCGAGGTTGATGCTATCGAATCATTTTTCCGATGACCTTGATGATTCTAAAAAAAAATTAAACGAAACAATTAAAGAAAAATGAATTAAAATTCAGTTAACTATAAATAATAGTAAATAAAAATTCAAAGAACATTAATAATAATATAACACAAAAAATTCCAGACACTAAAATATTTTTTAATCTGATATTTTACAAATTTCTCTGTTAATAAACAATTTTGTTCATTTTTATTATTTTCTTAATTTATAAAACAAATAATTCAAATAAATTTCATCTAATTTAAATGAAAATTAATTTTCAAAAGAATTTTTTGCCTGTTTTTCAACTCAAATCAACAATTTAAATGAAATTTGTTTAATATAATATTAAAAAAAATCTGAAAATTGGAACAAACCTGTTTCTTTTTTACTCGATTATTTAAAGTTGTTCCTGGCGGTGGAACTTCAATTTGACAACTAAGTTTGTACGCTTCTCGATCGTCAAGCACAACAATAGAATGAAACCATTTATCGAAAATTGGATCTGTATTAAAATTATATGCATTCGCTGCTCCTTGAAGAAGTCTTATTCTCGCCAGCACTTCAAATTCCTTTCTTCTTTTATCGAAATTTATAAGTCCACCCGCTATCGTATCAGGAATCGCTGTATCTATCATTGTTAAATCAGTCAAAAATGTTCCTAAATAAGGTATCGTGCCATAACTAATATTCTGAAAAAGAAAAATTATTTTATGAAAACATGAAAAAAAAATGTTTCTTTCTTATAATACCTAATTTTATAATTATTTTTTTTTTAAATATTTGATATTTAAATAAAAATTTGGTTAAAAGTAAATTAGATTAATTAATAAATAAAATAAAGATTAAAAATAAATTTTCATGATTTCAATAAAATTTTCTTGATATTTCCATGACTCTAGGAATTAAAATAAAATTCCTGTGTAAAAATTCGGTTTACTGTTAATTTTATAAAAGTTTGATCTCTACTGGAAATTCGAAAAAATTAAATTAAATGACTTACTCCTGCGTGAGTATTTTGTTTTTGAAATATCTTTTGTAAATGCCTGTCGCTTCTGCCAGCAGTATCAGCGAATTTGGCTGTTCCTTCCTTAATGAGTAATTCTCGTTGTGTCCATGCATTATTTTCCTCTGAGAATATCCTCTCGAGTTCTCGGAATACCTCATGTTTTTCACGTGGCATACATTGCCAACATTTTTCCAACCTATAAACAGGATTACTCTGAAGTCCCGAGACAATGGCTTTGAGACTACTGAAATTTTTTACAACTCTCAATTCCTGAGCAATGTCAATCCATGTTTCAAGTATTCTTGCTCGCTCATGTGGTTTCAATGTTAAGTCTTGTAGAATTGTCGCAATTACACGTAATGAGACTGCATTAAATTGATTGACAGTTGCCAAAACAGTTGCAGCATCATGACTTCGCGAACGATCACGTCTCGACCACACTGCACCCAAACATTGATGTGCTATAAGTTTTTTAAACACCTCGGCATCCATTCGCGTCAATTGCTCAGCGAAATGTCGATGGGGCACCTCAGGAAAAATGTAGGTCGGCCAATGATCGCTTATCACATCTGTCGTTCCATGTGAGGTCAAACGACTGTTGTCGTATGGTTGACACGAGTCTAAAAAGATAAATAAATTTAATTTATAATTTTTTTTTTTTTTTACAATTTTTCGAAAAGAATATTTTTTAGAATAAAACTAATTTAATTATAAACTTTTTTAAAAATACTATGTATATAGTATTCCGTAACTTTTTTGCTAAAGATTATATATATATATTATAAATAAATATCCAGAGATTCAAGGAATGACGATAATTATCTTTATTGTTTCTCCTATTTTTAAAATCACCCTGAGTCTTTGTGATAAACTGACAATATGTGTAACATTATATCGCAATAGTCAAGTGAATCAACAAATCAACAATGATTATTTTTTACTACATCAGATATTTACTAAAAGTAATTATATATACCCAAGATTCAAAAGACAAGAAATTATCTCAAAATTATGAAAAATAATTTTTTCAAAAACTTTTTTCCTAAAGCCTTAATTGTAAACCATTCACAACTAAAGTAGTTTTTTTTAACATTTTTATATTATATTATATTTTTATTATTTAAAGTTAAATAAATTGATAAGTTGCATACATTTTTGACATATTTAATTTGATTTATTTTATTATATATTTTATTATTTTTTTTAAATTTTTCTTCTTAAAAAAATAATTTCAAAATTAAACGTCAGATTTCATATTATTCAATTTATATATATATTAAAGTTACTTTTTTTCTGGAAATCATTATTTTTTTTTTTTTAAAGTTTCAAGTTGATCTAAGTTTGCTGAAGGAAACTACAAATACCTCAGACAATTTACTGTCAAGAGCAAATTCTTGATCTTTGCTGACACAATTCTTCCTGAAACTAAGTCTACAGTCGGACGAGTGTGTCATAGATGTTGATTGTGCGTGGATGTTGACTTAAATGTAGGACAAATATACTAAGTGAAACGAAACACACTGCCCTCATTATTAGTTATTAATGTTTATTTATATTGAAAATATTTGCAAATTTTTTTTTCCCCCTATATTGAAAACTTAAATGTTTCTTCAAAGTACTACAATCAACAATTATTTACTTAATAATTTAAACATAATAACAATACACTGAAAAAAAATTTATTTAATTCAAATACTTGATTACTTGACTATTATCAAATAAATATTTACTTGAACCAAATAATTTTTATTTGAATTAAATAAATTGTATTTGAATCAATAATTTTTGTGTTTCAAACAAATACCATTTAATTGACTCAAATTATTTGATATACAAATAAATATTTATTTGATAATAATCAAGTAACCGATTGTTTAAAGAATCAAATAAATTTTTTGTTCAGTGTAGTAATAAAAATAATAATAAAATTTATAATTTTTATTTCTATTATAATATTATTATTTAAAAAAAATTGATGACAAATTTTACACTCATGAAATTTACTCAAATGAGATAATTGGTTCAAGTACAAAAGATAAAGAAAAAAATAAAGTAAATAAATAAAATTTTTTATATGTACACACAATCAACTAATTATTGTAGAATAATGATCGAATGCTATATTATACATATATATGTACATAACAAATAAAAAGCAAAATGGAAAGTTTACATCGTCAGACGCACTTTATATTTTATTATACTGGTATAATAAACTCTCCATATAATATGTTTCAATTAGAAAATTATAAAGAAAAAAAAAACAACAATCGATTGCTATTAAAATAATTAATTATTAGTTTAAATCTAGTACATCCTAGAAAGTTTTTTTGTACTATCTGATAAGTAATAAACTTTCTCGCTATTACATTTTTTTTTATTTACCTCAAATAATCGATTAATTGACTATTATAAAAATCAAAAATTTACTTCAACGAAATATAATTTTCATTTCAATCAAATAAACTCAATTTGAACCTATAATTCCTGTATAGTTGAAGTAAAAATAATATATAACATATTGACTGAAATAATAGTTATATTTGATAAAAATAAATGTTTATCGGATAAAAAAAAAGTTTAATCGATTATTAAAATAAAAATAAATTTTTTCAGTGTAGATTAATTAAATTGAATTTTTATTAAACCAAATTTTTTTAACGAAAAATTTTTATTTTTCACTAGTTTCCTACATTTAACAACAGAATTTCTACTTAACCAAACTTTTGTTTTGTAAAAATTTTTTTAGTTCGCAGATTTTTCATTTAATAGAATGAACTTTTATTTGGACAAATATTGATAGAATTATTAAAACGACGAATTTTCAACACAACTTTCATTTATCCAAATAAACATTAGACAGAAAAATTTCAAAACTAATTTTAAAATTAAACCAATTAAAAATTAGGAAGAAAATAATTATTTTAATGTCAATTATTTGTTCGAATAAATTGTTCTGTCAAATAAAAATTTTTCCTTCACAGAATTCTGTCAAATGTCAATTTGTGAAAATATAAATTTTGACAAATGAAGATTCGGTGAAAAATAAATTCTATACAATTTAAAAATTCGGCAAAGTATAAAGTTTGTTAAATGAGAATTCCAGTTCAAAAAAAATTTAATTAGAAAATTCGGTCAAATACTAATTCGAAAAAATGAAAATTCATCTAACAAAAAATTCTATCCCAACACTCTAAATAAATAAAAATAAAATTGTTTATTAAAACATAGTCTTTTAGAAAAAGAAACCATAAATTCGGAAATTTGTGAAATTTAAAATAAATTAAATGACATAGGTATAATTAAAAAAATATATATATATATACCTATTTGGCCATTTGGTTGAGAAAAACGATGAAGACGATGCCTTGCTTTAAGTTCAAGTTCCGAGGCGGGCAATCGACGATGCGTAAAATCTAAAAGTCTCATGAGAAGTGGATGATTTGGTGGTGTACACCAATCGCCAGGATACGCGTCCAACCATACATGAAGTGCTTGAACCAAAGTTTTTCGATGTTGCTCGCCAGTGAGTGCTCCAGAATTTTCATCGAGGGAATCGTATCTGACAAGTAGAAGCTCCAAAACCTCTTGTGGAGTTGTGAACGCTCGATATGTCGCAAGAAAAACATTGATATACGTCGACTCAAGTTCTCCATCATCGTTAGCCAAACTCTCAACTAATCTCTGAACTGTGCCGGCCTTTAGGAATCTCACCCTCACCGTTTCCCATTCGAGATGAGAAATTTCATCATCTGAATCCTGTGCAAAAAGAAAAGAAAAATTAAACACAATCTTAGTGCGAGTTAAATTAAAAATTAAAATTAATCTCCATTTCTCTGGGTGATAAAAAAAAATTTATAGAGAAAAAAACGAGGTAACTATCACTTGAATTTATTATTAAAAAATTTTTTTTTTTTACATTTATTTATTATCTATTTAATTATTTTCTAACTTTTAATTTTGAACACTTTTTTTTGAGTCAGCGATTTTTTATTGACAAAAAACAAAATTTTTTTTATTTCGATTTAAATCACTTAAATTTTTTTTTTAGAGGATTCTTATTTTATTTACAAAGAAGATATATATAAAAACTTATGTGCCTCTTGAACGTTCAAATGAACAAAAAATTTTGCTACATTTTTAACATAAAAAGTTTATTATAAAATATTGCTTTCTATATTCAAAAAAAAAAGTAATTTATTAAATATTAAATATATCTATTTTTTTTATTGTTAATTTCTGTAGTAATTAAAAAAAAAGTTTATAGACCAAAAAAATTATTTCATTCATTTTTGAACTTCAGAGACTAAATTTTTATATTTGAATGAAAGTTGACAATTATATTATTGATATGATGTCAACTTATAATGATTGAATTAAGGTCAAAATAAAAGCATTTTAGGATGAGCTTCATTTCAAGTGGACTGATAAAGCTCACAAACAAAAGTTAATAAAGGCAACTTTTATATAATGCTGTGAAAAAGTTTTCTGATGCGGAAACTATTATTATAATCAAACGACGAAGTAAAAATTTTCATTAAACTTTTATTAAAGAAAGTCACATTTAATAAACTCAGTCTTTTTTCGAAATAAAAAAGAAAATTAGAATTTTTCGTTTTTATTTAACTTTTATTTTTTTTTTTACAACAACTTTTTCAGTGAAATTTGTATTTTATAAAATTACTTAACTTTATAATAATTATGCGTAGAATTTAATTTATGTAAAAGTATTAAAAAGTTAATTAGTCTCAAACAAAAGACAAAGCAAGTTTACAAATTTGAAAAAATAAATTAAGTAATACAGAAAATTTTAATTACACAGTAAATTTAATTTAAGTTGCAGAGTTAATTAGTTTAAAAAAAAACACTTTAAAAAATAAATTTCATTAAAGAAAAAATATAATTTACAAATCCTATCGAATTTAATTATTTAAGTTGCAAAGTTAAAAAAAAGCTTGAAACATAAATTTTTTTTTTATATATAGAAAAAATATAATATAATTTACATTTTAAATAATTTATAAATCATATAACGAAATTAATTTAATTAGTAAAATTAATTGGTTGAAAAAAGAATTAAAAATGGAATTTTTTTTTTTTGAATACATAAAAAAATATTGATTTACATTTTTGAAATAATTGACAATAATCTTACCGAAGCTGACAGACTTCTAGTAGGTCTATGATATCGGACTTTTTTCAGGTACACAGTGTATATAACATCATCTCCTTTTTCCTCGCCCCATAGACGCCACGTGGGCTGAAAAAGAAAATGAGAAAAAAAAGACTTGACTAATTTGAAAATATCGAATAAAATATCGTGCACTAGTATTTACTATATAGGGGAAGTGAATTATAGTCCTAATTTCATTGAAGCTCTATAGCAATCCCTTTTATCATGAGTACTCTACAATCTACTCAACGCACACTCTAATGAAATTTAATCGATATAGAACAGGAATGGCCCTCGCATATATATATATATGCTTTCACAAAGAAATAATTCAACATTCCATGTCCTCCAATTATAGCAAGGACTACATTATACAGTTGATTCACACGTGTGAACATTATATAAATATTTTATTTTTTTCAAGGCATTCCATTATCTTATCCACACACAATTAATCACAATATTCAATTCGATTTCTTTTCATTCATTTTATAAATAATTACACTATACGAGTAATTAAACTATTTATTATATTAATTTTTATCACACATTTAAATCAATAAATAAATTTGTTAATCGACTACAATTTTTCTATTTATATAACCTATACAATTTAAAAAACAAAATTATAACATATTTTCCAGTTTATTAAAAAATTTTTAATTAAAACAGAATTATGAGCCAAAAGTTTTGAACGTTCAAATGAACAACATTTTTTTTATAACTTCTTTAAATACGAATTTTATTACAAAATATTATTTTAAATATCTAAAAAGAAGTTATTAATTTAATATTAGTTTAAATTTACTGTTTTATTTTATATTGACATTATAATTTTTAATAATTTATAGATTGAAAAAAATATTTTGTTCATTTGAAAGTTCAAAACTTTTGGCTCATACAGAATTTTCATTTTACATATATTATAATTTCTATTTCAACGAATTTTCATTTCATTGAAATTTTAATTTAACCCGCAAATTTTTAAATTAATCAAATTTACATTTCAACTAATTTTTTTGTTAAATAAAAATTCTATTTAATGAAAATTCCGTTAACGTAAGATTCAGGGCTGATAAAAATCCTGATTTTTCTTTTTATTTAAATCAAATTTATTTTTCCTTAACATATTTCAAAAAGTTTATATTTTTAAATATTTTGTTTTTTTAAATAAATACCATAATAAATTTAATAATACCGCGACATAAGAAAATATTTACATTTTTATATATTAAAAAAAATAACATTTTTGAATTAAAAATTTAAACTGTTCAACAATATACATATTTTTTAAAATTGTCGAGTCTTTAAAAAGTAAATAATTTCGTAATAAAGTTTGAAGAACTATAACTTTTTTTTAGAATATATCAGAACTTATATGAAAATTTTTAATTAAAATTACGTGGGCGAAATTCACAACGTTTATGATCAACGATTGAAAAAAAAAAAAAATATTTTCCACTCAACTAATAATAATTTATTTTTTGCCTAAAATTTTTTTTTTCAAAAAACTTATTAATCAAGAAACATTTGCAAAACATTTTTGTAGATCAAAAATAATAATAATTTGCATAGAAAAATATTTTTGCTTCTCAATCGTTGATCATAAACGTTGTGAATTTCACCGACGTTTCTGCATATCCAAAAATAAATTAATAATTTAATGTATACTTTTTTATTTTCCATTGCTGTAGTAATTTTTAAAAAATTTATACACCAAAGAATTTTTCGTTTATATCAATTTTTTTTATCAATTCTGTAAAATGACAATAAATAAATTCGTGTAAACAATATTTGAATATATTTTCAAAAACAGATATATATTTAATAATAATAATATTTCTTTTAATTTTGCAATATTTATTTCAAACTAAAAATATAGTTTTATAATTAATATTTTTTTTTCAACTATGGTATAAATATAGTTTCAATTTTCTAAAAGTTTCAATACAACTAAAAATACTTTAAATTAATTATACCTTCAGTTGATTGTAGTTTCAATTAACGATAGTTCCAAGCAATTGTATTCTCTTTAAAGCAGTTGTTTCAATTGATATATAGCTTAATTTTAAATATATATATATATATATATATAGGATTGCATAATAAGTTATTTACAAAAATAAATATTTTTCCTCACATTTCAATTTTCGATAAACAAAACTTGTTTTCATTTAAAAACTTCAAAACTTCTTTCTGTATATTATTATGTATATATTTATAGCCACACCACTTATAAATATGAATGTTAAAATTTGAATTCGGTAACTGAAACCTTGACTTATTAAAAAAAGAAAAAGAAAAAAGAAAAGTATCTGAAAATACTTTTTTAAATGTACATTTGTATCCATATAATTAACATATTTCGCAATATAAAATAAAGCCTTCGGTTACTTCAACAATTTTTACTGAATAATTTATTAAGTTTCTTTAATGAACAGGAAATAATTTTTATTCGCAACTACCGTTTTTTTTTATATAATATATATATTTACATGCGTATTATATCTTATGTGTATGTGTGAATCAATGAAAATAAAAAAGTAAATTAAAACTATAAAAATGTTTTCAATTTGTTGTTTATATACATCAATATAACTGTAAGCTTGTTTTTTTTACAACTTTTCGTCAGAATTATGTTGCACTAAAAGACAGTTTTTTTTCATGTGAATGTAAAAAGTAACATATAAAACTCCAGGGGTCATATGTGGAAGTCCAATATTCTATGACAAAAGTCTACATGCAGAAAAAAAAAAAATAAAAAAAACGTGCAAATTTATTAAATACTATACTCGGCAAGAATAGAATGCGTCATTTTGCCGTGACTTACTTATATTGGTTGTCGTGACAAGTGATAAAACTTCATGGATTAATACGAGGACTTTTAACTAACTATGGGTGTTAATTATTATCAGTCATTGTTTAAGTGACATTTTTCGATCCCACACATATTCGCGGGACAAATTTATGACTATTTAATTATAATGGAGAAGAATTAAAAAAAAAAAAGAGTACAAAAATAGAAAAAATGATGAGTTTTGTGGTAAAATTAAACATGGCAGGTGAGAAGTAAGAGAAAATGTTTTTTGAAACAAAAAAAAAAAAATGTTTTTTTATGGTGGAAATTTATTTTTTCATTATTGAAAATGTGAAAATTGATCGATTTGCTAAAATTTTGTAAAGTAGTAAAAAAAAACACAATATTTGCTATCGGATCTATCAAAATTAGTAACCACAGCTAAATTTTTTGCTATAACAACAAAAAAAGTTTATTATGATAAACAATATCAGTCTTAATTTTTAAAAATTTATTGTCACAGCAAATTTTTTTGACCCCACAGCAAATTTGTTCGCTGTCCCTATATTAGCTAACATAATTTGTTGTGACAGCAAATAATTCGCTACCACAGTAAACTTTTTCTATGCGTGGAAAAATGACTAAAAACGTATTGCCGACATTTAAAATTTTCCTCAAGTATATAATTAAAAAAAAATTATTTCTTCAAATATTAATATACTCTGGCACATGACAACGAATACTTATATACTATTTTTGAGTTTTCCATAAAATTTTAGTTCAATCTGTCAAGTATTTTGCGAGAAAACCTACGGAGAACATTTACATGTAGAAGCAAGCAAAAGACCTTAAGGTTATGTTGCACATCCACGAATTTTTATATATGGGAGAGTGCAATGAAAAAATTTCAAGGTCGTCTAACATAACCTTAAAAAAATTATGCTTCTTTCTATTGAAATAAAAAAAAGAAATATTTTCCTAACATATACTTTTAGAATGATATATTTTTATGGAATTGAGTTTGATAAATGTGAGCACAAACTAAAATATACTTATAATATATACAGAAAAGAAGCAACTATATAACATTGCGAGAAGATCCGGTAATTCTTCTTCTTCTTCTTCTTCTTAAATGACTTGAGGCTTGGCCAACTGTCAGAACAACAAATAAATAGAAGAAGTCAAAGATCAGAGAACATATAAGACCAAGGTCCATTCATGTACAGGCTGCTCGGGGAGAGGCAAAGCATCAAAGTCCCGACTCTTGAGTGAATTGCAGACGGGCCAGGTACCACCAGTCGGGAGAGGCGACACCGGAACCGGCCGCAACACACTCGACTTTTGGCGCAAAATTTAACGCGAAGATCAAAACGCAAAAAGAAAAAAAAAAAAATAAACAAATAAATAAACAAAAAGATAAAAAACAAAAGAGCAAAAAGAGAGACAAAAACAAAATAAAACAAAACAAAGCAGCCAAATACTTATCAGGCAAGTAAAAATGCCAAAAGACCAGAATCAAGAGTCAGATGAATTGATGGTCATGACAAAAGAATCCACCAATCTCTCTGACAATTTCCTCATTAGGGGCAAAAATCAAATCATCGAGGGAAACCGCTTCCGGATCCTCATTGGGAAACTTTCTCCTGAGGAAATCAAAGAATCTATCCCTGACCGGTGCCAGGGAAGGACACTCGTTCAACACATGGTTATAAGTTCTCCGATCAACCCCGCAAGCACACTGCATCCTGGTATTCCAATGGATGCGTTCAAAGTGATCCGCGGTAAAAGTATGTCCAGATCTGAGTCTGGTGACTACATTGATCCAAGCCCTGGGAAGGGAAAGACCCTCAAACCAAGGTCTACTAGTCTTGAGCGATATTCTTTCAAAGTATCGATGTCCGGTTAGGTCACGATCCGAGAAGGGCCACAAATGAGCCAACCTCGCACGGTGATCAGGGACAAAGACACTTCTTCTGAAATCGCTCAAAGATGTTCCAAAATAGATTCTATTAGCAAATGTGTTAGAGGCTTTACATATGGCATCCGCTTTTTCATTGCCAACAATTCCCACATGAGACGGAACCCAGAGAAAACTGAAAGGAGATGGAAGGTCAGAAGGGAGGTGATGGATCAAGTCCAAGATCTTATAGATAATTTCCGGGTTGTCTTTACGGAGGAGGCAATTGTTGAGACGAGTAATCACCTCCAGAGAGTCCGTAACTATAAGAGTTCTTGGGAGATTCAGAGCCCTGGCATGTAGAATAGCCTTGTAAATGGCGAAGGCCTCCGCAACCAAGATGGACGAGAATGGCTGGAGAGGGATCCCATACGAGAACTCAGTTGTTTCATCATAAAAAGCAGCCGAAGCCAATCCAGAATCTGAAAAAAGGGAAGCGTCAGTGTATATTAGGGCAAAATTCGGGTAGTTCCTGGCAATCAAGTCTCTGAAGCAGGTCTCAGGCGAAGCATGATATTGCATTTCGTATCCCGAATTAATGTCCGAGGATGGTGCTGTGGAAAGAATTTCCCACCTCCAATCGAAATAGGCAGGCAGCGCTGTCCTATAAGAGAGTTCGACAATAGGATAAGTGCGAGCGTATGCATTTAGTAGAGAGATTCTTTCAAGATTCAGTTTAGTCCCGCCAGCCTGCACCTTACGAAGCAGCTGGTCCAGTCCGAGTATGACAGGGTTCTCTTTCCATCTGAGATTTCGAAGAATAAACGAGTTAGAAAGATGGATTCTGCGAAAGGACAAAGGGGGCTCACCAGCTTCAGACAGGAGTACCGAGATGGGGGTTGACTTAAGGCAACCCAAAGACGTTCTCAGAGCTGCCGATTGGACTCTGTCGAGGATTTTAAGGGTGGTTTTGGCCGAATCAGCGAAAAGAGGGGCACCCCAATCAAGAATAGCGCGAATAAGATTGCGGTATACTAGCAAAGCCAAGTCAGGGGAGGATCCCCAAGTGGCTCTAGAGATTATTCTTAAGATGTTTGTTGCCCTGGTTGCTTTATCCGCAATCATCTTAATATGAGGAAGCCACGAAAGCTTCCTGTCCAAAAGAACACCCAGATGTTTCATTGAAGCGTCGCAAGAGATGATCGAGTTCCCAATCAAAACATGTATGTCGTCGAAGGACCTCCTAGATCTGGAAAAAATGCAGCATGTGGTCTTGGCCGGGGCAATATCTAGACCAAGACCTCTCAACCAAATGGACAAGCGGCTCAGAACAAGCGAAACGTCTTCCGATATAGAGGCGGAATCACTAAATGTGACATACAAAAGAAGATCGTCAGCATACATTACAAACTTCATCCAACTAGGAAGGATGAGTTCAATCTCTCGGAGGTAGAGATTGAAGAGAATAGGTGATAAGACCCCCCCCTGTGGAACGCCAACGCCGCAAGTCCTAAGATTAGATCCATCCGCGTCAAAAGAAATAAATCTCTTAGAGGTAATAAAAGTAATGAAGTTTATAATATTGGGATGGAAGCCGAGTCTTACAAGTGATTTGTTGAGAATGTCTGGCCGGACATTATTGAAGGCACCCTTTATGTCAATCGAAATGGCGAGAGTATGACGAGAAGCCGCGAAGCCTTTCAGAACATCGGTGGAAAAAGCAGCCACGCAGTCCATCGCTGATCTCTGCTTTCGAAAGCCATACTGGTGAGTAGGAAGAAGTCTCCCAGACTCCACCACATGTTCCATTCTGCCCTGCACAAGTTTCTCAAATAATTTGGAAAAGACTGAAGTGAGGGCGATAGGTCGGAAACCCTTACCACCAGGTTTGGGAATTGGTATGACTCTTGAATTCAACCATGAGTCCGGGAAGGAAGATAGCTGGAACATACGATTGAACAGGACGAGCAAAAATTCAAGGGCTATCGGCCCAAGTCCGCGTATCATGTCCCCAGAAATACCGTCCAATCCTGGCGAAGCCTTAGGCTTGCAGGAGGTAAGGGCCTTTTTAAATTCGTTGGAAGTAAATGGAGGAATCCTGTTAGGGCTGGATACAGGTGGAATGTCCAGATTTGGGATAAACACCGGAGGAATATCCTCCCTAATCAACTCATCCCTGAATTTCGTTAACAGAGGAGATGTAGGATCAGAAGATAAATTGGTATTGACTCTGGCCGAGCGGGAAGACAACGCCCGGAGTGTACGCCAGAGACTCGACACACCTCCCGCCGGCGACATACCTTCGCAGAAGTTTCTAAAGGCCAGATGCTTCTGCTCCCTCAATATTCTCTTGATCTCGTTGTCCCGCCTTTTAAACTCAGATCGATTTTCCACCGTTTGATTGGATTGATACCATCTATAATTCTCCCTTCGTCTTGCCAGAGCCGCATCGCACTGCTCATTCCACCAGAGAGGACGAGAAGCTGGTTTATATGAGCGTGGCTGGGGGAGATATGCTCCGCACTCCAGTAAAGACGACTTGAGGTTGTCCACAAAGGAGTTGTAAACGTGGACTGGAGAATGCTCTTGGGCTAGTAAGGAAGTCAAGTCAAGAGAGAACTGTTCCATTTTATTCTTGAAATCCAGCCAATCTAGATCCTTGAGGCAATATCGAAGAGACGAGGAGGACACCCTTGCCGGAACAATGTCGGCACGAAACACAACCGGCAGATGATCCGAAGATGATGAGTCCTCCAAGACGGAAATAGAAGAGTTCTGAAGAACCGATGGCGAACAGAAAATAAGGTCCAGATTGGAGCCCATAACATTAGCATCACGGAATCTTGTAGGGGAAGAAGTGTTAGTGATGAGCAAGTCTCTGTCCAACACAAAAGTCAGAAGAGAATCCCCTCTGATATTCGAGGCTTGATCACCCCAGCATGTATGATGTGCATTGAAGTCACCACAGAAAATGTGGTTGACATTCATGGGTAGCATTTCAAATATCTCAGACCATGATTCCGGAGAGATGTCACCACCAGGGGGGGCATAAAGACACGTAATCTGGGTGGTGCCAAACATAGTGCGGAGGGAGATAGAAGCAACATCGATTTGAAGATTTCTAGTGTGAAAAGTGAAAACATTTGTAAGACGGAAAGCTATCTCCCTTCGAATCAAGATCAGAACTCCACCACCCCTACCAGTCAGACGATCCTGTCTAATTGAGATAAATCCCGGAATTTCAAAGTTCGAAGAGGATGTGAGCCATGATTCCGTGATGCACACAACATCAGGGTCATGGGTCCATAAAAGAGCCTCCAACTCTGGTCTCTTCGATTGAATACTTCTGGCGTTCCAGAGAATTAGTGAAAAAATTTTATGTATTGGTCTGTGTTCTTGCATAACGAATATTTTAAAAGCCGAACAGAGCAAAAGCAAGACAAGACACTAAAATTAGTTTAAAATCAAAATATAGGTAGGTCGATAAATAAAATAAAATATATCACATGTAGGCTGTCAAGAAAAAATAGAAATAAAATAGAAAATAAAATAAAAATAATAAAAATAAAATAAATAAATAAACAAAATAAATAAAATAAATAAAATACATAAAATAAATAAAATAAATAAATAAATAAAAATAATGAAAATAAAATAAATAAAGTGAATAAATAAATAAATAAGTAAAAAGTAAAAAATAAATAAATAAACTAAAAATAATAAAAATAAAATAAATAAATAAACAAAATAAATAAAATAAATAAAATAAATAAATTAAATAAAATAAATAAAATAAATAAATAAAATAAATAAAATAAATAAAATAAAATAAATAAAATAAATAAAATAAATAAAATAAATAAATAAATAAATAAAATAATAGAAATAAAATAAATAAAATAAATAAATAAGTAAAAATAAATAAATAAACAAAATAAATAAAAATTATAAAGAGTATAAAAAATAAAATAAAAATGAAATAAAAATAAATAAGATCAAATAAATAAATAAAAATAATAAAAATATAAAAACAAAGATAAATAAAAATAAATGAAATAAAAATAAATAAATATTAAATAAATAAATAAACAGAAACAAAACAAAAAAACAAAAGGTTTTATGGGACACTGTTCCAAAATTAAATGTAGTATAAATTAGATAGGTCTGCTTTCGGCATTCTCCGCCGTCTTATCCTCAGTAGCTGGCTGATTATGAGCAGCCGAAGTCATCGGCTCCTCCCAGACTACCTGGTAACCAGGTCGAGAGAAACCATGATTCAGCAGCCAGGATTCAGCCTCCTCGTAACCCACATTGAATTCCAATCTGTGTCTCATCACAGCAAGCTCATACTTAAAGTAAGGGCATTCCCTTGAAGCTGCAGTGTGATTGCCCATGCAGTTTGAGCACTGGGAGGATCTATTATGATTGGGACAATTGTTTTTAGTGTGATGCTCTGAGCAAAATTCGCAGGTGGGGTGGGTTGCTCTGCACTGAGTTGCGAAGTGTCTGAAGCGTTGGCATTTGAAACAACGCTTAGGTGGAGTTACACTAAGCGTAAGCTTGAATATGACTCTGGCGATGAGGATAGAGTCCGGAATTGTAACACCAGAAAATAAAAATTCTACTATGCCAGAAACCTCGTTGAGGTCCTTTATTTTCCTACGAATAGAAATAATTTTATCTCGTACCTCCCCCTCCAGCTTTCCACTTATAGCAAGAGGAGACAGACCGAGATCAACATCGTGAGCCAGCGCCTTACGACTGACCAATGATGTGGGGATAAAGGACCTATAACCGCTACTACTCAAGTGGGTGGAGTTCAGAAGAGAATTAGCAAGGGACCAGCTTGAGGAAGTAATGCGCAGCTGGTTAAGACCGTTGGAGACGATGGTGCGAAGAGGATCACTGACGATCGACTCCAAATAATCCGCGAACGCAATGCGGTTATATTTACCGATTTTTTATTTTGAGTGGATTCAACGAGAATGGTAAAAGGGGTAGGAGACTCCTCGGAAAACCTAGGGTCATCTTTGAAGTCCTCATTCATCCAAATAAGATCGTAAGAGACAGAACTAGAGTTCTTAGGTGAGTTGGTGTTGGGAGACTCATCAATGAGAGACTCAGGCCCAGAAGCAATTGTATCTGTTGAATCAGATTGAGAAGAGGACAGATGTGAAATGGCTAGATCTGACGACGTTTCAGTAGCATGATCAAAAAGAATAGAATTCGATTGAACAATTGGATCTGTGAGGGGATTGGAAGCAAGGGGTGACCTTGCCTCAACTCCATCAACCGGAGTAAAATCACAGGTCTCCATCGGGATGTTGGAAATGGGGGGATGTTGAGAATGTAATGAGGATGTCAGAGAATGAAGAGGATCCCCACCTAACCCGATATTGACCCTAGAACGCTTTTCGATGTTAAAAACAGACCCCGGTTTGAGGTTAGAAATATCCAGCGATCTCTTATTTATGTTCATGGCTCTTCCGGTAGAACGAGCCTTTATCATACCATGTGGACGGTGAGTGCTTGGAGACGAACGCAAAGGTGACTTGCGTGGGTGGATTGGAGACATGAGCACACCTAAAAATAGAAAGAAACGCCGGCAAGTATAAACTCCGGAAACGATCTCGGCCTCAAATGCCAAGCAGGCTCAAAAAATTAATTTAATTAAATTTAAATATAAAAGACTTAAACATACATGTGAATTCAGTAAACAAAAAATAAAATAAAAACTTTCTTCCTCTATGGGTAAGTGAAAGGTATCAATTTAATTGTAGAAGGAAGTGTTTTAAATAATAAAAATAAAAAGTAGTATAGTGTAGACAAGTTTAGTGTCGTAAGGTATGTAAGAAAAATTCACTAATTGTGTTTACAGACCTCAAGTATTTGGTTTGTTTATTTATAAAAGAAAAGAGAAAATTATTATTTAGAGATATATATACTGTTTGTCAATTTGCTCTTAATAAATATAGTCAAAGTTATGAGAATACAAAATTAATTTAGTTTAAAAGTTTGAATTTTAAGATTATTGACAGGTGTTAAATTTATTTTATTTACAAACATCCAAAAATCGAGCGTAAATACAACCCACAGGGAAGAAGGGTATTGTGTGTAGTTAGGTAAACAAGGTAAAGTATAAAATGAAGGACGGCAGTACCTGGAGATCCAGACAAACTTGATATATAAATGTGACCTTATATTTAAAATTTTCCAAATTTCCAAATTTTGCGAAAAGGTGTAGGTTGAAATTCAATTAACTACTGGTAAACAACCATAAATTCCATAAGGCACATGTATCCAAGTCACGTTCTATATTGCCATTTATTCCTGTTCCGTGAAATTGAGATTTGTGATTTGGAATGACTGCCGGTTTAATTTCCTTAATATGACGAAAAGTATAAATTCCAGAGATGTGTTGAGTCAAGACCAATATAAAGCTTTAGTAATTATCAAAATTTATTATCAGTCCAAAGTATATATAATCCAATCAATTGAACTCCTAATTATATGTTAAACTTCTCAGCGTGAGGTGTAACCTCACAAAAAACTGCTTGAGTACTGTATGCGAGAACGGTCAAAACACGACTCATCCGGTAATTAAACGTTTAAGGAAAAAAGAGTCGAGGCATGACGAACCCCAAGCCTTACGAGTTTCTACGACCCTGAATTATTGAAGAATACAATAGATCACTGACAACAACAAATCCATCAAAGGTGTTTAAAAAAAAAAGTGTACTAAAAATGTATAAAATATCCACAATCATTTTTTTTTTTTATGATCAAAGACCTACAATTTACAAAATTAAGTTAATCGTAAATAATCCAGTGAATATAATTAAATTTAAATCAAATAAAAATAATAAATTATTAATTTTCAACGAAAATCTTTCGTCAAAAACGGAAAAAGGGTTTTTAAATTTAAAATAAAAAATAATTTTCACACACAAAAAAAAAATTAATTTAGGTTTGTTGTGGGATTTCAATTCTCGATTTTCTGTTTGTTTTTTTACACGTCACAGCTAAATTTTTAGCAGGTATAGCAAATATTCGTTATAGCATATGTAGCTAATTAAATTTTATTTGTTTATTTAATTTATTTATTTTTACGAAAATGTTGTTTAATAAATTGAAAAAATTTTGTTAAACTTTTTAGTAAACTGAAAAATCTCTTATTGAAAGTTCAGTTAAGTGTAAAAAAAAATCTGTTAAATAAATACACACAATTTATAAAATTAAACTCTAGAAACAATAATATGATCTGCGAGCAAAAAGGTTTAACCGTGACTAAGTTTTTTTTTTTATCGAAGACTTATATATATATATATATACATAAACAATCAACGTGGCATCGACCTGTTGATTTCTCAGGGTTAACAATCATAGCAAAACGATTTACAACATTCACGCAGTTTTATGAGCTCATAATTTCAAAATTGTCTATTCAAACTGTTTTTTTTTCCCACAAAACAGATTCACTATAGGTAATACGCATTTACGATATAAGCAATTTAAAAGAAACGAAAAGTACTCTTTTAATCTGGAATATTAATGTGGTCTTGAAAGATATATATTCATAAGTAAACAATATAAATAGAAAAATATTTTTTAAAACCAAACTTATATTTTTATATTAATAGAATTCGTCAAAAACACAAAAAAATGTCCCAATATTTGCAAGAGAAACAATTATATATAGTTTAAAAAATATGAAATATCTAAATTTAACGAGAATTCATTCGCTAATTTAAATTCGTAAAAATTTCTACTAATTTTTAATCATTTTACACTACAACTTTAGTAGTAAAAAAAAATATTACTAAATCAAATAGTAATATTTTACTAAACGTATTAGTTAAAAATTAAAATGTAAACTAATTCTCAGTCATTATTTCACTATAATTTTAGTCAAACAAATATTATTAAATTAAATTGTAATATTTTACTAAAAATTAGTGAAAATTACTGCAAACTTAAATTGATGAAAGAATTCTCACTGTAATTCAAATTTAGAGAAAAAATTTTTTCAAAATGATTTGAAACATTATGTTCTAAAAATCATTAGTCAGAATTTGCATTTTATCGAATTTCATTTGTCATAATTAGTTTTGAGTCAAATTTTTATTTGTTCGAATTAGTATTTTGCATAATTTTCATCAAACCGATTTTCTATATTACAGAATTTTTATATAACCGAAAATTCATTTCACAGAATTTTTATTTCTTCGAATTTTCATTTAAAATAATAGGCATTTTAAAGAATTTTTATTGGGGAGAATTTCATTGCATAGAATTTTCATTTTATTCTTTCAGATGAATTTTCATTTGTTCGAATTATTATTTGATATAATTTCCATATACCTAACCGATTTTTCATACTACAACTACTCATACTACAATTTTATGGATAATTTTTGATTGGATGATTTTAAAAATCGCGCTGAAACCTTTCTGTCGATTGTTTGTTTGGCCATTTACAATTTTGGGCCAATTGAAAATTCTATCAATTAAAAATTCTGTTAAATGATTTTTAGGTTAAGTAAAAATTCTGTTAAATGATTTTTAGGTTAAGTAAAAATTATGTAGTATGAAAAATCGGTTATATGGAAATTATAGCAAATAATAATTCGAACAAATGAAAATTCAATGCAATTAAATTCTACCCAATAAAAATTCTTTAAAATGCCTATTATTTTAAATGAAAATTCGAACAAATAAAAATTCTTTGAAGTAAATTTTCGGTTATATAAAAATTTTGTAAAGTAAATTTTCGGTTATATAAAAATTCTGTAATATAGAAAATCGGTTTAATGAAAATTATGCAAAATACTAATTCCGAACAAATAAAAATTCGGCTCAAAACTAATTATGACAAATGAAATTCGATAAAATGCCAATTCTGACTAATGATTTTTAGAACATAATCATGCGCTCCAAAATGTCAACTGAATTTACTCTCTAAATCTAAATTAGTTAAAAATGACTAATTTTTAGTAAAATCTTGAGTGACTTCTTATTTAGTACAAAAAAATTAGTAAAAAAAAAAATTAATTATTAGTAAAATATTAATAATATCAATAACTAATTTCAATAAAAAAATGTGAAACTATTGAATGTATATTTATATATGATAAAAGATAATTAAGTTTAAACTATAAAAATAATTTTTTATTTAAATGCATTCAACTCTTAGTTTTAAAGATAAGTACAGTTGCAAATAATTTATATTGTTTTCTAAACAAATGGAAAATAATGAAATTTTAATTATTTAATTAGAGTTACGTTTTTTTTTTTAATTTTAATTTCCAAAAAAGCTTTTTTATTTTCATTTTAATCTTGAAAATGAGTTTTTGATTTGATGTTCACAGGTATATAAAGAATATGTGATATCGCATGCGATGATAGTTCAATGTCCAGTGAACAAGTTTATTACACTTTCACGTGAGAGACTAAAAAAAGATTTAATGTATCAGATTATGGAACTATATAAGATCGATATACATACATAGTTATCTATACATATCTCTAAATTATTGTCTCACTAATATTTACTATTTATATATAAAATAATAAAATTTACATTTAAAAACAATGAAAAATATGAGAAAATTTTTTTTTAACTAATTTAAATTATAATTTTTAATTAAGGTATCAATTTTGATATTTCTTTAATGCATACAATTTTCGATTTGGCGATAAATTGATGATTAATTTCAAATTTCCGGTTATTTTACGGTTTGTAGACACTCTCATGAATGTATATAACAATAATTACACAATTAGATAATAATAACAAGATTTTTTCATATTAATTAAATGCATTCTATATACTATGTATAGAATAAATATAAATCATTACATGACAAGTTCAAAGACCGAAGGAACAAAAGAGAACATTTTCGGAGATGAAAGAATGGAAGTACATATATATATATATATATATATATATATATATATATATATGTACACTTAAAGAACTCTCTTTCAAATAGAAGTGTCTTGTTAATTCTTATGTACAATGAACTAAAAATGTCAACTTAAAATGACATTGTTCTGTTTATCGACACTTTATGTTCTTTCAAATGAAAGAAATTTTGAGAAATTAATTGAGAAAAATAGAAATAAATATTCAGTAATAATAATAATCAAATTTTCATTCAAATAAATATTTTTTTTTACAGAATTCGGTGAAATTTAAAAAACAAAAAAAAAGTAGCAAAAATTTAATTATATTTAATTCTTCAAATTTTAAAATAATTTATAAATATATTATCATTATTATTGAATTTGTAAAATTTTATTGCTTTTCAAACATTTTTTCAGTGAAATTAAAAAAAAAAAAAAATGTTACAATATTTTGAGTAAGGTGTAATATTATATACTTTTCAAGGATAAATTAGTGTCTTTTATTCTTTTACGAACAAAAGGCCTGTCTTACAAGAATCCCATTAGAAGCAGATAGACCTCAGTTTCCGGCCAAAGTAATGCATAATTACAAAGTCTTCTCCTCCGCCCTTTTACGCACGCACAGTTATAGAAAAACATACCGTGGGTAAAAAAACAACTAATCAGATGTCTTTTTTTTCATATCTCTTTCTTTCTTTCTTCCAGCAAAAACACTATATAGAAAAAGAAACTCTATCTTTTACTGTATATATGAACTTTGAGAAATGATCTCATTCATTGAATTCTATATTGAATTACTGTAACCGGAATGTCATCCAAGTTCACAAAGTTATCGAGTCTAAGAATCATCACTAAAAGATTATTTTTCACTGGTAAAAAAAAAAGTGTTAACAAAAAAAAAAAAAAAAGAAAAACTTATTTTAAAAAAATACAGAAAAAAAAGTCAGCAATAACAATTTTTTTTGGAATTGAAAATAAATAGTACATAATAATTTTTTTTAATAAAAAATATTTTTTTTTTGTTAGTTGAAGCGAAAAAATTGTGAACACTTATTTCTGATAAACGAGAAAAAAATTCCTTATTTACCAGAGATTATTGCGTTGAACAAAAAAAAAAAATTGAAAATCGATGGTGTCTCTCTTTATGAGAAAAAGCAACATTTTTATTTAATTTTAATTCTTTATAGGTTACTTCCATTGTAGGAATATTATTTTTTATTGTATATTTGAAAAATATGAGAAAATTTCAACAAATTTCATGTAGCATATATTATTTTTCATTTTTTCATTATAATGAAGAAAAACACGTATCAAAAGTACAATGAAAAAAAATTATTTTATTCAAATAATCGCGGTTACTTGACTATATTATCAAATAAATATTCATTTGTAATTAAATATAATTATTATTTGAATTAATTAAATTATTTTTGTTTCAAATAAAAAAATTATTGATAAAAATACAATTCATTTAATTCAAATAATAAATTATAAAATACAAATATCTAAGTATAATCAATTATTTGGATCAAATAAATTTTTTTCCTACACTCTTCATGTAAACATTCATTATTTTCAAAAATTAATAACTCAAGTAATTTACATAAAATTACGAAAAAAAAAATACAATTTTTTTCAATATAGTGATTCCAAAAAATGCCCTTTATAGGAATAAAGTAAAAACAGTTTTTTTTGCTACTATATATAAAAATAGAAATTATAATTAAAAAAGAATTGTAAGAAATTTGTAACAAAATAATCAATAAACGATAAAAAAAAAGGGATAAATTTGAAAAATAAAATTTCACATTTCTATTGCTTATCTTCTAGTAAAATGATAAGAATTTTTTTATATGAAAATTGTAAATATAACAAAACAGCTTAGTATTCATTTTTCTTGTATATGATGACTGACGTTTTTCCTTGAAAAATTCAGTATAGCAATATGAGTCACATATTATAAAATATGCACTAGTCAGACGATTCTATTGCATGTAAAATAACATTCATTCATAAAGTCTTCTTGCCTTACGTTACAAATTCATTTGATATACATATATACAGCTATCATCATCAACAACGCAACTGACTGAACCTGTTACCAATATTATTAAAAACATGTATATATATATATATATATATATATATATAGTAAAAATGTGTTAAAAATAAAAAAATCATTTTTAAGTTATAATGTACACTCATTAATTGTATATGTATATATATGTATAAAAGGTACGTGTATAAAATTACGGATTACGCACAAATATTAATCTCTGCCAAGTAATCTTCTCAAATTTATGCGAAGTTTCGAGAAATGAATCCAATTGTTATTTACAAGGTTTCACGGTAAAAATTACTTCATTTTAATAGCAATCTACACTTATTCTTTGGAAAGTATTATAACTGAAGGTTTTCCAATAAAAGAAAAAAAAATTTACGTTAAACTTTGCGAGGTTATTGATAATTCAAATTATACCGTTCTTTGGAACTAAGTACAAATTGAAACCACTATATAGAAAAAAATCATTAATTTGTCATTGATTAAAATTAAATTAACTAGATAGGGTCAGTTGGGGTAAATGGGGATAAAATCGCTATATTTCACAAATTACGTAAGTTTCTTCCTTTAAAAGGTAATATTTGTGGGTTTATATTTTTTTAAGTTGTTATTTACGTTCCCAGGATTGATTTTATGCAGCAGAAAAAAATTTAGATAATCTTTAAACGCATGAAACTGACTGTCCCCATTTACCCCAAAATTTAGAAAATTTCATAAAATTCGGGGTAAATGGGGACAGCATAGTTTCTAAGAAAGTTTTAAGAAAGAAGTTTCCTTAAGTATATTACTGTATTAAGGGATGCAAAAACTTGAAAAAAAAAATTGTAGTAGATATATAATAGTTGAACCAATTGAAATTTTTTTATTTTTTTTTTATTTCAGTATTTTGTCTCGCATTTCAAAAAAAACAGACTTAAAAATCATACCAAATTTTTTTCTTATTCCTTATGACTCCCATAACAGAAACTCACTTGAATTTTTGTTAATTTGGTTAATAATGACAAGCTGTCCCCATTTACCCCAAAAATTTGAAAACTCAGGGTAAATGGGGACAGCTTGTCATTATTAACCAAATTAACAAAAATCAAAAATTCAAGTGAATTTCTGCTATGGGAGTCATAAGGAATAAGAAAAAAATTTGGTATGATTTTTAAGTCTGTTTTTTTTTCAAATGCGAGACAAAATACTGAAACAGTTTGACTTTGATTTTCAAGTTTTTATGCATTGAGCGATAACTTTTTTTATATTGCTGCAAATTGTCAAGATAAAAGCTTGGCAATACTCAAAACCTCTTGCAGCTGATCTGAGGTTAAAATATTGACGTTGATCTTAATTTTAAAACTGTAAATTAAGCTACAAAACCTCTTGTCCCCATTTACCCCAACTGACCCTACATTATTTAAAATGTTATCATTATTTAAAATATTTCTTGTCTTTTTAGTTTTACTATTTATTTTTTTCTCAAAATTATTAGAAGAAAAAAGACTACAAAATTTTGTTCTTTAAAAAATAATCTCTTTTGAATTTATTAGTGAGAATTCGTTTACTAATTAGTAGAAATTTTCACTAATTTTTAATAAAATATTATAATATTTGATTTAGTAATTTTTTTTTACTAAAGTTTTAGTGAAAAATAAACTAAAAATTAGTAGAAATTTGCTTTTTTTTTAAATTAGTAACCGAATTCTTATACTAATTCAAATTTAGAGAATTATTTTGATCAAGAAACGTTGCAAACAATTTTTTAAACAAAAAAATAATAATAATAATAATACTTTTTCTTGTAAATCGTTGATCATAAACGTTTTGAACTTCATCGGCTTTTTTTATATATAAAAAAGCATACTTTTAATAATAAAAATGAAAGGAAATTTTTTTTTTTAAAGATTAGTCCTTCTGTTTTTAATAAGAACACCAAATATAATCTAGGTATTCTAAAAATGAAAATATATAATTGGCCGTTATTTTAAAATAATTATTACACTGAAAAAAAAATTTATTTGATTCAAATACTCGATTACTTGAGTATTATCAAATAAATATTTATTTGAACCAAATAATTTTTATTTGAATTAAATAAATTGTATTTGAACCAATAATTTCTGTATTTAAAACAAATACCATATAATTGACTCAAATAATAATTATTTGATACAAATAAATATTTATATGATAATAGTCAAGTAATCGAGTATTTGAATCAAATACATTTTTTTTAGTGTATTAATATTCCATGCACTTGACCGCCAAACACAAGAAAAGGGATGGTGAAAAAAAATTTATGTTATATTTGTGATTTTTGAATTGAAAATATAAATACAAAATGTATAATACAAAAAATTATTTTTTGTTTAAATCTTCATTACATTCGAAAAATTTAATAAAAACTATTTTTAATTTTACATAATTAATTAGAAACTTGTTTATAAGTAAAACTATCACTAAACATAACCTAAAATTTCATTACCATAAGGTCCCTTTTCTCGTTGAGTATTAAATATATCAAAAATTAATTTTTTAAAAACTCATCACTGCAAAGCATGCCCACAAATCTAAAATTTTTGTTTCTTTTTATACCATTAACCAAATTCTATTTTTGCAATAGAATAAAATGAAAAAACACAATTTTCAGACACTCTCAAAATAATAGAAAACCACAAAAAAAAAAAAAATAAATAAAAAACTGTGACTATAGAAGAAAAAATTGTGATCATTACCTGTTGCACATACCACTGAGTTGAACTTTGATTTTTTCTTAATGTCGGTTTACATGGGGCGCAAAAAAGAAGGGGGGTCAATCTATTGGCCACCTTTGCATTTGTCACCCCCGGAGGTGACGAGGGCCTCAGCCCATCATCCCCCAACACAGGCCACAGCATCCACAATCAAGATGCCTCTGTACACCCCGTTTATTACGCCACAGAAAAAATTATAATTCACACAAAAGTTTCACTCCTCCTCAAATGTTGATTTATGTTTCCATTATTTGTTATACAATTTTCCCATTACAACCAAAAATGATATGTAATTGTTTAATAGTGGTTAATCCAGTTTTACAATCCATAATATCTCTTTCTTTTTCCCCCTTGGAATTGTTCTTGCGCAAAAAAATCTGCAATTACCCGCTGTTTTAAAAAATTATAATTAATTAAAATTTGTTTCCCAAATCACTGAATAGAACGAAATATAATAAATTTTTTTACATCAAATTCATTTTTTTTTTTAAAGGAAGCTGTTAATATTTAAAAATTATGATTCGCTATTTTTATAAATTTTAATTATTATAATAATTATGAAGAGTATAATAAATTCAAAATAATAGGGTACACCCAAAGAAATGATCACTGTAAAAAAAAGTACTAAAACAGTACCGATTTTAGGTATATCAAAATAGAACCAAATTGACAATTTAATGCCTGAAGTCGATATTAAATTAATACCTTTCGTTTTACAGTGATTGAAATAAATTTTTATTTGATTTTAATAAAAAAATTTTATTTACGTCAAATAAATAGACTAGTAGGCTGTGAGACAAATATACCTTTATTTGACTCAAATATATATTATATTTGGTTTCAAATAAAACATTTCTCTGGGTGTAAATCCGGGGGAGATGTTCAACTCAAATATTTTCCAGAATTTATTGCTATAGTAATTTTTAAATAATTATTTATAGACCAAAAAAATGATTTCGTTCATTTGAACGTTTAGAATTTCAAGCACATAATCAATGAAATAAATTTTCAAGAACCATAAAAAGTGAATCCTAAAATAAATTTCAATTCAATAAAAAAAAAAAACTTAAACACTGACCACTATGAACTCTGAGAAAACTTGGAATAATAAATTTATTATTGTTGTCAGTTTAACCCAATGATAAAAAAAAAAAAAAATTCGTCTTTTTTGTTTGTACACTTTAATTTAGACTTTGTTCAATTGTTCATCTACATATTCAATTCGCGTTCACTTATTGCGGTAAAGCGCAATTTGACGTTTCCTCGTTAACACTCATCGTTTCCACAGTAGACGTTGTGGTCATCAAAGCGTGGAAGCAACCCACTCTTTATACTACGATACATAATAGTTTTTCAACTTGATGTTCAGTGAACACGAAAGCAAAAGCCAACTCGCGATATTCTACAAGGATATAGGGTCACTTTAACGTATAGACTTGTCAGTATTTACTATGAGCAAAAAAAAAAAAAAAAATACATCGACCTGAAAGGTCACTGATCAATATTCAAAGGCCAGCCCTTGACATCCATTGATTATTATATTGAAACAATGCAAAAAAGTGATCGCATATATATGTTCAATATATAAAGAAGAATAGAATCTATGTAAAGAGTAGATGAGGTCATTCTAATATAATGTGGGTTGGGTTCATATATTATGAAGAAGATCGTCATTAATCTGAGAGACAAACACTCATTGTTGTCTTTTGAGACATGGCTTTTATAGTGAAGAAGCGCACCAGCTCAATATTTCCCTCTAAAATATATATAACCCTTTGTAAAATTCATTTTCCAGGTTCAAACTCAACTAAAACTAGAAAGCCAACAGGCATACGACCCTTCACATTTATATACCCCATATCACGTGTCTCGTCACCTTTAAGTACTCTTCTCAGTTTTTCTTGCTAGCTTATATACAAAAAACAAGAAGAAAAAAAACTACAAGTTTCTTAACACACGGAAATAATAAATCCCTCAAAAGAATTTCGTATATATATACTATTTTTAGAATTTTCAAACTTGCACGTCAATTAAAAATTATGAAAATTTTAAGCTCAAAATATTTTTTATATATGATAAAAAATATTATTTTTAGGGGGGGGGGGAATCAAATAATTATACACCGAAAAAACGGTATTCTAGTTTTAAGATTATTATTTTCTTAAAAAAATATTCTAGTTTTAAGAATGTTATATTCTTACATAAATATTCTTAAGCAGATTCTAACTTTAAGAATATTTTCTATGTACTAAATCTTCTTCTTCTTAAAACAAGAATATGCGCTAGAATTGACAGGCTGCTAGCTTGTTCGCGTCGCCATTGACTAACGAGTCGTCGTGCGCGTCGGAGTGTCTTTTTTTTGACAATCATAGTAAACTTTAAAACTATTTTTCTCTACAATTGTAATAATTGTTGTTTAGTTTTAATTTTTCACGTTTAAAAATTTATAAATAAAATATTATTGCGTTTCTTAATCTTATCTAAGTAATTTAAGTTTTTGTGATCCCAAATTCGACAATTGGTTAACATTGTCTTTAAGTATTAAAATTGTGTTCTTTTTTGAAAACTTTAATAAAAGTAATATTTTTATAATAAAAATGCTGTATTTTTTCTTTATTTGAAATTATGTATATTTTGGATTAAAATTAAGTATTTACTATTCTTAAATTAAGTTTATAGTATTCTTAAAACTGCTAAAAGTATATTTCTTGATACAAGAAGAAAATATACTTATTTTAAAATTATATTCTAAAAAAGTGATTCTAAGAAAATATTCTTAATATAAGAAGATTCTATTCTTAATTTAAGAATATATTCGTGGCGCCTATTTAAGTCTTGCATATTCTTAAAATAAGTTGAAAATTCTTAAAATTAGAATATCGTTTTTTCGGTGTAATCATTTTAAATCCCAAAATTTCATTCCGAATCAAGCCGAAGCTAAATTTTAATCTTTTGCTTCCTCGTGGAGGAAGCTATGTAGTCCTTTCGTTTATAAACTTTTTAAAAATGGTGAAAACAAATTTTCCTCTATATAGAAACATGTTATATGAGATCCTGATCAATTGTCCGGATGTATGTATGTGTGTGTGTATGTGTGTGTGTGTGTGTGTGTGTATGTGTGTGTGGATCGTTTTTGTGAACACGATATCTTTAACAGGTTTTAATGGATTTGGATAAAATTTGGTAGGCTTATTTAACACATTAATCTCTCAAAAATGACGAGAGGATTTTTAAAAATACCCCAAAAAAAAAAATTTATCGTCTTTTTTCCAAAAATTTTTTTTTAATTGAAAAAATTTTTAAATCGAAAAATTTAAGGTAATATATAATATAATCGTCTTCTTTATGTCAAGATGAATCGATTGATATATATAAAGTATAGATTTGATTGAAAATTAAAGAATTAAAGAAAGTTAAAAAATCAAAAATTCTCATTTTAGCTAAAAAATGATGTGTTTATTTAAATTCATGTTTATATATGAAATAATTTTATTCCCTGCATTGAAACGAATTGGTTGGTATATATAAAGTATAGATTTGATTTAAAATTTGAGAATTAATAAAAATTGAAAAATCGAAAATTCATATTTTAGCTAAAAAATTTTGTGTTTTTTTAAAATTCAAGTTGATGAATAAAATAATTGTATTCCTTGCATTAAAACGAATCGATTCGTATATATAAAGTTTATGTTACACTCAAAATTAATTAAAATTTTCTTTATTTTTCAAAAAATTTAATTAATTTAAAACATTTTTAACTCGAAATTTTTTAAATCAATCAATTGAATTGGACAAATTCATTGCTTCCTTCACGAGGAAGCGAATTTTTTGCTTCACACAATGAGGAAGCATAATGTTTATGAAATAAACATAAAGGACCCCCTCCTTGTTTAAATTTGTTTTCAAGCCAATAGGATTGATTCGATATGAAATTTCAGGATTAAAATTTAGTTTTCGAATGAAACGAACTGATTTGGAAAGAAAAAAACAGAATTGAAAGGAATTAAAATTCAGCTTTAGAATAAAATCGAGATGAATTGATTCGAAAAGAATATTTTCTTAAGTTACACAGAAAGAAATGCTATTGAAATTTCAGCCATAAACTTATGGTTGAGATTTCTGGTTGAATTGGTTATACAGTCTATTAAATTGGTAGATAAGTTAGGTTATATTATAACCATGTGAAGTCTCACTCAAACATCTTGCTCTTTGGAAGTAGGGGAGACCGGGGTTACTTGGCGCACTTTTTACTCTTTGTTGTGTAACTTACTCATTTTTGCTTTTTTTAAAAAGTTAATGTATAGAAAACTTGTTGTAACATATCAGCTTTAATTAAAAAAAAGAAAGTTGAAATATATTTAATACTTTTATTTTTATACCACTTTATTTGAAGCTGTGCAAAGCAACCCCGGCCCTGGGTTGCGTGGCGCAGGAGTGAAATTAAAATTAAATTATATGATTTAAAGTTTAAATAATATAAGACTTAACAAAATAAGTCTTGTACTGTAATTTTACAATAAAATTATTTTAAATTTAAAAATTAGAAAATTTCATTTAAATTAAATGAAATTTGATTTAAATGAAATCGTAAAATTACCAAAAAATTTTTTTTTTATAATAACGCTGTGAATATTTAAAAACCATTATTCGGTTAAATTTTTTGAATAGGATTGTTATTGGTGCTTATTAATGTGTAAATTTCATATAATCAACTTCATTTTATTAATATTTAACGAAATTTTCAGATAACCGCGCCACCTAACCCCGAATGTACTTTTGAAATATTTATTAATTTTTTATAAAAACTGTTAATATAAATCAAAAAATTTTTTTTGTTTCTTAATAACAAATGTATAAAGCTCAAAACTTAATATTTTAGCTTTTCTAAAATTAATTTTTTAAAGAGATATGACAAAAAAATGAAGAGGTTAAAAAATTACTTTGGAGTGCCAAAATCAGTTACTTTAATCTATACTCCACAATAATTAATGAATATTAATGAAATTTTGTACAAACTTACAGTTCATCAAGTACTTCAAGCAGAATAAAGAGAAAAATTAATGTAACTTAACACTTTTGAATAAACTCAAGTGCGCCAAACAGCCCCGGTCTCCACTACTATTCGTTTGGTTGGATTACCCAAACTGTATGGCAGTAACAATTCCATGTTAATTCAGTTATACGATATGACAGAAACAGCAAGAATTATGGCAGTAATTACGAAAAATTTCTTTCAGTGTAACATTAAAATTTAGATTCGAATAGAAACTAATATTGGCTCAGAAACAAATTTCGAAATGTCTCAGAATAATAATTATTAAAATTGATTGTTAATCCGAAACCTTCGTCAGGGAATTGTATTTTTTTATTTTATTTTTAAGTCAAAAAACAATTTATAATAATTAAAAAGACATTGTTTTTTTTTGTAGTGAAAAAGTGTATCAAACATATACTTGAATTATTTTCCACTGAATTGATAAGTACTAATAAAATATTGAGCCCTAAAAGGCAGCATTGAATGACAATTTATATTGCTGATAAAAAGTATAGATATTCATTTTAATGCGACTGGTTTCGATAAATTCATTCAACGCCCTGTCACGGATTAACACGAGTATGACATTTGCCAATGAACAACTTAACCTATCCCCATCAAGAGAGAACAGAAAATCAAACTAATCATATACATTTCCACGCGGATTTATTAATCACTTATTGCTAACAATAAAAAGTTTTAAAAATAAAAAATTATTGTTTTTATTCATAATAAATATTATTATATATTTACAAAAAACAAAACCAAATATAATTTTCGGTACCTCCTTTCAAATATACGACAATTCGGACAAGTTAAAGTTCGGACAAATGGAATTTCGGTGAAAAGAAAATCACTTAAAAATTTAGCCAAGTAGAATTACGAAGCTAAAGTACGCAATGTTTATGATAAATTTTTAAAGAAATAATTTTTTAAAATGAAAAATTCTATAATTTTTTGCCTAAAAAATGTTTTTTTTTTATAATTTGTCGATTAATAAAAAACTACGAGAAATATTTTTTAGGCAAAAAATTATAGAATTTATCATTTTTAAAAATTATTTCTTTAAAAATCATTTATCATAAACGTTGCATACTTCAGCTTCGTTATAGAATTTATGTTTAATGACAATTCTGTTAAATAAAAATAATAAAATTATTTTTTTTTTTAATAGGAGTTTTTATCTCTAATCTCTAACTAATTTAAAAATGTTTCCTATATATATTATTCATCTCTCATATCTGTTATTTTATCGTAACTTTTACTTTTATAAAAGTTTATATATATATATATATATATATGTATGTAACATAAAATATCATTTCCCCCTCATTTGAACTTTTTCTTTTTTTATGACGCGCGACCCTTTGTTAATACCTAGCTTCCGTTGGCATTATTAACAGGCATGAAATCCGCTCGTTCAAGATATACAAGCAATAACGAAGACTAGACTTCCTCTCTTTCTCTCTCCCTCTCTTTTATAATATATGTTGCTCGCGAGACGGAATAGACATTTTCGTGAACAATAACTAATTGCATAACAAATTCTGATCGCGTGCATTTATCCACATGTCATTTGTGGTGAACAAGATCCAAGATAAATGCATCGATTTAGGAGAATACTGCTGTTATGTGCTACTGTCTGCTACTATATATATGTATGTATGTATGCGTATATACCATGAAAAGGGTCATCTTTGTTCGAGTCTAACAATAACCCTACGCATTGCAATCACTGATCCCTAAGTCCAAACGATTCTGAATCATATAATAAGAATACAAAACAATTTTTAACTTCTAAATATAGACATTGAAACTTGACTGTTAAATACAAAAAAAGAAAAATATTAACTCACGACACAAAAGTCTAGTTGATAAAACTATTTTCTTTATATCTAAATATTTAAAAAAAGTTATACTTTTTATGTAATATAAATAGAAAAAAGATTTCTTTGATTTAAAAAAATTTCTTTGACAAATTTTTCTTTGATATGCAAAAAAAATTTATTTGTTTCAAACAAATTATCCTTGATTCAAAAAAAAAAATAAAATAAAATAATCTTCGTTTCAAAGAAATTTTTTATTCAATTCAAATAAAATTTCCCAATGCATGAGATAAAAAAAATTATGTATTTCAATAAAGGATCGCGTCTTTTTATATTCGAGTAACGGATTATCATTTAATATATTTAAAATAATAATAATAATAATAAAACAATTATAGGTATTTTCATCCAGTAATTATGTAATTTAAAAGAAAATTCATTAGAATTTTTTCAAAATAACAAAAAATACGTAACATTCATGATAATAAATTAAATAAAATAATCGATAATTTTATGTTATATCATTCAAGTGCGAAAGATATGAAGTATATTCATAACGAATTTCTTTAAGGAGCCATCCATAAATTACATAACTTTATCCTATATGTAACACAACGCAGTTAATCAAAAGGTTATTGGTTGAATAATGACTCAACCAAATTTTTGCGATTGCAACCAAAGGTTTCTTTGTCACAATAAAATATTTGGTTCACACAACCAAATTATTTTTTCAAACCTAACAAAAAATGTATTTACCCTACTTTTATGGGTTGGTATAATTATATTGACACACATTTTTTTGTGAAAATTGTTATATGTTGAATAACCGGTGATAATAATAGTTTGTATAACTATTAAAATCCAAAATTTTATTTTGTACTATATTGTTATATTTTTATTTTTAAGAATAAATTAATTTTCACTTGTATACAAAATAAAATTTTTCGTTTTACAAATTGTACTAAATAACATACTCTTTATTTGTACAATATAACAATTTTCACAACAAAATTTGTGTCAAAATAATACCGACCCCTTTTTATTAGTCAATGATAGATTTGCGTAACATTCTCATAAATTTCCTATACCTCCTTCTATAATATAACAGACTATTTTATGGGATATTTATCTCTATTTTACAGATATATATTTTTATTATGTATTTTGACACATTTTAACAAATTTTTATTATTTTACTATATCATTCCAATTTTTTTTTTAACATTCTTCTGCCAAAAATAAATTTTATAATTATACAACTGTAATTGAAATATATACAGAAGGCAAAAGGGAAATTGAAAATGTATTATACGAAAATAATTTTTCTCAATGACAATATATTGATCAATGATGACATTTTACTTTATTTTTAGTACAATATATTTGTGACTTGTGCTTTTAAAACACGAATTTCAAATTTAAATGTTAATACATTGACATATAATTAACATACTTGAATATATACAAGTTTTGAAACCATTAAAAAAATTTCACAAATTCCATATGACTTTTCACAAATTATAAGCAATATATCAGGATTGATCTTTTTGTTCAAAATAACAAATTTAGGTTTTAATCATTTTTTATGAACCAAAAGTTTTGAACGTTCAAATGAACGAAATATTTTTTTCAATCAATAAATTATTAAAAATTATGATGTCATTGTAAAATAAAACAGTAAATTAAATAACTTCTTTTTAGATTTTTAAAACAATATTTTGTAATAAAATTCGTACTTAAAGAAGTTGCAAAAAAAATTTCGTTCATTTGAACGTTCAAAACTTTTGGCTCATCATTTTTTTACTTTTATCTATATACCTAAAAGTCAATTCTAATAATGAAAAATCAATTTATTTTTATTGATTCCGATATTTTTTTTGCTTTCATATATATATATATATATATATAGAGAGAAAGTATATTCTTTTTTTGAGTTATGTGTAGAAAGTTATTTAATAAACTATAACTTAAATTATAAATTAAATTAATTAAATAAAAAAATTATAATTAGATAATCATTGAATTGAGAACTTCAGCAAAGTGTAATGTTAAATTAAATTTTTTGAATTTTCGAATAATATCACTATAAAAAAGAAAACAAATAAATTTATATTACTAATAATTATTATTATTGTTCATTGATATTGTCAATATTATTAATATTATTTTATTATTATTATTATTATTTCTAATTTATTCCTTTATACATTAATTTCTTCTTTCATTAATGAAAGAGATAAATGTTATAAACAAAAAAAAAAAAAAAATGATTTCCCTAAGTTTTAAAAATTCGTATATAAATCTGAAAGTTATAATACACATAATAAAAAATATAATATGGAAAACAACTGGCTCGAAATGTACTCTACAATAATTATTTACAACTGTAGACAATTCTCGCACGTGGTATACATAAAAAAAATAGAGATTGCCATTATATGCACGTGCACTGGATCTTTGTCTCTGTTACTACATATAATACATTCTCAAAGCTTTGGAGAAAATACCGACAGAATTGTGCACGTGTGCATTGACAATATTTTGGTCACACATTCCATATATATATATATATATATATATATATATATATATATATATATATATATATATATATAGGAGATTTTATTTTTCACTAGGTAAATATATATTGTATGCAATAAAATTCCAAAAATACTCCAGAAATTTGCTTCAAAATTCAAATGCTTTGTCTGACAAAAGCCAGGAATAACCACTGTAAGTTGTTACTATTAATCTATATACCTAACAAGTAAAATTAGCAAAAATTTCAAAAATAAATATATAAAATCACGGTAATGCTATCAAAACATTAAATTATACAGAGTGTTTAAAAAGTTTCCAACAATAATTAAATTAATTTAATTAAAGCCATTTACAAATTAAATTAATATAATTAAAATAATAATAATAATAATAAAAATGACAATTATAAAATAATAATTTTAACTAAAATTAAGTAATTCATTTATAATACAAAACTTACACATAAAATTTCACGTTACTTTTAAAGAAATATTGTCTCAAGATTAAATAAACATTTTATTGCCCAACCAATGGCAGAATTCTTCAAGTTATTATATATATGTGTGTGTAAAAAATTTTTAAATATCAACAGCCTCTTATTGTATATTATAATCATTACATAATATTTAATATTAAACAGATTTTTAAATATCATTAATTTAAAAAAAAGGGTAAATTTTTTTTTTACCAACCAAAAATTTTTACTGTCACAATATTTCACTATCGTAAAATTTTTAAATTATTTCTCATTTTTTTTTTTTTAATGCACTAATATAATTTTCTTAGTATTTTATAGTTTTTTTTTTTAGGGAAAAAAACTTGTCCGCACTATGCAATTAAAAGTGAATTATAACAACACAAGTTTATCGAACACGTATTTGATTGAATTAAAAAAAAAAAAAAAAAAAAACCAAAGAAACTATGAATGAACCTCGCATGTCGACGTTCGAGGAACGACTGACTCGTTACGATACGACTATAACGACTGACGTTCAAGTTACATGACACGAGGTACATACTATCCAGATTGCAAGCGTAAAAGCCATTTATACATGCGTATAAGAGTTATAAATTGCGATTTTTCAGATTTTAAGTTGTATATAAATAGAGATTATTTTATCAGCATCCCGGACTAATTTTTCGAAAAAAAAATTCTTTATGATTTAGAATTTCCCATTCGCTAAACATTTTAATATATAAATAATAGAGCAGATAATACGATTGAAAAAAAAAACGTTTATCAAAATGATTACTTGGGAAATGAAGTCATTTCCTTTATACAGGATGAACAAATTTTCATTAAAAATTATTTCAAACCTACTTTAATAATTCTGATACATTTTATAGAAAAAAGGTCGAGTTTCATAAATAATTATACACTTCAATTTAAAAAACAATTTTTGAAAATGAAAATTGATTTCTTCCTTTATAGAGGAAGTAACATATTTTCTTTACAAAAATATTTTTAAAAAATATAATATTATGTATATTTGATATCAAAAATTAAAAATATTTTTGTTTTCTGTTAAATTGACAAACATTTCATTGAAATAAAAAAAAATTGGTTAACGTAAAAAAACATTTTATGGGGGCAATAAAAAAGGTTTAATTGCACAATTATGCAAAAATGTTTTGTTTGTTAATGCAAATTCTATTTTAGAAACTTTTTTTTTTTTTTGAAATTTAATATCCAAAATCTAAACGAGACACTGTAAAAATTATAAAGTAGGTATATTTTCAGCTAAAAAGTATATATTTTTTCTGAAAATCAATCAATATTTCTGTGCAAGAAAAGACGATAAAAAAATATTTCTTTAAAATTCTCTTTCACGTTAATATTTAATAAGGGGTTGTCCATAAATTAAGTCACACTTTAAGGGGGAGGGGGGAGGGTCAAAAAGTTAAAAAATGTGTGACGTAATTTATGGACGACCCCTAAGGTTAATTTAAAAAAAAAATTTCTGAATTTTAGAAAAAGTTTTTCTTAATTTAAATATACAAGTTGCTCTAAAAATACTTTTTTTTTAAAAAATAATTGCAATATAAACTTTAATTATTAAGTGTCAATGGATTTTCAATAGAAGAAAAATTAAAAGAACAATTGCTTTGTTTGTGAGAGCGCATTTTATACCTATTAAAAAAATGAACAAAATTATTATATTATATAAAAGTGAACTCTTTTCCGTGTACTAAATATGAAGATCAAATTATTGATCCGAGTGCAAACTAAAAATAAGAACAGTTTCCTTATGTATAGATATGGTGTGTTTGTTTAAATTTTTATATTTCATATCTATTAGATAATAAAATATTTCTTATGCAGCAATTTTCTATCGATTATCAATAATAAAGAAAAACAAAAAATATATTGAGATAAATTTTACATGAAAAATAAAGAATCAAATTTTTTCAATGTTTCAAAAATAGAAGAATAAAAATAATAGTTTCTATAAAAAATGGAATATGATTTCAATATAAACAGTCATTTTAATTAATTATTATTAATTAATGGTAATTATAATTAATAATAATTTCAATTAATACTAATAATTATAATCAATGCGGTAACTAAAATTATATTCAAATTCGTATACTAATTAAATATCGTATAGTATTCAAAAAATAATTATTTTAAATTAATAATTCCAACAAATAGTATTTTTAAATAGTGGTATTTTCAAAATTGATAACTTCAATTATTATAGTTACCATTAATTAATTAATTAAATTGTAATTTTTTTGTTTGTTTTGTTGTTGTTTTTTTCTCTTGAATCAATAGATAATATTTTTTTAATTAAATTTTACACCTGCGCGTAATCACATAATATCTTTCATCGATAAAACACATGTCCAACAATTCCAACAGCAGAGATTTGTCGATTTATCTCTGTCGGTAATATTTTGATTGGACTCTGGATAATACCGAACTCATGCGGACCGATTTCGTACTAAAAAAAAAATCTCTAAATCTTGATTAAAGATTTTATTCTTAAAAAAATATACCATATTAATAAAGAATTTATTTTTAAGACAAAAAAGGAAACGTAAAATTATAATTTTAAAAACCTGTAGAAACTACATACAAAAAAAGGGGGCTATTTTGTACGAAGTTGAAGTATGTAACGTTTATGATAAACAATTTTTAATGAAATAATTTTTTAAAATAAAAAATTCTATAATTTTTTGCTTATAAAATATTTTTTTTTATAATTTGTTGATTCATGAAAACTACGAGAAATATTTTTTAAGAAAAAAATTATAGAATTTTTCATTTTAAAAAATTATTTCTTTAAAAATCGTTTATCAAAAACATTGCGTATACTTCAGCATTGTCTATTTCGTTTATTAAAATATATACAGTAAAATAATTTGTTTAATTTTCGCTTTAATTAAAAATAATAATAGTATCTATATTATGATTACTAGTTTTTTGTTAATTATCATTATTATTATTATTATTATTATCAAAATTCTTCGAAATTGACATAAAAATTGTTGCACAAAGCGCAATAGGTGAAATTTTTTTCCTCAAAAGATAATAATAAATAATGGTTTCAAAAGGAAAAATAATAAATATATTACAAAAGTAACAATAATTTATCATATTAAATTGTTATTCTTCTTCACTGAAAAAAAATTCTAGTTAGAATAACCAGAATTCTGGTAAGGGTATATTTAACATTTTGATTCTGGTTAGGTTAACCAGAATTCTGGTTATTTTAACGAGAATTCTAGTTAATTCAACTAGAATTCTGGTTAACATAACTAGAAAGTAATGTTAAATATAGCCTAACCAGAATTTTTTTTTCAGTGTTAATAAATAAAATAATATATAGTTTTAGTAATAGTACGCCTAACAATAATTTTGATTAAAAATCAGTATATGTATTTTTAATAATCAGAATGCTGATAAAAAAATGACATCTTTTAGTGCACGTCTTATCCTTGGTTACGCTTTCTAAAGTTAACGATTCCGGAAAATTGTGACAGTCTCTGACAATGCGTACACTTATTTCACACATGTATCCATATTTAGATTTTGAAAAAAAATATTACTTCTTCACGCATAATGATTTTTATTAAATATTCTAAAAATATAATAATAAAATTTAAAATTCGTTCACTAATTATTTAAAGTAGTGAAAATTTCTACTATCCCTTTTTAGTCATTTTTCACTAAAACTGTAGTAATACAATTTTACTAAATCAAATAGTTCCCCACAGCAATGAAACTTTCCTGAAAATTTAGTAAATATTTACTTGCAATATTTGGAATATTTAATTGCAAAGTTTAGTGAAAATTGTGTAAAGATTTAAATGTCTCGATTAAATAAATGTTCATCAGGAAAGTTTCGCGCTATAAACATTTATTCAAGTGGGACATTTAAATCTTTACACAATTTTCACTAAACATTCGCAATTAAATATTTCAAACATTTCAAATAAATCTTTAGGAAATCTTTAGAAAAGTTTCGGTGCTGTGAGGGATAATATATTGCTAAAAATTAGTGCGAAAATTTCTACTAATTTTAATATTAGTGAACGAATTCTCATTAATTCAAATTTAGCGAGTGCATATTAAAAATTGTATATAATAATTTTATTTAAAATATGCGAAAGGGATAAATTTTTTTTTTTTTATGGTAATAAATATATAAATTTTAACTTTTGCTAATGAGTCTAACGCATTAATGAATCACATTACAACAAAAGTTAAATGTTGAAAAGCGTCTGGTGAATTTTATATAAAACAAAAGGGTGCAAAAAGGGTGATAAAGCAAGTTTCCAGACGGTTACGTATCGTCGACGTATACACTAAACAAGAAGAAACGAGATTGCATTTGTCTTAAAAGCTTTTACTCACTGAGTCATCAAATCAACCCTCTCTCACAAGTAGAATGAATAATTTTTAAAAAAAATTTATTTTCATTTTTCAGTTCATTCAAAATGAAAAAAAATATATTTTTTTAAATGAAAATTTGAAATAAATTATATAAAAATTAATTAACTTTTTTTAAAAATATTTTTATTCCAAATAGGGTAAATGCACTAATTACGGCGCGATTTGAATCAAAACACCTTTAAAATAGAAAATTCGACATTTCTATTTGTATACCAACATTATGTGTATTTTGAAGATACTTTGCCCACCGCAATTGGAGCCAATGGAAGACTTAAAAATGTTTTAATTACGGCGAGAAAAAAAATTTGATATCAAATAATTAAATTAATAATTGATTAAATGTGCATTTTTATTAGTAATTGTATCAAAAAAAGATTACAATAATTTTTTAAAATTATTTTGCAACTATAGTTATATTAACTATAATAGTAATAATAGTTATTTTTTAAGAACGCGTCGTAATTGATGCACTTACCCTAATCGTTTGTATAAATGTGTGTAATGTAAATTTAATAAGTTGTAATAAATTAATAAAAACAGCTTGATATATGTAATTATACGAATTATATATTTTATATACCTTATCTAATATATACATATAACCTATAATCATTTATATTTAATAAAATATAGTTTTGATAACCTCTCAACAACAAGTTTGAAATTAATATAGATTGAAATATATAGAAGCGTCGATATCATAATTCATTGCCTCGAACGACATGGATGACGTCGACGATCCTACGTCAAGCGAGAGACAGTGACGGCAAATTCGTCAGAGGTAATTTCAAATATAGTGCAAGCTAAATATGATGCACGTGAAATTGGGTTAGGTGTTAACTTCATTATGTTCTCGGGGAAATTTCTCGATATACGAGACACACACTCTCTCTCTATATATATATACATATTTAAAATTAATTATCAAAATTTCCAATTTTGATACATAAAGAGAATCAAAAATGAAGTAGAAAAGAAAAGAGGAGAAACAAAATATAAATTCTATAAAAAATTTCAAGAATTAACCCCTTGACAGTCAATGGCCCATATATGTCCAAAAAAAGTCGTACCACCTTTGTGATTTTGGACATATATGTCCACATTAGAAAAAAAAAATACTAAACATAATTCAATTTGAGTGTCAATGAATATACTAAGGTTTTCGGGGTCGCTGAATCCAAATTTGAGGTCAGATTTAAAAAATTCAAAATGTCGGACCCAATAGGGCGGGAAAATTTAAAATTGATTCGATTTGTTCAAAATTTTGTACTCGTGGGTTTTTGGAGTGGCTGAATCCAAATTTGAGGTCAGATTTGGATTCAGCGACCCAAAAAATCGCCAAGTACCGAATTTTGAACAAATCGAATCAATTTTAAATTTTCCCGCCCTATTGGGTCCGCCATTTTGAATTTTTTTAATCTGACCTTAAATTTGGATTCAGCGACCTCAAAAACTCTTAATACGATATGATATTTATTTGGAAACTTTTACATTTTGAATTTTATCTTTGTACAAAATAATATTATCAATTATTATTAAAACTATGCCAAGTATTTTACATATAAAAATTTATAAGAGCAAAAAAAGGGAAAAAATTTTTTAACTGCATTGAACTAAAAAAGGGAAAATTAAAGCACGAAAATAGATACAAATATTGTCGAACGGCGTCAACGTTAATAAAAACTTTCTCTATACTTTCATAAACGACTTGCAAAGTGTGAGTATATGTATAATATAAAATACCTGACAGTGTAATTAACTACCACATCGTCACCATCGTCATTAATTTTCATATATATATAATGATCAAAGTATATTTATTTTTCAATGAAAGTGTCACGTCAAGACTTTTGCAATAGAAAAAGAAACGTACATATATGAAAGAAAATACATATTATATAGATCAAATGTGAAACAAGAAATTTGCAATACGAATAAATAGTCCACTGGGTAAAGACTTGCGGTTTTCTAACCGAGTGTAAATAGGGAAATATCAAATAAATGTCTACACGCGTATTCTACTATAACGGTTAATAAACCACACACAAGTTATATTCGATTAATTCATTTTTAGCATTAAAGTGAGAGTGATTTACTTTTTGTATAATTGAAAAACTATATGTTGATAAAAAAAAACCAAAATAAAAAAACTAACAAAAATTGTCAACTCCAGTTAAAAATAATTATAGGGAAAAAAAAATTTATTTGATTCAAATTCTCGATTACTATTATCAAATAAATATTTATTTGTATCAAATAATTATTATTTGAGATGGTATTTCTTTCAAATACAGAAATTATTGGGTTCAAAATACAATTTATTTAATTCAAATAAAAATTATTTGATTCAAGTAAATATTTATTTGATAATAGTCAAGTAATCGAGTATTTAAATCAAATAATTTTTTTTTCAGTGTACCAACTACCTACCAACATAAAGTAAATTAATAATAACAGTATTTGACAAAAAATTACGAAAAATTAAAAATAACAAAATTTGATAAAAATTAAATAGAAATATAAAACTAAAATATAACAGAAAAAATAATAAAATAAAAATGACAAATTACCAAAAAAAAACAATGAACATAAAAAAAGTTCAATGAGTCATTTCGAAAATCGATATAAAAATTGTCATAGAATAAACATCCAAAAACAACCATAAATTATTTATAGTTTTTATCAGGGCTGATAAAAATCCTAATTTTTTAAATTTAAATCATAATTTATTTTTACTTGTACGTTAACATTTTTCAAAAGTTCATTTTTAAGATAGTTTATATTTTTTTTAATAAAAATACATTAAAAGATAAATTTAATACTAAAAGCATCAGGAAATAATTAATTTTTAAAAAATATAAATATTTCATAAATATAAATAAATCGATATGTTTTTAAATATTTTAATAACTGGTTATGACAGTTGTGATATAAAATTTTTTTTAATAAATTTTTAAAAATGACATGTTTTATAAAAAAAAAACTTAATTTTTTTAAAAGGTAAATAACTTTTGATGAAATGTCAGTAGAGTATTCGCCAATAGGTTAAAAGATGAATTTTAAAACTTAAAATAAATGTAATGTAAAAAAAAAATAAAACATATAAATTTAAAAAAAAATGTTTAAAAAATTTTAACTTAAATTAAATTTTAAATTATTGCAACCCTGGTTTTGATTATAATAATAATTATTTTTATATTTTATTGTTTTATATATTTTAAGAAACAAAGTAATTGTATAATATTTATATTTGAAAAAAATTCTCTTTTTCAAAAAAGTGTATGACAAAAATTAGTGATTTCATATATATATAAATCAGAATAGGAAAAAAAAACCTTGTGAAGTTATTTTCAAATATTAATAACTTTTAGTCCTTGAGAAGAACTTATTTGACTGACGTAGGAGTGTTTTTATGTGACTCACGCGACGTGGTTGTATATATATGACCCACGCCTATTTTACAACTCGATTGCCTATAAAGTCGCGAAATTTCCTATATTGAAATTGACAGCACAGCACACGCAACTATATGTATATAGACTCTTTGTCACATTCGAGTAGTTTTATTGTCAACAAAAGTATGCCCTTCAATAGATAACGTTAAATCACCAGTTGCTAATTTACGTATATATAACATCACAAGTTCAAGCACATACCTACTTCAATTTCCGTTGCAAGTATACTCTACTGTCATTAATTAGTAACACGTGGAATTTCAACTATTTCCGCAAAAATTTTCAACTACTTAAAAAAATACATAAAAAGAGTTAATTTTTTAAAAAATAGCAAAAATAACCATTTTTGCATTTCATAAAATATTTTATTTATTTATTTTTTATATTAATGTTGCAATTTAATTTCTAACAAAAATAATAACGAACTTTAGTTAAATCTTTTTTTTTTTTTTTTTTTTTTTTGAACACCCAGTTTTATTTTTTTGTTTTTTTTTTTAAATTATTCTTTCACAGAAATTTGAAATGATGGAGAATTTATATTTATTTAAAATATAAATTAAAATATTAAAATGAAAAATTCTTTTCCCATTTTTTTTGGAACTGTAATTTATTAAATTTAATTTTTTTTTTTAGTATTTCAACAAAGCAATTTATATTGAAATATTTTTTTATTAAACGATGAGAAAAACACAACACTTTAATTTAAAATGTCATATTCCATTGATTCTCTCATCAAAATCAATTTTAACAAGCACGATTGCGAACCATTGATAAAAAATAACGGCCCTGAAAGTAATAATTGTATCTTTGCCCCTTTTATCATCAATATGACATCCACAAAGTGAAATACATTAACATAGTTTTTTAATCCCTATAACAATTTAATACAACAATTTTTAGTTATAAAAATTATTATTTTTTATGACGAATTTTAATTTTTCGAATTGTCACTTGAGAGAAATTTCTTTTTAAATACATTTTTAATTTATAAAATTTTTAGGTACTAAATTTTTATTTAGCACAATACTTATTTTACAGAATTTTTTTTCACACAACTTTTTATTAAAAATTAATTTTAATTTAGCATAATTTTCATTTAATGGAATACAGAATTTTAATTGATTCGTATTTTTCAAATTCAATGAATCTTCATTTGTCCGAAATTGCACATAATCGAATCAAAGATACAAAAATCAGTATATTTTGATTATTTTAACCAAATATTTTGGGGCGCATGATTATGTTCTAAAAATCATTAGTCAGAATTTACATTTTATCGAATTTCATTTGTCATAATTAGTTTTGCGCCGAATTTTTATTTGTTCGAATTAGTATTTTGCATAATTTTCATTTAACATAATAGGTAGGTATTTTAAAGAATTTTTATTGGGTAGAATTTCATTTTTATATAACCGATTTTTCAAACTACAGAATTTTTACTTAACCGAAAAATCATTTAATAGAATTTCTACCTAATTGATAGAATTTTAATTTGTCTGAAATTGCAAATGGCCGAACAAACAATCGACAGAAAGATTTCGGTGCGATTTTTAAAATCAACCAATCAAAAATAATCCATAAAATTGTGATTGGTTGATTTTAAAAATCGCACCGAAATCTTTCTGTCGATTGTTTGTTCGGCCATTTGCAAATTCGGACAAATGAAAATTCTATTAAATAATTTTTCGGTTAGGTAAAAATTCTGTAGTATGAAAAATCGGTTATATGAAAATTATATCAAATAATAATTCAACAAATGAAAATTCATCTGAAAGAAAATTCTATGCAATGAAATTCTACCCAATAAAAATTCTTTAAAATGCCTATTATGTTAGGGTTAGTTGGGGTAAATGGGGACAAGAGGTTTTGTAGCTTAATTTACAGTTTTAAAATGAAGTTCAACGTCAATATTTTAACCTCAGATCACCTGCAAGAGGTTCTGAGTATTGCCAAGCTTTTATCTTGACAATTGGCAGCAAGATAAAAAAAGTTATCGCTCAATGCATAAAAACTTGAAAATCAAAGTCAAACTGTTTCAGTATTTTGTCTCGCATTTCAAAGAAAACAGACTTAAAAATCATACCAAATTTTTTTCTTATTCCTTATGACTCCCTTAACAGAAATTCACTTGAATTTTTGATTTTTGGCAATTTGGTTAATAATGAGAAGCTGTCCCCATTTACCCTGAGTTTTCAAATTTTTGGGGTAAATGGGGACACCTTGTCATCATTAACCAAATTAACAAAAATTAAAAATTCAAGTGAATTTCTGTTAAGGGAGTCATAAGGAATAAGAAAAAAATTTGGTATGATTTTTAAGTCTGTTTTTTTTTGAAATGCGAGACAAAATACTGAAATGAAAAAAAAATAAAAAAATTTTAATTGGTTCAACTATTACATATCTACACAATTTTTTTTCAAGTTTTTGCATCCCTTAATACAGTAATATACTTAAGGAAACTTTTTTCTTAAAACTTTCTTAGAAACTATGCTGTCCCCATTTACCCCGAATTTTATGAAATTTTCTAAATTTTGGGGTAAATGGGGACAGTCAGTTTCATGTGTTTAAAGCTTATCTACATTTTTTTCTGCTGCATAAAATTAATTTTGGGAACGTAAATAACAACTTAAAAAATATAAACCCGCAAATATTACCTTTTAAAGGAAGAATCTTGCATAATTTGTGAAACATAGCGATTTTGTCCCCATTTACCCCAGCTGTCCCTAAATGAAAATACGAGCAAATAAAAATTCTGTAATATAGAAAATCGGTTTGATGAAAATTATACAAAATACTAATTCGAACAAATAAAAATTCGGCTCAAAACTAATTATGACAAATGAAATTCGATAAAATGTAAATTTTGATTACTGATTTTTAGAACATAATCATGCGCCCCAATATTTTACATAAAAAAAAAAAAAAAAAAATTGGAGAATCACCTATATTAGCAAAAATACCGTTAAAATGAAATTCAGATCATTTCTTGATTTTCTATACACTATATGAATTTAAATTATAAGCGAGTACAGCATAATTAAGTTCTATTAAATTCCACTATTCATATAATGAAAGCAAATAAAACTCAATAAACATAATACTTTTATTTATGTCCAATGTAAGCTTTATAGACAAATAATTTCCGATATTTTTTTCAATATTGTGTTTACCATAAGCATTGTGCAATATAAAATAATTTAATTTTAGTGAAATGAAAAGACAATCCTTAATATACACACCAGACTGTTATTCAATGTTATATATATAGATATATTTGCAGCTCTTCCCACGCAATCAACATCGCGCACAGAGTGCCATGCCATAGTTCGCGGATACGTGAGAAGAAAGGATTTCCATTCTGAAATCGAGGAGAATGGAATCTTCCCTTTTTCTTTCCCTTATTCAATGTTATACATAACATTGTGAATGCTATGCGAATGTTATTTACTACCCAGGCGTGAAATTTCAGTAAGAGCGAATATAATTTTAACGCGTTCAAAAAAAAAAAAAAAAAACTCATCGTGAAATACTTAAATAAAGACAAGACGTAAAATGTTTTTAAATAAATGAAAAAAATTAAATAATAAATTTGCAATAAATGTTTGATATTGGTAAATAATAATTTAAGAGAATTTCTCAAAAAAAAAAAATTCGATTCACAAAAAAAGACAAGGAAATTCCATATTTAATTTGAGGCTTTTTTGGTTAAATTACTTTTGTCACTATCGCTTATATATATATATATATATATATATATGATTCATATTCTCGAGTAAGGAAAAATCAATTAGTGCATATTGAGAAAAAAAAAAAGAACTTTGTTGAACAACAAAACAATTTCTCTCTCTCCTGCGGATTTTCATAAATATCCGTAACTGAAACCGTTTCTCAATTATACGCATATTTCTCGTTTGCGCAAATAACTCAAGAGAGAATATTATATACTGGTGGAAAACATCAACAAAAATTTGTGAGTGAAAAAAATTTTTCCTGGAAAAAAAGTATAAAGCAATTTATCTCATTTGCCAAAAGATAAATGCAGAAAAAAATAAAGAAAAAAAACCCAATTTCGTAACTAACGAATAAATTCAATTTTACCTTCTATAGTTTTATGTACATCGAGAAAAACAATTAGCAAATTACCATATTCTTGGCAATTTTGGATTGGCAATTTTTATTTTTGGTGTTTTTGTACCCCAATCGAAAATTCGTTTAAATATAATAATTCATCTAAACAAACATTCTACTTAATAAAAATTGAAAATAAATAAAACTTTTGTTAAATTAAAAATTCGATATTTTCAATTTCAATATGCATCAAGATCTTTAAGGACAATAATTGAGGGAATTGAATTCTAAGATAGATAATAATGGATGATTGAAGTTTATCTCAAAAACATAAGATTTTATTCTTAGAGAGAGAGAATTATTGAGTTTAAGTTAAAACGATGAACCGGAATTCAACATAGTTGTTGTCTACCAGTGGAAAAACTGTGACTATAACAGTACCAACAAATGACAAGCATGCCATTCTACTTTTAAGGAATTTAATGGCACAATATATGGTTGTTTGCAAACCAACACACAAAAGAAATTTAACGCCTATTATTTTAATCTAAAAAAAATTAATTTAATCACTGTAGTACAGATTCAGAATATATTACATTCGCAAAGAAAAAACTATGCACAATGAGATAATGTCAGGCCTCGGATCGATTTTAAGGCACAAGAAAAGTTGTTTTAGTCGATTTATGTTCGAAAAAAAGTCGATTTTTTCAATTTTAACAAAATTTAATTGGTTAATAAATATTTTACTTTAAATAACTAATGTTATTAGATATTAAATTCATTTAATTAATTCTGTAATAAGAATCATTCTATAAGAACCTTATTAAGGGGGGAACACCAGTTGTAACTTTCGAAAAATCAATTTTTTTTTTTGTGCATTTTCTTAAAGTATACATATTTAGAAATGTGTCTGTAAATTTCAAAGTCGATCCGGTGAAAAATAAATGAGATATACAGAACACTGCATCGGCGCGTCCCGTGGCTTCATACAAGGTGGCCAGCCATAACTGACCCTAACGACAGATGGCCTTTTCCTATGATTTAGAAACGGCAACCACTGCGGAAGAGTTATTATATGGTCCAGGAATCGATGACTCTTTGTTACTTGGAAACAAAATTTCTTCTGAACAAAAAAAAGTAAGTTGAAACTTTGAATGCGTTTTTCTCAAAATGACATTTTCCAAGTCGGTGACCACGATTACTCGAATACCATTAAACCGATTTATTTAAAATTTAGTGTGCTTCATTTACACATATAAGTCTAGTTCGTGATCGAAGGATTTTTTTTTTTATGCAAAACTTTTTTTTATATAGCTGAAAATCGACCGTATTTTTTTAACGAAAATCATACTTTTGACTTTGACAGGTCGCCATTTTGTCAAATTTTTTTTTTTTTTTAAATCCTTCGATCACGAACTAGATAATCTTATAATAAATGTAAATCAATTTCATTTTTGTATTTCAGACGAAGTATACTTGCAGAATGCTGGTCACCGCAATTCGCCTTTTTTCTTAAGACGCCACTTCAATGGCTCATATCTCCAAAAGTTTTTGTTAAAAAAATTTTTTTTTTCTTTTAAATTACAGCTTTTTACATGTACTTTTAACTAATAAATAGTATTCTTTAAAAAGATTCATTGTTCTTTTGGAAAATATTCTTGAAAAAAGCATTATTTTTTGAGTTACAACTGGTGTTCCCCCCTTAAGAATTATTAGAAATAATTGAATTTCAATGAGCCAAAAGTTTTAAACGTTCAAATGAACGAAATTTTTTTGCAACTTCTTTAAGTATGAATTTTATTACAAGATATTGTTTTAAATATCTAAAAAGAATTTAATAATTGTTTAATTTATTATTTTAATTTACATTGTCGTTATAATTTTTAATAATTTATAGATTGAAAAAAATATTTTATTCATTTGAACGTTCAGAAATTTTGATTCATGAATTTCAAAAGATTTTGTTAATTTTCAGAGAATAATTCAATTTTACAGAATTAAAAAAAATTTATGTTTTGGAAAAAAAAATTATTTCACATAGTTGAATTTTCAATTGAAGGTTTGGAAAATAATTGAATTTTAGTTAATTTTAAATAGAAAAATTTAAAAATTAATTAAAAATTTTTGAAAATAATTGAATTTAAGTTTATTTTTAATTAAAATTAGTTGATTTTAAAATGAAAAATTTTTAAATAATTGAATTTCAATTAAAATTTTGGAAAATAATTGTATTTTAGTTAAATTTTAGTTGATTTTGAATTTAAATTTGAAAAATAATTGAATTTTAATTATAATTTAGAATTTAAATTTTTTAAAATAATTGACTTTTAGTTTATTTTGAATTGAAATTTTTGAAAACAATTGAATTTTAGTTGATTTTGAATTAAAATTTTTTGACAAAAAAAAAATTCAATTCCAAAAGTTTTTAATTGAAAATTGCTTTTAGATTATTGAATTTTCGAAAAATATTATAAAAATCATTAAAAATAATTGAAATTTTTGCAAATAATTAAATTTCAAGTGATTTTGTATTAAAATTTTTTTGCTAATTTTATTTGCTAATTTTTCTTTAAATTATGAACAATTATTAAATTTTATAAAAAATTTAATTTGAAAAATAGTTTAAGAAAATTGAATTTGTCATGAATTTCATTAAAATTATTAAAAATAATTAATTTAATGAATAATTTTATTTAAAAATATGTTAAATAATTGAAATAGAGAAGATCTGCATTGTATACTTAAAAAAAAAAACGTATTTTGTAAAAATTTTTTTTTTTTAAATGTAAAAAAAGTCGAAAAAGTCGTATAATCCGAGGCCTGTAATGTGCCTAAAGTTCTGAATGTTCAAAATGAAAGAAAACATTTCTTTTTTTTTTAAAAGATAATTAAAAACATTTTATTTATTAACCTTTTTTAATGCTAATAAATAAAATGTTTTGCATTTGCACTTTGTCTTGCATCAAAAAATTTAAAAAATTAATTTTTGGCAAATTTTTAAAAATTTCCCTAAATTTTAATTAAATTCCCTGACTTTCCTGACCGCTGGACACCCTGATTTATTATGTGTTCATTAAATATATAAATGAAAATTTGTCAATATACATATATATAACCAATGTCTATTATAACCTCGGCCTTTTCCTTCTCTCTCACACGACAACAGCTGTAAAGTTCGAACAGAATGCGAACTTCTCTCGCTCTGCATTCCACGACGCGCCTCGTTAGACTTGACACGTATTACTTTACATTCTTAAAGCAAAGGTACGATTTTGATGAAATCTTATTTTTCGAAGTATATCTGTACTTCTTGAATACAAATTGAAATCTGAGAAATCTTAAAAGGAATAAATATAACTTTCGTTTTTGTATACGAAAATTTGAAATCGACTTCTTAAACTTTTCAGAACAACGTTACATCTAGATTCACTGCAAAATAGTGAAACAAATAAGTCAATAAAATAATTTTATATTTAAAAAAAAATCTTAATTTGAATAGAAATTGTATTAGAATTCACAGATAATTGGAAAAAATTTCAATTTTCAAAATTTTGTCAACATAGATATTGTGAAAAGAAAATTTTATATTATAAATTTTTTTCACTTAAGATATGTTTAAAAGAAATTGTTTTGACACGTAACTTTAAATTTTCTAGATAAGAATAAAATAGAAAAGGGTTTGAACATAAATATAATCAGTAAATTGAATAGGATGTCGTCTTGAGAGAACAAATTGCTTAGCTCTCGAATTGGCGAAACTATATAAGGGTGGGGCAAGTCTAAGCATTTTTACGTCCCGTTTCGCATTTATTGCCTTCCTTCTCTAGTATAATAATACAAAGCTTCAATTGCATCCCATAGAGAAAATAGTTCGAATTAGGTTCACTGAACTTTTCCTAACAGTTTCAATTTCGATAAATATATATAACACCCATCCACATAGAATTATATATATATATTATTATTGTTTTTATTATCCAATATTTTTCACGCAAAAAAAATATCATTTTTGGCCTACAAATTTTTCTTCTAAAAATTATTAATCGCATTGCAAATATTTTTATGTAGTCAAAAAAATATATAATTTATATAAAAAAAATATTTTTTCTTCTAAAAAATATTTTTAAGAAATATTCTTGATATTCCAAGTACTTTGTTCTCATTGTTTATTATTTTCAATACTTTTTGTGTATAAAAATGGAGTATTTTAATTATTATAGAAATTACGAATATACGTTCTGGAATATTCCATATGTTTTATTTTAGAGAAAGAAAAAGAAGAAAGCACGAAATAAACATTGTATTCAATAACTAAAATTCCAAAAACGTAAATATTATTTTTTTTTCTCGAAAAAAATATCAACTTAATGTATTTAGAAAAGTAAATAAATCTTTAAAGTAGAAAATAAATAAATTACTAGTTGCTCATTGGCGTAAATAAATCTTCATAAACATCAGCATTGTAACAGTTTTTTCAACAACTAAATAATTTTAAAGAACAAATTTTTTGTATCTGAACCAAAATTTAATTATAGTTAAACAAAGAAAAATTAAAATTAAAAAAAATTAAAATATTGTTTTAAATTCGACATATTTTTATAATTCATCAACGATAAAGTCACAAGGAAAAATCTTAATTAATGTTATTTAAATAATATGTCAAGAATGAGGTCTTCATTTCTAGGGTGTGTATAGAATTAACAGTCGCACCCGCAAATTAAACAAAAGTAAAATAATTTGTTTCCATGATATTGATGAAGGTTTCTCCTTAATTCAACGAAATTAAAAAGAAATAATAATTAAAAATAGAATCAATAATGAATCATATTAGAATTATCTAAAAATAGTTATCCTTTATCACAATTTTATCACTTTATTAAATCCTAACGTGTAATAAAATGAAACTTTTCCTTTCACCAATATTATAGTCGCCCAATATATTTACAATATTTATATTTGTGAACCAATATTTGTAATAATTGTCAAATAAATATTTATTATTCTCAAAAATCAATATTTGTTATTTATATTAACACAACAATTTATTACCATCAATTTAATTTAAATTTATTTACGTTAACAAATTTTATATTTATCATTAAATTAACATAAAAGTCTATACAACATTTTAAAAAGAATAATATAATGTTATTTAATTAATGGAAAATTGTATTAATTTATTTTTGCCAAGCCTTTTTAATAATTATTTGTAAAAGAAAAAAAAATTTATCGCGTTATTTACATATTTTGAAATGTAAAAATCTACATTCGATCATACTTTCTCCGTTACTTTTAATAATCAAGAATATACTAGATAATTCAATAAATAGGACAATAAAAATTGAAGGTAATAAATTGTTTAAAGCCAGTCTATGAAATTAATTAAGTACCGGTAACCGGAAGTACAGCAGGTTCCAAAGGAACCGAAACTTTACTATAGACACCCCACGAACAGATGTTTATTTCCAGTCACCAATTTTATTCTCAGTTTCTAATAAAATCTAATTACATCTGGTCTGATAATTTTAGATAATCTTCAGTTATAACTTCCGGAGAACGTAAGTGTACCGCCAGGTAGACCAAATTGGTTAAAGAATAAAAAAAAAATGAAAGTAGGAATAATTACCAAGGAGTCGTCCCCATTGTCAGCGCTCATAGCCCACTAACGTGATGAAAATCTTCGTTCTCGTCCCTACACTTGCGATCTTCTGTAATCCTCATTACGTGATTCATTTATTTTAGTGAATTTATCGAAAAAATTTCGTCAAATTCTGTAGCCATTCAAGACCTCGTTTCTGAGCACTTGCATCCCGTACCTGTCATATGGCATCGTATACGTTTCCTGTAGATAGAGAGAGATGGATATTTTCTAAACACTTGTTCGCGTGACAAAGATGAAATGAGTTGAGATTAAAGAGGGAGTGAGACGAGGACACTGACACAAGAAACGTCAACGACACTAATCCGAAACACGCTGCTCTCACGTCCGTCGAAGCCATTGATGCCCGTCGACGATGTACATTTTCTATAACTTTTACCGTTTAATTTCAATCACTAATTTACATTAATTCACGTCATTTAATCCGGCATCAAGAACATTGATAAAATTTACACACGTTACTTTTTCACAACCTGTCGACGCACTACGATCAACTAACCTCTGCATAAAGCCTATACATAAAGACGCCATTCCCTTCCCACAAACTCCCCTCCTTTAGAGAAGAGCGACAAATACAAGTAGTGTTACTCGATGCAATTCCAATTTGCATGCTGCACGCATTAACACCGTTGACTCTTTCGCAAGAGAATTCTTTGTCAAGCTTCTTAAGAATGTTACAATGCGACAATACTTTGTTTATGAAAAAAAGGAGCATGTGTCTGACATACGACAGTTGATTAATTCCCGCTGCGCCGCCATTTTGCATTTGAGAACACACGCATGCGCACTTTTATTAAACGCGCTAAAATTTGAATTTTCAATTTTATTAATTTTTAAAATATTATACATTTATTTATTGTTTATAAATGTAATTTACGTAAAAATAAATTATCTATCATCTTTACTTAAATACTTTACTGTACATACAATTATTATTAAACATAATTTTACTAGAATATTAAAAAAATGTTAAAATAGGAGAAAACAAGAAAAATTTCATTTCAGGGGATTCCCCCTAGTATTTCCTTTTTATGCAGGAAATTTAAATAATACTATTTTTCCCGCATTCAATTAACCCAAAGTTTCTAAAAGTTTATCAGAATTTTTTTTCTATATACCTAATTTTTTTCTAAGAGATCTTATTCTAATTTTTAGCAACATTTTTTTTTCAATTAAGAGAAAGTGTAAAATATAAATGAAAAAATAGATAAAAATTTCTATGGACCCTAAAAGAAGATAAATATTCATTAAAATGTAATAATTAAAAATTAAATTCGATTTATAGTCTCTAATTAAATTTAATAAATCATTAATTTCAATTACCAATTACTCACTAACATTAATTAATAAATTATTAGAAAAACCCAATAACTAATCAATCACTAAATTAATTATTAATTTAATTAATAATTAATCCGTAATTACATGATAATGAATAATCTGTAATTAATGATAAAATTCAATGACAAGTGAAACTAAAACTAAGTTGTATACAACTAGAAATAAAAATTGTAATTAAAAAAAATAATTTCTTTTTTTTTTTAAGGATACCAAGGCGATAAGTACAACATCGAAAATGACTTTTTCACAACATTTAATAAAACGCTATAAACTATGTATGTTTTTTTACTCAAATATTCTAAAAGTAACTTACATACGTGTAGTATATTTTGTATAATTTACGTCGTATGGAGGTGTCGCATCCTTCGCAAAGTGTAACATCATAAAATGGATCCACCTCGCTGATCCCAACTAAAGACTCATCTATAAACTTGGTTATTATTCCTTTACATACCGACCCGTCTATTTTTTTTTTTTAATTTTCTTAAAAAAAAACAAGAAACAAAAATAGAAAAAAAATAAGAAATACGGGCGGACAATGAATGCGCGCAAAAAATTATGAATAACAAAAATACCTGCAAAAATGCTCCGGAGCTGACACGTCCGTAATTTTATTTTATTTTTTTTTTTTTTATATAATATATGTATAAATTTAATACTATCATATAATTAATTTCTTATACGCGTAGTGCTTCGATTAATCGTGGATTTAGCGATCGACGTCCCATGATTACTAAAAAGATTTGCATTGAAAACGCACGGAAGGAACGAGGATTGCATATTTAGAAAAACAATACAAGGCAACCAACCACCACCAATCAGGCTCATCCAGTCGCTATTTCCACACTTTTTGTCAAATAATTTATAATTTCGCACTTTTTTTCTTTTTATTTTCGCCTTTCATTACAGAAATTTCAAATTTACTTTTCGAAAAAAAATTATCAAAAAAAAAGAAAAAAATAAATAAATAAATCCAAAAAAAATTTGTATAATAAATTAAATACCTCGAAAAAAGAAAAAATTAAAAAAATACTTTTTAAATAAAGACATTGATAAACATAATACTTAATTGTGATACAAAGTAAAGAAACGAGACAAAGAAATCCAAATATTTCTCGCATTATCATTTAACGAAAACATTCTTAATGAGCTTTAATTGCCCTTCTTCTAAATAAATTGTAAATAATCGTAAATAATAATAATAATAATCATAATAGTATAGGCAGAAAAACTTTACATATTTTTCGCATGTTCTATTTTTCTTGTCGGTTTATAAAAATTTTTCCGCAATCCACAACGCACTGAACAATTCTAAATTTTGTCAAGTTCCATAAAAAAAAAAAAAAAGAAAAATACGAATGCATATTTAATAATATGCATCAAGATTGCAAGAATATCATTAATGTGTATATATTCTCATTGAATGGCATCGCCTAGACGTCAATTGTGTCAACTTGTATACGCAATCGAAAAAAATCGTCATAAATTCGACGAAATTGAACAATGTACGCAATCTGATTGATCTACTATAAATATTTAAGTTTATTATGACAAACTGCACTCTAAGCTGATCCCATGTATTTTTTTTTATTTTAGTTTGGTCACAACCGCATTGACTCATTTCCATTTTTTTTTTTGTTTGTTTGTTTTGTATCCATTCTAATATAATTAATATTATAGTGTCGTCAAAAAATTGCAGCTCCTCGAAGTCTTAAAATTGATACTATCCTAATCGACATTTTTTTTTCTGTAAAATTATCCTCATTATTCGATCAAATGACGCAGAAAATTCAAATTCAAAACGAGGACATCAAAGATATTTCTCTATTTCGGGAAGATTTTTGATAACACATTTTTGTCATCAACTTTACGATCATCGGAATCGAAAGTTTTATTTATTTATTTTTTTTTTATTATTTTTTTTTTATTTTGTGGTAACGCAGATCGGTTCTCAGTAGCCGATCGAAAAATATATATTTTTCAAGTTCGACGGACTCGAACGATTAATTAAATTATCGACTATCAACTGTGTTTGTGTGTGTATGTGTATGTGAATTATCAATTTATCGAAAGTGAATCATCAGTTCATTTTGAATAATCAACTGATTTTACACTATCAAAAGTTTAGAAGTTATAATTGATTTTTGAACCTATCAATTGATTTTGAACTATCAATTGATTTTGAAAATGATCAATTGTGAACAATCAATTGATTTTGAACTTCTCAATATTGATTTCGAACTATGATTTACAACTATCGATTGATTATTAACTATCATCAATTGATTGAATATTTATCAAATTTCATTTGTCAGAAAAATCTCTTTTTTTAAATTTCTATTTGGTAGAATACGAGCATTTGTATTTGACCGAAAATTCATTTAATAGAACATTCAGTTTTTATTTGACTGAATTATCGTTTTTTTTTTTTTTTTGCTACAATTAAATTAAATTCAAAAAATTAATTTAATTTAATAAAAAAAATAAGATAATTCAGTAAAACAAAATATTTGTTTTAAAGAAAAAAAAATCAATGACAATTTATGTAATTTACATAAATAATAAATATTTCAATTTTGGTAAATGAAAATTCAAATACCAGTCACAAAATTTGACTAGATAAAAATTTTGCTAAATAGTCCCTACGATTATATAAATTTCAATTTTTTTTTTTTTTTTTTTTAAATAAAATTTTTCCGACAATAAAAATTTGATGATTTTGCATCTCAATTGATTATGAGCCATTAATAATAATAATTGATCAGTGAATTTAATAAATCGTCGCTGATGTTTTAAGCTGAGACAGTCTCAACCATTGATTTTTTAATAATTTCACCGAAATTTTCATCGCATTCCTCTGAATTTTCCAATTGCTGATCGTTGATCGTTTCAATTTTTTCAGTCTCGATTTTTGTCGTTCCATTATTAGCATGATAATTTCCATGACTTTGTGGATCTAATTCACCGTAATAAGAATATCTGCCAGCCAATAATTCGGAAAATGGCTCGAGTTTACCCATTTGTTGAACAACTGCATTCATTGGCTGAACAGAATTTAAATTTGTATATTGTGAGCCCGTCACATCATCTTGAGCGAAAGTCGTTTCATAACCAGTTGTTGTCGAATGTTGTCCCGTATGCGTTTGACAATTATTAAGTTGCATTGTACCAAGATCGGTTGCATATCCACTATAATGTGAAGAAAAACCAGAATTATTGCCACCACCGCCACTGGTTACGGGAAATTGCGGTTGAAATGGCGTTCCTCGCGACGTTGATGGTAAATTCTGATAAGTTTGATAATCGGCATATGTATTTTGTTGAAAGGAATTTGGATGACCAGGAAAAGTTTGGAAAGTTTGATGAAATTCGGGATGAAGTTTACGTTGTTGTGAATTCTGCGAAGAATCTACCGCGTCCTCGCTCGAATAACAATCATCTCTAATCGCGTATAAATCCAAGCTATCCTCCCTCACGCCCGTGACACTACCGACGCCACCACCACCTTGACACGATGATACAACACTCTCGTGACTCTCGTAATGAAGTGTTGTAAATCCACCTCCATTCATGCATGTTTCCGCTGAATTATCAATCACAGATCCTAAGGAAACATCGCGAAGTCCTGTTCCTTGATCTTGATGAAGATGATGCTGATGATGATGTTGTTGTTGTTGTTGATGATGATGATGATTATGATGATTATGATGATTATTCTCCATCAAATCTGGATCGGTGTGCTCTTCGTCGCGTTGCTTTTTTTCCAATTCTAAACGCATTAAAGTGTGAATAAAGTGCGTTCTTACGCGGACAGGATTAAATTCGATTCTACCAGAACTGTTTGCACAACCGTCTCGAGAGCATCCGCAAGGGAATCCTGCTCGGTCGACCTGAAACACAAATATCAATAGATTAATGACCCCTTAATTAGAAGCTAATTAGTACCAATATTTGATTACAAGTTCCTTTTTCAATCGGATTTTTTTTTTCGTGTGTTTTTAATTTAAAACAAAAATCCTGAAAATAATTCAGAATATTTCAATGATTTTACAAATAGAATTACTATTTACAATATTGATATTTTTTAAAATATACTTATACAAATTTGTTGTTTAACGAAAATTTATAAAGCGAAAATTTCATTTCATTATTCTTTTATTTAATCAAATTTTCATTTTGCAGAATTTTAATTGAAAAATTTTTAATTAAATAAATTTTCATTTAGTAAAATTTTCATTAACCAAGTTTTCTTTAAATTGTATTTATATTTTGTCAAATTATTATTTAGAACATTTTTATTTAACCGAATATGTTTAGTGAAGTTTTCTGTTAATCAAATTTGTATTCAATTGATCTTTGATTTAGTTTATTATAATTTAGTAAAATTTTCATTTAGTTTTGTATTTAAGAAAATTTTAATTCAGTAGTTTTTATTTAATTCAATATTAATTTAGTGGAGCTTTCATTTAATTAAATTTTCTTTTAATCTAATGTTTATTAAGTCAATTTAGTAGAATTTTCATTTAGAAAATTTTTTATTTAAATGAGTATTCATTTAGTTCATTTTTCATTTACCCAAACTGTCTTGAAATCAAATTAAATTAGGTGAAATAGAAATTCTGTTAAATGAAAATAAAATTAAATAGATATATTCGGTTAGTTAGAAATTATGTTAAATAATAATTTTCTAAAGTAGAAATTTTTTGTTAAAAGAAAATTTCTTTTAAAAAATATATAATAATTCAAATACTGTAATGAAATTCAAATGAATACTATTTAATTTGAGTTTAAATATCATTTGAATTTCAATTTCAATTAAAACAGTTTAAACTAACTTACTTCCAAATATTTGAAGAGAATTTGGATATTATAGTATAATTTAAATTATTTAAAAATTTTAGATATATTTTCAGAATTATTAGGTATCTCTCTAATTTACTGAAAATGTTTAAGGTTCCGAAAAATTAGTTAAAGTATTTCCAGTTGCTGTAAAATCGATTTAAAAATTAGAAATACTTCACAATTTTTCTAATGAAAATCAAATTAAATTAGATATAAAATTTATATGGAATTTTAATAAAAGAAAAAAAAAATTCTCAAATTAAATTAGCATTTTTCAAATAAATAAATTAAAAATCTAAATAAATTTTCATTAAATAATATTAAGACTTTAGATTATTAAAAAATAAAAATTACAAAATTCATTAATTACTATTTAATAAAGAATAATTAATTTAATATTTGAGGCATATATTTCTAATTAATTTTTTTTGGTATAATTTACAGAATCACAAACCTGGCACTTGACATTGGCTCGACTACAGGGACAGCTCTCGGGATCGCAGTAGCCCTTGCATCCGCAACCGCAGTGCTCGCGACTTGCCCTAATATCGCGACATTCATCTTTCTCAACGGCGTCTATTCGTCGAACGCCAGCTGCCCGAAGAAGTGCACGTCTCTGCCATGTTGGTACAGGTTGCAAAAAATAATAGCTGTCAATATCGAGTTCCTCGGCGTCGCTTGGTTCCTCATCGGTGTCGTCACTTGGATCCTCTGAGCTTGATGCAGCTTCCGCCACTCGGTTCGCGGCACGCTCAGTACGTAATTGCGCCAATCTTGCTCGATGAAGTCGCCTTTGTTCAGTTGCATGTTCCGATAATGAAAATCGCTCGGCATGAGTGTGAGTCGCGCTCATTCCAAGTGTACTACCACCCTGAAAACCAAATCAAATTTTGTTAATTCTTTATTATCACATTATAATTTTAATTAATTAATTAAAGTAAAAAAAAAAATTAAAATTCATCGAGTTTTCATTCGAACACAATTTCCATTTAACAGAATTCTCTTTTTTCGATTTCAAAAATCAGTAATTTTGTAAAATAAAACTTTGCCATTAATTACAGGTTTTCGAAATTCATCTCTAAATTGAAGATTAATTCCAATATATGAAAAATTGATAAAAATAAGAAATAAATTTTTTTTTAACAATTTAATTAAAAATACATAAAAAAAAACTTTAAAAAAGAACAATCAATTGTATAATAGAATGAAAGTGGCTATTATTTGACAATTATATTAACTAACCTGAGAAGGTACACAAGTGAATCCTTGAGCCCGAGGGAAATAATAGACGGTAACCGCATCGAATTGGATGTTACGTTTCTTTTTTGGTGGTTCATCTGCATTTGTTCTCTTTGCATTTGGTTCACCCTCCATGCAATCAACTAATCTACGCTTTAGATTACTCTTTGAAGGACTTCGAAAAGTTGGAAGAGACGTTTGTGGTATGCACTGTCCGTTCACGTCGGGGACATAGGTTTCCAATTGATTTACAGCTGAAAGAAAACGTTCTGATTATATGATTATTATCATCTCTTATTGTAAAGTATCGCGTGCTGATAATCGATTCACGACTAAAATCGATGGACCAAACAATTCCATTTGATGAACGCCAGAATTCCTTCTGGGAAACAATGCTCCTATCCGTTATTTGCACGAAAATACCAAACAATTATTATTATTATTATTATTGTTTGAGAAAAATAATATTACGTTATTTCTTCTAAATAACAATTTAAGGGAAAACAATTTTTTTGAGGTACATTCTTTCAGTATTATGAGTTTAAAATTTAGAAAAAAAATACCATTTTTTATTTTTATTAACAGATCCTCGAAACTGAAATCTAGTTAGAAATTTGTTTTTTACAAATAACCAAAAAAATTTTTGGCCAAAAAATTATTTTAATGAAAACAAAATAATAAAACATTAATACTTTAAAAAAAATACATTGGAAGTTAATAAATAAAAATTTAATTTTAATTATTTTAAATAATAAAATTGTTTTAATATGCGAAAATTGCGCCAAATCATTTAAGTTATCGAGATATTGATTAAATATTCGAGTATTACAAATAGAAAAGTTAATTTAGACGTTAAAACTGAGTACATGAAGATAAATTAGTAAATTTTAATCAAACTCAAGTGCAGCTCTAAATAAAAAAATATTTCTCCCTCTCTCTCTCTCTCTCTCTCGTTTGATGTACTCATATAGAAAAGTGGATATACGTAATTTTAACATTTTCGAAAAATCAATATAGCAGACGTGAGATGTGATTAACTTAAACTAATTTCCGCATATGTCAGCGTACTCATAGAAAAAATTGTTATAATTTTCGAAATATTGATCGCATGCTCTTTGAACCTATAACTATTGCTTGAAGTCAAAGAGTTGCTTTTAAATATGTCACCCTTTATACAAATATTAATTAAAATACTTGGAAGGAAATATTTATATGACATTTAAATTATAAAAAAAAAAAATTAAGATATTAAAATTTTGAATTCTCAAATTGAACTATTAAACTTTTTTTCTTTTTTATTTATTTTGATAGTCATTGTTAAGAAAATGAAAAAAATATTATACATAATAATTAAAATAATAATTTACTATTACTATATTATTCTTATTATTTAAATATATATAAAATAATAAATATCAATATTCATTAAATTTACAATAAAAATATTAATTACAGTAAGATATTTTTCTTCCAAAAAAAGATTCAAATTTGTTAAAACTAATTAGTTGAAAAATAATTCTTCAAATTCTAAGAAATAATTTGAATTCTAAAAATAGTTCACTATAATATAAAGCTTTATGAATTTGGGTCAATTTGAAATTCAGAACGTTCAAATAAATGGAATTTTATATTTGGTCTTTCTTAAAATTCAAATTCTAATTATCTCTTTAATTCAAATTTAAATCCAAACTTACATTTAAATCCTAATTTAAAATTAAATATTAATTCAAATTCAAATGTCATTTTAAAAAGCTGCTTCATAATCAATTAAGCCACGCATTATATCATATCAACAATATTATCACATACAAATATTTTAATAATTAAAAAAAAATAATAAAAAATTTCTATCCATTTTTGAAATTAACATTAAACTATTAACAATCTAATATTAAACTCAACTAAATAAATAACTAATAATTTTTAATAAATATTTTTTCCCTTTGCTGCATAGTAGAAATTTTTTTTTTTTTTTGTATTTCAATACAGTCGATTTCCATTTCCGAATATTGGTTTTCAGCCAAGAAAGTTTTATTACATTTTGAGAAAAAAGAAACGTAAAAAGTAAATTTTTTTTCCCCTTTTTTAAATACTATAAGAAATAAATAATATTTAGAAATTTTATTTCTAATATTAAAATTCTATAAATCTAATGTGAAAAAAATTGTTTTCATTTGAATAAGAAATTCATCCCCCCATTTCTTTTCAAAATAAAGACTATAAGGAATCTAAATTGAACAATTTTTTTTTTTTTAATCTAGAATTAAGTTAACAAAATTTCCACTCACTTTTATCTTTATCCGACAAAATTTCATCAGGTATCCTATCGAGGAATGATGTCTCAGAATCACTTTCAGGAGCTGGTGCTTGTCCAGAATCACCAGGAATCTCGCTACCAAGTCCCGAATCACTTCCATCTGATCTGACCTCATCCCTTGAACCTGTAGCAAGGGCAAGACTCTCAGCAGAATCCTCAGTGAATGCTTCCGGTCTTTCCGGTTCCAAACGTGTCATAATATCTGGCGTAATATCATCACAAATAAGTGGATCATTCTCTGTGCATGGAATCTGATGATTAGAAATAACATGATGATGATGATGATGATTATGATGGTCAACACTAAATTGAACTGCATTCATTGACGCGACAACTTCCGAACTATCTGAACCAGTCTCTGTTGTTTCCGTTTCCTCAGTATCAACAGCCACTTGAATTTCACTTGAGGTCAATCCAATTGTCTCCAATTCCAAAGGATTTTCACCAACGTTCAACACCGTTGTTTGAATATCATCAATTCCAAGTGTGGAATTGGAAAAAATAATTTCCTCATCCACCTCAATTTTTTCAATCACATTATTACTCTCCCATATTTGACTCGTTTTTCTAGTCGTCATTCTATCGTCAATAGTTAATTCTTCTTTCTTTTCTAATTTCTCAACTAAAAACAATTCATTTTTTTCTGACGACGACGACGATGATGATGATGATTGTTCATGGACATAACAGACGCATCTCTCGATTACAAGACCAATACTTTCTTCCTCAGTCGAAGTCAATGTCCTAGAAGAATCAATTTCAGGTTCACTAATTTTTTCTTTCTCATTATTTTTCATTTTATCTAAACAATTTGCAACCTCATCAATTTTTTCACTATTATTATTATTTTTGCTATTATTTTTCTGTTCTATTGCGTCCACCCTTGATAGTACAAGAACTAATTCACGAAGTCCTTTTGTATTTTCTATTGTTGTTGTACTTTCATCAAAATCAACAGCACTGCAATTTAAATCTGTCGTCGAACTATTTTTCTCCGATTGATTATTATCATCATCATCATCATTATTATTAATAACACATGTTTCCGTCACTTTAACACAATTTTCCACTCGCGAATTATAACTATCATTATTTGAATTTTCTGATCTCGTGTCAATTTGATTAGTGACTTTCAAACATTCCATTTCTTCATCATTATTTTTCTTTAAAATTCTAATATTGTCATCAACAAAAACACGAGGTTCGGTGGATATTAATGAAATTTCACCTAAAGTACGTTCACGAAGACTAACGTGTATAGGCGAGAGTCTTCTGACCTCATTTTTCAATTGTTGTGCCTGTTCCTCGGATATTTCGACGCCAATTTTTTTAATTTCACCACTTAATGGAAGAAAATCAGCAGCTGGTCTTTTACGCGAGACTTGCAATGATTTCATATTATTATCACTATTATCATTATTTTCATCAACATTATCATTATTTTTTGATAATTCATTCTCTGAAGTTTCATTGATTTCCAATTTTGTTGACAAATTCTCCTTTTCGTTTGTTGTTGATGAATTTTCATCGCATTCTGATGATTCTGAGGAAATTTTAGAAATCATCTCATTTGTAATAGCAGTTGATGTCGTCTTGTCATTAATGATGATCTCATTGTTAACGGATGTTGTTGGTAAGATTTCACTTGCTCCTTCAGGATTCATCACTGAGGTGGAATCCTCTTGGGCCGCGTTGACGACACAGTCCTCGGCCAAAGGCGATTCCATCTCGGCCGTTTCTCCCGTCTATCAAAAAAAAAAAAAAAAACAAATTTATTTAGAATTTTTGAAATTTAATTTTTAAAAAACAAATTCTCTAGAATTATTTCAATAAATTCTCTATATTTTATTCCCCCCCCCATTATCCTAAATAATTTATTTTCAATTAAATTTAAATAATTCTTATTAAAAATATTTTTTAAATAGAAAATTCTATTTGAAAATAGAAAAATATATTGAAGGATTGTCAAGAAAAGAGGGATTGGAATTTGTCGCGATGGACCTGGAATCTCGTCTATTACAATAAATCATATAGTTGACGACGCGTAGACGCTCGTCGGTACTTGTTTTCTTTTGTTTTTTTACTCTTCTTTTTTATATAGTCTATAGCAATTTTTCCATTTTCTTTCTCTCTCTCTCTCTCTCTCTCTCTGAAATATCATACACAAGGAACGAACGAGGACGGAGGGATCAATAAGCCACGCGCCCAATGGTACCGCGCACCATGAGAGACAGAGAGAGAAAAAAAAAGTAACGATGATAAAGAAAGCGTGCATTACCGAGGAAAAATCAATTTTTTAGTAAACATCGAAAGACCAAGGCGAAATCACCAAAATAGAATATATATTTTTTTTTTTCAACAGGACCAAATTTAACATGGATTAGTTTCCTCAATTTTTCCCCAAAAAGTTTTTTTTTCAACACATTTTTGTTTAAAAAAAGGGGTTAAAAAAAATTTTTTTTTGCCACAAATTTTTTTCACTGAGATTTATTATTTTACACGTTAGTGATATTTTTTTTTTTTGTCTTCTATGAGAAAAAAAAACAAAATGCAATTTTTCGTATTTTACACAAAAAAAATTTGAATTTTACCTTCCCTCGATTTGAAATAACTTTTGGGATTCTTTTTTTTCTTTGGGACGGAATTTTTTTTTTTTTTTTGAATTGTTTTCAATCTCTTTAAAGTCAAGTTTTCTTTGTGTGTGTGTGTGTGTGTATGAAAAATCCTCTCGGGGAAGATTTACGTTGTTTCACAGCTCCAACCACCCTTCTCACCGAGTTGAGTTTCATCGACCCTTTGATCCACGAGCATGATGATTCCTCTACTTGGAATATAGAGAGAATTCAATAATTTAAAAGACATTCGACAGATATTTATGTCGTGAAAAATAATTTTTTGAGATTGTTTTCGTTTTTTGAATAAATGTTTTTAGAAGAATAATCAGAAATGATTTTTTTTTTTTTTTTTACTATGAACTGGATAAAATTCAAGAATGGAGAAAAATGAAGAAGAGGCTTTTTCGAACGGTAAATTGAGAAAACACGGGAGATAATATTATGTATAGTAATATTGTATATGAAGAGGGAACGGAGTCAACGCGACATTAACGGCGCGTTTGTTGAAAAGTGGGTTTTCAACCTAGTATATAGCAATAGAAGAAGGTAATGCCGTGAGAACTAGGAAGAGTCTAGAATTCGAAATATGTTTGTGTGTATTTATGATTTTTTTTTTTTTTTATTTAGAGAAAAAAAAAGAAAGACTCGACAGGAAGAGATGATCGAGAGAGGCGCGTGATTCGCGTTCACCAGCTCAAAGCAGAGTGAACCCAAGAACACGACGCAGCACTCGGGATTGAACGCGTCGTCCTGGCTATTGGGAAGAGAGAAGAGTAGCTCGTGGGCGTTCGTGGGAGCTCGTTGGACCTCGGGCACACGGCGTCAGCGATTGCTGGCGCGAAATCGGCGCGTACCAGCGGCCGAAGAATATATATATATATATATATATATATATATATATATATATATATACATACATATATACCTACTCCGTTTGCCTGATGGTTCAACGAACGTGAGAGAGAGCAGCGCTTGCGCGACGCTGCACAACGAATATATCGCAATTGTCGTGTGTGTATATGTATAGTACAGCTCGTTCGAAACAGAAGAAGTCTTCCCTTTTTTTTATTCATCATAAAAAAAAGAAAAATAATTTTTTTTTCCCTCAAGCCACTCGGTGAAACCGAAAAACGAAAAGAGGTCACACAAAAAGAAACCATGAGAAATTATCGAGATTTTATTATATTAAGAGAAAAATAATGTGTATTTTATTTCTGTGTAGAAGAAATATCGATCATCTCATTTATATAGGAGAGGAGGGTGGCAAATTTCAAAAAAAAAAATCTGAAACTTTTTTAGATATTGATCATTCCTACATTGAATTTGGAATTAACAATAAACAACTAGGAGGAATATTGATTATATTATATATATATATATATTTTGGTGCGGCTAATTCGAGAAATCCTGTGTGTGTGTGTGTTGATCATTCCGTTGCAAGTACAATTTGAAAATTCCGCGAAGCTTTGGGAGAGACCAGTGGAGATTGGTGGGAAGTATTGATTATCCCGCTAGAGTTCAATTTGAAAATTTCATATAATGAATTTTGTGGAATAATGATCATTTTATTATATTTGTATATTTAATAATTGAAAATTTTCTGAAAATGTACAGCAATGTCCGGTATTGAGCATATTTATAAATCAATTAGATTTTAAATGGAAAAACAATGAATTAGCTATTAAAATTTTACTACTGCTGCAATACTGGGTACTAGTATTGTTCCAGTAGTGATAACTCTGTCAATTTCTGGTATAGGGTATCATGTTTACTATAATGTTTTTGGGCGCGCTGAATCCGAATCCGAAGCCCATTTAACCCCACATCATTTTAGAATTCTGCCGTAAGCCCAAAAAAGACATTAGAAATACATTTTTTTGAGGTTATGACAGAATCCTGAAATGATGGGGTTCAAATGAGCCTCGGATTCGGATTCAGGAACCCCAAAAACATATATAGTAAACATATGGTCAGATCCTGAGATCAGAAAGAAAATTTATTTGCTAGATTCGTAAATCAAATGTAGGATTTTGAGCAAAAATTTTTTAACATCTGTATTATAGCTAATTCATTCTTTTCCATGTAAGAGGTATATATATATAAATATATATATATATATATTGATTCTATTGATGTCAAATTTGAAAATTTAAACATTTCCAAATCACGATAATCATGATTGGTTAATTATATATAGGAATATGCAAATATTCAGAAAATGTAGCTTTGTCAAGGTATTGATCATCCCATTGTGGTTAAATTTGAAAATTCAGATAATGAAACTAGGAGGAATATTAATTATTACAATATCCATAGAGAGTTACAAGTAAAAATGTTGAACATTCGAATCTGTGTTCGAAAATTTTGAAAGTCACTACGGAGTATTGATTTCGAGTTCAAATTGAAAAAATCAGAAATATGAAGCTGAAGAAATAATTCATATACTGTTATAGGATTTAATTTAATGTAGAAAAATCTAAAGTTCCCGCGAAAATGGAGTCAAGTTTATATTTATCATCCTGTTATCGAGTTGAATACGATTTACCAAATCAGAATGATTCTTGATCATCTTGATCGTCTCTAATTTGTAATTAATATTAAAAAAAATTCAGATAAATAAATCTATATAGAGGAATGATAATCATCCTGTTGATGATTAATTCGATTTTGAAAATGTAATTTCAGATATATTGATCATCACATTGTAGTTAAATTTGTATTGCGCCAAAGCCAAAATTGGTCATCTTGATGATTCATTTGATATTTATAAAGCAAAGAATTAATCGCTTCAATTGAATTAAGGGGACTTTCTGGTTTAGAATTGACAAAAAAGGAAGGTTTTAAAACTTTTATTGTAAGAACAGTATTAAAGAAATTGTAAAAACTATTTTTGGACATTGTAGCACATTGCGTAGAGAAAATTTAAAAAATATGTTTGAGTGTATTTAGTTCAATTTCATAGCTGTAGGTGGCGTCTTCCAAAAGATTTCTTTTTTTTGGTACGTTAGTTTCCGGGCAACCTGTAATACATAAATTCAAGTTCCAAACGGGAATCTCTTCATAAGGATTTATTCTGGGGCCTAAACCTCAAAAACGATTTTTTTTAAAGGTTTTTTTATTTTTTATGTACATTTTTCTCAAAAACTCGCAAAAACGCCGTGTTTTTGGGTCAATTTACCTCCATATAAAAACACAGGGGGTAGAAATATGAGTTTTTAGAGGTTTAGGCCCCAGTTTTTTAAATAAAGAATCGAAAAATTTTTGGTATTTCAAAATCGGTTCGGTAGATTTCGAGAAAAGCTCTGTACCAGTTTGAAAAATGAGTTTTCGAGAAAAACGCGTTCAAAGTTTTCATAACATAGTTCATTGAGTCATGAATATCAAACAACTTTTTATTACAACAGAACTTCGTATCCCGCTGTTTTTAGGGTCGCTGATTACGAATTTGATGTCCGTTTTGGAAAATTCAAAATGGCGGATCCAATATGGCGGACGAAAAAATAAAAATTCAACCGGATTTGCTTAAAACTTGTTACTCGGGGGTTTTTGGGGTCGCTGATTATGAATTTGATGTCAGTTTTTGAAAATTCAAAATGGCGGATCCAATATGGCGGACTACAAAATAAAAAATTAACTTTTTTTATTAATTAAAACGTTCCTAGAACGTTAATGTTTTGTGCCTATATTCATAACTAGCAATCTCAAAAGGCCACAAGTAACCATTTTCAACTAAATTTAATTAATTTCTTAATATTTGTCCGCCATTTTGTATTTTCAAAAACTGACATCAAATTCGTAATCAGCTACCCCAAAAACCACCGAGTAACAAGTTTTAAGCAAATCCGCTTGAATTTTTATTTTTTTCGTCCGCCATATTGGATCCGCCATTTTGTATTTTTAAAAACTGACATCAAATTCGTAATCAGCGACCCCAAAAACCCTCGAGTAACATGTTTCAAGCTAATATCAATAAAAGAGGAACACCAAATATGTAAATAAGATAACTGTAGATTGTTGTTGAAATACATACCGTCATAAATATTGTTATAACTTTTGTTTTTGTACATATTTTTTAAAAAACGTTTTGGGACAGTAATTCTATGATACTATGGAACATTTTTAAGCAAAAAAAAAAAATCGATTTTTTTGAAATTCTAAACCAGAAAGTCCCCTTAAATTTTAAATATCCGAATAGCTTCAAAAAAAACCAGGCCGGTGGGAATTATTGATCATCTCGTTCGAGTTCAATTCCAGAATTTGGATATAACTATTAAAGCCAGGAGGAATATTGATTATTTTGATGTGTTGTATATAATTCCAGAAATTTGAAAATTTAAACCACTGTAGCAAATATTAATCATTTCGTTAAGATTTAAATGCTAAAATTTCAAAAATTGAATAAATCATTCATGGATTCAATATAAGTATATGAAGTTACTGATCATTCCATTGAAATCCAATTCGAAAATTTGGATATTGATCATCTTAATTCAAAAAAGCTAAAGGTAGAAAAATTTGTATAATTAAAATTTGAATTCCCATACCAGGAGGAATATCGATTATCTTGCTAGCTAATTCGAGAATTAAGATCCATCAAGCTAAAGTTTAATTAAAAAAAAAGATTGAAGCAAAATTTAAAGATTCAAACCACCATCAAGCTGTAAAATTGTATTGATCATTTTAGTTCGAGTCAATTTCTGAAAATTGGAGCCACCTGGAGACCAAGTTGTTGAAAGTATTGATCATTCCGCTCGCGTCCAGTTCCAAAAATTCAGAAAACCAAATCTAAAGGAAAATTCAGTGAAATTTGAAAAATTTGATGATTCCAAAAATGTTCATCTCAACTATAAAAATAGTAATCCGAGTCATTTGTTCAAAAATTATTCTACTATAGTAAAATTTAAAGAGAAAAACCATATAATACGCCTAATACGAAAAATGGGAAACTATACTAAAAAGATGCGGCTAAAAACTCATATACCAAAATATTATTTCCGAAAATTCAAAATTTTAAATCTCAGAAATGGCAATTCTTATTTTCATCCAAGAGATGCAACTCTTTCGAAAAGAAGCTTTTAGAATCGCAGAGAAAACTTCTCTAAAAATTCACGCTTCCCTGAAAAGACGAAGTCTACGTTCCATGAATCCTGATGTTGATGACTGGGTCATCCTGACCTGTTTATAAACATCAGGTGGACCTACAATTCTTGCCTTCGAACGTTTAGTCGAGACTCTATAACGATTCGAGTCCTGGGATGAGAAAAAAGAAGAAGAAAAAATCAAGTGAGTGGTATATTTCGTGAAAAAAAAAAACGGAGCAAGATCAAAGCTGATGGGTGGTTTTACGATGCAGAGCAGACGGCGTCAGTGAAGGAATATTGCGAGTTCGTCGCTGCTTTCTGGGAAACGTCCCCGCGAGAGACTCTTTCCCCGCGCTTTAGCTATTGGGACCTTCTCATAACCAGTCTGCGCAGGCTACTATATATGATACTGTATATATATATATATACTATAGTTTATAGTGTATGGTAGCCTAGCTCGTATATATAGGATCACAAGACCTGTTATATAGGGAGAATCGCCTCTCTTTCTCCTTTTCATCTCTATCTATATCTATCTCTCTTTCTCTCGTTCTTCAGTTACTGGAAGAGATGAAACTCTAGGTGCAAGAGAGAACACGAATGTGTGATTCAAGTCAACACCAGAGTAGTGTACCTCCCGCACGCCATATCCTCGTACTACAGGTCGCGCTGGCATAATAAGAGCGAGGGAGCCGAATATAATGCACCGTCTCGCTTGCAGTGACCTCCCTGGAAGCTGTGGAATTTACCACCCACCAACCCCTACTCTATAGTTCAACAACCATCGTAAACACATCAACGTATATCGTTAATTTCGAAATGTTACACTATGAAAAAAAAGAGAAGAAAAACAAAATAGTTGGATAAATTAATCTGACAATTTGAATAATAAATTTAATAAATAAATTTTAGTTGGGACGCATGAATATTCCACAACTGATAAGTAACCAAATCGCAAAAAATTTTTTGAACGTTCAAAACTTTTGGCTTATAGTTAATTGAGAATTTTTATTTTTAACACTGACTGCATAAGAACCAAACCTAACCTTCAAAATAGTTCCTACATTATCTGCTCTCTACGATTCGCAAGTACTTGATTGGTCAAAAATGCGCGCGCTGATTCAAAAAAACGTATAGTTCAACCAATCACAGGTCTTTAAGAAAAACGTCAAACTACATTCGGCATCTTTCGAAAAAACGTTCGGGGATAATATATTAGTATTTTTTAACTCTATACTACAATTTTCCGCATTCTGTTTTACAAACTTCGATATACTCAAACTAGAAATTCCAAATAATTTCCTCTTTCTCCCCTAAATTGAATGCGGAACTATATTAAATTTTCAAACCAAAAGTCTCGCAGTGTGTTTCGTAGTCCTGGAGAGTAGATTGAAAAAGGAGAAATCAAAGCTAAGTAGACCAAGCCTCTAAAGACAAGATGGAGGTTAAATTAGATAAATGAAAGAAATATTCAAACTCCACCTTCTGACAGAAAGCAAGGTTTTCATTTATAGCCCTCTGTCGATGTTTTTTTTTAGTTTTTGCCATTAACATTTTTCTTGTTTAGAAAATTAAAAACTAAAGTTTGCAAGAAATTTTATCGAAACCATATTGTTATTATAGACAAATATATGTTAAAAAGGTATATTATTGGACATAATTTAACAATAAAAATTTTGCTCTCTAAAACTGAATCAGTGAAATTTGACTGAGAATCAATGGCTCTATATTCTAGCGATTTTAATCAGTGAATTTTCACTGAAGATCAATTAAAAATGATTGAAATATCAGTTATTTTTCATTGATTGTCCATTTAAAAACTAACTGAAATTTTCAATATGTGTGACAGAAAATTTCAGTAATGTTTTAATTGGATATTCAGTGAACATTCACTGATTAAAATCGCGAGAATAGAGCCATTGATTCTCAGTCAAATTTTACTGATTCAGATTTAGAGAGTGAATTTTTAAGTTGTAAGGAAAAAAATTATTTTGACAGTTGGATAAATTTATAATAGAAAATAGAAATGTTTCGAGTTTTTTTTTCTGTGATTTTTAAAATACTCTTCACACTCCTCCTCAAAACAAAAAATCGAATTTTTTATTTTTAAATTAAAGTTAGATCCTCTTTTCTATAGCATTAAAGTTTGGCATTAGAGAATGGGCTAATTTAAAAAATCTGTTTACAAAAACGTATTTTAAGGTTAAAATGCAAGTATCTAATTTTGTAAAAGTAAAGTAAGCAGGACACATTATCAATTTAAAATTTGTTTAATGCAATTAACTTCAATTCTACAAAAACTACTTTATACATTTTAGCCTTAAAATTCGTTTTTGTAAACACATTTCTCGCATACAGTAGCTCGTTTTTCAACGCCAAACTTTTGTATAGACAAGAAAATCCAACTTAAAATTAAAAAATAAAAAATTGGATTTTTTTTCCTTTTTTCTTCTGATGAGTGTTTAATAAAATCAACAAATATTCTCAAAATTTCAGAATTAAACATAAAATTCTTCATATTTCTATACGCTATAGAAAATTAAAAATTCAGTTTTATGTAATATCATCATATCGAAAGCACATTGAAAGTACCTATTTTAATATTCAGTAATATTTAGAATTTTAGAACTTTTTTTCAAAACTTTCTGGAAAAATATAATTAAAATTTGTTAAAGGAATATGGGACGAGTGAAATTTTAATCCATTGACATTTACATTGTTGATAGTTTTAGTGTCACTTTGAAAGAGGATAGTTCACACTTTTGTTTATTTCTAAATTGAAAAAAGATTAAATCTTTCACAGTGGAATCAAAAAAAGAAAATACTTTTTTAAATGTTGATATTACCATATTTAAATTGAATGTTTTTAAGGTTGCTGAATACAATTTTTCTTTTGAAATTTAAAAAATTCATTATTAAAAATTTTTGAAATTAACAAATTCAGTAGAAAATATTTATTTAGAACTTTTAAGTCACACGTACTGAATCCGAATCATTGATGAAAATAAAAAAAAATCAATATAACAACTTTAAATTTAGTTTGCAAGGATTACTATGATTATTATTTTCGTTATCCTAAATATAATAACATCATCATCATCATCATCGCGTCGCCATCGCATCACCATACATTGCGTGCGTTTATAAACTGTATATAGTTTATTTCCCGCACCTTGCAAAATCGATTCTAAATAAGTTGCCATGACGATAGTATAATATGCGAAAAATTACGAGGGAGCTTTTTTTTTTTCTTTGTATTAGTGACACTTCCTACGATTTAGACGTGGGATGTTGTATTGTACAGAATATAGGAGTAAAAATATACACTTGACCTTTTTCTTCAATAAGAAAAAACCTTTTTCATTATTTCATTATGAAAATATATTAAGAATAAAACAATGTTGTTAGTAGAAAATAAATATTATTTTGAATTTTTAAAATCTGACTTTAAATTCGTAATTAGTGACCCTGAAAAACCCCTGAGAATAACGAGTTTCAAGCGAATATTCAATCAATTTTTAAAAATGTATCCGCCATATTAGAATTATAGAATTTTTTGGGATTCTGACATCAGATTCGTAATCAGCGAAAAAAACCTAAAATAATTAATACGTAATTTCAATTTTGAAAAAAATGTATCGCGGTTAATACTTTGACAATCTGCTCAATATTGTCGCTGTCAAGAGTAGGTGCCAATTTTGCCACTATACTGGGTCAGTTTTGGGTCGTGTTGAATTTCGTACTTGATTTAATATTTCCAAAACGAAATATTATACACAGTAAACTTGGTTGTATCTTTTTCTATTGCAACGTTTTGATGCACATAAGTTATATCAAAAAGAGATCGTTTTGTGTATCATTTTTAGAAATGATACACGAAACGGTCTCATTTTTTGATGCAAAAAATTTAATCAATTTATATCAATCATGGCCGAATTGAATCGACTCAAAATTAAACGAATTTTTTTCAGATATTTTGGTAATAGTACAATTGCGGAGACCATTTCACTATTTAATTTGAAAATGAAAATAACAGAAAATCAAAGACAATGTGCAATTCGATAATTAAAAAGTGACAGCTTATAAACATAACCTAAAATGCATGAGAAAAAATTTGTCGATAAAATCAATATAGCCGAGCTTTTTAGAAGGTAGATGGCAGTTTTGCTTTTTATAAAAACGATTCAGAAAAAATTTAAAGAAAGAAAATAGATAAGTGCTGCCATCTACCTTCTAAAAAGCTCGGCTATATTGATTTTATCGACAAATTTTTTCTCATGCATTTTAGGTTATGTTTATAAGCTGTCACTTTTTAATTATCGAATTGCACATTGTATTTGATTTTCTGTTATTTTCATTTTCAAATTAAATAGTGAAATGGTCTCCGCAATTGTACTATTACCAAAATATCTGAAAAAAATTCGTTTAATTTTGAGTCGATTCAATTCGGCCATGATTGATATAAATTGATAAAATTTTTTTCATCAAAAAATGAGACCGTTTCGTGTATCATTTCTAAAAATGATACACAAAACGATCTCTTTTTGATATAACTTATGTGCATCAAAACGTTGCAAAGATTTGATGCAATTTTTAGTCTCAATTTGATACTTTTAGGAAAACTGTGTAAAATATTTGAATTTCAGTTAATTTCGAACACTTTTAGTTGATTGATACTTATATAGCCTCTGCTCTATAAGCTCCTTGTCATTCCTTGTATTTTCATTATCTGAAACTCACAAAGAGGGCGGATGTTGAGGGTGTTTATAGAAAGAGACAAAGACGTCTAACTCTCTCTCTCTTTCTCCTATATATGATGCATTGAAAAAAAAAACGAAGAAGATAAAATTGAAGAACAAGGAGGAATAGAATGATGACCGAAAAGAAGAAGAAGAAGAAGAGAGATGATAAAGGAGAAGAAGAAAGAGAAAAACGTGAGCCAAAGGAGTAAATGCGAACGAAGGAAGCAACCTCCGGATATTTTGCTAGGGTGCGAAAGAGACGAACGGAGTACTGCGGGGCTCTATATATTGGAGCTTGTAAATGGGGATGAGGACTCTACCTCCAGTCGAATCGATCCCACCGCAGTGTAGCACTATAGTATCCCACGTGCATACGTATCATGCACACAGAGAAAAATATTTATTAAATTAAAAAAAAGAGAAATACAAATTTTCTCGCAATAATTATAAAACTATATATATAATTTCGAGTATAAATAATACACACAATTTCTATCATATAATTCTCTTTTCATTAAATTTTTTGATAAAAATTGACTGTTTGAAGGAAATTTGCAGACGTTTAGTAGGAGTAAAATTTTGACTCTTATCATTTGGAGTAATATAAATCAACTCTTGAAAGTAAATTCTTATTTTAAATTTATACCTACAGTGTAGGCATAAAATTATTCCCCTTAGCGTTAACTCCAAAAGAGTGCGACTTTTTTCACAGTGAAAATTCAAAATATCCATCATGAAAATCATGAAATGAAAAAATAGTTGATTTTTCGTTAATTAATTGTATATGATTTTAAAAACAAAATTTTTTCAAGTAAATTCAAGAGATACTCATAGAAAAAATATGCAGTTTGTTTAAATAATAATTATAAAACTATTTTTATCAAAAAAAAAATATATATATATATATCATTACTATATTATAAAAAGATATCGCCGCCGCCGCTGATTCAAGAATGAACGCTAGGCGAGAACTTCGACGCTACGCGGGAGCTCACAATACTCGCCTACCATTCAACTCACGAAGCATTCAGACTCACGTACCATTCATAATTTGTCTCCAATGAACACTAGGCGAGAATTTCGTCGCTACGCGGGAGCTCACAGTACTCGCCTACTGTTCAACTCGCGAAGCATTAAAACTTGCATACCGTTCAGAATTTGTCTCCAAAATTTCAGATATTGATCTATCTGTATCAAAAATAGAAGTTAAAAATTAACATAACATCAATACTCAAGGTCAAACGACAAAATCATAGATTAAAACGAACATAACTTTAAAAATCAAGGACATAGTATGTTAAAAACCAAATTTTTTGATGGAGTAGAGACGGATATAACCTCAAAATTATTATCTGAGGTCAAGATATGACCCTCCCTTTAAACTTTTAAAGGTCAAAGGAGAACATAACCTTAAATCTACGTTGAAGGTCATAGGCGTGTAGGCGAACATAACCTTAAAATTTGGTCAAAGTTACAGAAAAAATCTGACATTACCGCAAAATTAGGATCATAGGTTAGAAGGACGGCATCCGTGGTGCATCTTAGAAACAAATTCTTTAAAATGAAATAATAAATTTTATTTAAAGAAATTGGGTAAAATTAATCTTTAAAAATATATAAAAACTTATTCGGTTCCTAATTAATTTTGCAATTGCAGAATAGATGAAAATTTAGTTTACGGATGTAAGCTAAAATATAGTTTATGTTCATATTAAAATATAAATAAATTTATGCTGTTCAAATTTAAAAATTTAATTAAATATAAATTTAATCAAAATAATATTTAATATTTTTAGTAAATTTAAATAGGGGGTTTATATATATAAACACATAGTATAAATTGTATAAAATTGTAAAATTTTAATATTGGAGGATTATCGGTGACGTAAAACAATTTTTTACATCAATTGGATTTCACAACATAAGCGTCTAGCAGCTTCATTCAAATCCCATATATACATGTATATAGTAAAGGTAAATGTCTATATATGCATTGTCCGCTTTTACATATATATATCGAAGTTGAGTTGGTATACCACAGTGTGGAGTGAAAGGCTAAATAAAGAGAAGGAGGAGATGAAAAGTAAGATGAGGATGTATGCGAAGATAAAATGTAGGTATTATTACACATATACTCACGTAAATGTTAAAAAACAGGAAGGATGTCTACACAGAATGGATAAATATATATATGTATATTGGCTGGCTACAACAAGAATTACAAAACATCAGTATATAAAACTTGGGTATAACCCTGCAAAACGTGTTTCCCAGAAACGTACAAAAGTGAAAGAATATTTATAATTCCATCATTTATTTTATAATTGTTAATTATATTAGTGAACTAAAATATTTTAAAAACACAAATTGAATCTGAAGTATTATCATACAACATATACAGATATCCGCTGCTGCTGCTTCAAGAGTTCAGTATTGTAAGGGTGTCTCCACAATACATATATACAATCATTAAGTTAAATTTCAAAATTAGTTCCAAGGTCCAAGTAAAAAGGCAAACATAATCTCAAATTTCCAAAAACTTTAAACCTAGCCTTACATTTGCCTTGGCTTGGTCTATATACTGTAAAAAAAGAGAGTTAGATTTTAACTCCCAATATATATGGTATTCAACAAAAGTTCCACTCTTTTTTAGAGTAGAAGCAAAGGATTAATTAACTCACAACTTCGGTTGCTATTACCATTTCATTAGTAAGAGTATTTTTGCAAATTTATATTAGATACTATTACAGTCAGCCTTAGCATTTCGTTAGTTAGTTATTTCTACAAACTAATTAGTTAAACCAACTAATAAAATAGTTATGCCAACCAATAAAAAAAGTAACCACAACTAATAAATTAGCAGCAGTATAGTTTACTAACTAAAACTGCTCATCTCAAAAATGGTAACCCCGATCAATCTTTTCTCTCAGTGTTCAAATTTTCTACATCAAAGGCTGCAGGGATTGGGAGTAAGATTTTTCATGTTAAAAATTAACTTCACATGTGAGTAAATTTTACTTCAAGAGTTAAAAAAATCAAGAATGAACATTGAAAAAAGGGTTTGGCTTTGACAACAAAAACGTTTTGGTTGGTATTTAAGCAACTAAATTTTTTCTGTTGCTTCAACAAAATAATTTTGATTGCTTGAATATACCAACCAAACGTTTTGTTGTCAAAACCAAACAATTTTTTCAATAAAGCTTAACTTTAATTTGACAAAAAATTATAATACAATGTCATTATTCAATAAAAAATTTTTAATAGTTAATGGCAACCGAAGTTGGTAGTAAAATTTTTAGTGTTAAAAATCAACAAATAATTCATTTAAATAATTTTTTTTTGGATTAAGTTAATGTATTAACCAAATACATTTACTTGGTCGTTTCAAACAAAGTCTTTTCTAAAATGTATTCTGTTTAATGTAAAGGAGGAAAATTTTAAATCCCTAAGTTCTAATTAATTTTTTTCAACTCTAAAAGAATGCAATTTTGCATAGGAGCAATTCTATGGGATGTGATCACAAGAATTTTTGATGATTGGAGCAATTTTATTGAAACCTTGTGAATATGTTCCTTTATTTGTACAGAATGAAAGCCCACAAACAATTTTTCAAAATTTTCAAAATTTTTTGAGATATTTCTAATTAAAAATTTGTGTAATTTTTTTAAAAAAACCATTTAACTTTTTTTCTTGTTAATGTATGGAAACTTGCAAATATCTCGAAAAGTACGAATTTTCGTAAAAAATGTTCAAGACAAAAGTTGTTCCAAACAAAAAGATCTACATATTTGAGACCAAAAAAAAAAATTGTTTGTGGGCTTTCATTCTGTACAAATAAAGGAACACATTCACAAGATTTCAATAAAATTGCTCCAATCATCAAAAAATTCTTGTGATCATATCCCATGGAATTGCTCATAGAATACTTTTAGGGGGTATATCAACTCTCCAATTTTACAATGAATATTTTAATTAAAAAAAAATTATAAAATATCAAAATACCAATTAATATACAAATGGGTAAATTTGTATAAAAATAAAATCGAATATTTGTCTAGTCTAACTAGTGGTACTAACATGGGTCACTGCAACTAAAAATTTTGAATGTTTTCAGCATGATAATATTTATTACTATATTGCAAATGAATCCTTGGAGTTGCGCACGCACGCTGGAGAGAATTTTCGTTAGTGTGGGTGAATTTGTGTAGTTCACGGTGGTTATTCCTGGACCAGTCGATATGCTCGTATGTCTACAAAATCTACACGCATAATAACAATACAATATATACACGTATATATATATAATACATATATCGTTCAGGAGCACCAGTAGAGTATTTGCTCATTATGCTCAGTTCAATGGACGCATGCTGTGACTACGGGTTCGACAATATGTATTGCACCTGTGTCTGGAAATTCAGAAGTGAAGCACTGAATAGGATTCACGGACAATGTACATCATAAAATCCGATTCTATTAATTCAAATGCAGATATTGTTTATTTACTAATTTTCGAAAAGGGGTTTCATTTAATTCACTCGTTTATATTTATATTAACTATATATATATATAAAATAATTACGTGTATATATAATTCGAAATTCAATGATCAACTAATTATTTAATGATTTAATCTATTATATATAAAAAGTGTAAAACGAAAAAAAATACGCAATATATTTTAATTATAATAAATAAATATTCAACAGAAGAAATTGATTCGTATTTTCTCTATTAAGCTAACTTTACAGGATCGAAGTTTGAAAATGTAGGGCATGGGTCATGGGAAGGAAAAGTAGGTTGTGCGACGTTTATTATCAAAAAGGAAGATAATAAGAAGATATTTAAGGAGTGTTCTAATTTTACGATTCAATTCATAAACAATGTAATTATTATTATTAATGATACTATAATTAATCAAAACAATTAACAGAATTTTATAAATATATGCTTATAAAAAAAAAAAAAAAAAAACAAATTCTTTTAAAATTACACTCGAAGATATCTTATTTTTTTTCCAAATAAGAGAAAGAGAGAATCTAAAAAAAAATTGTAATTCTAAATTTTGTAAACGAATAAAAATATACGTTAACTGTAATTAAGTTTTAATTAAAATAAAATCTCAATGGTAAAAAATAATTAATCTAAATAAATAAATTTTTCTGAAAGTAATTTTAATTAATTATAAAATTTTTAATTTCTAGTAGTTATATTAAATAATAAATTCACTCTAAAAATAAAAGCGTCTAATTAATAATAATTTTACAATAGTACACGGAGAAAAATGGAAAAACGAATAAAGTAACTTTTACTACTTTAAAAGTAAAATTGGACCTGTCCGAAGTTTCTGCGCATCTCTGGCAACTTTTACTCGAAAAATAGTAAAATTGACTATTTCTGTAGTAAATTTTACTGTTTCCGTAGTAATTTTTACTATTTCTGAAGTAAATTTTACTATTTTTGGAGTAAAAGTTGCCAGAGATGCGCAGAAACTTCGGACAGGTCCAATTTTACTTTTAAAGTAGTAAAAGTTACTTTTTCTTTTTTTCCGTGTATATATATTTTTAATTAAAGAATTAATTAAAATTATATTTTATTATCGAATATACTTTACAGTAAAATATAATTTTAATTAATTCTATCTTTTAATTAATGGTTAAATTCAATATTCACTGGCAGTTTCTAACTAAAATATATTATTTTGGTAATCTCGATAAAAAAGAAAAAAATATATAAATTAACACATAGTATCGAATCCCAATGTTTTTACAAATATTTATTTTCGCAAAATTGCATAATTTTTGTCAAAGAATAAAAAAAAAAAATCACGATATATATTTAACCTACATATTGGATATTTTGTTTCAATCATCTTATCAATATGATGTTATCAGACTTGTCATCAGATTAGCGCAGTTTATATTATATCAGATCAATTTGACGAATTTGAGCGTGGTGGAAAGGCAAGTGAAGATTATTTATCACACAAGTTGAACAGCATCCCTGGGAAGAGGCTGGTTATGAAGTGAACTCGAGTCTAACGGGACCATGTAGGAGCGAGGTCAACTAAGCCCCACTCCCAGTTCAATGCCACACTCCTCAATCCTCGTTTCTAACGCGTTGTTAACACAAATTCACTTGTTCAAAATCCACCCTTTATACTATCTCTCTATCTCCTCTTTTCCTCTCTTTAGATTCAAATTTCATTGATTTCAAATCTTTTCTCGACAATGTATTTTCGAAGAGACGCAAATGCTGCGCATTTGTTTTGAAAGCCCCATGTAGAAATTTATCGTGGCCTTCCTAGAAATAGACTAATGCTAGACAGTATTTGTCGTCGAAATTTATTCTGAAAAAACTGTCCTGGCCCCGAAAAGTAAATGTACAGTTTTCCCTTTATTTTCTTCGATATAAATGCTTGTCTAGAATCTAGCTAAAATTTGTCTAGGACACTGATTTTAAAATTCAGTACAAAGTTCGTATAGTAGGTTGTCTAGGAATTAGCCAGGCCCAGTTTAGGATCCTGACTGAAGAATTTAGTATAATATGTCGTAGAGAAGGTGGCACTGCGAATCCGTTAATCTAGCAGACGAAATCAGTTCTTGACATAGTGCACGGTAAAAGTAAACTAAAGGTTTATTGTTGAATTTATTTTTTTGTGAAGAAAAAATCAAATTTATAAATCTAGTGATCAGTTTCCATATTTTTGCATTTTTGAACAGTTTCAGCGTGCAGGTTAAAATATACAGCATAAAACAAACAATTATTAGAAAAAGGACATTCATAGTCTCAGAGATTGTCTCTCAAAATATACAATCTTTATATAATAAATAATAAAACTTGACAATTTAGAGTGAATTTTTTGTGATTGCAAGAATATATGTAATTAGTTATCAATATACAAGTACGATTTTTGTAGTGACTGTGTATCTGTTTTAAAGAAAAAATCCAATTTAACAAAATGTATTACAATTAATTTTAAAAATAATTGCAAGAGGAATTGTGTTATTAAAAAATACTTTTGTAATATAAGTTCTGTTAGAAAAACGAAAGAGTAAAATTGAAAAATATTCTTTTATATTTATAAATATCAATTATTCTATGTAGGTAGAAACTGCTTTTTTTATTATCGTGGAACTGGCTAGAATCACTTTATTTTACTAGACAAGGAATAGACAGAAGACCTGTACAAAATCTTGACGTTGCTAGCGTTACATCCCACGTTCAAGCCTGTCCAGTTTTCCCATCTAGATGCTAGGTTGAATCTAGCACAACTGGAGAGTTTCTCATACACTTCCACGATAAATTTCTACACGGGAGTGTCAATGGAATGAATTACGCAAATAAAATGGACAAAAAGCTGTCAAGGACATTATCAAACAAAAATATGTAATATCATTTTCATTGATTTGTTGTACGAAACAATCTCATCCGTTTATAGTGTAACAAAAGCTTATGTATATGAACATTTTGTTTTCATTTTTGATTATTTCCTCGACTGAAATTTTATATTGTGTATTAAAATAAATTCCCCCTTTACTACACAAATATAAGAAGGTTGATATTGTGGAAAATTTTTAACACTTCTCTACGTTTTGAGAATAATATGTAATTTTAGAAATATATTTTTGATGATTTTTTAAAAAAATTATTCTTTATATCTCCTTTAGAACTAATAATTTATTTCATATTTTAATTGTTGATTGGTAATTATAAAAATGTTTAAAGTTATGTTCGTGGATTTTTTTTTTGAATATGCGTTTCTAACCAACTGCTTTATTAACATCCAATATATAACGTAACAGGAAAATAATATTCTCGCCTAAAAATCATCATGTAAATAAAAGCATGTAGACAGTTCAATCTAAAATTAGAATAGGAAACAGGAAAGTCTGACTGGATCAGAAAGAAATATTTAAAGTTTGGAATTTGGAAAAATATGCGCAGAGAAAGTCTAAGACTCAATGATATAATATATATGTATATATCTATTTTATTAATAAAATATAACTAAATAGAAAAATTTATTTAGTTATGAAGAAAAATAAAGAGACAGTATATAAAAGAAAGTTACCATAACTTATGGGAATTTTTAAGAGTTATATCAATCGAATTTCTTTTGAGGAAATAGAAGGGAAAATGAGAGGAATACTATTCAATATTATAGGATTTACCAGAAGCATCAATCAAATATGAGATGATTGTTATACTACTGAAAATCAGAAAGGTTCTTTCTACATCTAAAAGAACGTATTCTTTCTTGCTTTCTTCTTTCTAATCGAAACAAAACATATGTGTCCTGACGCGGTGAAAGGGACCTTATGGTACAATAGCAAATTGTACTTTTGAATGTTCATAATAAAAAATGAATTGAACAAAATAATTTCTAGTTTTTGGAAAGGAAAGAGCAACTCAAATAATTTGATTTCCAAAAATTAGAAATTATTTTGTTCAATTCATTTTTTATTATGAACATTTAAAGTACAATTTGCAATTGGACCATAAGGTCCCTTTCACCGCGTCAGGACACATATATAGTGAGAACCTTAACAGAGACTGTTATGGTTAAAAAACTGCACAAATTAGATTTTTAATATATAACTACATCATTCATATTTAAAAAAAAAACAAAGATTTTTATTCTTGAAAAAGTTGAAAAATAATATGTCCTTGTAAGGCAGCGCTATCTACATCGAAACTAAAATTTCGGAAAATTTTCAATTTACTCGAAAACGAGAAAATAAAATGCATTGTCCTTTAGAATAATTGATTACTGTCAAGAAATACATCAGCTAAAACTTTTTTTTTTTTGAGTTAAAATAAAGGAAAAAAAAATTAATGTCGATAAATTAAATATGAGCATTTTTTTACGAAAACTGCGTAAAAGATATATTTTCTCAGAAATAACAAACAAGCGAATGCAATTTTCGTTTGGAGAATTAATAAAAAAAATACACCAGCTAAGATTCACCTGTCACAAAAATAACAACAAAAACTTTTTTTAACATGAATTTTAATTCTTTTGAAATCCTTAAATTTTATTCCGAATATCAGTCCGCTTCGCTTGAAAACGGATTGATTTTGAATAAAATTTAAAGTTTTAAACGTCGATGAACGTTACAACGATTAAAAATAAAAATAAATTTTTCATGCGAAAAATCATAAAATTGTTTGCCAGATTGATTCGGAAAGAATTTTTTTTTTTTTTTTTTTTTTTTTATTTACAAACAACATTTAGATTTGCGATAAAAAATGATTGACTCAAAATCAAATTTCTGAATACCTCAGGATAATTTACTTATATCAAAACTGATATTGAAAATCAATTGGAAAAACTTTCTCAGGATTACCTCAGTTTTATTTAATTTGAAAAATATGTCTTCAGGAATGAAATTTAAGACTAAAAATGTCTTATATAAACAGTTAAATGTATTAAACTTTTAAAATGATTATGTGACTAATTTCAACGAAATTATATAGGTTTACTAGTTTTTTAATCTAAAAGTTCGTTTTTTCAGAGATTTTTCAATTTAAATAAAATTTATTAGCAGTTCATTTTTCAACGGCAAACATATTGCGAAATTCTCAAAACTTGAACAGAAAAATGTAAAATTTTTTATACTTCTATATATATACATACTGTAAAATTAAAAAGTCAATACATTTCATATATGAAAAGAAACATTGGAAGTTTTTCAGTATTATGTAATAATTAATTTAAAAACATTTTATAAATTTTCTCAAAAAAATATAGTTAATTAAAATAATACATTAATTTTTTTCTGCTAAATGTTAATTAATTTTTAAATTCCCATTTTTTTAAATTTTTAATTTAATTTATCAATTCCCTTTGTTAGCATTAGCAATTTTTATAAACGTTAAAATTGAATTTCAAACAAAAACCAAAATAATTGCTGTCAGTAAACAAAATTCGTTTGCATGTGATTGGAAATTTAGCAATTCGCGATTGAAAAATTACACAAGACCAGAGAAAAGTAATTTCCGTTTACAATGGATTTTTCTCATTTTGATGAAACATTTCATTTCATCCAAAATGCAAAAGTTTATGAAAATTGAAGAATTTTGAAAAAATGAGTCCGCTATATTTGATTCACTATTTTAAATTTGCAAAAATTAGATTTTTAATTTGAGGCAACAGGTTCTAAAAATCAGTCCACAATTTAAACTTCTCAATTTCTGATGAAAATTTAATATTACAATAAGCTAAAACCTAATTTTATGTACGACGGATAACGATACGTTATAGGTAAATAAAAAGTAACAATTTGTAATCACAGTTTTCTTGAAAGTATCAAATTGAAACCAAAAACAACATCAAATTATTGCAACGTTTTGATGCACATAAGTTATATCAAAATGAGAGCGTTTCGTAAATCATTTTTAGAAATGATACACGAAGCGGTCTCATTTTTTGATGCAAAAAATTTAATCAACTTATATTAATAATGGCCGAAATGAATCGACTGAAAAATAAACGATTTATTTTCAGTTATTTTCGTAATAGTGTAATTGCGGAGACTATTTCACTATTTAATTTGAAAATGAAAATATCAGAAAATCAAAGACAATGTGCAATTCGATAATTAAATAGTGACAGCTTATAAACATAACCTAAAATGCATGAAAAAAAATTTGTTGATAAAATCAATATAGCCGAGCTTTTTAGAAGGTAGGTGGCAGCACTCATCTTTTTTTTTTCCTTAAATTTTTTCTGAATCGTTTTTTTTATAAAAAGCAAAACTCTTAGTTGCTCAACGGAAATGTTGGCCAAAAAGATGTATTATGTTATCAAAAAAAGTAATATTGTAATCAATAATATTTGTTTAAATAAGATATTAATTATTTTCAACAATATTTTTAATAAAATATTTAATTATTTTTTACAATATTTTTAATGAAAAAATTAATTTATTCACAATTTTTTTTGATCAAATAATAAATATTTTTCATCAATGTTTCCGTTCAAAATGAATATTTTTCACCTTTTCTTTGATAAAAAAATTAATTTTTGTCAGGATTATTTTTGATTAAAATATTAATTTATTTCACCAATATTTTGATTAAAAAATTAAATTGCAAATTAAGATTTTACCTCCTCCTCTTTACAGAAAGAAAAAATGCATTTTTAAAGGAAATTTTCAGGAAAAAAAATTTTTTAACTAAAAATATTGGTGAATTAAATAAATTTTTTAATCAAAAATATTCGTGACAAAAATTAATTTTTAAAGGAATTATTGGTTAAAAAAATTATTTATTTATTGACATTAACGGGACAAGCCCTTTATATTTATTATATTTTAATTATAATTTAATTACATTTTAATCAAAAATAATCCTGACAAAAATTAATTTTTTTATCAAAGAAAAGGTGAAAAATATTAATTTTGAACGTAAACATTGGTGAAAAATATTTATTATTAGATCAAAAAAATTTGTGAAAAAATTAATTTTTTCATTAAAAACATTGTAAAAAATAATTAAATATTTTATTAAAAATATTGTTGAAAATAATTAATATCTTTTTTAAACAAATATTATTGATTACAATATTACTTTTTTTGATAACATAATACATCTTTTTGACCAACATTTCCGTTGAGCAACTAAGAGTTTTGCTTTTTATAAAAAAATAACGATTGAGAAAAAATTTAAAGAAAAAAAAAAGATGAGTGCTGCCACCTACCTTCTAAAAAGCTCGGCTATATTGATTTTATCAACAAATTTTTTTTTCATGCATTTTAGGTTATGTTTATAAGCTGTCACTATTTAATTATCGAATTGCACATTGACTTTGATTTTCTGTTATTTTCATTTTAAAATTAAATAGTGAAATAGTCTCCGCAATTACACTATTACGAAAATAACTGAAAATAAATCGTTTATTTTTCAGTCGATTCATTACGGCCATTATTAATATAAGTTGATTAAATTTTTTGCATCAAAAAATGAGACCGTTTCGTGTATCATTTCTAAATAGTTATTTATGATACAAGTGCGTAAAGTGAGTGATTATACGAGTGTGACGTTTCACACGAGCATAATCAGATTTACGCACGTGTATCATACAACATTTTTTGCAACACCCACCTCTAAAGTTAAGTACCTATTATGAAGAATTCCAACTCTCTATTAGAATAATTTCGATTGTATAGAATTAAAAAAGTCAATCGAAGATCAGGAAAAATATCATTAAGCAGGAGTGTATACATTTAAAAGTAAAGTTCGTTTTTTAATTTTATGGTTTTGTATGGTCTTAAACAATCCTTATATTATGTGAGAGAAATTTCGGTGCGTAAAGTAAATTTCAGTGTGTAAAGTAATATTTCAGTGCGTAAAGTGAATCACTTTACACACCGTTTGAAAAAGAGCTTCTTTAAACACAATTTTCGGTGTGTAAAATTTAACTTTTGAGGTTAGTGTTGCAAAAAATGATTTACAAAACGCTCTCATTTTGATATAACTTATATGCATCAAAACCTTGCAATAGAAAATGATACAACCAACTTTACTGTGATCTCGAAAAAAATACGATATTTTGTTTAATTTGTTTATTAAAAGCATACATTTTAAGCTTCATTTTAAGGTGTAAAAAAAGAAATAAAAACTGTCCTTTATTAAAAAAAAAAAGTCAAAATATTTTTTATTTTCAAAGAAAGGGGTAAATTTTGAATGTTTTTAAAAAAATTTTTGCAACATTCGAAAAAGTAGGAAAAAACCTTTCGAAATAATATAGGTCAAATTTTTTTTAATCCTTTTATAATTTTTCAAAAAATGCAATGCTCACATTTTGTCAATTGGATCACTTCAGGAATTTCGCCCCACATATATATAGGTACATATAATCACTGACAAAATTGTTTCAGTGGATAATATAACGTGAAAAGATAAATTTTTGTTTTAGTGAAATAAATGAAATAATAAAATATTTTGTAAACTTACTTTGTCTTCGATCCGCGTATTTCACATTGCCTTCAATGTCTGAATGTCCAGAAAAAATCCGGACGTCGATTATTTTATCTGTAAAGTAAAAAAAAATAATACTTATTATTAAGTAAATCAAATTATTTTAATTTTTTATGGGTCAAAGAATATTTTTCAACATTTAGTTATAAGAATCGCATGAATCTCAAAATTTATAATAACGAATTTCTATATTATTCAATTAAATTTTATATAAACACAGAGTGAAAAATAATAATTCAAACAAATAAAATTCAGCTAAATGAATATATTTTATATATCTAATGAATTTCTAAATGAAAATTCTAACAATTAATTTTTAAAATAAATTCCAATAAAAATTTTGCCTTATAAATTTCAGCTAAATATGTAGAACTAAAGTCTTATTATATAAAAAGTATATTGTACATTTTTTTTTAACGCAAGATGAAAGTAATATTCTCCAAATGAAAACCCTTAGAAAATCGATAGCAAACAAGCTATACAATATATATATATATACAATAAATACAAAATTCGATTTTCATTCAAAGTTGATTCAATAAGGAAGGTAAGTGGCAAATGCAAATTGTCATTGAACAGAAATAGCGCGTCAGGAGTCTGACGTCATGACGACACACAACATCTGTATCGAGGTTCTATATGAACGTCGACGAACCTTCCTGTATATATAATACCGTATAGTTGAGTAAAATTTCTCGAACAGTTCATCGAGTTGGAACACATCAGTTAAACGGTAAACTTGATTTCTAGGAGAAAAACACGAAGCACCTGACGAGAATATGTGTGTGAGCGGGGGGGGGGGGGGTGATATCGAAACTGAACGACATAGCTATGTTCTAGACAAATAACGTCACTCGTTCTCGAGCACGTGCCTACCTCTTGTACACTATATGTATATATACAATATTCGCACACGCTACATCCAACTGCCTTTCGTGATCGATAAAAACATCGTCATGAGCTTCATCTACACACTATATAATACTCTTGAGATAATCATTCTATAAATTATAATCAAAGAAATTGGAGAGGGGGGGGGGCTGTCAGAGATAATTGTCAAATAATTTTTTATTGAATTAAATAAACTGTATTTGAAATAAATAGGTACTACTTATTAATTGACTCAAATAATAATTATTTAACACTACCTGTTTTTAAGAAACAATTATTTTTCTTTATTAATATATATTTTATAATTTCTTTAATTTTAGTACTTTGATATGGAAGAGTAAATTTTTTTTCTAAGCTAACTAATAAATATTTATTTGATAATAGTCAAGTAACCAATTTATTTAAATAATTTTTTTTTTCTTTCAAATATTAATATTTGTATACAGGAGGTCAATTACGTATAACTTTTTCTGGTTTCCACATTCCGGATTCCACTTTTCCGTTCCGAATTTCCAGAATTTTGGAAGTGGACTCCGAAATGTGGAATCTGGAATACAGAATTTTGAAAATGGGATCCGGAATGTGGAATCCCAGATAGCACGTAAGCTTTCAGCAATCTTGCTGCAAGCTTCAAATGTCCCACCTGACCCAAGCTTGCATGGTAAGCTTACCGAAAGATTGCATGGTAAGATTACTGCAAGATTGCACAATAATTGCTCAGTAAGCTTGAACAGTAAGCTTGTAGCAAGGTTGGTGCAAAATTGCCAAAAAACCTTACTTTGAAACTATAAAATTTAAAAAAAAAAATGTTTCGTTTAATTTACATAGTAAAATTTATATAATAAAAATATATAAATTAGACGAAAAATTAAAAAAAAAAGTTCCTTTTTAGGTTCAAAGTAAGGGTATTTGGCAAACTTGCACCAATCTTGCTAAAAGCTTACCGTGCAAGCTTACTGAGCAATCTTGCGATAAATTTATTGTGCAACTTGCGGTAACCTTAAACCGCAATCTTGCAGTAATCTTACACTGCAATCTTTCGGTAAGCTTACCATGCAAGCTTGTGTCAGGTGGGACATTTGAAGCTTGCAGCAAGATTGCTGCAAGCTTACCTACTATCTGGGATCTGGAATGTGGGATCCAGAAATATTTACGCAATTGACCCCCCCTGTAATTTAATTTTTTAAACCTATTTATATTTAATTTTCATATATGTAATAAACGAAAGTAATTAAATAATGCGATTGTAAATATATAAGTCATTATCAGGAAAAATAAAACACATATTTAAAAAATGTGATATTTATAATTATAAAAAGTTTAGAGTTTATTATTGTAAATTGTGTTATTTAGTAACAAAAGGTTATTTAGCCAGAATGATATTTTATAAAATTGAGTAGTAAAGTGTAATATGGGAAAATATTGAAGAAAAAAAAATAGAGGCACTATCTGTGCTTTTGACCTATTTAGTGCTGTTGCCCTTTTCCTATATGAGGCCACAACTGAGGGATCGCTTCGTATGTGTGTATGTATTAGAAGACACTATTAAACATTATTCTGTGCGTTGGAAGGCGTAAATAGAAGGGCTGTCCTACATTCATTAAGCGTGACTTTATGAGGGAGACAAACTTGTCCCAATACTTGGGAGTTCACATCGTTCACATTAATGACCTTCCAAGGGAATATATAGTTTTAGAATCTAATAACTAAAATAGATAACATATGAAAAACTATAGGTTTTTAGAAACTATAAAATTAACTAAATTTCAAAAATTTTTATTTTCACCAAAAAATTATATATGTAAGTAAAAATCATCCTGGAAAAAAGAAAATCTTATTTACAAATATTTCTCATCTTCACATAAAATTCGGCTCATAAAAGTTTTGAACGTTTAAATGAACGACATTTTTTTTTGCAACTTCTTTAATGACGAATTTTATTATTTTATTTTGTTTTAAATATATCTAAAAAGAAGTTATTAATTTAATATTTGTTTAATTTAAAATTCAAAAAAAAAATATATATATATATATATATATATAAAGTTCATCTCATTTATACATATATTTTCTTATTTAATATAAAAGCTAAATTGATCTTTTTACTATATCCTTTTTTTTAAAAGTAAATTGAAAATATATATATATAATTGTGTTTAATAACATATGAAAATAAAATTTTTAATATTCCATCTTATATATAAGCTTATATAAAATATACATAATTCTTTTACAAGATAAAATATTTTAATATTTTACTTTAAAATAAGAGAGTTATATTCAAAATTTCATCTGAACGTGCAGAGCTTCAAACACATCAATAATATTGACTTCTTGAAAAATATATTCAAATACAACTCGTAGAATGTAGAATCATATGTTATATCTGCACAAGGGGAACGATTTATGTTTTAAACATATTTTTTTTTGTCATTTTGGGACCAATAATTTATTTTCGAATAACAAAATATAATTTAATTGAAATAAAAATATTAGTATAACAAGAATTGTGGATATATTCATGTCAATATATTTTTTGTATTTATGAGTGCTCAAAAAAAAAAAAAAAAAAAACTAGTGTAAAAAATTGCAATCAATTTTGCATCAATTTGAATTTTTTATTTCAGTTAAATTCAATTTTTATGATAATTTAAATATATAACGTATATGAATGCACGTAGAGTTATTTATGATTTATGATATAGAAATAGTGCAGCGTAATGTATTGATAAATTAATTATTATTGATTATAATATTTTAGTACAAAAGGGGGCACTAAAGATTTATATAACGTTTGCATCGTTAAATAAATAAATAAATAAATAACAAAATAACCACTCTAAATCTGAATTAGTAAAAATTTTTAACTACATAATTTAAATTTAGAGTGTACTTTATTTTTTCGTTTTCTTTCTGAAGAAACAAAAAAATGAAACCATGTCAAACGAGGTGTTATGGGGAGATAAAAGGTGTGAGCATAAAGTTAAACCGCGGATTTGTTAGAAACATTTTTTTTTCTTGATTGTATATAGAAATGGTTGTCCAGACATCTCAGAGACATTTAATAGCTCTAAAGACATCTGCGAGACATTTACGAGCACATTGTACTATATCTGAATTTACATTAAACACACAAGTGGTTTCTGGAATGTTGTTCAGTGAAAGTAAACGACAAAATTACATTTTGATTTTATGCTGTAACAAAATAATATATATGTATATATATATGTGTGTTAAAAATATCAAACTTTACAATAGTCCATCAAGAAACTATATAATTATTGTCATAATAAATTTATTATAATATATACATATAACAGATGATTTTTTTCTCTATTATTATACAAGAGGTATTTATAAGAAGAAATAAAAAATTTTGATTTGAAAAAAAAGAAAATTTCTTTTAAAATGAATAAAATTTAAAAAAAAAACCATCAAATTTGCAAATTCACACATTTACATATGCATATTGTGAAGCGTCAATATTCACAAATCACGAACTAAATGATTGAATTGAGACAATAGCAAACGATAAATCTAGATAGGAATCGATCTCCGATCAGAATATCTCAGCATATATAAACGCAAGTTATGAAAATGGGATAATTTACCAATCTAAAAGGTCGAAATATAATAAATAACCATTTTCCCACCCTAATAAAAATTATGTTGAAGTTTATAACGTTATACCGATAAGAAAATCGCATTGTTGCGAACATTTTTTCTTCACTTTTCTATATATCCTATATTTTTGTTTGTTTGTTTTGTTTAAATGGCCTCTTGTAACTACAAATAGCCAGTACTAATATCCTATATCCTATATATCCTATATAAGAAATCTCTAAACGATAAACTCTCGATCTATAGTAACGCCTATCCCATTGGTCGATTGTCCCCGTGGCGTCTATTCCATTGGTCGAATTCTTATTTGTCATCTTCGTCTCGCAAGAGCGTAAAACAGACACGATCTGACCGCGTACAGATTTACCGACACACAGAAATAAAAGTGGTGTGTGCGTCAGTTATCTTTGTCAAGCAACGACATTCAACTGACAGAACTTATATTTGATCGAATTTTCATATGCTCGATTTTTTGTTAAATAGAATAGCCATTTAGACGAATTCTTATTAGACAGAATTTTAATATAAAGAATTTACTTCTATTCGAAGTTTCATTTTTTAGAATTATTATTTCACAGAATTTCTATTTCATCGTTTTTTCACATTATAAAATTATTACTTAACCAAATATTCATTTAACAGAATTTCCATTTCATCGATTTTTTATGTGTCAGAATTTTCATCTTTTTGAATGTTCATTAAACAGAATATTCATTTAAACGAATTTTTATTAGGTAGAATTTTAATAGGAAGAATTTACTTTTAGCGGATGTTTTATTTCTTAGAATTATAATTTAGCAGAATTTTAATTTAATCAATTTTTAGCATTGCAGAACTTTTATTTAGTCAAAATTTTATTTAAAGAATTTCTATTTGATCGAATTTGCATTTGTCCGAATTTTTATTAACTCTAATTTCTATTAAACAGAATATTTATTTAGACGAATGTTTGTAAGACAGAATTTCCATTTCACCGAATTTTTATTTGTTCGAATTCTTATTTGAACGTATTGTCATTTGAATAAATTCTTAAAACGTCGAATTTGCATTTGACCGAATTTGCAAATGGTTGAATCGTTTTTGCCGGATGCTTATTCGGACATTTGCAAATTCGGTCAAATGCAAATTCAACGTTTTAAGAATTTTTTCAAATGACAATACGTTCAAATAAGAATTCGAACAAATAAAAATTCGGTGAAATGTAAATTCTGTCTTACAAACATTCGTCTAAATAAATATTCTGTTTAATAGAAATTCGAGTTAATAAAAATTCAGACAAATGCAAATTTGATCAAATAGAAATTCTTTAAATAAAATTTTGACTAAATAAAAGTTCTGCAATGCTAAAAATTGATTAAATTAAAATTCTTCTAAATTATAATTCTAAGAAATAAAACTTCCGCTAAAAGTAAATTCTTTCTATTAAAATTCTACCTAATAAAAATTCATTTAAATGAATATTCTGTTTAATGAAAATTCTAAAAAATGAAAATTCTGACACATAAAAATTCAATCAAATGGAAATTCTGTTAAATGAATATTTGGTTAAGTAACAATTCTGTAATGTGAAAAAACGATGAAATAGAAATTCTGTGAAATAATAATTCTAAAAAATGAAACTCAGGATAAAAGTAAATTCTTTTTATTAAAATTCTGTCTAATAAGAATTTGTCTAAATAGCTATTCTGTTTAACAAAAAATCGAGTATATGAAAATTGTGAGAAATAAAAATGCGATCAAATAGAAGTTCTGTCAATTGAATGTTCGGTTATATAAAAATTCTGTCATATAGAAAATCAGATGAACAGAAATTCTGTAAAATAAAAATTCGGTCAAGTAAAAATTCGGTTAAAAGAAAATTCTATCTAATGTAATTCTAACAAATGGGAATTCTAACAAATTAATTTTAGAACTTATTCATGCGCCCCAGTTAAACAAATTAAATTTAACAAATTTTTTTTAATAGGAATGCTATTATTATGGCGGCTTAAAAAGTGATAAATAAAAGATAGAAGTATAACTGTTGAAAGTTGCAATAAAAGAATAAATGTTTGCCAAAATAATTAAAATTATTGCGAGTAGGTATTATTTATGCCAGATTGAATCAAAATGAATCATGAAAGTTTTGAATATATTTTCGAATTGATTGAAGGTTCAAGAAGAAGTAATTCGTAAAAGCATTCAAAATTGGAAAATTTTTTTTGATTAAATATGGTTTAAAGAATGTTTTCAATGATTTAAAATATTTTAGACAACTTTGAATGTTTTTACGAATTATTTCTTCTTGGACCTTTAATCAATTCGACAAACTATTTAAAACTGTCATGTTTCATTTTGATGTAATCTGCCATAATGAATATTTGCAATAAATTAAAATATTTTATCGGACATTTATTCTTTTATTAAAATTTTTATAGTTCTACTTTTCTACGCCATAATAAAAGCATTCTAATTAAAAAAAATTGTTTGTGATTTTAATTTTTTATTTATTACTTTTTGGTTCATAAAGAAAAGTTGCTTAGGTTTGATGGTTTTCAAAATGTGTATATTTAGGTAAATATTTTTTTAGCAAATATTCTACTTCATAAACAAAGATCTTAAGAGATTCCATGAAATATTTAGAAAATTCTATAAAGTTTCTAAAAGATGAAATATAATTTCTAAATATTTCTTTAGGTTTCTAAAAAGTTTCATCAAGTTTCTAAAAGGATCTATGAAGATTTCAGAAGATTTCTTTAAATTTTTAGATGCTTTCCTGAATTTTCTAGATATTTTAATGAAGTTTTTAAAATTTTGATGAAGATTTCCTAGATTTTTCCATTATGTTTCCAAAAAGTTCTACGAAGTTTATACATAGAAAGTTCCATAAAGATTCTAAAAGGTTATTCATTCAGTTTCTTCAAAAGTTCTACGAACTTTCTAGGTATAAAGTTCTATGAAATTTCAAGAAAGTACCATTAAGTTCCTAGAAGGTTTTATGAAGTTTCTGAAAAGTTCCATGAAGTTTTTAGGAAGTTTCATGAAAACTCTGAAAAGTTCTATGAACAGAAAGTTCAATGAAGTTTCTAGAAATTTCCGTGAATATTTTATAAGTTTTCATGAAGTTACTATAAAGTTCCATGCACATTGTAAAAGGTTTTATGAAATTTCTAGAAAGTTTCATAAAGACTCTACAAGGTTTCATGAATGAAAAGTTCCATGAATTGTCTAGAAAGTTCTGTAAAGATTCTAGAAGGTTTCATTAAGTTTCTATGAAGTTCCATGAAGGCATTAAAAAGATTCATTAAATTTTTTTTTAAATTCCACGACGTTTCTAGAAAATTCCACAAAAATTTTAGAAGGCTTCATGAAGTTTCTACGAAGTTTCATTAAGTTTCTAGAAAGTTTTATGAAAACTCTAAAAAGTTTCATTAAGTTTCTTGAAAATTCTATAAAGTTTCTAGAAGGTCAGTTAAGTTTTAAGAAAGTTTCAAAGACTCTATATGGTTTCATGAATAGAAAGTTACAAAAAGATTCTAGATCATTTCATTAAGTTCCTAGAAAGTTCCATGAAGTTCTTAGAAAGTTTCATGAAAACTCTGAAAAGTTCTATGAACAGAAAGTTCCATGAAGTTTCTAGAAAATTCCAATGAAAACCCTAAAAAGTTTTTGAGGTTTTTAGAAGGTTCCATAAAGTATATAGATAATTCCATGAAGATAGTACAAGGTATTGTGAATATAATGTTCCACAAAGTTTCTCAAAAATTTCAAGAAATTTCTAGAAAATTCTACGGAATTTCGATAAGTTTTTATAAATTTACTAGAACGTTCTATGAAGATTCTAAAAGTTTTCATTAAGTTTCTAGACAGTTTCATTAAGTTTCTAGATGGTTCTATGTCCTTTCTAGAAAATGATAAACCAATTTCATTCTAATAAAATGTCGACTTTTAAGAGTGTTGACATAATAAATTCCGCTCAAATAAATTATTATCGACAAAAGATTGAACTTTTGACTAATTTTCAATCATTTTGACATTTGCAATATGAATATTCTTTACTTATTTCTGGTCAAGCACAAAATACCAATCTAAAAGGCGCGCGCAGTCTACGTCTAGTATATATATATAACACAAGCCAACACTGATTTTGGTGCGGCAAATGTCAGACCTGTTTTTGATATGTTTTTTTTATGCTGAACACCAATCCGTAAACGAAAAGTTCCTATCAGCTCTAGTTTTTGAGAAAAACGGATTTTAAATGTTCAAAAATCGCGTTTTTGGCTAACTTTGAGTACCTCTAGCACTGAAATAAAAGGTCGTAGAACCTTCCACTTGGGCTTAAATTGAGGCTTAACGTTTCAACTATTATCCCAAAAAATGACCTATGTTGCACCATAATCTTAAAGTCATTTGTTATCATTTTTGATTCGCAAATATTAATTTTGTAAAAGTTTGAGCGCGTACCTCTGACAAAGAAAAAAGGATCATGGAACCTTTTATTTGAACTTAAAATAAAGTTTGAATTTTAGACTACAAGCCCTAAAAATTATATTATTCACTAACAAACTCAAAATTGTTGGTAACTAGTATTTACCTACAAAACTTATTTGGTAATATTTGAATAACTCTAGTCAATAAAATCAAAGGTGAGTGAACCTTCTTGTTGAGCTTCAATTCAATTTAACCCTTGATTGTAGTTCATAAAAATTACATTGCTGCACCTTAACCTCAAGGACTAGATGTACGCGCACAAACTTTTACAAAATTATATTTGGGAATCAAAAATGGATAACAAATGACTTTAAGATTATGGTGCAACATAGGTCATTTTTGGGGATAATAGTTAAAATATTAAGCTTCAAATTAAGCCCAAGTGGAAGGTTCTAAGACCTTTTGTTTCAGTGTTAGAGGTACTCAAAAGTTAGCCAAAAACGCGATTTTACCCCATGCACCAAAAAAAATATCTAAAAATTACTTTTTGAAAGTTACACAAAAATTTTGAGACACAAAAAATTAGTTATTATTAAATAATAAAATAAAAATAAAATAAGCATTTAATTCAATGATTTTTGAACATTCAAAGTAAAAAACAAAAATCTACACTAATTCCTTTGTCACTTAGAAATTTAATGCCAATAAAATTTTTACTAACCCTTACATTTTCGTTGACTCTTAATGAATTAAAGTATTGAAGTGTACTCCATTTTTTAACAATTCTAAGCATTCAAATTAAATATTAGAATTTTTTACAACTTTTTTTTTTTGTTTTCTGCAAAGAACGAAATTTTGAAAAGACATCATATAGAACAACATTCTGAGTTAACATTATATTGCACTGGCGTTTTAATAAATATTTTATCGGCGAGGGGCGTTGAAATTTCAGTACCTCCATGAATTTGGCGTCGACGCTTAGCGTCGAAAATTATTTTCCAAAAATATCAAATCATTTTGCTTCCTCGTGGAGGAAGCTATGTAGTCCTTTCGTTTATAAACTTTTTAAAAATGGTGAAAACAAATTTTCCTCTATATAGAAACATGTTATATGAGATCCTGATCAATTGTCCGGATGTATGTATGTGTGTGTGTATGTGTGTGTGTGTGTGTGTATGTGTGTGTGGATAGTTTTTGTGAACACGATATCTTTAACAGGTTTTAATGGATTTGGGTAAAATTTGGTAGGCTTATTTAACACATTAATCTCTCAAAAATGACGAGAGGATTTTTAAAAATACCCCAAAAAAAAAATTTTATCGTCTTTTTTCCAAAAATTTTTTTTTAATTGAAAAAATTTTTAAATCGAAAAATTTAAGGTAATATATAATATAATCGTCTTCTTTATGTCAAGATGAATCGATTGATATATATAAAGTATAGATTTGATTGAAATTTAAAGAATTAATGAAAGTTAAAAAATCAAAAATTCTCATTTTAGCTAAAAAATGATGTGTTTATTTAAATTCATGTTTATATATGAAATAATTTTATTCCCTGCATTGAAACGAATTGGTTGGTATATATAAAGTATAGATTTGATTTAAAATTTGAGAATTAATAAAAATTGAAAAATCGAAAATTCATATTTTAGCTAAAAAATTTTGTGTTTTTTTAAAATTCAAGTTGATGAATAAAATAATTGTATTCCTTGCATTAAAACGAATCGATTCGTATATATAAAGTTTATGTTACACTCAAAATTAATTAAAATTTTCTTTATTTTTCAAAAAATTTAATTAATTTAAAACATTTTTAACTCGAAATTTTTTAAATCAATCAATTGAATTGGACAAATTCATTGCTTCCTTCACGAGGAAGCGAATTTTTTGCTTCACAAAATGAGGAAGCATAATGTTTATGAAATAAACATAAAGGACCCCCTCCTTGTTTAAAAAAATTTTGGGTCCATATAATACCTTAAAATGTATTTCTCAAGGCATTATTTAAAACCGAAAATTATAAGAAAAAAAATTTGAAATTTTTCGTCCTAGGTGAAAAATAATTTTTGGCGCTGAACGTCGACGCCAACTTCATAAAAGTATTTCAGTGAAAATTTTACTGAACTGATTCATTTTCTAAATTCCAACTATTTTATCAGTTAAATCTCACTGATTCAAAATTTAGAAAGATTCAATCGTCCCGGGACTTTTGATACACCTTTGTATATATATATATATATATATATATAATAAAAAAGCATGATGAAGCCAAAAAAGAGAATGAAAATTTGAAGAACAACACCCTTTAAATTGTATACCTACTTATAAAATTTACACCTTTTATCCCTTTGCAACTTTCATTATGGCCTTAGGATATTTTTCAAGAACAACACAGAGTCGGTTATCGATAAACGAGCGCGGAACAGTTGTTTTTTGTTCAATGTGAAAGTACACCTAGAAGACCGGTAAGGTGGATGCAAGTAGAACGAACGAGCACGGTTGCAAAATCTTCCTGAGATTGGTTTGCCTGGCTAGTTGCGGCCTGTTACGAGTTTCACAACAACTATTGTTGGACAGCGATGGAGCAACTGCATCAATTTTCAAAACACACACAAACACACACTTTACAATGTGTAAAGATTACCATTAAGCTGACATACTGACAAATTTGTCGTTAAAATTATATAAAACAAAATGAGATTATAGTCCATATTGACGACTTTCATCGAAAAATTTAGAAAGTCAATGTAAGTCAGCTCCGAATATCTGCAATGATCATGCGCCAGAGTATTATTAATTTTTTGTTAAAAAATTTATATTTAAAAAATTACATATTTGTAGAAATAGATAAAATCGTATTGTTGAGCTATATATATATATATTGAAGTTTCTTCAAATATGCAATTTTTTAAAAATAAATTTTTCCATAAAATATTAATTCTCTGGTGCACATGGCAACGAATCCTTATACTATTTTTGAGTTCTCCGCAAAATTTTATTTCAATCTAACAAATATTTTACAAGAAAAACTTGCTGAGAATATTTACATGTGAAATAACACACTAAAAAAAAAATTATTTGATTCGAATACACGATTACTTGACTATTATCAAATAAATATTTACTTGAACCAAAATAATTTTTATTTGTATTAAATAAATTTTATTTGAACCAATAATTATTTATTATAATTAATCGAGTATTTGAAATATTTGAATCAAATAAAAAAATTTTTCAGTGGCATCAATCAATCTTTTATGAGCCAAAAATTTTGAACGTTCAAATGAACGAAATATTTTTTTCAATCTATAAATTATTAAAAATTATGGGTGTACTTCCGAAGTAGGGGTACCTCCGATCTTAATGAAACTTGGTATACTAACGAATTTTGGTGCGCTGATCACGAAAATGATAGTGAAAATTGGCGCAAATTTGATTATAATGGTAAAAACCATAAAAAAACACCATAAAATAATGGTTTTTTACGATTATCTCGAAAAAACAAAAAATTTCGAAAAAAGTTTTAGACAAAAGTTGTAGATCTCAAAAAAACACACATTTTATGTTTTATGCATTTTTTTACCAAAAGTCATTATTTTTCGAGAAAAATCCAAAAAACGAAAAACACCATGATAATGAAAACATATACAGCAGTCATGGTTAGACATATTATTTGACTCGTATATAGTATCATATTCACCATTAGTCAGGATCTAACGAATTGCGCAAAATACTTTCGGCCATATCCACCCCCTCTCGCCAAGGTTTTTTTTAAAAAGAAAAGCGAGCAGTACCTTACGCGGCCGAAGGCCGTGTTTACTATTTTGCGTTTACCGCTGCTGTGGACCATTTTTCTCGAAAAATAATGACTTTTGGTAAAAAATGCATAAAACATGAAATGTGTGTTTTTTTGAGATCTACAACTTTTGTCTAAAACTTTTTTCGAAATTTTTTGTTTTTTACGAGATAATCGTAAAAAACCATGATTTTATGGTGTTTTTTATGGTTTTTACCATGATAATCAAATTTGTGCCAATTTTCACTATCATTTTTGTAATCAGCGCACCAAAATACGTTAGTATACCAAGTTTTATTAAAATCGGAGGTACCCCTACTTCGGAAGTATATCCAAAATTATGATGGCCATGTAAAATAAAACAATAAAATAAACAATTATTGAATAAATAACTCCGTTTTACATATTTAAAACAATATTTTATAATAAAATTCGTAGTTAAAGAAGTTGCAAAAAAAATTTCGTTCATTTGAACGTTCAAAACTTTTGGCTCATAATCTTTTCTATTTTGTTTTCTTTTCCGAATAAATTCTTTTTATTCCGAAACAAAATTTTAATCCTTTTGAATCCTAAAATTTCATTACTAATCAATCCTATTGGCTTGAAAACGGATTGATTTGAATTTATTTGGAATAAAAATTTTATAATTTAAAAGAATTAAAATTTGGCTTCGAATTGATTTGGAATAAAATTTCTGGAGTCAAAATGATTATAAAATTAAGCTTTGGAATGAAATGGATTGATTCGGAATGATCCGGAAAGAATTTTTTAAGTTACGTAGAAATTTAGATTCGGATAAAAACTGATTGGCTAGGAAACAAATTTTGTAATGCCTCAAAATAATAACTTACTTATTGATGTTTCAAAAATCAAAACATTTTAAAGTATTTAATAAAAAAGAACAAACTATTTAGAAATGAATTTTTGTTTAATTTTTTGTAAATAAAGAGAAATCTGATTTTGATCACATGGTAACGCTGGAAATAGCATTTCAATTTCCAACCAGAACACAAAAGACTTGAAAACCAATAACTTTCACCAAAATGCAATTTTAATGAAATATAATTATTTTGTATGTGCATATCCAAATGTTTAAATTCAAAACAGAAATAATAATAATAAAATTTGAAAATTAATAAAATTGGAATGGTTTATATTGCATTTATTTCTCATTTCTTCAGCTAAAAAAAATTTAACTTAAATTTTTTTAAAATTCTATTTAAAGTATTTTAAATTTTTTACTATTTAATGCCATTTTAAAACCAGAAATTTTTTTCAAATACACACTTAATTCTCAATAACAAGAATTTTACACACAATAACAATTCTGACAATTCAAAATCTACCTTTATATAAAAACATTTTAATTTATCATCTATATAATTATCTTCACAATTAACATATTTATCATCGCATAAACATAAATTCTCCATTTGATAACGGATCATATAAAACCTTATTTCTTACTGGAAAAAAAAATTCCCCTTTTTTTGCAGAAGCAGTAGGGGTAGAAAAACGGTAGAATTTATTGATCTTTCTGCGAGTAAATTTAACGAATCGTTTTCTCACGTGTATTAGGATAATTGAATACAAAATACACGCACAAAAAAGAAACCACCCACCAGTTTTTTTTTTTAATGTCAGTTTTTTATATATATATATATATATATACAAATAGCTTAATATGAAGATTGAAAAATATTTCTCCATAAAAACAAAATCGATCAAGGCAAACTGCTCATCCAATCAGGCAATGTAGTCAAAGTTCTTGGGTCGATAGGTGGATCGGCATTCGTTTGCGTTGAACCGTCCATGGAAAAGTGTTCCCCAGAGGAGAAAAGAGGAGACGATAAGGGGGTTGGTGGCGCAGACTCACAGAGAGAGACCAAGGAAGGGAAGTAGGAGGGAAATAAAGAGACACAGAAGCAGAAAGAGGGACGTAAAGAGAGAAATAATGTTCGGATAGATAGAGAACAGAAGAGAGGAAAAGAGAGAGAGAGATTATGTGAGCCGAATTTTCCCGATTTGAGCCGATCTCTTGCGTCAATAGCGTCCCGACGACAAACGTCGCCACGCGCCATTCCCGAATAACGAGAGATTCCAATTTCGAATGTAACTGACCATACCTAATACAGAGCACCTTCCATCGACACTTTTTTTTTACATCCACCCCCCTCCAGAAAGAGAGAGAGAGAGAGAGAGAATATATATTCGGCAAATCACTCGTCTCACCGATTGTTTTTTTCCCTTCTGGATTTTCGTTCATTCAAATATACGGAAAATAGCTCGCGCTGCGAGATTTCCCTCCCTCGCTTGTATATACATATATAGCTACAATATTGAAAACTTTATGAAATAAATTTTTTGTGTTTTTTTTTAATATCGTACTATTGATTTTTATTTTTTTTTTCGTCGAGTCTGATTATTTTTTGTTGAATCAATTTTCTTTTTTTTTTTTTTTAGGAGTTCGTGTCCGAAACCCTCACATAACGAAAATTTGACGTATACGTTATATTTGCCTGACGCTTTTCAATTGAGAACATGTCAATATTAAATTCTTTGAAATTTTAAGATGAAATTCAATATCATTATAAAATAGTCATTAACACTTTGAGGTGTATATAAAAATTTTTTTCTTCATACAAACGGTATTCTATATTTAAAAATTTTCACCAAGTCAAAAAAGAATTTTTTTTTTTTCATCAAACAAAATAATTTCGAAAATGAGTGTTTTAAAAAAAATACATATTGAAAATTAAAATAACTCAAAACACAAAGTAAAAGATTCTTCAAACTTTTTGAATTATATTTTCCTTCTTGAGAGTTTAATGTCTATATGATTTTTTCATTAATTTTTCCATAAGTATTTCCACAACGAGTTTCAGATTTTATATTGGACAAAAAAAGTCTGATTTCATCTCGTATATTTTCCCAGATTCATTATAGACTTCTTTTTGCGAATCTTGACTCCATTCTATATATATATATATATATATATATATATATCTTTGTTTTCTCACGTTCTAAGAGCTTCATACTTCAAGCAATGATTCCACATTTTTGTTTGACTTTGCAAAATGTTCTTTCATTATTTAACCAGAGTACATGTATATATATACTTTTTCATATAATTTTTTCAATTCAATCTACTTGTTTTTATTAATTTTCTGTTTAGGTTTTGATTATCTTTCCAGTATTATTGGCATCTTTCACTTAAAATACTTTTGTCGCTGTTCACAAAAAACGTAAGGCTTTTTTGGAAATTTAAACTCCCCCCCCCCACGTAACGGTTAGTTACATACATTAGCGCCATTTTTTGGCAGACCGTAACAAATAGCTTGACACTAACTGTCAGTGAAAACCACTTATTCAAATAGCTAGAATTTAGCGACTGATTTGAGATCAGTGACTTTTTCACTGATTCATATTTAGAGAGAACCAAACCATTTTTTTATATTAAATACAATTTCTTGGTTATTTTAAAACAAAGTTTGTTTGATTCAAATAAATATTTATTTGATGTAAATAAAGGTTTGATATCACGGAGAAAAAAGAATTGTTGTGGTTACTAAAAATTAAGTCCAGACAACAATTCCGGATAGTCAATATAGAACCAGCAATTCTATTTGTTGTTGGGACAAAACAAATTGTTAAAATGGGATTGTTCGGTAAACAAACAGAATTGTTTAATGAACAAAGAAAATTGTTATGGAACAGTTGAAATAACAAAACTAAATTGTTAAATCGGCAATACAATTTGTTTGTATTAACAAAGCTTTGTTCCGTCTAATACAATTTGTTCAGTTTCTTCGCCTTCTAAAATAATCGATAGCACATTTCCGTATAGGTCATATCACCAGTTTCATTTGTATTAAAATCTGTGGAACATGCAGCTTTTGAATCAAATTCTTTGACCTGAAACCAAAAAATTATTTTGAGTTAAAATTTGTTGTTAAATAATATTTAATATACACTTTGTATTTTTTAAGGTGAGGTTATGTTCAATAGTAACCGTGTATAACTTACCTGTTTATTTTGTACTAATGTTTTAGTACCTTTCCATCAATTTTTATTGTTGGAAAGATTATTTCGTTTACTATGAGGAACAAAAAAGTGAAATGTAAAATGAATAAAATACGTTTATTAAAAAAGACTGTTTAAATTTTATAATTTTAAGAGAAGACTATTCTTTACAACGTCTTAAGTCGAACTGATTTTTTATGACGTGATGTTTCATGTCCTTTGTGTAGTTGCGCTTATATGAGTAGGGATAAGTTAAACAAAAATTTGGAACACGTGCGTTCGACGAAGTTCTTATCATAAATACTTAAATAGAAATTTGAATCCAAATTCAGATTATAAATGATATTTTTTTAATTATAAAAGTTTACTTTTAGACAATTTAAAACTTGATATTAATTTAATTACATATGAATATAAAAGAAATTTTAATTATAAAAAATTATAAAATATTCCTTATAATAATTAACAATAACAATATCTACTTTTACTGTTACATACTTATAGGTTAAACATACCTATAAACGCTGAAATTGGCTCTTCATCCATTCACCACATTTGCAATAGATTTCTCACTTTAACCGGATTCATTATGTAACAGCACTTTGTCATTTTCAAAAAAAAAAAAATAATAATAAAAGCAAAAGTGGCTCATGTGCCAGAAGCAAACGTCGCAACGATCAGCACGCCAGTTTGCAAGAATTCAAGATGACCACGTGACATGGAACAATAAACTTGTCAGCTGAACAAATCCGGATTGTTCCATCAGCAATCGACAGAGAGTTTGCTTTTGCAACTGTACGGAATTGCAAACTGAACAAAACTGACAACCAAAAATTCGTATTGTTGTTAAAACAACATACATTTGTACTGACAACAATCCAAATTGTAATATTAACATTTCGAATTGTAATATCAACAAATCTACTGACAACAATTCAAAAATTGTTTGCACAACAATCCCATTTTTCTCCGTGTATATATTTTAATAAATTTTTCGAATGTAGAAACAATTTGATTGTACCAAATGAACTTTTGGTTGCATAGTTGCATAGTGAGATTTCGTTTATTAATCTTAGTGAAAATTAATACTGATTTTCTTAGTAATTTTTCACTAAAATTTTAGTAAAAAAAAAATATTACTAAATAAAATAGTAATATTTTACTAAAAATCAGTGAAAATTTCTGCTAAAATTAGTGAACGAATGATATTTGATATTTCAATTTTAAAAACAATATTACAACAGTAAGAAAACAAGAAGTAGATATAAAGTATATGATGAGCTGTATACTGTAAATTAGACTTTTCGACTTCTTTTTTTCCCCTCTAACAAACTCATTTCATATCCTTTCTCTTTCGTACTACTTCTTTTAATTTAGCAGTAACAGTTATTTTATTTTACAGACAACTAATACTCTGTAGTAAAATCCAGTCCAGTTAGTTTCTATAACAGGACTAATTATTATTATTATATTATTATTATTATTATTATTATTATTATAAACTACATTTAACTGCTTCCTTGTTTGCAAATACAATTTTTTATGATTGAATATATATATAATATACATATTGTGAATTTTTCCTATATGTATATATCATAGAAAATAGAATAAGCTTCTGAGAACATAATATATTTACCCGAATCAAATTTCATGACTATTTATTTAATTCTCTAACTCTCTTGAGCATTTCAAGCTCTCACCCTTAGATTTCATTCCTCCCACTCAAGTTAATGTACGACCTCGTAACCTTTCCGAAGGGAGACAGAGAGAAAGAGAGAGAGAGTAACCCCATGTGCTCTCATTCAGTCTCACTCTCTCGTAAGTCTAATCGCAGATTATAATTAGCGCCCTGGGCTCATCCAAACAACGTATCTTCAACTCATTATGCACGTCAATTATTATCAATTAACCCTTCGAGGTCTATATAGGATCTATATATGTATATGCATTTATAACTGACATTTATACATTGGAAAAAAGATTTATTTGATTCAAATAATCGATTACTTGACTATATTATTATATAAATATAGGTATATTTACCTGAACCAAATAATTTATATTTCAATTTAATAAACTGTATTATATACGATATATGCTGAAGTACGCAACGTTTATGATCAACGATTATTAGAAATCAATTTTATTTTTAACACGGAAAATTATAAAATTGTTTACTTAAAAAAATATTTTTTTTATAATTTGCTGATTAATAAAAAATACAAGAAATTTGAACCAATAATTTCTGTATCAGGGTTGTTACTTTTCTAAGTTTTCCCTGACTGGACAAAAATTCCCTGACAATTCCAGGTTTTCCCTGACTGTAGCAACCCTGTGTATTTTAAATAAATACCTTTTTTAATTGGGGACGCATGAATATGATCTAAAAATCAATTGTTTGAATTTTTATTTAATAGAATTTGATTAGATTATATATAATTTGCAATGAGCCGAATTTTATTAGTTCGAATATATAGAAATTCGGTTAAATAATAATTCGAAGAACTAAAAATTAGGCTAAAAGTAAATTTTAGATAAGGAAATTCTGCGTGTGAAATATAAAATCTAACAAATTAATTTTAAAGCTTTATCACGTGTCTCAGATGCTGTACCGAAGCTATTGTTCTCATAAACTAGGAAACACTATTTACATTTTATTAGTATTGCTGATCGATTTTTGGTACAATTATTGTACTTAATATAAATTCTTATACTTAAAATTGGCCTAATTTATATATTGCAGAATTTTTATTTTATCGTACATTCATTTGCAGGAATGTTGTCATTTTATATAGGATTCATAAAACACCAAATTGTAATTTAATAAAGAAATTTAAAAATTTAGAAATACTATAGAGTATTTTAAAATTAACCGATTCAAAATTTGATTCTAATTAGTTAATTTTTGCGATACTTCTATAAAATGGAAAGTCAATTTAATTAACTTTAGCCCATCTTTACATTAACAGAATATTATTTTTCAATTCTTTTAAATTTATCAATTTATTTATTTTTATTCCTATACGTCTGGTCCAACAAACTTTCTAACTCTCCAGGGTAGCCACTATTTTTAGACTATTTGTCTCCCAGTAAAAATAAGCGATTTCTCCCGGTTTTTAGTTAAAATTTAAATTTCAGAAAAATATTACTTTTAAGTAATATTTTCAACAAAACTACTGCATTTAAAAAAAATTTTAAGCCTGGTTTGGTAATGGGAAAACAATTTTTTCACGATTCTGAAGTACGCAACGTTTATGATAAACGATTTTTAAACAAATCATTTTTTAGAATAAAAAATTGTATTATTTTTTGCCTGAAAAATATTTTTTGTTGTTTTTATTAATCAACAAAATTTATAAAAGACCAGGCTTAAAATTGTTACAAAAGGAAATAGTTTTAAAAAAAAAAAAATCGAAGGATACACACGGAGAAAAATGGAAAAACTAATAATGTAATTTTTACTACTTTAAAAATAAAACCGTAACTGTCCGTAGTTTCTATGCATTTCTGGAAATCTTTACTCCAGAAATAGTAAAATTTACTATTACCGGAATAAATTTTACTACTTTCGTAGTAAATTTTACTATTTCTGGAGTAAAAATTGCCAGAAATGCGCAGAAACAGCGGACAGTTCCGGTTTTACTTTTAAAATAATAAAAGTGTTCCTTTATTCGTTTTTCCATTTTTCTCCATGCAGTTTTAAAAACAAGGTTTTAAGGTTTAAATTACAAAAAATATAGCAAATTTTAATTGTATAAATTTTTGCATGAAATTTTTTAAAAGTTCAGTTAAAAACACACATTTTGAAGGAAAAAAAAACAAATTAAAATTGCATTTTTAAGAAAATTATGAGCATTCAAAAATAAAAAATCATTAAAATTCTTAAATTTTGAAAAATTTATATCTCGTAAATATGGCTTGATGAAAAAATTTGAAAAAAAATCTGCCGGTGTAAAATTTTAGTCCCGGCTTTTTCCCCGGTTCTTCCAGTTGGGTGTCCATCCTGCGTCTCTCTTTTCAATATTTTTCCCTCTTTTCTTCTCATGTCCAGTTTTTATTCTATTCTCTCGATTAACTAATTTAACAATTCCTTCTCTGTACAACTAATTGTACCATTTTCTCCACTGATAAATTCTCTTTTCCGATATATAATCTGACAATTTCGCTTCCATGCCACGTTTATATACCAAATCCTCCTGATGGTTTCTTTTTTCTCATATAAATATAATATGCAGTAACACCTGATCGAAGAGTCGTTACTGACTGAGACAAAGAGAGAAAAAGAGATGACTATATATATATGGACATGAGTGGACATTATAGAGGAAAGAGAGAAAAACGATAAAGAGAGAAGAGGGAAAACAATGAATTAGAGTGTGCAGGAGGAAGAGAAGCAGAGCGAGCGATAGAGAGAGAGAGAGAGACGGGGAAAATGAGAGGGGGCGGTTGAGGGGTAGAGGATGGGTTTCGCGAAGAGAAGGGAGTAATCAATGCCGGTCGCCCTGGCAACCGCGGCAGCCGATCTTCCTTCCTCCATCCATCCTGGACCAACTTCCAGTCCTATACTACCCCAACCTTCTCAATTTTCAAAGAAGTTGGAATAACTCGCGCCCGCGCAATACCCTAAACATTTTGCAGCAAAGTCTGGAGAGAACGTTGCACCTTCTATTCGCCATGTGAGGTATATAATGCGCACCCTTTCCTCGCGCGTCGGTAATATCGCAGATTCCAGGATATATACAATCTACCCAAGTTAAATCCATCTGCAGCCACCGTTTTCGACCGTTGGAAAAATACTAGATTTAGGGGGCAAGTCTACCCCGGGTTATATAGCGGATCGATATATATATATATTCTCTGCAAATATATATTCACTAATAAAATCCAACGCTAAACTACGCTTTCTATATATATACACAAAAATAATAAATGTGAAACTGAAAAAGAAAATTTTTATTTTTAAAAAAATATATATATAAAAAATAACAATTCTTTACCATAAAGATTCGTGCATGTCAACATTTGTGAAAGGGTTGTAATTCAAAGGGTGCATGACAGATGGTGCCATAATCATTCTCAATATAATCGTAACATGTTTCAATCAGTTTGATACGTTCAATTGCATTAGCAGTTTCAATTTTAATCATTTCGTTTTAATTTCTCGACAGGTGTTAATAAATAGAAACTGTGACTATATTTGAAAGTTTTACATATTAGTTCAAATATGTAGAATTTTAAATAAATTTCAAAATTCATGAAAGAAAAATATTTGCTCTAGTCAACAAAACAATTCGATTATCTTAACGAAATACTCAAAGTTTAGTTACTTTGAATTGATTTTTTCAAAACCTGATAACTATATCTACTTTTAAAAATGTTTTTACAAACATAATTTCTGTGCGTAATTCAACATACAGTAGAGACTACATTATCCGGACCCCTATTATCCGGATATTCGATTATCCGGACAAATTTAAAATTATTTTTTTTTTTTTTTTTAAATATAAAGTTTATAAAGTTTCAAGCCGTAAACTTCTATTTTAAATTTCTCCCCGCCCAACTTTTAAATTGAAATTTGCTTACGTCAAACGACAATTACCAAATATTTTAATAAAAATTAAATACCATATAAGTCAATTCAAAAACGTGAATTTTTACACGAAACGTTGCGTTTTAAAGTGTTTTAATTATTTTAAGAAAATGTTTATTCAAATATTTTGAAATATTTCTAACTAAACATTTATTAATGTTGACTTTAAAAGTTTTAGTTGTTTTCAGTCTTATTTTAATACATATGCGAATAAATATATGAAATTACGAATCAAAAATTTGTTTAATTCGTACTTTACTCGATTATCCGGATTTTCGATTATCCGGACAAGCGCCTGCATCCATTAGTCCGGATAATGGAGTCTCTACTGTACTATTTATAAAAATCATGTTTAAAAAAAATTTTTCCAAAATACATTTATCAGATTTTTAAAAATTGGTACTCAATTATTATGTAAATATATTAATGCACCTGAAATTCTGAACGTACAAATGAACGAAATCCTTTTTTTTTTTTGATCTATTAATTATTTAAAAATTACACTATACAGGAATGAAAAATAAAAAAATATTTAATAAATTATAAATTTATTTTTGAATGCAAAAAGCAATTATTTTATAATAAAATTTGAAGTTTAAAAAGCAGTAAACTTTTTCGTTCATTTGAATGTTCAGAACTTCAGGCGCACGCATATAAATATTAAATTTTTTTCAGACAACAAAACTTTGAATTGAATTAGGCAAATTTTCAATTTAATATAACCAAAAAATTATATATTTGACCAAGGCGCATGGTTATCCCATAAAAATCATTAGTGAGAGAATTTTTATTTGTCCGAAATTGAAAATGTCCGAACAAATAATCAATAGAAAGATTTCGGCGTGATTTTTAAAATTCACCAATCACGATTTTTTTGCCAACTGTTGATTGGTGAATTTTAAACAACGTGCCGTAATTTTTCTGTCGATTATTTGTTCCGACATTTGCAAATTGGGACAAATTAAAATTCGGCGTTTCAAAGAATTTTGTATCAATAAAACTTCGATACATAAGAATTCTGTTATTAAGTATATTAGAATATACAAAAATTAATCTGTACAACTATATATCCATATATTTCTATGTATAAGTGATTCTCTTTTTCTCTCTTTAGTAACTGTATAGAATCACGCCATTGGTCCTCCAATTTGTTTATAGTAAAAAGCAGATAAGGTCCTATGAGACCACACGTTGACTTCGTCACGTTTTGTCACTCGCCCGCTCTCATTTAATAAAGATATACTTTTAAATTAGATATCGTCTACATTTATTTGAACATTCATTAGTTTATTATATCCTTTAGTTATTTCACTTTTATTATTATATTTCCAATAGGTTATGGGCCCAGGTACAAACAATTAGTTATTTTAAGTGCCTGTGCTTTTTAAGTGCTTTGTGACTGTTAAATCAGCGAATAGTTTTTTAAGTGACAATGAGTGAAGAAAAGAAATCGAAGCGAAACATTCAACCGTTTAACGGACAAAAATATAGCATATGGAAATTCCGCGTTCGTGCATTCATAGCGGAAGAAGACGCGTTGCAAGTGATCGACAAAGACATTCCCGAGAATGTGACCGATAAGTGGCAAAAACGAGAGCGGATTGCTAAAGGTATTATAATTGAACACCTGAGTGACTCGATGATCGGATTCGCTACTGAAAATGACACGGCTCGTCAAATTTTGAAGAAATTAGACGAAATATACGAGCGAAAAAGCTTGGCTACACAGTTGGCCATAGAAAGGAAACTCTTGAGCTTTAAGCTCCAAGGTGATACACCGTTGGTATCGCATTTCATAAAATTTGACGATATGATTGTCGAATTGTCAGCTGCTGGCGAAACACTCAACGAAACCAGCAAAGTTGCAAGACTACTTTTAACCTTGCCGAATTCCTATGACGCTGTGGTAACCGCCATTCAAACCCTTTCGGACGAAAGTTTATCCCTCGCGTTTGTCAAAACTCGACTTTTGGACTATGAAATAAAATTGCGAAGCGAAAGCGGGGATACAAGTGCAAAAGTGCTGCAAGCTGAAATCCAACAGCAAGAAAAGAAACAAAATACAAATGCCAAAAGAAAATGGAAAAATCCTCGAACAAACTTTAAAAGGAAACCATTTAACCATCAGAAACGTGACTTCAATAATTCGAAACAACAACCTTCATACAAAGGAAATTACAAAAAATCAAATTCAAGAAAATGTGATCATTGTGGCAGGCCTAATCATGACATACAGCATTGTTTTTACTATAAAAAAGGCCTACAAAATTCCGAAGAACGACCGAGAACAATTCAAACCATCCAACTCGAAGACAACAATAGATTCGCATTTATGGGCAAAGCTGAAAATTATTCAACCACATTGACAAATTCCTCAAATCAGTTGACATTCTTACTAGACTCCGGTGCAACTGATCATCTTGTCAATGAACTAGATGTTTTCTCAACCCTCTCTGATTTGGAAACACCACTAAAAATTTCAGTCGCCAAGAAGGACGAGGCAATCTTTGCAACTAAAAGGGGAACAATAGAGGTGACGACAACGCTGGGAGTCCAAGGAACCTTGAAAGATGTCCTATATGTACCAGAAGTTCCATATAATCTGCTGTCTGTGCGCAAAATCCAGGAAGCTGGTATGAGCGTATTTTTCAGCGAAAATGGACAGGTGACAATCGCAAAAAATGGTGAGACCATCTTGAAGGGTAAGTCAGTAAATAATTTAATATGTGTAAAATTTATTGTATATAAAAATTCATGTAATCAAGTCCATCTCGATACAAACAAAAAATTAAACACATATCAACTTTGGCATGCACGTTTAGGCCACATTGGTAAATCAAAATTTTTACAAATTAAACAAAACAATTTACTGACTGACTGTCAAAAATTGACGACAATAAATCCCACTGATGAGGTCTGCGAAGCTTGTGTATACGGAAAGCAAGCGCGCCTCCCTTTCTCTAAAGAAAGAAATAGGGATCATGTTACAAGGCCACTCTACGTTATTCACACAGATGTCTGTGGTCCTATTACACCCTCGACTATAAATGACAAAAATTATTTTGTGACATTTCTTGACGAATTTACTCACTACACAGTAGTTTATTTGTTAACCTATAAATCTGATGTTTTTAGAGTTTTTCAAGATTATGTCGCAAAAAGCGAAACACATTTTAATTTAAAAATAGCTCATTTATATTGCGATAACGGGAGAGAATATGTGTCTAATGATTTCAAATCATTCTGTGTACAAAAGGGCATCCAATTCCACTTGACTGTGCCATACACTCCTCAACAAAATTCTGTTGCGGAGCGCCTAAACAGGTCATTGACCGAAAAGGCCCGTGCTATGATTCACGGCGCCGACCTAGGCAAAGAACTATGGGGCGAAGCAATACTCACTGCAACGTACTTGCTTAATCTAACGCCCACTAAAGCCATCGTACAAGACAAAACTCCTTATGAACTCTGGCATAATAAAAAAGCAAAGTTAGAGAATTTAAGGGTTTTTGGTTGTACAATATATGTTCATATAAAAACTACGAGAACCAAGTTTGACAAAAAGTCATTCAAAGGCATACTCGTAGGTTATGAACAAAATGGTTATAAAGTTCTCAATGTTGAAACAAACAAATTTATCACAGCTCGTGATGTAATTTTTGATGAAGTTAATTTTAAAACTTCAAGGCCCATTGTACACGTGGAAGAGATTGAACATGAAAATCTCAACACAAAAAGAATGAAAACTGATATAACATCAAAAATCAGTAACACACAAGAGAGTAATATTAACAAAACTGTTCCTAGAACAGATAAAGTTAATACACCGTCTCAAGTTGACACAAACTCTCAAACGAAATCAGACGAAAATAAACTAAGACGAAGCGCACGACTCAAAGAAAAGCCTATTCTCTCTTATAATGAAGAGGATAATATTACCGAATGTTTTTATTCGTGCGCACAGTCGATGGTTGGTGATACCCCGAAATCGTATAATGACATAAAAAATCGCTGCGACAAATCCAAGTGGGAAATAGCTGTAAAAGAAGAACTTGACTCTCTCTCCCAAAATAAAACTTGGACAATTGTCCCATATCCATCTAATAAAAATATAGTCGATTGTAGATGGACATTTATTATAAAAAATGATGCAGCCGGAAATCCGTCGAAATATAAAGCGAGATTAGTAGCAAAGGGTTTTAGTCAACAATACTTATTAGACTATAACGAAACTTTTGCACCGGTTGCGCGAATAACGACATTTCGAACATTAGTTGCCTTTGCAAATCAATTCAATTTATTAATCCATCAAATGGATGTTAAAACCGCCTTTCTTAACGGTATTTTAAAAGAGGAAATTTACATGAGAATCCCTGACGGTGTCGAAGCCCCTAATAATCACGTGTGTAAATTAAACAAAGCGATATACGGTTTGAAACAATCTGCTAGATGTTGGTTTCAACGATTCGACCAAGTGTTATCAAATCACGGGTTTAAAAATTCCTCAGTAGATCGCTGTTTATATTTTCTCGATAAAGGGGATATAACTAAAAACATTTATATCGTACTTTATGTTGACGATCTTTTAATAATTACTTATAACAAAACTATCATGATTAATTTTAAACGATATTTAATGAAAAATTTTTCAATGGTAGATTTAAATGAAGTCAAATTTTTTCTCGGTATAAATATCGAAAGAAAAGATAAAGTCATCACTTTAGACCAAAGCGGATATCTACAAACGGTTTTAAAGAAATTTAATATGAGTGATTGTAACTCTATAAACACTCCTTTGCCGACTAAATTAAATTACACCGAATTAAATTCAGCGGAACATTACGAGGCGCCATGTCGAAACGTCATTGGCTGTTTAATGTACGCAATGCTATGCACACGTCCCGATTTGTGTGTCGCGGTGAACCTTTTGAGTAGATATCAAGATAAAAATAATAAAGAACTTTGGCAATGTCTAAAAAGAATTTTAAGATATGTTAAAGGGTCATTAAATCTCCGGTTAGTTTACCGACAAAACGAGTACAAAGAAACGCTAATCGGTTACGTAGATGCGGATTGGGCTAGCAATGAATTAGATCGCAAAAGTACAACTGGTTATGTCTTCAAATTATTCGATCAAAATATAATTTGCTGGAACACTAAGAGACAAAATTCAGTTGCAACGTCATCAACTGAAGCCGAATACATGGCTCTTTACGAGGGAATTAAAGAGGCATGCTGGTTAAAATCCCTCTTAGCTAGCATTAAATTGGAAATAATAAATCCAATAACAATTTTCGAAGACAATAACAGTTGCATTGCAATTGCAAATAACCCGACTGACCACAAAAGATCTAAACATATCGATGTTAAATATCATTTTTCCAGAGAAAAGGTTGAACAAAAGCAAGTAATATTAAAATATATTCCAACAGGTAACCAACTTGCGGACACCTTCACAAAGTCGCTTCCTGCAGTGCAGTTCACGAATATCCGTGGACAGATTGGGCTAGAGGAATTCTAAACTGGAACTGAAAGGGGGAGATGGCAAAACATCATGAAGAAAGCAAATAATAAAATTCACTTCATAAAACTTTTTCAATTTAAAGTAAAATTTTTAAAATGTTATTTTTGATTAAAATTTTCAATACTAAATATTGTAAACAAAACAATTACTTTTGGTCTGGTTGAGGTTTCACTGGGTTTCCTCAATCCACGCAACAAATGTTGGGCCAACAATTTTTCCCAGATAAAAGAGTATGTCATAATTAAAATTGGAATTATTTTTTGAGTGGGAGTATTAGAATATACAAAAATTAATCTGTACAACTATATATCCATATATTTCTATGTATAAGTGATTCTCTTTTTCTCTCTTTAGTAACTGTATAGAATCACGCCATTGGTCCTCCAATTTGTTTATAGTAAAAAGCAGATAAGGTCCTATGAGACCACACGTTGACTTCGTCACGTTTTGTCACTCGCCCGCTCTCATTTAATAAAGATATACTTTTAAATTAGATATCGTCTACATTTATTTGAACATTCATTAGTTTATTATATCCTTTAGTTATTTCACTTTTATTATTATATTTCCAAT